>NC_051863.1:74869435-75529435 GCF_015732765.1 Culex quinquefasciatus
TCTGAACTTAAAACTTAATAAAAGTAAATAATTGAAATATTCAAAATCATTAGAACGAGTAAACTACGAACTGCATTTTAAGATAAATCCTCCAAGCGTTCTTACTTGTTCCGCACGAGTTTTGCTACCACGCAGTGTTGTTGTCATCTTTATGAAAATGTTCAGAAGTTCTTGTGGTGAAAACAGGTTACTACTGCCTTCATCCGTTGATGCCGGTTGTTTTTCCCTCGGTTGCTGACTGAAGCCAGGAGGTGTTGTATTCTTTGCAACTTTTTGCCGCTGATTCAACGGCAATGTTTGAAGATTTGGAACCACTCGAACCAAGACTCGAACAGATCCCGCTCCAGGTGACGCCAAAGCAGGAAAATCCACGTCCGTGAATGCTGGTGGTGTTTTGCGACGATTTGGTTGGTGCCTCGTCGTCGCTTGCTGCCGTATTTCTACAAACTCAGCTCGTTTTGGGCAGCTTCGATTCATTGGGAGCGTTCTTTTATTACGTAACGCGAAAAATCGGACTTTTAGACCCCCTCCCCCCCCCCCACGTAACAAAATTCCCCCCCTACTGCGTTACGTAATAAAAGAACGCTCCCTTTGTTGAATGGTCGCCGCTGCAATTGAAGCGTTTGGCTTCGATGTTCTCGTTGATTGTTTCGCAAGCTTGAGTTTTGTGCTCACTTCCGCAGGTTGCACAACGACTCTTGATGAAACAGTTCCTTCCACCGCTTCCACCAAAGAGTATTGCTCTAGGTATTACACTCAAACCCCGATGGTTTAACACCAACTGTTGTCAAACGAACGGGGTCACTTTTTAGTTTGACACCCCTTTTACACGGAGTTCACTCACACTATCAAACGTTTGTTTTGATAGTGTGCGTGAGCGCCGTGTAAAAAGTGACAGTTCGTCACTTTTTAGTTTGACTTTGACCAACCAACGGGGTACAAACTAAAAAAGTGTCAAAGGCACGAGGTGGTCACTCCGAATATATTGCATTTATTTCATATGTTGATCCGTATGTGCATCCATATTTACGTGCATGCACAATTTCTCTATGGATTTTATTTCAGTGTTTTTCTCAGCTGTCATCGATGACATCGCAAACGCGCGCACTGCTGTTTATCCACAAACAAATTAATTTCTGTTGACTCCGGCAACATTTTTTGGGTGGCACGGAACGCTGTGTTGATCGGAACATCGGGACAGGAGACCTAGGAGCAGTTGGAACCGATTCTTTAGACCACTTCCTTTGCCCTACGACTGCTTGAACAAGAGTCATGGTGAAGTTCCGTAAGTCTCTAAACAGGTGTATTTCCGTTACGGTTACTGGAACCATTTTCTACGACCCGTTGAAGTAAATCGCAACAGCTTACATAACGAGAGCCGGAAAACGAACTCCAGAGCAGCACTAATCGCCTTCATCAGAAACTTTCAACAGCCATAGAGGAAGAGTTAAACACTTTTGGGCAATTAATCTTGTTTATGGACAGTTCCAACTGCTCGGATTTTCGGTCACACTAATCGGGACGCAATCCACATCCACATACTGATCAACCGAAATCTCCTCCTGACCGCCCAGGATTAGCAATTGGCAAAGTCTGAAGGTGCGTACGATTCCAATCACCTGCAACGGAGAAACCTCCGTCCCCCAGATTGGCTTTTTATCCATCACAAGGCACTTACAAGGCACCATGCAACGAGTAGATGGGCGATTCGGTGGTATTGTTCCGTCAGGGTTATGCATGCTACCTGGAATCATCCCCCGACAAACTGATGGTTCCGGAAAAAAAACCTTAAGCAGTGGAAAGTGTGGGCCGCGATTTTTCACTCGTCGGAACACTCACTGTAGAACAGTCGATCTAAACTTTCCTCGTTCCGTTCCCCCTTTGGCTTTTCAAGAACATTACTCCCCCACCCCCTTTTATTTTTAATTAATCTGTAATAATTCTCACATATCATTATTTTTTTATTATTTTCAAAGTTTAAATGTACTGGTTCATTTGACGCATCTTATGGTCGATCAAATTCAGCATGTGCTACAGCTTCTCTCCATCTAGCACCCGCGGATACAACCTGCTGCATACCAACGATGATAATACGTTGTGTAGCTTGACTGAACTGGTCTGTCGAAAAGGCGGCGACTGCCAACGGTCTGTTACTTCCGGGGCCATCGCCGTTCAACTAACCCGCGGAAGAACTAAGATCTTCTTCCTTTCCACTACCGCCTTCGACGTCCGGCAGATTCTCGAACAAGACCAGGTAATTTTCCATGTAGTTGGCCAAATTAGCGCTGGATGATTCAACATTCGTCGTAGCATTTCTGGTTCAATTTCAATGCTGAAAGTAATCAGAAAAAGCGTAAACATGGCAAAGTCCTGATTGGTTTTCACATTCTAACTTACCGCCCAATCAGTCCAATCTGTTCTATTGCTACAGTGCTGGTTCTGGCCGTTCTGGCAAAAGCACATTTTGAATGTTCAGCACAGGAGGACAGGAGGAATCGGAAACCTGGCCTAGCACAAAATTTTTTTTGCCGAAATCCGCGTTTTCGTCCAACACAAAACAAATGACAGCTAGACATGACATTTCTAGCTGATGTGTAGAAACGTCACATTCCACACTGATCAAAATTTCGTTTGAAATCCCGCGCATGCCGTGCATAATCGTGCATTGGATTTACCGATATTTACCATATTTACGGAAGTTGCTCCATATGCGCTACAGATAAACGATGTGCCCAACCCCGTGGTCAAAGGTCAAACGGAAAAGTGACCAACCACCGGGGGTTGAGTGTACTCTATGAGCTCTAGGTTTGACTCAAAGTTTCGCGCGCTTTTTCGTTCTTGTTTACACGTCAAAACCGTCGAAACAGAATACTTACGTAAAACACAAGTATAAAATGGGTATACTCACTCAAGCTCTAATTTGGGTGCTTTGCGTTGAGTTTTTTGAGTGAACTCAAGCAAGTATCATTTAAACGTGTGATTGACAGCGCGCAATTTTGAAAGGCAGATTCGGATTTCTGTAACAGAAAAATAAAGTGAACAAAATGAGCTCTTCCGGCGCCGGAAATCTTCCCAGGAAGACCGTCGCCCCAAGCCGCCAACAGCCTTCCCGCGCTGCCAAGCGTCCCAGGTTTTCGGGACCCGCCGTGGAACCTCAATTTCCGCCGGAAATCTGGGAGCACATCTTCCGGTTCCTTCCCGCCTGGCAGTTGCCGCGGTTGCGCTTGATTTGCCACCACTGGAACGCAGTCATTTCCGGCAGCTCGTCGCTGATGGATCGGTGCGACGTCCGGATTGATGCATCGAGGCTGAATCGGCAAATGGACCAGCACTACGTGCCGGCCAACCTGCCGCCGTTGGTCACTCAACTGGTGGTTCGCAAGTTCACGATCGTGTCGTGTGATCACTGGTGGCCGGAGTTTGCCCAGTTCCTGAAAGAGTTGCAGCTGATGTACTGCTCAATGACGGTTGATGTTTTGTACGGGATGTTGCGACGGGCACCGAATCTTCGGCGATTGGTTCTGTACGGTGCCAAGCTTTCTGGGACCGCTGAACCAGACTTCCAGTTGGACCGTTTGACACTGTTGGTGGTGTGCTGCGTTGGTTATGAGGACAACTCGCGCAACATTCTGGACGGATTCGAGCGCGTGTTTCCTCGGTTGGAAGATCTCAGACTGGAAAACAACAGCATGCCGACGAACATACTGCAGTCAATCCGAACGCTGCAGAATAGTCTGCAGTACCTTACACTTCAAAGTTACCCCAACGTCCTGGACGATCTCAGCGAACTACAACAGCTGCGACTGAAAATGTTAGGTCTCGACGTGGATGTGCTACGCGACGACCTGGCAACGTGGACTAAGTTGTGCCGAAACCAGCCGCTACTCGAGAATCTGAAGATGTCAAGCAACTGCATCCATGTAAGATCGTACTACATCCCAACCCCCAATTCATACCCACATTACGTGACAATCTTTAAACTCGCAGGTTCTCCGCGAAACGGGTCGATTGCTGCCCAGGTTGAAGACCTTTGCGTTGACCGTCCGCACCCAGATGGTGGCGTCATTTCTGGAAACCATGCCGAGGTTGGAGTACCTCGAAATCTCCGGATGCTACGACCTGATTAGTTTTCGAAACTACACAACTCCAAGCTTGGAGCGGTTCGTGTTGGAAACAATCGAGACGGAAGACCTCTTCCAGTACCTGCAACGATCTCCGAGGCTAAGGCAAATGCGCCTGAACAACTGTAAACTGGGCTATTGCGAAGCTGTCACCGCCAGTCTCCCCAACCTGACCTTACTGATCCTCGATGACCTAAACTGCCATCCGTACAGCTGGTTCTCGCTGCTTGCCCACAGCTTCAACCTCGAAGAGCTGACTCTGGTGTATCTCAGATATCTGGACAACGGAACAATGCGTAAGATTTGCAAAATGTTGAAACACCTCAAGAAGTTGTCCTTGCTTCGTATGCGTTACCTGACGGACTATTCCGCTAACCACATCATTCAGCACTGCCGGGCCCTCGAGGAGCTGGAGGCCGAATATCCCTTTACGGAGGCTGCACTCGTTCGTATCGAGTCCGCCCGGAACATTCGCGTCAAGCGGCTGCGTGCCAGGTCCGACGACGAGGATGAGGAAGAAGAAGATGAAGAGGGAGGCGATGATGATGACGAGTGAAGAGATCTGGTTGTTCATGATAATGTAACTCATACTTTTACTTACTCTACATCGGTTGAATTCAAATAAAAACAGTAAATGATTGAAATACAGAAATACGTTTTTTTCAATACTGTTCAAATTGGAAAGTTTAATTTGTATCAGACATGGAATAAGCTCAATCCCGGTAATATAATAGTCTTTGCACTGCTTTTTTTCATAAAATTATTTTTTTAGGTCCTTTTCGGTGCTGGGACCTAGTTAGGACCGAGTCGGCTTTTGTAATTACATTTTACTTAAAGCTAAGAGTAATTACAATTTGCACTGCTTTCGACGACTCATTTCATAATGGCAGAGAACCTGGCGGTCGATTTCGAGGTATGTGGGTATTATCTGGCCCGCCCTACTTTAGAGACAAGCGCCAGAAATATCCTCGAATTGGGTTTTTTAAGATTACCAATCTCTTCTGACAATTTTGTGATAGGTGGGTATTAAACTAGGTATTAAATATGAGAAGATATCATATTGTATCACTCCACGAATCAATTCACTTCACTTTTTTTCTGCTGACGGGTTGGCGTGTCAGACCACCAATTCAAAGGTGCGCGTCCATATCCCATTTGATTCATGCCGTTTTTTGTTCAAATTCTTTGTTCCATTCCTAAGTCCAAATTTCCTCCGAATTTGATCCATAAACCTCCGGCTGGTGAGGATTGAAGTCACAAATATTATGCCACGGAGCTGGTTGTTGGTCAAATTTGTCGTCCACTAAAACCCTTTACTTTATTCATAACTAGAAGAAACGATTGTATAAGGGGTCATCCCTAAAACACGGATAAGGGGCCACCCTAAAACACGGATGGTATGCCATGGTACACTTTGTTTATAATGTTGGTGCCACTGCGTAATTTTGACATTTCGGGCATGCACCATTCGTAACGCCATCTTCGCTTAATATCTGGATATGAATGTACAGTCGAGACTCGATTATCCTAAATTTCGATTATCCGAAGTTTTGTATGGGAAAATTGTAATGAAATTTTAAGTACAATCAGCTAAAACTTTTTAAAAAAATTCCCAATGTTTTTTTTAAACATTTTTAACATGTTTAAGTTAGCTAAAAATTATTTAAAATTTTTTGTGAGTTTTCGTTCCAAAAAAAAAATTGGCGAAAAAAATCATTTGTAATTTAAATTTCTAAGGGAGCTGGGGGTAAGACGGCCAGGCGGGGTAAGACGGCCACCCCACTGTTTTAATAAGTAAACTAATGAATATTACTAAAATGTTCAGCAATACTATTCCTCATGCTAAATAATGCATATGGAGTCACCTTTGCCAGAAATATTGTTTGAAATAGTATAAAAATAGCTCAAAATAAACAAATAATTTTTGAACTTGAAACTGGATGCAATTTTCATGAATTACAACTTAGACATTTTTGTTAAATAACAATATGTTTTTCTGTCTTCAAATATTTTTTCATGATAAATTGAAGTGTTCCCTAGATTATGTCCCTCGAAAAAGTTCAAAAAATGCGATGAACTGTTTACAAAAAAAGTTAAAAAAAATAATTTATTTGGGGGCAAGACGGCTACCTCCTCCGGGGGTAAGACGGCCACCCGTAATTTGTAGATTTTATTTGAACCTATAGGTTATATTTTTGACGGTTTTTGACAATTAAGACATATTTGTAGATAAAGGAAAAGCATTTTCAATAAAACTATCCATTTTTAATCAAAATGCTGTTAACTACCGTTTCGACAACATTCTTTACTGTGATATAGCAAAACTCATTGAATAGTATGAAATTCTATCAAACTTTTCATAAAAATCTCTAATTTAATATTGTTTACATAATTTTGATTTACTTATTCTAATCGAAAAAAACACAAACTTATTTTTTTTGTATCAAATTGTGTTTGTTTTGTAGTAAAAATTCATAGTTTTTTCATAAAATATGGTCGCAATAATATGAAATTCACTGAGCCAAAATATGAAATTTAGGAAACAGCATTTTTCTTCACATTTGTATGATGTTCAGAGAAGTCTGTTGAACCAACCATGTAGGTGTTTGGGTGGATTTAGCAAAGTTATTAAGTTAATTTATAGCATTGGCCGTCTTACCCCACATGGGTGGCCGTCTTACTCCGCGTATTTCATATGTATACGATTTAAATTATTTTTTAAAATTGCTGAAAAGTATTGAAAATTGGTTTTTAGACCAACTAATTTATGTCATTTCTAATGAAGCGGCCGTGGCTGACTGGTCACGGTGTTCGCTTTGTAAGCGAATGATCCTGGGTTCGATTCCCATCTGCTCCCAACGTGAAAGTATAGGAAATATAAATCTTGAAACTCTGAACATGAACGAAAAATCAAAATCGCTCGAGTCGGGGTTCGATCCCCCGTCCTTTGGATTGGTAAGCAAAAATGCTAACCACTACGCCTTCGCGACTTGGTGAGCTATGACTGGAATTAGGAATACTGTTACTATCAACTATATACGCGCTGGGTCCTTGTCCATTTGACAAGGGCTCGGATGTTCTAAATAATGTTTGAATCCGATTGGTCCAAACGTTCTTCAGGGTGGGGCTTGTCGATAAAGCTGAAGTACTTCGCGCTCGGCTAGCCAGCGTAGAAATGGGTCACCGAAGCTCGGCAGAGCTAACACCTTCCAAATGCCTATGCGAGTTATTTGCATGTATAGAATGTAGATCTAAAAATACATGGAAACAACTCAATTTGTAAGAAGCGACCCCGTGGTCCCGTTTGGTTGGTTGCACACACACTGCACACACACACTAATTTATGTGATTTCTATAATGGACTAGTAGTAGAACAATATGTACGTAATTTGAGATCAAAATAATCTGTTGTGTAAATTTTATTAGACTTCTCCCTTAGGGTGGCCGTCTTACCCCCATCTCCCCTACACTCTTTTATTCTTTTGCTAAGATGCTTTCATTAAATTTGGTCGTAAAGGCGTAGATATCGAGATAAAATTTTGATGTCTTGAACAAGTCCGAAAACTTTCTAGAAGACAAAAAAATCCCAAAATAAGTCCTGAAAAGTTAGATTTTCGAAAGCACCCTGATCGTGAACCACCCGAATTTTCAACCGAGCCCAAAGTTGCCCCATTGATTAGCAACAACTTTTCTGAAGATACCAAAGCTCCAGAACTGCACAATTTTTCGGAAAATCAATTTTCCACTTAATTTTGCGATCTGGATCATTCTGCACTAGCGTGACAAGAAAAATTGAATATTTAGAAAAATCTGAAGAGATACCCCCTGGCTCGATTCGTTAGGCAACAATTAGTAAGTGCCTATTTTGAGCCAAATCGGTTAAGGTTAAGGGGTTGCTTTTTATCGTTGAAGTTTATATGGGAAAATCGCGAAAATGTATGGGGAAAAACATCGCTTAAGGATTTTGGCAGCAGCTGACGCGGGTCTCGCCCAAAACTGTCCAAGTGTGAGATTCTTGTAGGAAATTTAATTTCCTACAACTATGTCGAAGGGTGCAAGAAGATCCGAGTGGAGACCAATAATAACTACAAATAAAAAACTAAAACTAGACAAGATAATTGGATACAAAAATTCGAAAAATAAATGAAGAAATACTTAAGGGTAATTCTCCGCCAACGGTCGTTACGGTGTCGAGAGAAAACCGCAGCTGGGTCCCGGAAGCTGCAAGGTGGCAGCCCCACCCCGAGACTAGGTATTCGCAGCCCTGGTTAGGCGGCATACCGAAGCAAATCACCAACTCAGAAAAACGAAAGAAGAAATTCAGGACGGATTAATCGGCATCAGACCAGGCGATGTAAAAGGACAACGATTGGAAACTCGGTACTTGGAACGTTCGAACTCTCCAAGATCCTGCACGTGCTGGCCTTCTTGCCCGGGAGCTGCACAAGCTGAACGTGCATGTGGCCGCCATCCAGGAAGTTCGATGGCCCGGTCATGGAGAGCGAGAATTCACGGCGGTGGACCCCATCGCCAACACCTCTTTCAAGTACCACATCTACTACAGTGGCGGCGAAAAGGCGATGCACGGAGTCGGTTTCGTAGTGATTGGGGATCAGAAGAACCGAGTCATCAAGTGGAAGGTGGTGAATGACCGGATCTGCGTGTTGAGAATAAAGGGCAAATTCTTCAACTACAGCCTGATCAACATCTACGCTCCGACGAACGACAAGCCCGATGACGAGAAAGACGCTTTCTACGAGCGTCTTGACAAGACCTATGGAGAGTGCCCAAGACACGACGTGAAGATAGTCATCGGAGACGCAAACGCGCAGGTCGGAAGGAAGCCTTCTTCCATCCTGTCATCGGCAAGGAGAGCCTTCATCCTCGCACGAATGACAACGGCCTACGTTTGGTCAATTTCGCCGCAGCCAGAGGAATGGCTATCTGTAGCACCTTCTTTGCGCGCATGAACATTCGGAAGCACACCTGGCGACACCCGAATGGCGAATCGTGCACACAAATCGATCACGTTTTGGTGGATGGTCGACACTTCTCGGACGTGATGGACGTCCGATCGTACAGAGGACCGAACATCGACTCTGATCACTTCCTGGTAGCGTGTAAAATCCGAGCTAGGCTGTCGAACGTGCTGACCCCGCGGACTGCGAGGATAGCGCGGTTGAACGTCCAGCGCCTCGCGAGCAGCGACGTTGCTGCAGAGTACAGTCGGAAGCTCGACGAGCGGATCAACGAGAACGCGCCTACGGGTAACCTGGACGAGCAATGGGGAGCCCTCCAGAGCATCGTCAACACAACGGCTACCGAAGTGATCGGCACGACCAGAGGACGCAAACCCAAAGGGTGGTTTGATGCGGAGTGCCAGCGAGTGACGGACGAGAAGAACGAGGCCAGGAAGCGTATGCTCGTTAAGGGTACGCGCCGAAACTGTGAGCGATACAGTGAGTTGCGAAGAGCAGAGAAACGAATCCACCGCCGAAAAGAACGGGAGTACGACGAAACGGTACTTGCCGAAGCGGAAGCACAGTACAACGCGAACGATAAGCGGAGGTTTTACGCGACTGTCAACGGTGTAAGAAGGAAAACCACGCCTTCCCCTGTGATGTGCAACGACACGGAAGGCAATCTGTTGACAGACAAGACTGCGGTGGCGGCTAGGTGGAAGGAGCACTTCCAGCAGCTGTTGAACGGTGAAGCACGAGAGGGAATCGTCGAGGACAGGATACACGTTGAGGAAGATGGAAAAGCTGTGGACCCGCCTACGTTGGAGGAAGTAGCTAAGGCTGTTAAAGAGCTCAAGAACGGGAAATCCGCGGGAAAGGACGGACTTCCGGCCGAACTTTTCAAGCACGGGAGTACGCGGATGACCGAGATTCTGCACCAAATCATCCTACGCATTTGGTGCGAAGAACAGCTTCCGACCGACTGGTTAGACGGGCTCGTCACCCCAATCTACAAGAAAGGGCAAAGACTCGATTGTGCCAACTATCGAGGCATCACAATCCTCAACGCAGCGTACAAAGTACTCTCCCGCATCCTGTGGAGCAAGCTGAGACCGATGACCGAGACCTTTGTCGGCGAATACCAGTGCGGTTTTCGAGCGGGTCGGTCAACGACGGATCAGATGTTCACACTGCGACAAATCCTCGACAAGTTCCGGGAGTACAACCTGCAAACACACCATTTGTTCATCGACTTCAAGGCGGCGTACGATTCGGTCAAAAGAAACGAACTTTGGAAGATTATGGTAGAACACGGCTTTCCGGCGAAGCTTATAAGACTGATTCGTGCAACGCTCGACGGAGCAAAATCAAGCGTGCGAATAGCCAACGAGACATCTGAAGCTTTCGTTACGTTGGATGGATTGAAGCAGGGCGATGCTCTCTCGAACTTACTGTTCATCATAGCGTTGGAGGGTGCTGCGCGAAGGGCAGGCGTGCAAAGAAACGGAACACTCATTACTAAATCGAACATGCTGCTTGGATACGCTGACGACATCGACATCATTGGTATCGACCGTCGTTCAGTGGAGGAGGCGTTCGTCCCTTTCAAGCGGGAAGCTGCGAAGATCGGACTGACCATTAACACTGCCAAGACCAAGTATCTGGTTGCTGGCAGAGCGCGTGGCAGTGCAGGTGATGGTGTTTCGGAGGTGGAAATAGATGGAGAAAGATATGAGGTGGTGGATGAATTTGTATATCTTGGTACACTCGTGACGTGCGACAACGATGTGAGCTGCGAAGTGAAACGGCGGATTAGTGCTGCAAACAGGGCCTTCTACGGTCTTCGTAGCCAGCTAAGGTCCCGCAGCCTAAGGACGCCTACGAAAATCACGCTGTACAGGACCTTGATACTCCCTGTAGCTCTTTACGGTCACGAGTCGTGGACGCTAAAGGAGGCTGACCAGAGAGCACTTGGGGTCTTCGAGCGGAGAATCCTGCGTTCTATCTTCGGCGGCAAGCAAGTAGGAGACCGGTGGCGCAGGCGCATGAACTTCGAGCTGTACCAAGACTACAAACATGCTGATATCGTAAAAGTCATCAAGCACGACAGGCTGAAGTGGGCTGGACATGTAGCCAGAATGTCGGACGAGCGGGCGGCTAAAACGATATTCAGTAGCGAACCTGGACGGGGTCGTCGGCTTCGTGGAAGGCCTCGTACGCGTTGGCTGTGTGCAGTCGACGAAGATGCAAGAGCGGCCAACATTGTGGGCGACTGGAGACGAGCGGCCCAAGATCGAGCATCCTGGAAATCTTCGATTAGTTCAGCGTTGGGTCGATAGACCTGTTGCTGATAAAGTAAAGTAAGTAATTCTCCGCCAACTCACACAGCAGTTGTCCCGACCCCTCTTCGATTTGCGTGAAACTTTGTCCTAAGGGGTAACTTTTGTCCCTGATCATGAATCCGAGGTCCGTTTTTCTGTTATCTCGTGACGGAGGGTCGGTACGACCCCTTCAATTTTTGAACATGCGAAAAAAGAGGTGTTTTTCAATAATTTGCAGCCTTTAACGGTGACGAGATAGAAATTTGGTGTCAAAGCAACTTTTATGTAAAATTAGACGCCCGATTTGATGTCGTACTCAGAATTCTGAAAAAACGTATCTTTCATAAAAAACACTATTTTTTTAAACTCTGGAACATGTCATTTTTTCATTTAGTACAAAATTTTTCATTTTCAAATTTCGTGTTTTTTCTAACTTTGCAGGGTATTTTTTTAGAGTGTAACAATGTTGTACAAAGTTGTAGAAAAAAATATTAATACATAAACATAAGGATTTTGCTTATAAACATCACGAGTTGTCGCGATTTTACGAAAAAAAGTTTTGAAAAAGTTACTTCTTGCGTTTCTTTTTGTTTCGTCGGTAAGTTTTCCATGACTTCCTAAACACGGAAAAAAAATTAAAAAATGAGCAATATAGGGTTAAGCCAAGTTTAACCGTTCTTAATTAAAACGACACCTCATTTGCATCCAGCTCTTGTTTGCAGCATTTAAACCAATGCAAACGCACTTCTCACGCTTTTTATTGCGAGCAAAACATTTCGCGCCCCAAAACAGATTTCATTACGCGTGTAAACCCTTTCCGCGGTATTGCATTTTAATAGGATAATTACTGTGTAAACGCCTTGTAAACACACCGCCTCAACACGAATGTCGACATTCGGGCGACGTAAATCTTAATCGCACCCTCAACAATCTAATCGAGCCTATCCAATAGAGGCCACCCACCACGTGTTCGTGCCCCCTCTCCACGCGACAATGTCGGCAAACATTACTGGCGTGCCACGTGGCCGCCACGTGCACCGAGCCATCGCAAGAGCGCGTAACATGGCGCGAAAGGCAGAGATTTTTAGCTGGTTGGTAAAGTGGGAATAAATCTCCGTTTCAAGCTGAAACCGGGAAAACTAGCCGGGGAACGGAAAATTAATTATGTTTATAGACAAAAGCTAACAACTTGGTTTGTGGCAAAAGTCGCCAAGTAAACAACCGCAGCCGGACCAGCACTTTTAGTTGGAAGAAAATTGGCAAATTTCAAACAATTAACTAGAAAGGATGTCGTCCTGTATTTGCATTTTGCACCCCATTGGCCAAAAGACTGAAGCCAGAACCGCAAAAGTGACGATCTTGTTTTTCCTAGCTCTGGACGAATACCGTGAGACGAGTAATTTGGTTTCAAACATTTGAACAAATACATGGATTAACCCACGAGTTGTCGGATTTTAAGGAATATTCAGAATTTTTTTCTTAAATGGGATAAAATAATATGAACTTTGTTTTTAATCAGTCTTAAAAAAATATTTTACAATAATCATAAGTTTGCTGAAAAAATCATGATTCTTTTCTTTCTTGAATTTATTCCTAATGCTAGCAAGTTTATGCTCAATTAAAAATTTACAATTTTTAAAGATTTTTCGATATTCTAGAAACAATTCAATTTCCATCAACAGTTTTGGACAAAACAAATGATTACAGTATTGTCTGTATTTATGTAGGGGAGAGTGGGGAGACTTGATCCCCGGGGACACTTGATTCCAAGCCTGTATCTCGTCAGCATGTGGGTAAAACAAATAGCTTTGTTCTAGAAAGTTGTGCGAAATTGACTAAAACTCATTGTAGAAAACAAAGAAAAACATCAAAAAATGTTTAGATTGAGTTACACACATATTTCTAAAAAGTGCTGCAAAAAACTTCCAAGAGATCTTTTTTCTTTGTTTTGATATGTATAGAAAACACTCAAAAATTATTCAAAACAATATTTTTTATACATGAATTGTTTGATAAACATATCAACTCTAAAGCCTCTAAATATGTTGCATGCTAAACTTGTTATATTTTGAACACAAACGTACAGGTTTAATGTGAAATTGCTATAACTTATAGAAAATTAACAGTTTGGATGAATAAGAAACATTTTGCTTAAGTTTTTTTTTAAAATGTTGAAAGGGGGATCAAATTACCCCCAACATTTTGAAAATGCCGGTTTAAAATATTTTTTTTAAAACGCTTGGTATGATTCGAAGAGTTTATCTGATGAAATACCCTTATCAGCCAAACCTAGTTCAATGTTTAAGCTTCCAATTCATGCAAAAAGTTCATGGCTTTGTGAGAAATTGACAGAGTAATGTGCGATACAAAAAAGGGGATAAAGTCTCCCCACCCTCCCCTAAGTCTACTTTTTGAGACTTTATCTAAAATATTAAAAGTTCAACTTTTCAGCACCCATTTATCGAAAAGTATAACTTTCACAGAAAAAAAAATCATAGTAATATTACATCTGGGAAGGGGTACATCTTTTATGTCAGCAAAAAGGTGTAATTTCACCTCTGAAAATGTGTAATTTTACCACTTTTCTAGTGCAATGTCACTTTTTCAGTCTAAATTGAGGTAAAATTACATCATAAAAGAGGTAATATTCAACCTTCCAAAATTACAGCTTCCAAATTTACATTATTTTTTTCTGTGTTGGTATAGATAAAAGTAAACTTAAACTAAGTGAAATTTTCTAAGTAAATTGATTGTAGATAGGCCATTATTTGTTTTTGAAGAAGGGTTCGAGAAAGTATTGAATTATTTTATCTAGTACTGATACAAAATTCTAGAAATAGGAGCAGCTGTGGCTGAATGGTCACGGTGTTCGCTTTGAAAGCGAATGGTTCTGGGTTCGATTCCCATCTGCTCCCATCGAGAACGTTAAGGACATAGAAATACTTGAAATGCTGAATATGAACGAAAAATCAAAGTCGCTGAAGACGGGGTTCGAACCCCCGTCCTTTGTTTGGGTTGGTAAGCAAAAATGCTAACCACTAGGCCATGGCGACTTGGTGAGTCTAGACTGGAATTAGGAATACTGTTACAACCAACCCGCAACGCCTTTCGAGGTGTATCCTAGGGTTCTACTTCTCTTACTAACATTGAGTCCAAAACCTCCCTACAAACATCTAAACCACTAAGGTGACGCACTTTAGATAGGTGTTTACTAACGATCCTTCCCATTCCTGAGGATAGCTTGTAGAAATTTATGTTTGTCGTACAACTTAAGAGCACGAAAACCGGAATTGGATTTGATATGTACCGTAAAACGGAGTGACTTTGATAGCCGGGGTGACTTTGATAGGTTTGCGATTTTTCCGCAAAATGAAGAGTACAATTAAAATACGTAAGGAATGGTTTAGAAACATACTGACCGTGGTAGAGAAGTGTTCAAAGTATCTCAAGAAGAACTTTTCATAAAATTTTAACAAGTTTAAATAGTTAGTTAACTATACTTAAGAAAATGTTGATGAAAGTCATTATTTTAAACTTCTCAAAGTGTCATGATTTTCTCAATGAACATGATTTTTAATCGGAAAACGGAATGCATTTTCGGATTCTTTGGACAATTTTCCACTAGGAGAAGGTTAAATAAATTTGTAAATAATAAATAATATGCGTTTTTAAAACACCATTTAAAAAAAAATCTCCAAATTTATAAGCAATTTCAGTTAAATAAATTTCATCTAAAATGTGAAAACTTGTGATTCGTGCTTCAAATTCTGTAAAAAATGCAAAATAAATCGATAATTTTATAAACAAAACCAGTTTTAACAAATTTTAGGCGCAATTTCGACTTTTTAACAATTTTACCTTAAATTTATATGTATTTTGTAGAGGTGGGCAAAACCGCTCTTTGTTAGGAACCGCTCATTTTCATTCGCTCATTAAAAAGAGCCACTCTTTTGAACGGCTCATTCGCTCTTTTTTCAAAATTTTGATAAAAAGGTTATTTTTTAGAATGATATGGTTTTCAAAGTTTTTTCACATTGGACTTTTTTAACTCGAATCAAATCGTTGAAATAATTGAATGGCATCCAAACTTAAATCTACGATTTTGAAGACATCGCTATCAATGTTAAAATTGCGTTTATTTTTGCCAAAATTGAACTAATGCATTTTACTTGGAAAAAATATTTTGTGAGCTCTTTTCTACATTCTGGTATAATCAATAAAGTCTATAAATGCTTAGGATTAACGTGATGACTTCCATCATTGTCATGATTTTTCGTTCAAAGATATAAATTTTGCGTCGCTTTCAATATTTTGACAAAATTCCTTCAACAAGTTGTTTAGAATTGTGCCCTACACATGCTGATTCCTTTTGGTAACGATTATACCATTCCTTGTAAAGGTATGGAAATCGTCATTAATCAATGATTGCGAACTTGGGCGTCAATGATTGTTCCACAAAATTATATAAATTTTGAAATACATTTGATTTAGAGCAAAAATTCCTTCAGTGGCTTCAAGAAGGCAACAACCGGCACTTGCTGATTCATTTTGGTGCAGATATTCGTTGAAATGAAATTTATACAGAATATTTTATAGTGATGATCAATTTTCTTCAAAAATGATCAACGGCTTCACCTTAATCGGACAAGAGAATTTAATTTAATTCCTTAAGTAGATGTTTGGTAATATTTGACAAGTTAAGCTAATTCAAGTGCTCAAATTTGTATTTTAGTAATACATTTATGTACGATTAGTTGTAAAATGATTTTTTTTTCATTTTGTTTAGAAAATCATTTTCTTTTGGAATTTCAAAGAATAGTAGGAAACTGAAAATGAGTTTAATTTTTTTCAAGTTGTGTTTGGTAGCAATGATATTTTGGTATATTTTGTAAGCATTTAAATTTTAATTTCAAATTGCACTGAACTCTCAAAAATACATTTTATGCTACATTTTTTTTTGAAATTCAATAAAATATACTTATAACAATTTTAAAAATCATTCCATTTTGGATCGGTTCTTTCAAAAGACCGAAGTTAAAAAGGAACCGCTGTTCTTTTTTTTGTGAGCCATGGTTCATTCGCTCTTTTCAGTCAACCGGCTCTTTGAGCGGCTCGCTTTTTTTGCCCACCTCTAGTATTTTGCTTAAAAGCTTATACACTTAGTTAACTAAATATAAACATTGTTTTTTTTCTTAAAAACTATATCAGCTACTTTAGTGATGGCACATTTAGGGTACAAATAAAGTTTGAACATCTTAAATATGATTTTAACAAGAAAAACTATGACTATCAAAGTCACCCCGGAATTAAAACTATGAATTTTTAACGTAACTATTTTTTTTTAAACATTATTGAAAAAACTTTTATTCCGAAATAGTGCATGGACTTTGTGTAGTCCTGGGGTAGACTGTTTTAAAAATAACAATCTTGAGAAAAACCTTACCTGTTGGAAAATATGCTAAAAACAAATTGAAATCCTATCAAAGTCACCCCGATTTACAGTATTCGTTAATTTGACCAAAACTTTCTAGCGGGCTTCTGTATGACAATTAAATCGCAAAAAAATCTGAACACTTCGAAAAAATAATTTGAAAATTTGATCAAAAAAATTAAAAAATCAGAGCTAAAATTTGCTAAGATCATGAATGTTTTGTTTTTGTTTCGAAGGGGTCAGATAATTTCACTAATTAAATAATTTTAAAATTGAAAATCAAATTATTAGTTTTTGAGGTATTGGCATTTGAAAATTGTGTGCTGTTTGGGTTACACTTAGAGAACTTCAACTTTATTGTTTCTTTAACCGCAAGGGTCCTAATTGCTCAAAATCAACCACTCCATTCGCGAGCACAAACGCGATACTGCCCTGATGAATTCCTACCGTTTGTAACTTTCACACCATTCGCTCCCGAACACTCTCTATTCTACTCTTCTTCTCTCTCTGATCGGCTCAGTCTCCGAACGGCTCCGGCAGGCCGACGTCTCCGATCAATCTTAACTGAAAACATTTTTTCTCTGATGCAATGCGTTATACTCATTGATTTGGGTTGCTTAAAATCAGGGCTGCGGAGTCGGGTCATACTTCAAGCGACTCCGACTCCGACTCCGACTCCGGCTTTCTGAGTTTAGCCGACTCCGACTCCGACTCCGGCTCCGGCTTTCAGCTCCAACCGACTCCGACTCCGACTCCAACTCCGGCCCACCAACTCTAGCCGACTCCGACTCCGACTCCAGCTTTCAACAAATTGTTGGCTCCGACTCCGACTCCGACTCCACATATTTAATTTTTTTTTCAAAAATTATCAAAAATCAAACCATCCACATTAACGACCCCCGGGTCTATTGTGGTCTCTATTGCAAGTTTCTGCTCGAACCTAGGAGTCCGAAGGCTTGAATGGGGAGAGCACCAAAACCTCTTTTTACTCTAAAAATTTGTAAACTATTATTTAAAAAAAAAAATTAATTACTCTCTAAGTGTCTAGTTTTTCTCAAGGAAAATAAGTTCGAATCACAAAGCGGAAATAAAAAGTTTTTTCCAGTTTTATATGACATTTATAAGAACCACAGCACAGACTCGCAAAGTCACTTTGTATTTTCAAATTTAATTTTTAACGAATCAATTTTTTAAAGTCCAATTGATTTTTATTTAAGACGCACACGTACATCACGCTATGGCTGAAGGAGATTATTATTGCAAATTAATGTACCTGAAGAATTTCTTCGTGGAAAGGACGCTGAAGGGGGTCTTTTCAAAAAACCGCGACGTGAACCAAGGGATTTTTTATTCGTTTTAATTTTAAAATTTTCGATAAATTTTAAAGGAGGCGCGCGATATTTCTTGAATCTTCACCTAAAACGAAGCATTATGAATGATCGAGCGCCTCCGGTAAAATATTTTCTAGGTCACAGATATTTCAAAAGGGCCCCTTAAGCTAACTTTCAAGAAGATTTTATTTGTTTATTTTTATTTTATATTTGCAATGATAATCACCTTAAGTCAAATTTGCGAGGGAAATATACATTATGAAACAAATCTTACTTGTTGAATAATATTTGGAAAATAAATTAAAGTCCTATCATTTTCACTAAACATTTTCAGATTCGTTCAACGACAATTTGCAATGATATCAAAATAGTTTTCCCAAGGATCGACACTTTCAGATTTCAGTAGAGAAATAGTAAACATTAAAATAATCGATATCTTTAACATATACAAAGATTATTTAAAAAAATAGTTGCCTTTTTTATATTTTTTGTCAGTTTCAAATATGTTAAACGTGACACTATGATTTTTTTTTTGTACTTAGATTACTTAGTAGATTGTTATAATCGTTGATTATTTGATGGAAGAGTTATACTCTCAGTGAGTTTTTTTTTCAGATTTTCAAAAACAGACATTCATTTCATTTCTAAAACCTAGACATTCACTATCGGGGTTAAGTACTTTTTTCAGGATGAACTGGATTAAATTTGGTGAAATTTGAATTGAAAAGGTACATAAATATAGGCAAAAGGATGCAGTCAAAAATCAATTGAATATTTCTGAATTTGTAGTCAATATTGTCTATTATTTTTTTAAGTTATGATACTACATACTTGGGTTAGAGAAGACTAAAAGGTTATCATTTAGTGATCATAGTGAAATAAAACAATTAATGCATTCCAATTACAATAAAAATGCTTCAAAAACATAGTGGCATCTGATAAATCTCTTTCAAAAAATGAACAAAGTGGCAACGCAATGCATGCGACAATTAAAAATATACAATGTTCTCCTGCATTGTAACAAATTATGAACAATAATGAAAGTAATTTTTATTGTTGAATTTAGATAACTCCGACTCCGACTCCGACTCCGGGTTATCTAAAATTGTCGGCTCCGACTCCGACTCCGACTCCAGCTCATAAAATTTAGCCGACTCCGACTCCGACTCCGACTCCAGCTGTTCGAGTTTTGACGACTCCGACTCCGACTCCGACTCCTGGTCCCCAAAAAGATCCGACTCCACCGACTCCGGCTCCGACTCCGACTCCGACTCCACAGCCCTGCTTAAAATCAATATTATCAATTAAATCTTGCATTTATTTTGATTACATAACATTATAGACACCATTCAAAGAAATTTCCACCTAGAAAAAATAAAATTGATGACAAACTGAGGGCGTGAAGACAAAAAGACTGCCGCTCTGGCATTTTGTGAGAATGGCTCTTCGCTGAGCATGGTAGTGTGTGAGTGTCGTCGAGCGACGGAGTAGGCAAATATTTTCACGATGTATTTGTTCGCTGAGTGAACAGTTCGGGCCACTCGCTGGCTGCTTGCGAGTATCATTCGCTCATGATAGGCAATGAGTGAGTGGTTTCTGTTCATTGAACCGAAAATCAGGACCCTTGCTTTAACCCTCTACTGCCCAAATTTTTTTCGGGAATTTTTAATTTTCTCGTGTTCAGAAGGTCATTTTGAGCAACTTTTGTTCTACGAAAAACTTAACTTCTCTTGTTTTATGTTTTCTTGTTTCATTTTTAGTATTTTATTTTGCATTTATCTTGATAAGTTCCACCCGTGACTCACAATCCAGAGGTTGCTGGTTCGAATCCCGCGGCGGGCGCCCTAAAAATTGTAAGTGTAAATATGGGTATCCGGCGCCGTCGCTCCGTACCGTACTCAAACACTTAGGAGCCCAGGGCGGCGAAGTCCTTGTAGTTAAAAGGAAGACATTAGTTGTTGGTACTAGCAATAGTGGCCGACAGCTACGAAGTGGTTTTATCTTGTTTAGTTTATGTTTATTTTTGATTGTTTTTGGCCTATTCTACCACCTCCTATCATTACATTTTGCCAATCTAATTTATTCATGTTTTACTGTAAATTTTTCAATTTTTTGCTTGTTTTTCACATTTTCTGCTATAAAATGGCACCATTATCATTTAAATTATTTAAACATTCGTAGAGGCAGAGTCTTGGACACTAGAAAAAATACTGCATTCTTCTTTTTACTTAAAATATAGTAAATGTTTGTAAAAAACACAGCCAAAGTTGACCCCTTAAAAAATACATTTTTAAAAACATTGGCAAAGTCACATAATACAAGTAAAACTTCAAACCCATAAATTTTCTAAAATTTTAAGAGTTCTTCTTTCCAATGCGTTTTAAAGATCAAAAATTGGTTGAAAAATTTATGTTTGGCGATTTTTAAATCGAAGCCCGTCTTAAGGCGGGATTGGGTGTAGAGGGTTAAATTTGAGTGGTTGTATTTCAGGAACGAAAAGACAAATCATGTTTTGGGGCCCTGGGGCCTCCTGAGGGCGCTATATTTTTTCATGAAGGTGCAGCTTTGCAACTTTGCAAATTGCAATGTTTCTCTTGGGCCCTGCTGAGGGCGCCAAATTGTTGAAGGATTTGATTTGATTTGGTAAAAAAAATAGTTCAATTGGAAATTAACGGTAAATATTCAACCGTGGCACCACTTACCGGTAAGTAACCGATATCGCCACTTTCCAAAACCCAAAAGCGTACTCATTTCGAGCAAGGGGCTCCGCCGTAAATCTGAATCAAGAATGCATTAGACGCCACATATTTTCGTAACGATTTCGAGTTTTTGCATGTGAGAGAGCGGCAAAAATCCTGCATGAAGACGACGACAACGATTTGACCCGTGCGAAACACAAACATAATAATCGGATATTCAGTGCCAGCAGGAAGCAATAAAATTTGGAGAAAATTAAATTATAAACACATTTCAACGAGCTTCCACTTTGCGTGCCAAGGGGGGAAATTCAAGCAACGGGGAAAAGCTGCCAAAACCGCAGCAAAGTATAAATATTTTACGGAAAGTCGTTTGGGGCAAACTTTTTAAAAATATCACCACTTCTTCGTATCTCAGCTTAGGCTCATTTGGTGTCGTTGGTTGTCTCGCATGGCATGGTGGTTAGTTACCATTGCTTAAATTAAAATTTATTTGCATGCATGGTTCGATAAGTTTGCCAAGCTTGGAAATTTCGACGATTCTATCAGGCTAAGAGTAATATACTTTTATTCAATTAATTTTGACTTCTTTGACTTTGACTTCTGTCTATTTGGTGATAAAGAATTACTTAGTATCAACAATATTGAATCCATTCGATGTTTTTGCCTATTTAAATTAAGTTTATTTGTCAATGTTTAAAGTGGAGCAACAATTGGGCACGATTTAACTTGTGTGATTTCATCTTATTTATTGTTTTTTCATCTACTCGCTCTTATTAGTGCTACTCTTCTAGAATGTGCATTTTTTACAAATATAATGTGTTATTTTTTATTTGGTTGAAACTCTGTACCCGACTATATACTACGTTATTTATTGGCAGGAAATTCACTCAGATTCAATTCTGTCGTTTGGTGCATTTTCACAGAGCCTAAATCTATCATACATTTACAAAAATTAAGCGTTTACTGACATCAACTGAAAAAAATACGAGTGTGTCATCGGCGTAATATAATTTAACTATCATTAGGGCTAGTGATTTTTCACGCCTCAAAAAATCATATTTCGCGGCATGCCAATTACAGTAGTTGTTCGGTAACTGGGCGTTGTTTAACTAGGCTGCTTTTTAACTGGGCGCTCGATAACTGGGCTGTAGCCCACTTAAAAAGTAGACAAACGTCAAAAAACCAAAACAAACCGAAATGACCGAGGGGTTAATGGATGCCAAAGCCTTTTCAACAAATAAAAAAAACTGTTTTCAAACATTTATTTAATTTCAAGTCACAATTAAAGAAATATGAAAAATAAGCATTGTAAATAAATTTGAGAAATTTTTATTTCTATAATTCATCAGGAAAATATTATGCATCGGTGGTCCCCTCGTTATTTTTCGTTCAGCCCAGTTATCGAGCAGCATTCGGTGACTGGGCTACGTTCTACGTTGTACTACTGTACAAAACATTGACATTTCACGACGATTTCACGGTACTCGAAAGTCTGCTTGAAATAAATGTAAAAATATGTTATTTTAGTATTATTGTAAATGATAAAAAAAAAACAAAATATTCCCCCTTATCCAAAGTATTCATTGCATTTTTTGTATGAGCTCAATTTTGTCCAGTTTTACATCTAAAAGACTTTAAAATTTCAATATCAGGGAGCGGCCGTGGCTACGGTGTTTGCTTTGTAAGCGAATGGTTCTGGGTTCGATCGATGGGTTCGAGAAAGTTTAGAACACAGAAATTAGAAATGATGAATATGAACGAAAAATCAAAGTCGCTCGAGGCGGGGTTCGATCCTCCGTTCTTTGGATTGGTAAGCAAAAATGCTAACCACTAGGCCATGTCGACTTGGTGAACTTGGACTGGAATTAGGAATACTGTTACAGAGAACGAGTTGTGGTGCTAAAACCACGGCAAAATAGTGTCCAGGGCATTTGTGGAAATACAATGTCCCTTCCCAGAGGGTCCCGGAGTACCAAACCTTCTTCGCATGGTGCTCCCAACGAATACAACCAAATCAAGGAGCGTATGGTGGTGTGTCCCCACGCTTCTTCCTCCCCTGTCGATTCAGAATTGTGTTGTTGTTCGAACACTCAGTTCTCAAACTCAACCCAATTACGAGTCATCTCTGCGATACGGCTTTACGCAGTAGGCCTGGCCGCTTTAACGCTTGTGATGTTTCAATGCATTCTAATGCAATGGTGCACTACAAATGTTAATAAATGACAAGAAGAGTGCCAGGCGTCATCTAACCTAAGGCACTCTCCAGGATCCTTTCGAAAGATTGGCTGCGCTAGGGTCTGATTAGATAAGATTAGAGATAAAAGACTTTAAAATTTCAATATCAAAATAATTTGCTAATGTTTATCCAAATGAAAACCATTCTTTATTGCCAAAGGTAGAATTATAATATTTAATTATTTCGAATTAGTTTAGGCAAAGCTCCATTTATAATAGTTTCTGCAACATTTGGTATTGATAATAATAGAAATAAAGTTCCAGAAATAAATAAAATATTTTAAAATACTTTAAAATGCCATTTTTATCAACACATATTTTATTTTAAAATCAAATAAAAAACTTAATTTATAACTAAAACAAGTAATCATTTTGAATTTTTACTCATACAACTATATAAAAATCTTGAAATTTTCTAATTTTATATGCTGTCTTTCAACTCCTACCAAATCAAAAAAAAAAAAAAATCAATTGATTTTTTGTTGTTGAGAAGTATTATTTTCTAAATCAAATTTTGAATCAGTAAGTAAAATCCATGCTCCTCAACCATAAAATGCTTTTAATTTTGTCTCTGTTATCATTTCAAGGGAATATGTTTAAGAGTAACGTTGACTCATAAAACAAAAAAAAATCTTGCAGAAATTATGTTTTTCATGGCAAATAACGTGTTTTAGACCGTAATTTTATCAACAAAACTCATTTCAACGATATTCAGGCAAAATTTTGTTTTTTTTTATCAATTTACAGTATGGCCCATAAAAAAAATGCGACATGTGCATTTTTTCACAGAAAAATGGTGCCATTCTTAAATTTATTTAACAATCTGATTTTTTATGTATTATGGTGTTAGTTTAGTTTGTTTTGAAGATATCGTCATGATAATTTTTTGCAGTTCATCAAAACTGTGTACAGGCGGTCTACAACTATGAATGTGTTTTTGGAACAATATTTACCCTAATTAAATAATTTATATTTCAAAAACGAAACAGTTTAAAATATCCAACAATGTACCGAAAGCATCATTAGAAGTCCTTCTTAAATACGCCCAATCAAGAAAGTTTTTTAATTTTGTTAAAATTGGTAATTTGTGTGAAAAATGTCATTTTGGTTAATATTTTGTGTGATTCTGTCAAAATAAATCAATAACTTAAAACCGTTGTCGATGGCTCAAAAGCGTGCCCAGCGGCTCTGTATTGTTAAAAGTCACATCAGAGCATCTGGTAGTATCAATTACCATCATTAGTAGCATTTGTTTTTTTCGTTGAAACATTGCAGGCTCCAAAAAATACCAAAAATTGATGCATTTTCAGAATCGGGATATTTTTGAAAAGTTCACTATTTTACTATACTTTACTAGAATGCGTAAAATTCGGTGGAACTAACTCTTACAACTCTCAAAAACAGTAACCTTGAAGGCTGTATACTTTTTAGTCCATAAAAATACCATAATAGGCTATCCAGATCGACCAACATGAAAAACGTATGTTTTGCCTTCCTCACTGAGGTAAGGCTATAACCCTGCTGTAAAATGAACTTTGTATAAAAACGTCGTAGACCCACCTTCATGTATACATAAGGCTACCAACTGTACGGATTTTTTCCTTACCATACGGATTTTCGAACCTCTTCGCGGATTTTTAACAGGCCGGAATTTTTGTAGGGAATTTTACGCATAATACGGATTTGTACGGAATTTTAACAACTTTTTAATCATTGAGTTGCTTTTTTGATTTGGTTGAAGCTTTTGTTAACTACACAGAAAGAATATGTGGATTTACTTGACACGGAAAAAATGAATTACATGTAAACTCAATTGATGTTAACGTAAGATTCGACGTAAACGGTTGAATCACACGTAAAATCATGTTTTTACGTATAATTTGTTACAAATTTACATCAAATTGCATTTAAATTTAAATGTTTAATGACGTGCAAAAGTGTTACATCATAAATGATGTAACATTCGGAAATATTTTTTTGTGTGTAGAAATTTTTATTTTTCTGTGAGTTTGATTTAAAAAGGGAGAGTTTTCCTGGGTTTCCTCAATTAAAACTTGATTATCAATAATTCTAGAGTTTTTGAACTATTGTCTTTCATATGTTGATAGGACCTTTAAAAAAAACTCTAGAATTGTTCTTTTAGAAATTCCTTACTATATATATTTATCCATTTCCAAAGGCTTTCTAAAACTTGTGAAAACATTTGAACATTTGAATTAACAAATCTAGAGTTTTTTTAAAGGTCCTATAAACTGTTGTGTTTCACATGTTATAGGACCTTTTCAATAAAAAAAAAACTCTGGAAAAGTGTTCGTGAAAACACTAAGAACGGTATTATTCGTAAAAGCAAACTTGACATTTTGTAAACTTTAAAACGTTTAACAAAAAACATTGAAGAACATAACAATTGATTCAAATCACGAGTCTGCGATCAGCAGAGAAGCGAGTCAGACGTGCGTCCCTCACAAACCAAAAAAGTGCTAAAAAGTGCAAAAAATGCCTCACGGCAAGAAAAAGAGGCGGTCCTCACCAGCAGGATCGGCAGATTTGAAGAAGCTAAAGAACGCCGAAGCGCTACCTGCAAAGCCAGGCAGTTTGAGCAAGGACGCTCAAAAATTGTCTGGAAACCAGTTCGCTACCCTCCCTGTGGACGTGAGCGAGAAGGAAGAATTTGAACAACGGGAAAAGTTGCCACCCATTTTTGTGAAAACAACGTCATCGGACTCGGTGCGAAAGTGGTTGACCGGATTTATCAAATCTGGTGCTTTACGAGCTTCCATTCGCTTGTGTGCTGATGGACTCAAAATTCTGCTACCTACCAGAAAGGATTACAACTACGTTCGGGATTTTCTGAACAACACAAAGATTGAATACTACAGCCATGACTATCCAGGTAAACGCCCCATGAAACAGGTCCTCCGAGGCCTGTACGACATGGATGTGAATGTGCTGAAAGAAGAGCTCAAAACTCTTAAGTTGGACGTGATTGAAGTCTTCAAGATGACGAGACACAACAAGGACATCAAGTATCGTGATCAACTGTACCTGGTTCATCTCGAGAGAGGATCGACAACGCCGTCTGAGCTGAAAGCAGTTCGGGCAATTTTCAACATCATCGTGACTTGGGAACGTTATCGTCCAGTGCACCGTGACGTGACGCAGTGTTCGAACTGTTTGCAGTTTGGGCATGGTGGAAGGAACTGTTTCATCAAGAGTCGTTGTGCAACCTGCGGAGGTGAGCACAAAACTCAAGCTTGCGAAACAATCAACGAGAACATTGATGCCAAATGCTTCAACTGCGGCGGCGACCATTCGACCAAGAATCGGAGCTGCCCAAAACGTGCTGAGTTTGTGAAAATTCGGCAGCAAGCGACGACGAGGCACCAACCAAATCGTCGCAAAACACCACCAGCATTCACGGACGTGGATTTTCCTGCTTTGGAGTCACCAGGAGCAGGATCTGTTCGAGTGGTTCCAAATCTGCAGCCATTGCCGTTGGATCAGCGGCAAAAAGTTGCAGAGAATACAACACCTCCTGGCTTCAGTCAGCAACCGAGGGAAAACCAACCAGCATCAACGGATGAAGGCAGCAGTGACCTGTTTTCACCACAAGATCTTCTGAACATTTTCATCGAGATGACAACAACACTGCGTGGTTGCAAAACTCGTGCGGAACAAGTAAGAACGCTTGGAGGATTTATCTTAAAATACAGTTCGTAGATTACTCGTTTTAATGATTTTGAATATTCCAATGAATTTGCTTTTTTAGTTTTAAGTTAGGATTAGTTGTTAAAGTGATTTTTTTTCTTTTTTACCCAAATGTATTCGATTCAATGCAAAAATGTAAAACAATTTGAAGTAAATAAATGAATGTGAACAGTTAATAAGAAAACGAAAAATATAACAAAGATGAAGAGCATGTAGCCATACCACTAGAATGTAAATGAAATGTAATTATTATAAGAAAGTTCAATAAAGACATATTTAATTTCAAAAAATGATTCAAATCACGGTTTATTTTATGAATACTTTTAAACGTGCAACGTGTGAAATTTGTTAGCTCTAAAAACGACACAGTTTTATGTTTTTAATTCTCAAATTTATTAAATTTAATTTATATAAATAATTCATAGACAGTTTTTGTTATACCATGGTGTCATATCGGCAAAGTGTACGGATTTTTGCTCAGCAAGAGTTGGTAGCCTTATGTATACATATAGACTCAGAATCGAAAACTGAACAAATGTCTGTGTGTATGTGTGTGTGTATGTGTGTGTGTATTAGGGTGCCCAGAATATGGGACTTTTTCTCAAAACCTCGCTCCACAAGCTGAATATTGTCCCTTGACCTATTCTAGGACTCTGGACCAAATATGAGCAAAATCGGTCATCATTTACCCATTGATACTCGGAGGTGAAGTTTGTATGGGAAAAATCGAAAAAATGTATGGAAAATCCAAGATTCTTACGGTTTGGTCTGCACGGTGCGCTACTTCCATCCGAATATTCCCAAAAGTGAGATTCTTAATGAAAATTTAATGCTCTACAACTTTGTAGAACAAACCAAAGCTGTGAAACTCGATCCTGAAAAGTTATTAGCGATTAAAAAAAGTCATTTTTGTATGAAAAACATTTTTTACACCAACTTTAGGCTCGGGTATCAATGGGTTAATCTCATCCAATGTCGCTCAAAATTTACACAGATGCTTAAAATAACCCAAAAAACCGTTTTCCGCTTGTGGACCAGGGGGTCATTTTTTCTGGGAACCCTAGTGTGTATGTATGTATGTGACCAATAAACTAGCTCATGTTTCTCGGCACTGGCTGAACCGATTTGATCCGAACCGGTTGCATTCGACTTGGTTTAGGGTCCCATAGATCGAGTTTTATACAGATTGAAGTTACGATAAGTAGTTCAAAAGTTATGTATAAAAATGTGTTTTCACAAATATCCGGATCTCACTTAAATGTATGTAAACTATGTTCGGGTCCATCATCCGACCCATCGTTGGTTAGGTCATCAACAGACCTTTCCAATGAGTCCAAAACATTGAAGATCTGGCAACCCTGTCTCGAGATGTGCCCACTTAAGTGATACTGATGCACTTTTTTGAAGCCGAATCTCACTTAAATGTATGTAAAATAGGTTTGGATCAACCATCTGACCCATCGTTGGTTAGGTTATAAAAAGATCTTTCCAGCGAGTCCAAAACATTGAAAATCTGGCAACCCTGTCTCGAGATATGTACACTTAAGTGATATTGTTGTACTTTTTGGAAGCCAAATCTCACTTAAATGTATGTAAACTATGGCCGGATCCACCATCCAACCCATCGTTGGTTAAGTTATAAAAATAACTTTCCAACGAGTCCAAAACATTGAAGATCTGGCAACCCTGTCTCGTGATATGTACACTTAAGTGATATTGATGTACTTTTTGGAAGCCGGATCTCACTTAAATGTATGTAAACTATGTCCGGATCCACCATCCAACACATTGTTGGTTAAGTTATTAAAAGACCTTTCGAACGAGCCTAAAACATTGAAGATCTGGCAACCCTGTCTCGAGATATGCCCACTTAAGTAATATTGATGTACTTTTTGGAAGCCGGATCTTACTTAAATGTATGTAAATTATGTCCGGATCCACCATCCAACCCATCGTTGCTTAGATTATCAAAAAACCTTCCCAACGAGTTCAAAACATTGAAGATCTGGCAACCCTGTCTCAAGCTATGGTCACTTAGGTGAAGCTGGATCTAATTTAAATGTATGTAAACTATGTCCGGTTCCACAATCCGACCCATCGTTGGTTAGGTTATCAAAAAACCTTTTCAACAAGTCCAAAACATTGATGATCTGGCAACCCTGTCTCGAGGTATGGCCACTTAAGTGATATTTATGTACTTTTTTATTCCGGATCTAAAAAATAGATGAATTGTTTGTACAATTCCATCACATCAGCCATTGTTGGAAATAAGTGAGGAAGGCTCCAACCACATAGGTGGATTAAGTTAGTTTTTCTTTACAGTATGTAAAAAAAGTATTTACACCCCTCGGGCACTATGCACATTTTGTGATGAAACATGTAAACAATTTAATGTTGACATAAACCTAGTACTTTTTCATTTCATTTCATTTTCATTTTCTTTATTAGGAGGTGGACAAAAGCCCCCTTGAGATGTGTCTAGCATATTCCAAGACACTCTCTCAAAGAGGCACAAAACCACCTCGTCTTTTCGCATCAACAAGTACACAAAACTCAAATGATACAAGACGGGTTACTTTAAAACTAACTCAATAAATTAACAAAAATATCACAGTGTTCTAATATCTACGTGTGTATTGTCAGGGAAGGGACTTGAGGAAATTAAGGAAACGGATTTTGATTTTGTCGCGGGGCAGGTCAAAGTCGAAATGGTCAGAGCACAAGTTAAAAATACTAAGTTCTGTTCAGAAACTCATGCTGAACATTTTGCTGCAAAAAGCTCATGAAAAGATGTTTTCTATAAAAAGTTATATAACAAATACTAATACAAAAATAAATAAGGTGCAAAAAAAGTTTGTACACCTTTCGAAAAATTAACATAAATAAAGTTATTTGTTGACAAATCACCATAAATCCAGTCTCCCAACTCCAAATAGGCATCCTTGACTGATTAAAAATATAATTTGGATTGAATATAAAGTTTACTAATTACTTAGTATAAAAGTTTACATAACTCTTGAAATTCTATATAAAACTTATCTAAACTTAATTTTGCAAACTTTAAATTTAACTAAATGTCAATATATTACCATAGAATTGATAAATAAACATTCTGGGGGTCTTTGTATCGCTAGAATAGATTTTTCGTTGGAATTTCGTACCAACCCGGAATTACGTCGTCGGAAAATCCGCCGGCATCGAACCGGTCCACAATTAACAAGTCAACCTATGTGGCATCTAAAGGACATAAAATTTCCGATCTTTTGATACCCAGACATCTAGGTTTTCTATAAAACCCACGTTTTTAAACACCTAGGCAAAAACGTTGTTATGGTTTCGTTTGAGCAATCTGCCAAAAATGTATGGAATTTCGTAATTTTTGTTCTCGTGGATCAAACTTACTTTTTGCCCAGGTATTTAAAAACGTGGGTTTTATAGAAAACCTAGATGTATGGGTATCAAAAGATCGGAAATTTTATGCCCTTTCCGATGCCACATAGGTTAACTTGTGAATTGTGGACCGGTTCGGATGCCGGCGGATTTTCCGACGACGTAATTCCGGGTTGGTACGAAATTCCAACGAAAAATCTATTCTAGCGATACAAAGAACGCCAGAACGGTGTTATACCCACTCCAGAATGTTTATTTATCAATTCTATGGTAATATATTGACATTTAGTTAAATTTAAAGTTTGCAAAATTAAGTTTAGATAAGTTTTATATAGAATTTCAAGAGTTATGTAAACTTTTATACTAAGTAATTAGTAAACTTTATATTCAATCCAAATTATATTTTTAATCAGTCAAGGATGCCTATTTGGAGTTGGGAGACTGGATTTATGGTGATTTGTCAACAAATAACTTTATTCATGTTAATTTTTCGAAAGGTGTACAAACTTTTTTTGCACCTTATTTATTTTTGTATTAGTATTTGTTATATAACTTTTTATAGAAAACATCTTCTCATGAGCTTTTTGCAGCAAAATGTTCGGCATGAGTTTCTGAACAAAACGTAGTACTAGGTTTATGTCAACATTAAATTGTTTACATGTTTCATCACAAAATGTGCATAGTGCCCGAGGGGTGTAAATACTTTTTTTACATACTGTATATGGCCTGGGCGTAGAGCAAATTGGAAAATTATAAATTTTAATGAGCTGTAACTTATTTTATGCTAAGGGAATGGTTTTAAAGGCATTGATTGTTTGTTTTGAACCTATTTAACATGTACACATGCTACATACATCATAAATAGTAAAAATAGTCCCGATTTACACCTATTAACAATGTCGCATTTTTTTATGGGCCATACTGTAACCTAAAATTTATATTTATATTTTTAAAAAGCTCGCAAACAAAGTAAATTTACACATTGATTTTTTTTCTTCTTAAAAACTTATCAGCAACCTTAGTGATTGTGTAACAGTTTAACTATTTAAATCTGACTTTAACAACAAATACTTTTAACAAAGTCACCCCAAAATGCTAAGTACAATTTTCAACGCCACTATTTTTCAAATACTATTGAAAAAAAAAACATTTTTTCCAAAAAAGTGCATGGACTTTGTGTGGCCTATACCAGTAAATTTTTTACAAAATAATGATCTTGAGACAAACCTTACCAGTTGGAAAAAATATAAAAACAGAATGAATCCTATCATTGTTACCCCGTTTTGCAATAAATATTACCTGAAATACACCTTAAATGAACCTGATTTTTTCTTACTAGTTCAATATAGAGAGCCTATATGGAGAGGCGAAATGTCACTCTCAGGGTTCCAATCGAACTGTCAAATCGGGGTTCCAGAACAAGGTTGGAATCAATTTAACATAATTTTGGCAAAAAACGAGACTTATATCAATTACAACTATTGTAAAACTGTTGTTGATAATAATCTGGTAGTTTTTATTATGTTTGTGCTTGTTCGGTACAAGAAAAGTGCCAACACCAAAGAAAAATTACAAGTTTTTCAACCTTAAATTTGAATGACTTTGGGTGTTTGAAATTTCTCTCAGAACATTTCATTTCCCTATGTAGGTACCTAGTTCAATATGCAATGAAGATTAAAATAAATAAAGCTAGGTTAGGTTCTCTCACTATTTTTTTTATAAATTTTCAAAAAACTAGGACTGGAAAATGTATACTTCCGTTTGAATTTCGGGAATTCCCGGGAAATTTCTCGGGAAACGGAAAATATTATTTTTCGGGAAATCCCGGGAGTGTTTTCCCAGGACGGGAAATTGAATGCTCTATATTTTACTAAATTTAACAGAGATTTAAAAATAAAATAGCTTAAACTGTTTTGTGTTTTCTAAACTGAATTTCACATTGTGTTATCCATGGCGCGTTACAATTAAAGATCATTTCGATGTGTATTTACATGTGAAAATCAGCATTTCGATAGAGATATTTTATGATCAATACCTTTAAAAAATGTGATCTAAATTAACCATGCAATATTTTTAAATTTATTTGTATTTACAACCCTCTTTCAAAATGCTCTATTTGTGGTATGTTTGATTTTTTTCAATTTTTAAGTGATTTTTCGAATTTAGCGGCATTAAATCGCGAAAAATCACTAGCCCTAATTATCATTTAACAACGTGGCCAAGAAACTTATGCACTGAAATGTAGAAATACATAACAAATGTAATAACATCTGAATTAAAAATCAAATAATTTCCGTTGAAAAAAAGAATTCAGCGAACCACTCTCTGATAGGTTTCAGAGCTAGACTGGTCGTTTCAAATCGGGTGCGCAAATGTATCGCATAATATGAGACTCTTTCGAATCGAACACGCGGTGCAATTTGAATATTATCACACGCCATAAGAATTAGTTTTGCTACTTTCGGTCACCGCTGCATGGTCGAAAGATGTTGCAAGTTGCTTCTTTTTTGTTTTTTTTTTCTGTCCAAGGGGGTAAAAAGGGTCATCGCAGGACTTTATGCTGGCCCCGAGGTGTTATTGCAAATCCTTTTGCCCCTTTTCCTTTTTTTGTTATGTCTGAATAACATGAACATTTGTGATTGAAAAAGTAGCCTCAAAGTGGAAAGGTGCCATTCGAAATCGGTGTGCGATTGAGAGCATTTTTGGGGATTGGTCAACCTTTTTTTTATCGACGGCTTTTATGTTGATGTTTTCAATTTTTATTGTTTCTAAATATGTCGTTTTATCCGATTCTGATCCCTTTTCTCCTGGCAGAATAATAAGCAGGCCCAACGCCACACCGAAGGGGGAAAATTGGAAAAAGAAAGCCTTTTTCAAGAGGGGGTCGTCCCCACAGCCAGCATAGACAAATTGAATCCCATTTGAGGATTTGATTCGAAATTATTTCGATATTTATTGAAATTGTGTGCCGATTGGGTGAGGCTGGACTGTGGGCACTTTTTTTTCCTCCCCCTAGCATCCCTTTTCCGGTCACATGGCGGCCGTGGGTGGTGCGGAAAATGGGCTGATTTTCATCGCAGACATTAGGCAAAATATGGCCTGTGATGATAAATATAAATCTCGTTATGACTACCTCTCCGCACATAACATGGAATACCGGAATTGAATTCAAATGCACACAAGAATGTGTGGACACAGGTTATCACTGTCGCAAAAAAAAGTTTCAGCTTAAAAAATCCAAACAAAATGTTTTCGGGGACACACACCTTTCCCGGGCCGACGACAACGACAGAAACGAATCGAAATTCGATTTGCAATTTTTAGAAATCTAATTTTCGCCCGCAACCCCCCATTCCATAATTTCGTGCTTTCAATTTATTAAATACATATTTGTGGTGTATCAAATTGGAATCTCATTTAGATAAAATACATTTAATTGGAATGCGGTCCTGCTTGTGGCCTCTCCGTGCGGTGGAAAACTCAGTTAGATGGTGGCTGATAGTGACTGATTAAAAATAATTTTCGCGACAATTTTTAGATTTGAGCTGTTTGATTGGAGGCAATTGCAATATCGCATCCTATCAGTTTCAGGATGATTAATTATCACTGCGGTTTGAAGCCATCACCAGCGCGTGCAAGCCGGTGTTTAGTTGTTTGTTAAAATGGGCAGTGATTTTGATTGATTGAATAAAATAGTGTGTTTGCGTTTCAATAAAAAAAAAAACTGACTATATAACTGTTTTTTCTTGTTTTTCTGATAAAAAAAACTTTTAAGAGTACTCAGAAGTCAGGAAAGTTGTGGTCTTCTTATACAAGAATTGTTGAACTTACGAACCCAATCTTAAAGTAATTTGATTTGAAATATTTTCAAAATATGTTGCATTTTTTTTTGGAAATAACAGCTAAGGAGATGAATTAAAAATTATAACGATAGTTTTCGTAGTTTTAAAGATGCCAAAATGTTTGTAAGAAATATTTGATAGCTCCAAGCTTTGGATGATGGGCACCGTTGAGCCATTTTTTCAATTGTCTTTTTTAAGCAAGATCGAAAACATCGTTTAAAAAATTATCTCATTATCAGAGTTACAATCGGATGTGGAACAGTGAGTAAATTACAGAAATGTTGAAGGTGTGCCATCAGTGTTTTAAAAGTAATTCTACCTTAACAATTTTGAATTTTGGATTTGCTCATCAGGGTGTCTCAAAAACACAATGATGGTTCACCCGGATTTCGATAGATTTTTGCCTGTTTGCATGCAACGCAAAAATTGAAAATATATTATTTTGCTCTAATATTATGGATTCGGATAAGAAATTGAATTTTCAAGTACACAGATAAAAAAGTAGTAATCCAGCTGTGTGTAAAAGGCCTGGGTGTAAAATAAACTTTGCATTATTTTATGAAATTCTGTGTAATATTACACCCTAAAATATGTAGCCCATTAGTATGGGAAACCTACTTAACCGAAATGTCAAGCTCATATATGCGTTTATCCTTACAGCTTTTCATCGGTCTGATGGCCGAACGGGCTAAGGCGCCAGTCCTTGCTGTTGGTGTTGGGTTTGAATCCCGTCGGTTGTAACTTTTTTTTTGTGTTTGCAAACATTGTACATGCAGTGTGTAATATTAAGTGTTTATTTTGACGAAGGTGATGTGCATGCTTTTGCATGCGATTTTACCATCGGATTTTTTGCTGTGTAGTGGACAAGTGGTAGTGAATAGTAGGGAAACTTATTTTCAGTCGGACTTTTAATTTGCCACGTCGATTACTCTTTGACGTCGCAACGGAGTGAGAAATAGCAAAATTTCGGCCTTCTTGGATTCATGCGAATTATTAACTTAACAAAAATTTTGGATTGGAGAATGTGTCAACCATAATAAAAATGGTGAATTTTAGAATTTCATTTTGTTAACTAAATTTTACCATTTACATCATATTTTCAGTTTCTGCCCTCATGTAATTATTGAGCAATTCCATGTCAAATAGGGAATCGGTTGTACCCGACCCTCTCCGATTTCAATGAAACTTTGTAGACATGTTATCCTAGGCATATATAAGCCATTTTTGTGTATATGGAGTCAGTTACACTCGATAATGACATTTGAGAAGGACGTAAGTGTTTTAAATATTTTTGTAATTCGGAATATAAATATTGCTGTATTTCGAAGCCGTTGCATCGTATCAAAAAGTGGTCAAAGACAAACTTGAAGGAAATTTGACGGGCTTTTCGATAAAAATACACTGAAAGAAAAAAACAATCAACTTTTATGAGATTTTTTGATTTTTAAGTTTAAAAGTCAAATTTGAGGGGGAGCCCACGATTTTTTTTCGTTCAAAATTTTTGTGACGATAGCCTAAGATGTTACAAAAAGACTCACGAAAAATGAAGGATGGAGCATCTCACCTAAAAAAATACAAAAATCATTTACTGAAACTGTTTTTTTGAAAAGTGCTCTAAACGTCAAAATTTTCAAAATCCGAATACGGGAATCGATTCTCCAGACAATTTTACATAAAAGTCTCCATATTGACCATTATCCTAAGTCCAATCCTTGTGAAGTTACAGCGGTTTTAAAAATAAAAATGTTGAAAAAATAGGTTTTTATGGTTTTTGGCAATTTCTATATGACAGACTTGATATTTCAGTCTCGAAAATATTTTAACCGGAAAGCTCGTCCAATTTCCCATAAATTTGTCTTTGACCACATTTCAATTGGATGTATGGGCTTACAGATATACGCTAATTTACTATCCAGGTTACTATACTACACTGAAAAAATATTATGTTTTCAGTAATGAGCAATGTAATTAGCTTATATCTGTAAGCCCATACATCCAATTGAAATGTAGTCAAAGGCAAACTTATGGGAAATTGGACGAGCTATCCGGTAAAAATATTTTCGAGACTGAAAAATCAAGTCTGTCATATAGAAATTGCGAAAAACCATCAAAAACTTATTTTTTCAACATTTTTATTTTTAAAACCGCTGTAACTTCACAAGGATTGGACTTAGGACAATGGTCAATATGAAGACTTTTATGTAAAATTGTCTGGAGAATCGACTCTCGTGTTCGGTTTTTGAAAATTTTGATGTTAAGAGCACTTTTGAAAAAAACGGTTTCAGTAAATGATTTTTGTATTTTTTTAGGTGAGTTGCTCCATCCTGCATTTTTCGTGAGTCTTTTTGTAACATCTATTTTCACAAAAATTTTGAACGAAAAAAATCGTGGGCTCACCTTCAAATTTGACTTTTAAACTTAAAAATCAAAAAATCTCATAAAAGTGGAGTGTTTTTTTCTTTTAGTGTATTTTATCGAAAAGCACGTCAAATTTCCTACAAGTTTGTCTTTGACCACTTTTTGATACGATGCAACGGCTTCGAGATACAGCAATAGTTATTTAAATTACGAAATACACAAATATTTAAAACACTTACGCCCACTTAGCTTATATATGCCTAGAATAACATGTCTACAAAGTTTCATTGAAATCGGAGAGGGTCGAGAAAAAAGTACCTTAAAAATTTCTGTTTTGGGCTGGAATTGCTCTATTGCAAACATTATATAGTATTTTCTTAAAACAATTGATGCAAAATCAATAATTTTAATTGATTTGAATATGTAACGTAAGCGCCATTAACAGAGCACATCAACCAAGATTTTTGTTACAGACATTTTTGTATCTTCATAACTATGGAAACTATCGATATGATTTTTTATCCATCCCCTAAAGCAGCTTTTCGTTTTACTTAAGCTGCTTTAAATTTTATAAATCGGAAACACCCATGGGAGATTTATACACAGAAAAAAATGATGGTAATATTCATCAGGAAATTATGACAGATTTTGTGTCAAAAAACGGGCTAATATTGCATCAGAGACTGGTGAATTGTCAGATTTTGGTGAATATTCATCAGGTTCATATTTTTACACATTTTGTATGTACAGAGCGGATTCGTTAATTCGAATTTCGTTACTTCGAATGTCCGCTCTTGCGAATGCTGGCTAATTCGAACGTATTCGAATTAAAAGGCACTCAACCATCAAAACCAGTTGTTAAACTGATTTTGACGTTTCAACACCATTGTTCGACAATTTCTGAACACTCGGTTTCAAGCTTTTGACAGCTGTCAGTCGTTCCAATTAGCGAATTTTGATTCGCTCATTCGAATGTAATATCTTCTAAAATAAAACCTTTTTTTCTTCTATGTATGTAGAAAGTTGTGTTACACCTTCCTGATTAAGAAAATGTTTGATTCAAAATATTTTATCGGTGAAAATGGCGTTTTTCAGAAAAATGTGTTTTCCCATATAAAGCTCCTTGGGAGGAGGCGCATGGTGGTTCAAGTACATTCTAATAAATTTTTAATAAGTCTTATTATATGCCGTGTTTCAAAACGTTTTACATTCCTTTAACCTTTGAGCTAATCAAACTTTCAAAAATGTACTTTTTAATCATTTTTATTAACTTTTAATAGTTGGTGTTTCAGCCTTGTTACTTCACAATATTTCATTTTTTTGAGTCGTATGGAACAGAAACAGAACTATATAAACAGTGCATCGTTTTACAACTTAAACGCCTTTAAGTGCTCTAAAAACGGCTGTCCCTATTTAGACTGTAGTTCCCATTCGCCCCAGATGACGGTACCAAAACTCTATTGGGAGTCAGAAATAAACAAATTGCAACTTATGTTATCCACCAATAAAACTTCATTGAATTTAGCAGTATAAAGTTTCACGTATTCTTGGTATTCAACGTTTATGTATAACAAAATGTTTTTATTTACCAATCAGCTTTTTATTAAAAACAAGCTTTGCATTTGGATTTTATTGGTGAAGCCGTCCAGTACCAGCATGTTTCGGGTACTATTTTAAACAACTTATAGAAGGAGTCGTCTCCCTGGGCCCTGCCTCGGTGGAGTCGCTGGTAGGCAGTTGGACTAACAATCCAAAGGTCGTCAGTTCGAGTCCCGGGGTGGATGGAAGCTAAGGTGTTAAAAGAGGTTTGCAATTGCCTCAACAATCAAGCCTTGGGACACCTAGTTTCGAGTAGGAATCTCGCAATCGAGAACGCCAAGGCAATGCTGTAGAGCGAATAATTTGATTTGATTTATGTAGAAGGAATTTTGTCAAAATATTGTCAGGGATGCGAAATTTGTATCATCAAACGAAAACTCATGTCAATGATGGAAGTCGTCACCTTGAAAGTGTCTTATCTAATATAAATATCACAAAACATGCAAAAGATAATGATGGGGTTGTAGAACAGGTGTAATTTAAATAAATTATTGTAAAGTAGATTAATGAGAAAAAGTCCTCAAAAATACGAGAAAATTAAAAAAAAATCAAGGGACGTTGTCACCGTTTGGTATGCCCATTAAAATCCACATTTTTTTACTTATTTCTCCTCAATCTGGCAGTGATCATTTGGTCGTTTATTATATTTAAAATATGTCTTCCATTAACCTGCATGTTTTGGCTTTCGGTTGGATTACGCGAGGACGCTGGATCAATTGGAAGGGCCCAATCACAGTTCAGGATGCGGTGTAAAAAAAACAGCAAAAAAACGAAAGAGTTCTGCGGAGACAGGAACAACGCGAAATATATTTAACCGTGCGGACAAAACTGCCACATTTTGAAGGGTTGCATCCCTGACGGGGGCCCGGCGTGATGATCAATTGCATCGTTACAGAGAGACAAAGATGAATTATAAATAATTTCCTTTTGATTGATTTGTGGCGGTTGCAAATGTTATATATTTTATTTACGACTATTTATAACAATTGTTGCCAGTTAGGGCTGTCACATGTCCCGGTGCATTGTGCGGTTCTCCAAAGTTGTCATGGGTGGAAATTTATTTTTTGACTGATATTTTGTTTACTTTTTGTTCAAATTCTTGATCATACAAATTGCCTTCATGTGACTTATTTTATGTCATCATTATTTCAGCCCAACCTGGTATTAGTCCAAATTGTATATTCCCAAGATGTAATACATTCCAATCGGAATTCGATTCCTTTTTCGGCTTCTTGATCCCAGTGCACGGGCAAAAGGGAAGCTATACGTGAAAGCACCAATAAAGTGCTGTTACCATATCGTGGCGAAATGTAGCCAATAAAAATCGAATGTTCCACGTTTTTATGACACTTTTAAATGTGTTTGCTCGCGGTCCGGAAGCGAAACAGAGAAAGAGAGCAAAGGGGGCCCTTCTTCTTTTAAAAAGCTGTGGCCAAAATGCTTTTTGAAATGCTCCGATATTGGCACCATTTTGAGACGATTTTTCCTTTTAGTTTCCACTTCTATGTAAGAACTTGAAATGCGGTGGTAAATGGCTTTTTTGAAAGTGCCACCCCTGTGGACGGCTTTATTAGCTTGACTTGGGCAGATAAAGTACTATCGAATTGGATTTAAACATAGTAAAACAAATCGGAAAGAACAATTTAAAAAGAAAGTTATTTTTTAACAGAGAAATACGTAACTTAGGATTGCATAGCTGAAAAAAGAGTTGCATAACTTATATCAAAATTGTAACATTCATTAACATATGATTTGCCTTTGTTATATCTGAAATAATTAATAAATTAAAGTAACGAACGTTTAAGTAAAATGTTTTAAAAAGATTGTTCTTAGTACTTTTCTGACACTTTCCCAAAATAAGCTGTTTCTTGATGAACCCTATCTCGAATATTATTGATAAATTGGGACCTATATCATCCTAGAGGATTTGGGCATAACAAAATTGTAATGATTTTCTAAGACGTAAATTTCGGTTCAAAGTTCATTTCCAACTTTTTGTGCATGTAATGAATATGATTATGCTTGGAAATATAATCTTTATGACTCATTATCCGCCAACTCACACAGCAATTGCCTCGACCGCTCTTAGATTTGAAACTTTGTCGCAAGAGGTGATTTTGGTCCCTGATCAAGAATTTGTTATTTTCGTAAATCGAGATACCTCGTAATGGTTGCAAGCAAACCCATACATCACATTGTTTTAGATTGTCAGTACTTCAACCCTGCAACTTTGTAAATCATTATTACACTATAATAACTAAGCCTGTAAAGTTACAATAACACACAATTTTAAAATGAAAAATTGTGTTCAATTTGAGAAAATAAACCTTCTGGGTTATTGCAGATTCGAAAAGTACATTAAATTTCCCATGAAATGACAAGTGCCAAATAATGTTACAGTTAAATATCGAAAAATGCCAGAATTTTTGAAACTTTTTTTTTTGTATTTTTGTCGATTAACAAAACTTTTTTTCGGAATTCTGATTACGCCATCAAATTGGGCGTCTTATGTAGCATAAAAGTCCCTTTAACATCAAATTTCCAAATCATCACCATTTCAGGTGGTGATTTAAAAATTAAAGGGGTCGTACCGCCCCTCGAGATATCCAAAAATTGACCTCGGATTCGTGATCAGGGACCAAAATTACTCCTTAGGAAAAAGTTTCACGCAATAGATGAGGGATCGGAGCAACTGCTGTGTGAGTTGGCGGAGATTGAACCACTTTAAATGATATATTTTTTTTAAATTAAATGACTTAGAATTGCACAGCTGAAAGATGAATGGCATAACTAATCTCTAAGTTGTAATATTCATTAACATTATTTAACGATACCGTCATTGGATGGAACCATGGGCTAGCGCGTCCATACCGGTGTTTCCCGGGACAAAATTCCCGGCATTTTCCCAAAACCGGGAATTCCCGAATCCCAGGATTTTTGTTATTTTGTCCCGGAAATCCCCGAAATTGAAAAAAAACTTAATCCACCTATGGGGTTGGTGCCTTCCTCACTTTTTTCCAACAATTCGTGATATGTGATATGATGGGTTTGGACACCAATTTCGTCTAATTTCGTTAAGTTCCGGAATACAAAAAACACACATATCACTCAAGGGCTCATAAGTGGCATCATAAGTGGTGATAGCTTGAAACAGGGTTGCCAGATCTTCAATATTTTAGACTCGTTGGAAAGGTCTTTCGGTTACCTAACCATCGGTTGGTCGGATGGTGGATCCGGATATTGTTTACATACATTTAAGTGAGATCCGGCTACAAAAAAGTACATAAATATCACTTAAGTGGTCAGAACTCGAGACAGGGTTGCCAGTTTAATGTTTTAGACTCGTTTTAAGGTCTTTCGATTACCTAATCAACGATGGGCCGGATAATGGATCCGGACATTGTTTACATGCATTTAAGTGAGATCCGGCTACAAAAAAAGTACATAAATATCACTTAAGTGGTCAGAACTCGAGACAGGGTTGCCAAATCTTCAATGTTTTAGACTCGTTAGAAAGGTCTCTCGATTACCTAACCAACGATGGGCCGGATGATGAATCCGGACAATGTTTACATGCATTTACGTGAGATCCGGCTACAAAAAAAGTTCCTAAATATCACTTAAGTGGTCAGAACTCGAGACAGGGTTGCCAGATCTTCAATGTTTTAGATCGTTGGAAAGGTCTCTTGATTACCTATCCAACGATGGGTCGGATGATGGATCCGGACATTGTTTACATGCATTTAAGTGAGATCCGGCTACAAAAAAATCACATAAATATCACTTAAGTGGTCAGAACTCGAGACAGGGTTGCCAGATCTTCAATGTTTTAGACTCGTTAGAAAGGTCTCTCGATTACCTAACCAACGATGGGCCGGATGATGAATCCGGACAATGTTTAAATGAGATCCGGCTACAAAAAAGTACACCCAAAACTGGCAGCGCTAGTCCGAGAGAATGATGGTCTCGAGTCGAGAGAATAGTGGTACCATTCACGGACGCAGAGAACACAGCTCGAGATGGGCGATAGAACTATTATCTCGAGGTTCATTTGCAAAAAAAGTTCATCCGTCAAACAAAAAACCAAAAGTGTCGACAACGGGAATCGAACCAGAGACCTTTGACAAACCAATCCAATGACTTAGCTGCCTCTGCCACTACAGCTTGGTGACCAAGGAGAAGTCAGAAGTCGATGTATGACACTTGTTGGAGATTTATTGATTCAACTAACGAATGAACTCATTTGTTATGATGGTGTGAGTTGGTACCATTATTCTATCGATTTTGGCACTGAGCCCTCAATAAATTTTGAGAGAACGATTATCTCGATTCTGAATTTTGGGTGTACATAAATAAAAAGTACATGATCTGGAAATTCAGATTTGGTTGTGGAATAAGATAAACAATTGAATACTTAGTAATCGATAAGAAATTTGGAGCATTCAAATTTGTATTCGGCATATATCAGCATTTCTTTTGCTTATTAGGGAAAATTGTTACAATTTTAGTTTACAGGTCCGAAAAATGCCTATTTTTCTATTTTATTATATTCTTTTTTGATTAATTTGGTGTTATATTCACATAAAATAATGATTTAAAACTTAAATAAACATCATATTTATTTATTTTTCATCAAACACTCTGTAGCAAATCAGGATAAATCAAACGAATTGAAGCAGCTGTTTAAGCCATTTTTTGCATAATGTTTTATTTTTTTTTATTGTTTTAGGTTTAAACAGGAACTAATCTAATCTAATCTAATCAGACCCTAGCGCAGCCAATCTTTCGAAGGGATCCTGGAGAGTGCCTTAGGTTAGATGACGCCTAGCACTCTTCTTGTCATTTATTAACATTTGTAGTGCGCCATTGCATTAGAATGCATTGAAACATCACAAGCGTTAAAGCGGCCAGGCCTACTGCGTAAAGCCGTATCGCAGAGATGATTCGTAATTGGGTTGAGTTTGAGCACTGAGTGTTCGAACAACAACACAATTCTGAATCGACAGGGGAGGAAGAAGCGTGGGGACACACCACCATACGCTCCGAGATTTGGTTGTATTCGTTGGGAGCACCATGCTAAGAAGGTTTGGTACTCCATGACCCTCTGGGATGGGACATTGTATTTCCACGAATGCCCTGGACACTTTCTGCCGTGGTTATAGCGCCACAACTCGCTCTCTGTAACAGTATTCCTAATTCCAGTCCACACTCACCAAGTCGCCATGGCCTAGTGGTTAGCATTTTTTTTGCTTACCAATCCAAAGGACGGAGGATCGAACCCCACCTCGAGCGACTTTGATTTTTCGTTCATATTCATTATTTCAAATTTATGTGTTCTAAACTTTCTCGTTGGGAGCAGATGGGCATCGAACCCAGAACCATTCGCTTACAAAGCGAACACCGTAACCAGTCAGCCACGGCCGCTCCTTTGTTTTAGGTTTAAACAGGAACAGAACAAAACTACAAGTACATCGATTTCAAAAAGTATTGCTTTAATTTTATTTTTTTTAAGCTTTTGAGGTCATAGCAAGAAGGAAGATAAATAAAAGAAATATATTGATAAGAAAAACTGTGGTGCATTTAAAATCCAAAACACAACATAGAGCAAAGAAAAATATTTTTTAAAGGTTTTTTTAAGCTTTATAAAAACTGCTGTTCTTGTTTTGAAGTTTAGACTATCACCAATCAACAATATTGAGCTAATGCTATGAGTTTAAGCTTGAAAAACATATCGAATCTAATGAAAACAGAAATTTTACGACTGTATAAAAAATTTCCCGGGATTCAAAAAAAAATCCCATTTCCCGGGAAATGCAAAACCCGTGTCACACGTGTCACAGTGTGCTATCTCTCAAGCGACGAAATAATAATTAAATTAATAATTATTTCACTTTGGAACATCTAAATAGTAAGAAATTTAAGTAATTTATCTCGCACTCAGAAAAATGAGTTCGCGTAAACGTGAACAGAGTTCATGCCACCGGGAACCTGGAAGAAAACTGTTCAACTTTTATAGCGCATTGCACCATGAAATTGAACAGTTTTCTTCCTGGTTTTCGTTGGCATGAACTCTGTTCACGTTTACGCGAACTCATTTTTTTGAGTGCGGTCAAATCTGATTTGACGCTTCAAAAGGTCACCGTTAGAAGTTAGGGCTTGTGTCACCCTGCATGTCAATAATTTTAAATAACAGCCACATTCATATACAGTATGTAAAAAAAGTATTTACACCCCTTGGGCACTATGCACATTTTGTGATGAAACATGTAACAATTTAAAGTTTGACAGAAACCTAGTACTACGTTTTGTTCAGAAACTCATGCCGAACATTTTGCTACAAGAAGCTCATGAAAAGATGTTTTCTATAAAAAGTTATATAACAATAACTACTACAAAAATAAAAAAGGTGCAAAAAAAGTTTGTACACGTTTCGAAAAATTAACATAAATAATGTTATTTGTTGACAAATCACCATAAATCCAGTCTCCCAACTCCAAATAGGCATCCTTCACTGATTAAAAAAATAATTTGGATTGAATTTAAAGTTTAATAACAACTTAGTATAAAAGTTTATATAACTCTGGAAATTCTATATAAAACTTATCTAAACTTAATTTTGCAAACTTTCAATTTAACTAAATGTCAATATATTACCATTAAATTGCTAAATAAACATTTTGGAGTAGGAATAACACCGTTTTGGGGGTCTTTGTATCGATAGAATAGATTTTTCGTTGGAATTTAGTACCAACCCGGAATTACGTCGTCGCAAAATCCGCCGGCATCCGAACCGGTCCACGATTCACAAGTCAACCTATGTGGCATCGGAAAGGGCATAAAATTTCCGATCTTTTGATACCCATACATCCAGGTTTTCTATAAAACCCACGTTGTTAAATACCTGGGCAAAAACTAAGTTTGATCCACGAGAACAAAAATTACGAAATTCCATACATTTTTGGCAGGTTGCTCAAACGAAACCATAACAACGTTTTTACCTAGGTATTTAAAAACGTAGGTTTTATAGAAAACCTGGATGTATGAGTATCAAAAGATCGGAAATTTTATGCCCTTTCCGATGCCACATAGGTTGACTTGTGAATTGTGGACCGGTTCGGATGCCGGCAGATTTTCCGACGACGTAATTCCGGGTTGGTACTAAATTCCAACGAAAAATCTATTCTAGCGATACAAAGACCCCCAAAACGGTGTTATACCCACTAAAGAATGTTTAAATGGCAATTTAATGGTAATATATTGACATTTAGTTAAATTGAAAGTTTGCAAAATTAAGTTTAGATAAGTTTTATATAGAATTTCCAGAGTTATATAAACTTTTATACTAAGTAGTAAGTTAACTTTAAATTCAATCCAAATTATTTTTTTAATCAGTCAAGGATGCCTATTTGGAGTTGGGAGACTGGATTTATGGTGATTTGTCAACAAATAACATTATTTATGTTAATGTTTCAAAAGGTGTACAAACTTTTTTTGCACCTTTTTTATTTTTGTAATAGTTATTGTTAGATAACTTTTTATAGAAAACATCTTTTCATGAGCTTCTTGTAGCAAAATGTTCGGTATGAGTTTCTGAACAAAACGTAGTACTAGGTTTCTGTCAAACTTTAAATTGTTACATGTTTCATCACAAAATGTGCATAGTGCCCAAGGGGTGTAAATACTTTTTTTACATACTGTACAACAACTTTTCCTAAGACTTCATTTTGCTATGTTGCTTCCTTATTACGTTTAAAAATAAGATTTTGAAATATCTACCGAAGTACTGGCAGTGTTGGCAAGAAATATAATTTTCAGCACTTATTTTGAAATGCCGCTTTTAAACACTCTGTATCTTTTTCCAGAAGCAAGGTAGAACCATACATTCTTTAGGAAAGTTTTAGAGGACATTCAGGACTGGGCCCAAATGGGACCGGAAAATGCCTGTTCTGATTGAATTAGTCCATTTTGGAATTTTCCATACAGATTCGAGCCACCCTTATATATATATTCTTAAATTATGCACCGAAGAAATAGTGCACTTTTTTCCAACATTGTTGTCTTTACGAAACAAACCTTGATTCATATTACTTAAGGAGTTGATTAAAAAAATGACCGATAGTTCTTGTAGATTTAAAGACGCAAATATTTTATAAGAGCGATTTATTTTATTTCAAACACAACTTAGCCGCATTTAACATTTTCAATATTTCAATTAGGATAAACACATTTTTATCGACCTTAAAATAAACTACTCGTGACTAAAAAAGCGCCCAAATCGTCGGTACCAATTCGATTGAACTACCCTCGCTAATTGAACGCGTTCCCAGTCGGGCCAAATGACGGGCCAAGAATGGCTCGCGCAAACTTTTTGCCAAAATTATTCAAAACAGATTGAGGGTGAAAATGCGCAACGGTATTGGCGTGAAAATGGAATTGATTTTTTTTATCGCGCGCGTGGTGCAACTTATCTGTAACCGATATCTGAGCAGTATGATGCTTGAGGTTAAAAGTCGTAAATTGTGTATATTTAAATTTGGGAATGTTTCTATTTTGATTCAATCAATTTTGCACGCAACACATGCCGAAATCGTTTGCTTTTGATTGAAATTGATCAATTTGAAATCAGTCGGTTGAAAATGTAGAAAAACAATGCAAGATGTCCAGCGACAGTCCACCTTGACAGATGGAAAATGATTTGCATAAAATATTAATTAATCACGCAAACTCGTTAATTAAATCTAGAAAAGTTTGTCCGGTGACAGCTTAAGATGAGCGTTCGGGAACAGAAAAAATTACCCCCACACCGTATTATGACAGGTTCGCTCCATCCAAAGGACATAAAAAATCTTATTAAAAAAGTGGAAAACGTGAGCTTTCGTCCACAGTTTGCTCACAATTTGTCAAGATGATGACAACGAAATGAAAATTAAAACAGTGAGAAAACGGCTGGCACACAAGAAACAGCGAGGCAAAAAAAAAAACTTGCCACCCTCTGGCAGGACCCGAGCAAAAAAAAATCAGTTTTTCAACACAAATGTTTTTTCTATGATTTATTATTCAATAATGAATGGTCCCCTCCTGCCCTTCGACTCGGTTTGCAATTTCTGCCAGGAGCCGTCATCGCGAGCGCCAACAACGGATTCAATTGGTGCTGCTGCTACTGCTTTGGCTCATTATTCAAATCGCAATCTTACAAATTAAGCGACCCTCATCTGCAAGGCGCGCACAAAATGCTTTTCTCTCTTTATTGCAACCCCCCCAGAAACGGTTCTTTTAGTTTCGATTTTGGCTGTCAATTGAAAAAATTGATTTCCACTGCGGCGTTTCCCCTCTTCGCGAATAAAAAGAAGAAGTGAAAAAAGCTTTTTATTCTCAGATTCCCGCTTTTTTGTTGCTTACCGTCAGGAGGAAAATGCGAAAAACACTCTCTTGCTCAGCTCACTCCTCTTTGCTGGTCATATTTTTCCATTACAATTCTTATTTTTTTCTTCTTTTTTTCTGGTGAAATATGAATTGCGCCAATTATGAGATTAAAACACATTTATCATTTCCTCACTTTTGGTTTGGGCTGCTGCTGCTACACGCCTGTTCGTTTATTGGATTTGCAAAGTGGTTGACATTTGGCAAATAAGCTTTGATGAATATTTGAAAGAGCGATAAATTTCAACACTGTCGTATGGAAAATGCCGTTTTCTTTGGTTTAATCTTTGTTTTGTTTTATTTTAGATGCTTACTATGTGTGTTTCTGTTTTTTCATACTTACTTCGTTATATATGAGTTTTGTTGTGGTTTAAATATTTATTATTTCGAATTCTAGAACCATGACTGCATCTCATAACAAACTCATAAAGTTTAGTTTGTACCGTAAACTGGGGTCAATCGGGACACATGGGGCGAATTGGGACAGCAGTTATAACCATGTTGGAGCACAATATTTTGATTTTTCTGGTTGGTTTCGGTTAAAACAGACTCAGGCCAACAAAATGTGTACATCAATTTCCAAATTTAAAAGCTTTAAGTGCTCCAAAAACTACTGTCCCTATTCAGACTGTAGTCCCGATTCACCCCAGATTACGGTACTAAAGTAATTGAATAAAAAAGTGAGAAGTAAAAGGAAAAGGAAAAGGAAAAGGAAAAGGAAAAGGAAAAGGAAAAGGAAAAGGAAAAGGAAAAGGAAAAGGAAAAGGAAAAGGAAAAGGAAAAGGAAAAGGAAAAGGAAAAGGAAAAGGAAAAGGAAAAGGAAAAGGAAAAGGAAAAGGAAAAGGAAAAGGAAAAGGAAAAGGAAAAGGAAAAGGAAAAGGAAAAGGAAAAGGAAAAGGAAAAGGAAAAGGAAAAGGAAAAGGAAAAGGAAAAGGAAAAGGAAAAGGAAAAGGAAAAGGAAAAGGAAAAGGAAAAGGAAAAGGAAAAGGAAAAGGAAAAGGAAAAGGAAAAGGAAAAGGAAAAGGAAAAGGAAAAGGAAAAGGAAAAGGAAAAGGAAAAGGAAAAGGAAAAGGAAAAGGAAAAGGAAAAGGAAAAGGAAAAGGAAAAGGAAAAGGAAAAGGAAAAGGAAAAGGAAAAGGAAAAGGAAAAGGAAAAGGAAAAGGAAAAGAAAAAGGAAAAGGAAAAGGAAAAGGAAAAGGAAAAGGAAAAGGAAAAGGAAAAGGAAAAGGAAAATGTTCCACTTTAATGGGGGTGGTGAATTATACTTTGAATAATATTTGAATGGGCCAAACTATACTTACAAAAACAAGATTACTTTAATTATTTAAAAATGTTGGGTTTTAGGACAATTTTCAACAAAAAGGAATTTAAATAAGTACCTAAATTAGAATTTTAAGTGTTATTCAAACAGCAATCTAAAATTTATTGGATCTGCAGGCTAATTTTCATAGTAAATTTAGTCTTTTTTCAATTATTCTTCATAAAATCAGTTTCATGGAAACATAAATCGATATTTCTATGAATAACTTTTTCAAATAATTTCGATGTATCTGGCTGCTCATCGGTGTAGTAAACTCTAGTTACATTTTTTAGCAATACGTTATGGGTAATTCTCCGCCAACTCACACAGCAGTTGCCCCGACCCCTCTTCGATTTGCGTGAAACTTTGTCCTAAGGGGTAACTTTTGTCCCTGATCACGAATCCGAGGTCCGTTTTTTGATATCTCGTGACGGAGGGGCGATACGACCCCTTCCATTTTTGAACATGCGAAAAAAGAGGTGTTTTTCAATAATTTGCAGCCTGAAACGGTGATGAGATAGAAATTTGGTGTCAAAGAGACTTTTATGTAAAATTAGACGCCCGATTTGATTGCGTACTCAGAATTCTGAAAAACGTATTTTTCATCGAAAAAAAAAACACTAAAAAAGTTTTAAAAATTCTCCCATTTTTCGTTACTCGACAGTAAAAAAATTTGGAAAATGTCATTTTATGGGAAATTTAATGTACTTTTCGAATCTACATTGACCCAGAAGGGCCATTTTTTTCATTTAAAACAAAATTTTTAATTTTAAGATTTCGTGTTTTTTAACTTTGCAGGGTTATTTTCTAGAGTGTAACAGTGTTCTACAAAATTGTAGAGCAGAAAATTACAAAAATTTTGATATATAGACATAAGGGGTTTGATTATAAACATCACGAGTTATCGCGATTTTACGAAAAAAAGTTTTGAAAAAGTAACTTTTTGCGATTCCCTTTGTTTTGTCGTCCGTGTCTGTCGCGGGTGACCATGAACGGCCATGATCGATGACGACCAACTTTTTCAAAACTTTTTTTTCGTAAAATCGCGATAACTCGTGATGTTTATAAGCAGATCCCTTATGTCAAAATTTTTGTAATTGTCTGCTCTACAACTTTGTAGAACATTGCTACACTCTAAAAAATAACCCTGCAAAGTTAGAAAAAAACACGAAATTTAAAAATGAAAATGTTTGTTCTAAATGAAAAAATGATCCTTCTGGGTCAATGTAGATTCGAAAAGTACATTAAATTTCCCATAAAATGACATGTTCCAAAAAAAAATTACAGTCGAGTAACGGAAAATGAGAGAATTTTTAAAACATTTTTAGTGTTTTTTTCGATGGAAAATACGTTTTTTCGGAATTCTGAGTACGCCATCAAATCGGGCGTCTAATTTTACATAAAAGTCCCTTTGACACCAAATTTATATCTCATCACCGTTTCAGGCTGCAAATTATTGAAAAACACCTCTTTTTTCGCATGTTAAAAAATGGAAGGGGTCGTACCGCCCCTCCGTCACGAGATATCAAAAAACGGACCTCGGATTCGTAATCAGGGACAAAAGTTACCCCTTAGGACAAAGTTTCACGCAAATCGAAGAGGGGTCGGGGCAACTTTTCCCGATTTCGTGTGAGTTGGTAGAGAATTATCCTTATTCATTTGAGAAACATTTAGGTTTATTACATGATTAGATTTTTTAGACCACAAATGTGAAAAATACGTGAATTAATAAAAAACGTTTTTTTAATTCTAAGATTTTTTCAAACATTGTAACAGTTTAATAGTAGTTTATGCAACAAGTTGCAAAAAGAGGATTTTTTCAGCACGAGTCGTACATTTATCCAACGAGGTTCACCGAGTTGGATAAATACGAAGAGTGCTGAAAAAATCAAGTTTTGCAACGAGTTCCATACAACATTTTTTGCAATTCCAAAAAACACACACTGAGTGAAATTTTATGTCAAATTTTCATGTATTTTGTCAATAAATCGTTTAAATCAAAAAAATGTTGAAAAGTGTTACTTTTCGAAACAAGTGCTAAAAAGATCAACTTTTCAGCACCCATTTGAGTGCTGAAAAGTAGAACTTTTCAGCATTTATTTTGAAAAGTGTTGCTATTCGATTCTGTTATTTTTGGTACAGAAAAGTAGGCTATTTCGTCGTTCAAGAATGACAGGAAAAGTAAATAGTTTCGCGACGGAATTGCAAAAAGATCTTTATGATACTTTTTGCATCTTATTTAAAAAAAAAATGTATGACATTTGATTTTTTTCTTCCTCTTCCCTTCAACCTTGGTGAGGGACAAAAACTGTCAATAAAATTTATAATATCCTTATTGAAAATATGAATAACCCTTCATATCAAGTTGTCAGTGCTCAAAATAAAATCACAAACAAGTATGGTGCAATTTCGAACAAATGAATCCCACACTGTTCATTGTTGTTTCCAGCAGTGGCCTATAGGAAAAACAAGACATAAAATTGATTGCACTCTAAAAAAGGACTAAAGCACCGTTTCCCGTGAGCAAAAATCAATTCAACGATTACATCCCAGATCAAAGCTCTCAGGCCTGAAAGACCTGTATACTGTAGCGAACGAAAATGGTAACAGCCTCGTCGGTTATAAAAACATCGTACAAAGTTACCTATAGCGCACCTCAACCGGATCGAATTAGAGTCGATATGTGTGGAATGGAATCGGCAATCATGAGTCCTTTTTCGTTTTTGGCGGGGGTGTTTGTAAAGGGGGTACATTTTCCCCCCGAAAAAGGTGTTCCACACGAGAGGTGGAGGTGAATCGCGCGAGCAGCTTCACCGCAAATAGAGATATGACAATATCAGGATGTGCGGCAATCATAATAACAATAACCGATATACCGTCACCCCCACTCCGGGGTGTGCAAAACATCGTTGGGTGGAAACCCTGAGCCCGGACAGGCACACAAGAATCCACCAAAATCCTTTTTTTCTGTTTTGTTTTCCAAGAGGACGATACCTCCCACACTCGCTGTGGCCATATAACGCGCATAAAATTGTGTGCGGTTTTTGATTTTGATATTTTTACGATCCACGAGCCCCGGGAAATTGTTGCGACTTGTGTACACTGTCAAATTGGAACGTGCGAAACTTGTTGGCTATAGTTAGACCTTTAACATTTTGGATAACTCATCCAACGATGGGCCCATTGTCATCAAAATATCTGAGATCCACTCAAGTGCTAATAACTTTTGATAGGTTTATCAGATCTTTAATCTTTTGGACTAGTTGGAAAGGTTTTAAATACCTTTTCAAAAATGTATAATACGACCGGACTTATGCTCAAACGATTTTTAAGCATAACTTTTGAACTACTTAAAGTAATCTAATAGACTCCAAGACGGATCGAATGACGAACCAAAACGGTCAACATTGGTTCAGCCAGTGTTGAGATTATCATGTGCAATTTATTATGATCAACATCCAACCACACACACAGCCATTTGCTTAGAATTTGATTGATTGAGATATGTATTTTTTATACGTGAAAGTTGGTCTAGGAGGTCTAATTAAGAAGTTCATTTTCCGAATGACTTTTCTTAGGCAAAGCTAAACAAATAAAACTCAGGGAAAATATCTTTTAATGCAAACGGGGCAACGTAAAGTTTAAATTAACAGTGTACTGTACATTTCGTTAGCAGCAAAAATAGAATTTTCCCATTTTTCTCTCTTCGACACATATGTAAAAGTAGTAAAAACTGATACCTTTATTACCATATTTTCCAGATTCAATTGTTTTGATTGTACCGAAGAGATATCGAAGAATCGGCCGACCCCGACGCTGGGAGTTGCGCTCCCACTTTGGTAACCAAATCCGGCGAAAGCTGGCCACCAGTGCCCCTAAAACAACGGCCACAATCGAGAATCCCAAAAGCCCACCGAGTAGAGGGGGAAAGAATGTTATTACCGAAGTCAACAACACACGTGAACTGTGTGGCACCGTGAAGCGCGGTCGAACCCGAATTCGAGAGAGAAGGGTAAGATAATATCGCCAATATTGGCTGTTTCAAATTTCGAATTTATAGCCGCGGAGTATGGTGCCACGACGGGCAATTGCTATATTTTTGTGTCGTTGTGGTAGGGCAAAATATTTGGTTTACTTGGAATATACTTGGTAGAAGTAAGATAAGCTTTGATTTGCCACATGACGTTTAAAAATAATTCCAGTGAAAATTCCAACAAAATACAAGTATTAATTTGTAATCGAATTGAGGTTTTTTGTTCCATAGCATTGTATGAAAATATTTTTGTCGAATTCATCGGAAAATTTTACATGACATATTTATAAAACAATTGTGAAGTTGTCATTACAGGGTTTCGAGATACATGTTTTTGAAAATAAAAACCGGGGTTTTCGACGAGCCGCGCACAAAAACGGGAAAAAACTAGTTTTTTAATAAAACTACGATAACTTTTAAATTAAAGCGATGACCTATACATGTTTGGGTACCGTAAATCGGGGTGATTTTAATAGGATTTCAATTTAATTTTGAAATGTAATTACTGGGGTAGGCTACACAAAATCCATGCTGTTTTTTTGAAAAAAAGTTTTTTCAATATTGTTTAAAATAATGTTACGTCAAAAATTTATTTTCAATTCCGGGGTGACTTTGACAGTCATATTTTTTTTGTTTAAATCAGATTTAACGTGTTAAAATTTAATTTTTACCTCAGATGGTAAATTTGACTAAGGTTGCTGGTATAGAAATTTATAAACTTTTAAACAAAATACAAATAAATTTTAGGTGAAAATGGAAAAAGGTCAGAATTTTGCCTAAAATTTGCCAAACAGGTTTTGTTTATAAAATTATCGATTCATATTGCATTTAAACTAAATTCGAAGCACTCATCAAAAGTTTTCACATTTTATATGAAATTTGTTCTACTGAAAATGCCTATAAATTTGTTTTTTTTTAAATTATGTTAAAAAAAAAACAAATAATACTTATTATTTACAAACTTATTTTAACTTCTTCTAGTGGAAAATTGTCCATAGAATCCGGAAATGAATACCGTTTTCCTATTTAAAATAATTTTCATCGAAAAAATCATGACACTTTGAGAACATTTAAAAAGTGCTATTGATCAACATTTTCTTCATTATAGTTAAGTAACTTTTTGAACATTTCAAAATTTTATGAAAACTTCTTCTATAAGTACTTTGAACACTTATCTTGCACGGTCGGCATGAATCCATACGATTGGGTACGTAATTAATTTGTACTATTCATTTTGCGGAAAATTCTCAAACCTATCAATGTCACCCCGGTTTGCGATACCAATTTTTGGCTTCCTCAACTCACTGAGGAAAGGCCATAAAATCACTGAAATTTCTTATTTTGACCTGTTAGACCCACCTTCACGTATATATATCGACATCGACACAGAATTAAATTCTGAGCAAATGTCTGTGTGTGGTGGGATGTTGATCAAAAATTTTGCACTGGGTTATCTCGGCACTGGTTCAACCGATCCGTCTTGGGGTCCCATAAGTCGCTATTGAAAATTACAAACTTTAGTTAACTACTTCAAATGTTATGCTTAACAAACTATTCCAACAAAAGTCCGGAAGATTGTAAATAGGGTGGTTTTTGTAAGAAAACCCACCATAATATTCAGTTTTAGAAAAACATTGAAAAGATCATTCCAACAATATCAAAAGATTGGAGATCTGACAACCCTATCAAAAGTTGTAAGCACATAAGTGCCCTGATTTATGAAGATCTGACTACCCAATCTGGTGGTATGAATAATATGTCAATTTGAAAGAACACTGAAAGGTCCATTAAATGTGAGAAAGTCACCAACTAGTTAGTAACTTTTTTTTGTAATTGAATGGTGCAACAAACATATTCTGAATGATTTCTTAGAGTAATTACTCTATTAACTATTTTTACTCAAAAACCTGACCTTTTCGAAAAAATCTAATGATCGGAATGGATTCAGCAAACAAAATTACATAAATAATAATCAATGGGTAATTCTCTACCAACTCACACGAAATCGGGAAAAGTTGCCCCGACCCCTCTTCGATTTGCGTGAAACTTTGTCCTAAGGGGTAACTTTTGTCCCTGATCACGAAACCGAGGTCCGTTTTTTGATATCTCGTGACGGAGGGGCGGTAGGACCCCTTCCATTTTTGAACATGCGAAAAAAGAGGTGTTTTTCAATAATTTGCAGCCTGAAACGGTGATGAGATAGAAATTTGGTGTCAAAAGGACTTTTATGTAAAATTAGGCGCCCGATTTGATGGCGTACTCAGAATTCCGAAAAAACGTATTTTTCATCGAAAAAAACACTAAAAAAGTTTTAAAAACTCTCCCATTTTCCGTTACTCGACTGTAAAAAAATTTGGAACATTTGATTTTATGGGAAATTTAATGTTCTTTTCAAATCTACATTGACTCAGAAGGGTCATTTTTTCATTTAGAACAAAATTTTTCATTTTAAAATTTCGTGTTTTTTCTAACTTTGCAGGGTTATTTTTTAGAGTGTAACAATGTTCTACAAAGTTGTAGAGCAGACAATTACAAAAAAAAAAATGATATATAGACATAAGGGGTTTGCTTATAAACATCACGAGTTATCGCGATTTTACGAAAAAAAGTTTTATGCAAGGCTTTTTTGATTTTTATTATTGATATCCCAGCAGAATTTGACTTGCATGTCAGTTGGAAAAACTTGAATGAGAACCAACTGAAAATATTATTTTAAAATGGCTATAAATGAAAATAAAAAAAATAAATAAAAAAATATGTAAAAAAAATATGCATAGAAACAATCAAATTTTAAAAACCAGGAGTGTTTCAGAAAGGGGAAAACGTGAACTTTAAGATACATGTATTGGTTTAGTTGTTTATTCAATAGTTATTTTGTAAAATAGTCGACAAAGTAGCTTATTTTGGCCTAAACTAACAATTCAAACGGGTGTATCTCAAAATTGGGACCATCTGGAGCAATTCTGGACCCGGATTCGGATTCAGCAGGCAAAATTCTACTAAAAACACATATACTCGTCTCAAAGACAAGAAACATTTGATTTTTTGTTTAACTGTGTAATAATAATACTGAGACACAATAAAAAATAACAACAAATTATCATGTAGCATGTAAATGATGATTAATCAGACTAGAGTTTAAAGTTCGTAACACTAACGGAACAAATTGTTTTAAAAAACAGTCACACAGGAATTGACTAAATGGATGAATGCAATCTTAAACAAGATCAATTTTGCGAATAAAAGACCCAAATCTTCAGCTGCTCTTTTCGCAAGTCACAAATCAGCCCGGCGAAGGGAACGTATCAGCAGATGAAAATAGGAAAAATAGGTACTTCCGATGATATCCTGGGCAGACGAGGCAGGGCAGGTAAGAAACTTTCGTATGGATTTCGGAATAAAAGTCAGGAGGGTGCAGGCACACAAGAATGAATGCATTATTGCTCGGGGAAAATGGTCCCGTTTTAACGGCATTGTTCACGAGCGTTCAATCTCAATTGTGTCATTATTTGTCGCAATTAAATAATGATAAATAAGAGGGACCCCTTGCCGTTTTATTGCTCACCGGTCTAATCGGTTCCGACTGGGCCGTTCAGTGCGAATGATGCAGTTTGTTTGGAATCAATTTGAGCTATTTTGTGTTGGTTTTTGTTAATTATTTTAGATATTTTTATTAGGTTTGTTCAAAGTATTTTTATATACAATTGATTTCAGTAATTCATTTACACTATTTTTTTGTTTAAGAAAAAATCTAAAATATAAAAGTTGTTGATGATAGTATGATTTCGCAACTTTCCCATAAAATCAAGAAACCGAAAGTAGCAAAAAAATGCATCGGTTTTTAATTTGTCTTCCTCTCCGTGGCGGATTTTCGTTTTCCGACAGGACATCCGGTATCGTGCTGCGTTTGCGTCCGTGTGATGAGGTTTCTAGCTGGGACTTACAATAATGGCTAATGATTGTACGGGCTTGAATGGGAAGGTGTATGGGAATGCCAAACAAAGCATAAATTTCTATGCAGTGTTGAACGGGGACGGTCAAAAGGAGAAAATCGAATCCCATCAACCAGCCAGCCTGACAATGAAGAGATTAGAAGAGATGATTTTCAAAGAAAGTTACAGCTTTTAGGTTTCTGGGAAAGTTTGGGAATATTTTTGATGCATTTTCAAATCATTTTATATATATTTGTGAATTTATTTCATATTTGAATATTCAAAATAATTCAGTTATAAAATATGTGTCTAAATAAAAAAAAGATTTAAAAACTTTTAAATACATTTTCATAAATTAGGTTCTTTAATTTTTGTTTCTATAAGTCAATGGTTTTGAATCTCAAATAAAAATTATAATTAAATTCCCTCGACGTTCCTAGTTTGCCCGCAACGATCCAGAATTGTTCCGGCCCGCCTATCCGTTTCAGTTCAGACAGAAGTCAAACATAACACTGAGCTGGCAAACGTGAGCCGGACGAACTTGGCCAAGCTGAAAAAGGATCCCAACGTCAATGACTTAGACACCTTTCCCATTTGTGTCAACTTTTTTTTCTCTTCTACTCATTCAATTTTTCTCTATCGCTATTATTTTGTTCCCCCTGAATTGGTGTTTCTCCCTCTCGCCAGTTTCTATCCACTGTTCAAATAAAGCATTAGCCAGAGGTAGGTATCTTTTACAAAAACCTACGATCATGTTGGTTTATTTCGGCAGGAATGTGAGCTCAAAAATGAAGGTTGAAAAAAGATGAATGAGTGACAAACGTACTCAGCCCGGCCGGCAGGGAGTCTATAATTTTCAGCTAAAATTTTCTACACTTTAGCGGCAACCAGCCCATGAATGGAGCGGAACCCATTAGATTCGGGGATGCTACCACACGTACCGAAGCACGGAACACTTTTACGTTTTGATTCGGTAACGAATTGGGATTGAGTTCAAGTTCCATGCAGAGATTTGAATAAGATAGGTGTAGAGCGAATAGTGCGTTCACAATAAGAAAGGAATGATTAATTTTGTGAGCTGGAATGAAACTTGAGAAAAGTGCGTGATGAGCTGAGAACTGAGCTCATGCTTCATGTAATGATTGTAAAGTACTAAGTTATAGAGGGGTAAAGTCTTCCTTAGCATTACGACAAATTTCCAAAACTAAGCAATTTGATCAGATTTTTTTTTGTTTGTAACGGTTTTAAACAAACATAATTAGTTATATTTTCAATTTTTTTGAAGCTCGACCATGAGTGCTAAAAACTTTGAAATGACTTCAACATATCAAAATATGTATGTTTAACAACTGTGGACAATTGTTGCAAATTTTGAATATAATAAAAGAAATCCTAACACAATAAGGGGCAAAATAATAGGCCTGCTCTATTTGAATTTGCATTAAACAAAGTTGTACAATTGATTGTAAACTATGTGGAATACATTGCAAAACGTCATGTTTGTATTTTTAATTGAATAGAACACTCATACGTTTTCGGAAATTTTGGGATCACAGATCAGAAAAAGACTGAATATGTTAGATAAAATTATTTCAGTAAATTGATCGATATTTTGCGAATAATTGACAGTAGCATAACTGTCATTTTATGATACTTTTTCTTTCAATATATGAAAATTAAGCACGAAATTTGAAATTCAGTGTATTATGTTTATCTCCATCGATCTCAAACTGAGCCAAAACGAAAACATTAAATAAAATTTTCAACTAGCCTTATGATATTTTTGAAAACAGATTCCCAAACAAGTGTCCACGTGGTTTATGGATGGCCCCTAAGAATTATTTTTCATAAAAAATTACTTGCAATATTTATTCAAATTGCACAAGAAAAAAGCAGTCGTATTTTTGTTTCAGTTAAATAAGTCAGAGTTTTAGACATAAGTTACTAAAGCTGATATCAGAATATCTACATCTGCATTTTTTTTAATCTAATTTAAAATATTTGTTTTGAAATAATTTCATTTAACTAGAATATTATTTTTTACAAAATGTTTCAGGCCAGTAGAAATCGAGTAGTGAAAGTATAACAAACGTTTTGCAATCTTAAAAACAATGTCCTGCACTGATTTCAAATAATTTTAATTTATTTTAATTATTTGGATTCTTTTTCTGTTGTACAGCTATTTGCGTCAGAATTTTGTCGGAAATTGTCGGATTGGCATCTCGGGATCGGAGTATAGAAAATCAACCTACACAGAAAAAAAAGTTGAATTTTGGAATGTTGAAAATTTGGTAGGTTGAATAGGGGAATTATACCCTTTCTCAGCCTATTTCTAATATCAGCCTATCAGCACTTTGATCATGAATTACAGCTGTCATAAAATGTTTTTGACTGTTTCAAAGTAATAAATAGCTCAAATAAAAGTGAGCAAGCAACTTTCCATTGTTGATACATCTGAAAATGTTGATTTAATAGCGGAAAATGGCAAAAGTGATGAGAATTGGTCGAACGGCTTAGAGTGATTAAAATGGGTATATTTCCCCTATTACCTCTTTTCGCCTTCCTCACCTTACTGAGGAAAGACTATAACATCACTCGAAAAATGAACTTCTTAATTTGACCTCTAAGACCCACCATTACGTATACCTATCGACTCAGAATCAAATTCTGAACAAATGTCTGTGCGTGTGTATGTCTGTAAGTCCGTGCACCGAAAAATATGCACACGTGAGCACATAAAAAATGTGTAAAAATGTGAGCCTGATCAATATTCATCAAAAATGTGAATGAATGAATGAATGAACTCAAATGAATATTCACCAATTCCTGATGTAATATTACACATTGTTTTCGACACAAAATCTGTCACCATTTCTAGATGAATATTACCATCATTTTTTCTGTAAGCATGCTCAAATTTCGACTATCGGTCTATATTTGCCGATTTTTGAATTGAATGATGTTCGGAAGTTATGTTTACACGTTTCTGGTAATTTTTTATCGATTTATAACATGCTGTCAGGGTTACCAGGTCAAAATTAGGAAAATCTAGCAAACTATCGATAAAAAATCTGAAAAAATCTTGCAGACGAAAATCTAACCATTCTCAATGGTGAAGAGGAGGGAGGATATGAATTATTTCAAAAAATTGTAGAATTCAGGTGGTTTAATTATTTTTTGACCTCAAGCATGTTTAATTTACATTCGCTCTAAGAAAAACTTATTCTTTTTTTATTTTCAATTAAATTCGTTTATTCTAATCAAAAAGTTGTTCAAAATGCATTGAAGTGAAAAATCTGGCAAAATCTGGCACTGATAATATGACAAATGATTGTCTTACCAGGATTTTCATACAGACGTGATAAAAACCCTAACGTCGAACGTTGTCCCACCAATTTTCCCGTACTAAATTGATAAATATTGGCATTTTTTTTTTGATTATTTCAATGTATGGGACGAAAACTTTCAATACCAAAAAGTATAAAACAAAAAATAATTTCTAACTCATTTTTACTAAAAGTTTATGTTAACTTAAGTTTGCATATTTAAAACAGTGTATTTATGGACATAATAGTAAATGCCACCAAACCAAAAAGTCTTCTTACGAAATCGAACATCATCCCTGATTCCATCAATTCCAATTGACTTGTGCTTCCAAAGCCACATAATACACTGGAGACTACCACGCACTAGAAATTACAAAATTATAGTTCTTTATGTACAGAAGATACCACCCCAATTCCATTCAGTTGAAACTCCACCAGCAACAGTGCTATAGTCGGGAACCTCATTATTGCGTTGTATAGAAAATGAGTAAAAACGAATCGAAAATAGAGAAGCCCATTAACTCTCTTCTCGTCCAACTCCCTACCAGGACAATCCACGCGTTGTACATAGCTCGTAACCTGAACCTGGGTGGTGGTGATGGTGGCAAAATCGGCTGGGTGGTCGCGAGGGAGTTACTAATGTGAAATAGAATCTTTCCTCGCCGTGTTTGTACGACGGGGGCAGAAGATTATTATAAAATGAAATTCTCCACACTCAAACACACACACACACCCAGTCAAACACGATGTAGAGGCTAGGTTGAAAAAAGATAAATAGAAGAATCACCAAGAATGGGTTCATTTCACCGCGTTCGACGTGAGCTGCTTTCTTCAACGAGCGCCCACCGTGTTTGAAGTCAGAGAGAGGGAGAGAACGGGGACCATTAATCGGAACGAGAAGGAACGATAATAATGAACTTACACATTGACTGGCGCGACTCCATTGTGTTTCACGGTGCTTGGTCGTTGAGAGTCGAGCGAGAGAGATTTGGTGTATTGCTTGCTCTTGCTCTCCTTCACGTGGTGCTCTTATATGCTCCACCTTTTTATCCTTTTTTAATCGATGGGCGTGGCTTTGATGCACTTTTCAGTTCCATGCTTCACGCTTCTACAGCGATACATGAGGCACGCGCTGTTACGGAGATCTCACCAATACCACTAAAGGGCAAGCTAACTGGCTGGCAGAGCCATCTTTCCGGAGGCTGCGAGCTACAGTAGGTGTCGAGCATAGCACAAGCACATGACGTTCTACCGCTGAATCGGTCGGTCTGGTCGGGAATTTGCGTCGGCGAGAGAAAAGAAAGCATAATTGACGACGATTATTGTGTGTTGTCGCGATTAAATGCGTGTTGATTCCGGAGTAGCAGCGGCAAGTGTGTGAGTGAGTGAGAGGGAGGCGAGAGCAATACGCTGGGAGAGAAGAGCATACACGTATTGGAGTATTGAACGGCGGCATGACAAAAGCGCAACAATAGCTCGCGACAGCAAAAGTCGGCAGGCAGGTCATTTGAAATCAATTCTCGGAGCGTTCTTTCCGGTTGCCGGATTTTGGAGCTTGGGACCATTCGCTTACGTTAGGCCTAGTGAATCGGACGCGCGTGCGGGATATTTTTTCTCGGAGTGTATCAATAGGTGATTGAAAACACGTTGATCGAATTGCTAGTTATCGCTCGCTGATAACAGGTGTATAGTGTGCATGTGAGTCTTCCCGTGATTGTAACCTTCGGAAGAGAGTCATTTAAAAGTGTTTATCAGAACGGAGAAGATTGTAGACGAAATTACATTATTGTGGTTCAAATTAAAAAACCGTCACAGTGATAACAGTGGCAACAAGTGATTGCAATCGGGGTTTGAAAGTGATTCGATTCACGGAAAATCGGTCAATCTGGGTAGTCAATACCTGACGGACCTGGGCAACGAAAGCCCAAAAGCGGGACCACTGGCAGTGCCGTCGAGCTACGGTGGAGGTGCGCCTCAGCAGCATCTTGCTGGCTTTTCGCGTTCGGACTGTACCGGAAACTCATTTAACCTGGCGGCGTTCAGGTCTCCCGGCTTGCTCGGCACGCATGGATTTAATTTTGGTAACAACTTTGGCTTCCGCGATCCGTCCGTGTACGATCCGGCGAATGTACCGCCGGCTCCGATCCAGCAGCACATACCTCAACTCAACGGCAACAGTCTGCTGAATCTCAGCCAAGGCTTCCGTGCAAACGGCGACGGAAGCCCGGTCAACCTGTACCTTGGCAACTCCAGCCCAAATCGAGACACGAATCTGGACGCGTACTGTTACCAAAAGAAACCCGAATACCCCGAGAGTCAAGACAACCTGAATTATAACGAGCACAACAAAGACGACGAGGTGAACATCCTGAGTCGTGAAAACAGCCCCAGTGCAAGGATAAACTACAACTCGGACAGCTCCGACATCCGCGACAAACGGCAGGACACGTGTAGTCCCGTCGAAAGCTCCCGCTCATATTCTAGTCAAAACAAAGACGACCTTCCCGGGTACCACAGTCCCCACAACGACAGTGTAGGATCCCGAAGTCCGGAAAACCTATCCCACGGCGGCAATACCAACCATCTGACGCCAACCCCCAACAGCGGAAGCTACACCCCAAACAATAACAACAACAACGGTTCCAGCATCCCAAACAACAACAACCTTATCAACAACAATAACCACCTAAAGTCAAAGTCGCACACGATATCGGACATGCTGGACCACAAGCTGCAGATGAGTCTGCTGGGGCCGCCGTTGGCCGCGTTACACTCGATGACCGAGATGAAAGCGGCCCAGCAGCAGCAGGGGGGCAGTCCGGTGCAGACGGTATCGCCACAAACGCAGTATCCGTCGCACCAAACCGCCGTTGGAGGTAACGGTGCCGGAGCGCCCAACCCGCACGGGATTGACACGATTCTGTCGCGACCACCGCCGGTCACCAGTGCCCAGTTGAATGCCTTAGGAGGTAGGGACTATTTTGGTGCGTTACTCTGGTTTTGTCAAAATAGAAAAAGCTTGAATCGGGTGGAGTTTGAGAATGGTGTTGGTCCCCTGAAACCGCTATTATCCGCAAAGTATCTATATGTTCGGGAACTCTACGTGATTGTGCTATCTTGTCGAACGTAGATTTTGGGCCAAATTGAGTTAAGGACGCCATTTTGTGCAGCATCAAAATCAAAAAAATCAAACCATCCACATTAACGACCCCCGGGTCTTTTGTGGTCTCTATTGCAAGTTTCTGCTCGAACCTAGGAGTCCGAAGGCTTGAATGGGGAGAGCACCCAAACCTCTTTTTACTCCAAGGAACCTTCCACCCCAGTGTTTGAACTGACGACCTTTGGATTGCGAGTCCAACCGCCGCCAGCGATTCCACCGGAGTAGGCTTGGTTTGGTGTGTTGTTTGTACTTATGGCATGGAGACGACTCCTACACCTGGAATGACTTAACGGCCTAACAACCAAGGCCGGGACCGACATTTTACTTCCTCATCCGATGGAAGGTTGCAGCAGATGGGAATCGAACCCAGAATCATCCGCTTACAAAGCGGACAGCGTAACCATTCGGCCACGCACTGCTACAACTGCTTTTTTGTGCAGCATATATTGCCTTAAATTTGAACATTCACAGATCCTCAATTTTGCCATTGTTCATTTGAGCAAAGTTTCGATCTGATCGTGCCATCTTGACACACCCTTAAACATACTGTAAGTGTGACAACTGGCCGGAGGGAATCTAGCCAGAGGACGTTTTATCACACGTACATGCCAACTACTGTATATATTTTTAATTATTACTTGGGACTCCGGTAACCACATTCAACCAAACTTCGAGACATTGCACAAACGGTCAGCCGAACGAAATCTTTTTGCTATTGTTTACATTACAAGATCGCACTTCATTTTTTAATGTTTTGCGAATAACATGCAATGTAAACAACACGTCGATTTCTAATTTGAGGACAAGTGAGGTCAGATAAAGTACACTCATCCCTCATATTCGGAACAGTTTACAGATCGGCCAATGTTCAACAAATCATATAAAATCGATTATTGAACATAATGAATTGCTTTTACCTTCATGGGACAGCTTTTCTTGCGATCTTTCGATTGATGTATAGACCGGCTGTACATTTTTACGTTTTATATCAAGTTTTCAAAGAAAAACATTGACCCTTGAAATCCACAAATTCGGAACACTTTTTTCTTACGATGTAAACAAACTTTTTATTCTCTCCAGGAGTACATATTTTTTACAAAACAGTGACTTCGCATTCCGAGACCAATAAAACCCATGCTTGGTAATGTTTTATGAATGGTCTGATAACTTTTTTTGTGAAAATATCAGTTCAATACAAGTGTTCCACAATTGTGGGGGGCACAATAACATCCCACAATCATGGAACAGGCAATTTGGAGGCAGTGTTTTGCTGCTCTGGATAAAATAGTCTTGAAATGAAGTTTTTTGTTCAAAAAGTACTACTTTTACTAGTGAAATAGCAAGAAAATATTCAAATAAAGGTCATAAAAATAGTAGGGTCGAGAGAAAAGCTGCATTTGGCATGTTATTGACAAATTAACACAAAAGTGTTCCGAATTTGTGGGTGTTCCGAATATGTGGGATGACTGTAGCACATGCTTCCTAGTATTTAATGCATCATAACTTCAACCTAAGATATTACTTCTTGAATCGACGGTGCAGAGTTATGATTTTTGAAAACATATTGCAAATATTTTTTTGATGTTTCTCTGACCAAAGTCGAGGGGGGGGGGGGGGCAAAAAATTAAAAAAGTTTAAAAAGTTTTTCGAGACATTGTTTCAACATTTGAATGAAAAAAGTGTTTTAAAATGCATTATACACCTTTCCAGTTGTTATATATATTTGACCGATTCTTCGGCTCCTTTTCAAAAAAATCCCAAGTTTTTTTCAGCGTTTTGGCTGTAGTGGCACAATTAAAGAAGAAACCCCCCAATGTTATTACATATTTGAAAAGATAATTGATTTTCCAACAAAGAAATGACATGCATAATGAACAATATTATACCTGTGCTTCTCCTGAAATGAAAATGTAGCGTGACGGGACAACATCGTAAAACTGGAATTTTAAAAGGCACACCAAAAAAATCGACACAATTTTGCCAGATTGATTTTTTAAAACTTTTGCTCTTCTACACATTATCACAAATTGAAAAACGAATCTTTTGCTCCTTGAACTGAAAGATTTGGTTGAGATTGGAGTTTTTGCCAGCCATTTCTTTTCGTGACGGGACAACGAAAGGAGCAGATTTATGAAAAAAACTCCTCTCCCATTCAATGACTTGCAGACCTTATATGGTCAATATTTTTGGCATTTTAGATAATAAAACGCATTTAAAGCACATTGCAATTATTGGATCATAACTAAATTGAAATTTTTCATATAAAAAATCACATTGAAAATTGAAAAAAGTGACATTTTGGTGTAGCTTCGCTAAGAATCGGTCATTTAAGCCAGCCCAAACATGCTAAACATGATTATCAATGCAGAAAAATGCAATTTCGATTGTTTTCAGTTGATTTAACTTCTATTTTCATTAAAATTTTGAATTTTTTAGAAAAGAGATGTTTTGCCCCCTGATTTGTCGGACAAATTTTGAAGGGGTGGGGCGACATAAACTATGAAAAATATTTGCAACGGCTTTATCTCTAAATCAATAATGAGCAATTCTTAAATTATGGATTTAGCTTCCATATGAAACTGCTGTTTACACACTGTGTATTACTACCTAGGAACATGGAATAATGTTGTAACTGAGTATTTGAGAATTGTGTAATTTATTTTTTGGAGAACTGTGGTGAATAGGGACTGCCAATAGGGAAATGAATCTTGGTGCCTTTGGTTATTAGGGTGTTTGAAAATGGTCTACAGTTTTTGTAGTTCTGAAGACATGGCTAATTTCATCATGTTTTTATGTTGGTGCAACGTGTCCTTTTTTGTTGCACACATTATTTCTGCAAAATGTAACTTATTATGAATTTATAATGCATAAGCATTTTTAACAAATAATACAAATAGTTTATCATTGTTTAGATTTCAACTTTCATGAGATATGGCACCAATTTTGAGGTTTTATTTAAACTATTCACACAACTTAGTGAAACAACTGAGGCTATTCCAGCTTTTGATTTAGGGGTGCAAACAATAAAAGAAGTTGTTGTCATCTTATTACAAAATTGTGAAAATTACGGACCCAATCTAGCAAATATCTGATTGATAAAATAGTAAAATTTTGTTGTAAATTACTTTAGGGGATGAATTAAAAATAATACCGGACCGATATTATCGGTTGTTCCCGTAGTTTTGAAGTTACCAAAATGTGTGTAACAATAATCGTAGTACAATAGCTCTGGTTGATGTGCACCAATAAGCGTATTGATCGATGAATTAACTATCCCTGATTAATATCTATCAGAGCTGATTGTGTCTCTTGTGTGCCATCTTGTGACCTGTAAAAAGATAGGACGTGTCACAAGATAGTACACAAGCGACAATTGATTGATTGGATTTAACAAAATATAACCCATTTGAAATACAATCATCTCACATATTCTTGACAAACTCGGAGCACTTCCGTGGTAAAATTTCCATATAATTCATAAAAAATTGCAGTTGGTCGATACAACAAACAAGAGTTTGCTTACAAAGCTAACATATGAAAGATATGTTCAATAATCGTTTTTTTAAAGATTTGTTCTATCATTGGACTGTTTCTTTACTGTTACCGTAAACTGGGGTCATTCGGGACACATGGGGCGAATTGGGACAGCAGTTTTAACCATGTTGGAGCACAATATTTTGATTTTTCTGGTTGGTTTCGGTTAGAACAGGCTCTGGCCAACAAAATGTGTACATCCATTTCCAAATTTAAAATTTTAAAGGTCTCTAACAATTGCTGTCCCTATTCAGACTGTAGTCCCGATTGACCCCAGATTACGGTATTATTTTCTGGGATGACTGTTTTAAATTGCAACACATGAAATTTTGATAAATTCTAGTTGTACAAATTTGAAGGGATTTTTTATAACAAATAATGTGAGGCAATCAATGTATACAGTATAATACTGATTCGAAACTTTTTTTTTAAATCTAAATTACGATTCGAACCGAGAATCATCCTTAAGATATGGATAATATATTTATATATTCCATAGCAGTAAAAACAATACTCAATGTTTTCTAGATTAAAAGATTCGAAAATGTGTTATTTTCTAGTCTATTTTTATAATATTATACTTATTCCTCTCTCAAACATCAACCTTCTCCCTCAGGTGGAATGCCCCGCTTCTCGGCTGCCGTCGCGGCCGCCGCCAACATGGCCCAGTATTTGTCCCAAAGTCACGGCTCGCCGCTGAAGGCCCACTCCGGGCAGCTGGTCGAGCGGACGCATCTCTACTGGCCCGGCCTGCAGGGTCTGGTCACGAATCCGATCGCCTGGCGGGAACGCATCGGCTCGAGTAAGTATTGTTACGGGTTGTTTGTACTATTTCTTGGCAGATTTCGTGGGGGAGTTGATGTAGCTAATTAGAGTGCGGGGGACAAATTGATTATAATATTAAGGGGTCGGGAACGGGTACACACGTGCCGGACGTGATTGAAGCACCATGCTTGCTATTGGATTGGCTGAGCAAAGCTGTTGGTATTAATTTTGACTTTGGGCCAATGTTTGCGAGTGCACGAACGTTCGAAATTCGAAGCTTGTTTGCTCATCGAACATACGGACCACGTGTGTTTATATTGGCGATATTTTTTGACGTGGTTGTGTTGTATCAAAGTATTATCAACACTTATTAAGCTCAAGAAGATTGCATGCACATGTGTTTGTTCTTTTTCATTGCTTTTTAATAAATTTGCTATAAAAGGTTGAATTCCATTTTGGTATACGAATTGATCAACACTGACTGTTACTTTAAGAGTTTTGTGTTTATCGATTACAGTTCTGTGAGTAGAAATTTAACACAATCTTAACATCGATCTGAAAAAAAAACTCATTGGCATCCTCACTATTTTGCATACAGTCTAATTATCACAGCAATTATAGTGTTCCTATCAGATTTAAACAGTCCGTTAACAGACACAGACCACACACACTGGATGCAAAACTTACATTTGAAAATTGAAAAACCATACCGAACCAGCTGCCGTTTCAGTAGTCGTTAGTCAGCTCTTGGAAAATCAATAAAGCAGAGATTTAACAGCTGTCTATCGGTCAATTATCTCTGTCGACAATATGATGGAGAACGTTGTCCCCGGGCTTTTCAGAACCCAGCCCCAGGAGGTTGGAGGACTTTCGGGAGAAGTGGCGGGTTCGGCCAACATGTTTCGAATAATTGATGATCCACAGAGAGTACCTCGAGTGATAGGAGGAGAAAAACTTGCCAACTCGGCGGGAAAGAAACCCCCCGTCCCGGTAGCCAGCCCCTCTTTCGACTATGTCACAAAGCACGTCCTAATACACTGAGAGTGCACGATATCCTGATATGGCCCCGAAAAGCTGTCCGAGACTCTACGACATGCCGTAATTTCCACATCATTTGGAGACGCTTTGTATGCAATTTTGCTACACCATCACTCGCACTTAATATACGAAGAGATGCCCTGGCAAAAGGTCCGGCCAGTCCGACCTGCACTATACTACTACGCTCTGGTCAGTGCACCAGGGGCATTATCATCAACGAGAGATGTGCTGGCTGCAGTTCGGGACCAGACGTTCCGTCCGGTGTGCAGCAGCAGGGATCATCATTATCCATCTATTGACATGCAATGGACGACTTATAATAGAGAGACAAAAGTCTCTTAATGTGTGTCGGATCAGATAGGCTCTGGGAGGGTGGGCTAGAGGCTCTACCGTACTCTGTAGTACCAGGCCATGTTTTCGACCTGGACTCTGTCCATCAGCAGCAGCTCAACAGCGGAACACCAGTGCAGAGGGATGCGTTTGGCACGTTAGTCCGGCCGTCCGGTGCAGGCCTGACCGTGCTTCTTGGTGTGTAGAGTCTCTGTGACGTGAAGCTTCCGGCAATTACGACCAAATCCTGATCCAAAAACTTGTTGGCACTTCTAACCGCACTCTCTCTCTCTCTCTCCTCCGAATAGTGGTGAGGACCGGAGGCTTTGCTAATGCGTTTCCGGTGGAACGTTCCGGACTAGGACACGGCAATTTATATACAATCCCGATAAGTGAGAGACATCAGCTCAAAGTGACGGCTTTTAGACATTGTCCGCGGACCTTGGTTGTACCACACCACAGCATTGAACCCGTCGTTTCGTTGGAACGGAGCCTAAATACACTCTCTATTTCGGGGAATTGCTAGCCAAGGACTGCCTTTTAGTATTTCAATAGCATTTTAAGCAGTTCTAAATGATGTTCAGTGACAGATTGTTCCCCACAACCCGTTTCCCATCCCAAACTCATTCCGATTAATTATAACCGCAACAACACCGAACAAACATGGATATCTTATTACATTCGCAGCAATAAAATCGTACAACAAATCCAAATCACAAAACAAACATAATCAACTGATTGGTTCGCCCTGTCGGCATATCAATATTTCCTGCTCCCAATATCAGAATCACACTCGCCAAGGAAGCTAATCTTCTTATCAAAAAAGTAAACAGTTATTGAATCATTCCCCACGCATACAATTATTGGTACTTTCCCTCAGTCAAATCGTTCCTCCCCCCCCTCAACCAAATGGGTCTAATAAGTATGCATATTAACATGCTTTCCGCGGCTAATCGTCGTTCGTTGGGTGTCCTACTAGCACGCGCAACATTATATTGCATTTAATTAGACAGAAAACGGTGCGAGGAACGGACCGAACTCGTCGTCCACCAGCCTGTATCAGAAAGCAAACAAATGCGACATGGCTCAAGCACCATATTGCAAATACTATCGTTAACTGTGACTGAATTGTGGGTAAATTGCGGATTAGTTTTTTCGTATTTCATGGAAAAAAAATCGATAGCCAGAAGAATTGCTCTACACAATACCGGATTTTTTTTCAAGAGCTCTAATAAGGGGCCATTGTTGATTCCTAGGCCGTAATATTTTATTACAGTTTTGCAACATTTTGTTTTGTTTTTCATACCGTGAATTGAGGCATCATAGAAAGCATAGATAGCACAAAATGTAAACTACGAATTAAAAACGTATAGAATGCATTAGAATGGAATCATCATGCGCTCGGTTGAGAAATATTCAAAATGAATCAAGAAATAGTTTTCGACAAACTAAAGTTATTTTTTTCTCTTAATTATTAAACTGAAATTGCGTAACTGTTGCTAATTATAATAATTTTCTCAATGAAAAAAATATCAAATTGAAAAATAAGCAGCTTTTTAAGAATTTTTGGAAAAATATTTCTTTTTTTTCAAAAAACTTCAAAATTTTAAAGGAAACAGATATCTAATCAACTTGAAACAATTTTAAACGCATTTTTCCGCGTTTTAAATCATATTTAGCATGTCTGAGATTGATATTTTTTCATTTTTGTGTAATTCCAATGTTTTTTTTTTTCGGCGAAAAAAAATATCTTCAATACTCTGAAATTTTGAAAACTAATTATTACAAATCAACTGGGCAGGTGTAAAATGCATTTTAAAACACTTTTTTCATTCAAATTGTAATACCATGGCTTGTTATTTAAATTTTTATATTAGCAAAAACAGAAAAATCACTTTTTTCGATATGAATTTTCAGCCAATATTGGGATGGAATCTTCAAGGATATGATAGAATTTGCCATCAGCAACACAATTCACGTGTTTTTTCAGGTATTTATCGTTTGAATTGCGGAAAATTTGAAAATCAAAAACCCAAACAATGATTTGTTATGGGCTACCATTTGACAGCTAGTGCTTTTGTTGTGGGCTCTCATTTGACAACCGTGCTAATGTCGACTGTTGTCAGTTTGCTTTGGTCGGAATAGGGTTGCCATCCCCCCGGTTTCTATCGAAATGGAAAAATAAAACTAATAAAAATAATATTCATCAGGAAATGGTGACAGATTTTGTGTCTTAAAAAATGATAAATTTTACTTCAGAAAATGATGAATTCAGTTTTTGATGAATATTCATCAGGTTTACATTTTTACACATTTTTTATGTAATATTACTCAAAAAAGAAGTAATATTCAACCTACCAAATTTTCAACATTCCAAAATTCAACTTTTTTTTCTGTGTGGTGAAGTTGCATTCATAGCATTCTGATCTTATCTCTACGGAAGCACAAACAGAAAAATGGCAAAAACGAAGGAAGTTGTTGTCTTCTTTTTCCAAAATTGTCAAACGTACGAACCCAATCCTACAATAATTTGATTGTAAAAATAGTCAAACTTTGATGTAAATTACTTTGTGGACAGGGGATGAATAAAAAAATATTTCGATAGTACCCGTAGTTTTGAAGATGGGAAATTCTCCGCCAACTCACACAGCAGTTGCCCCGACCCCTCTTCGATTTGCGTGAAACTTTGTCCTATTGGGTAACTTTTGTCCCTGATCATGAATCCGAGGTCCGTTTTTTGATATCTCGTGACGGAGGGGCGGTACGACCCCTTCCATTTTTGAACATGCGAAAAAAGAGGTGTTTTTCAATAATTTGCAGCCTGAAACGGTGATGAGATAGAAATTTGGTGTCAAAGGGACTTTTATGTAAAATTAGACGCCCGATTTGATGGCGTACTCAGAATTCCGAAAAACGTATTTTCATCGAAAAAACACTAAAAAGTTTTAAAATTCTCCCATTTTCCGTTACTCGACTGTAAAAATTTTGGAACATGTTATTTTATGGGAAATTTAATGTACTTTTCGAATCTACATTGACCCAGAAGGGTCATTTTTTCATTTAGAACAAAATTTTTCATTTTAAAATTTCATGTTTTTTCTAACTTTGCAGGGTTATTTTTTAGAGTGTAACAATGTTCTACAAAGTTGTAGAACAGACAATTGATATATAGACATAAGGAGTTTGCTTATAAACATCGCGAGTTATCGCGATTTTACGAAAAAAAGTTTTGAAAAAGTTGGTCGTCATCGATCATGGCCGTTCATAGTCACCCGCGACAGACACGGACGACGAAACGAAGAAAAACGCAAAATAGTAGTTTATGCAACAAGTTGCAAAAAGGGGATTTTTTCAGCACAAGTCGTACGTTTATCCAACGAGGTCCACCGAGTTGGATAAATACGAAGAGTGCTGAAAAAATCAAGTTTTGCAACGAGTTCCATACAACATTTTTTGCAATTCCAAAAAACACACACTGAGCGAAATTTTATGTCAAATTTTCATGTATTTTGTCAATAAATCGTTTAAATCAAAAAAAATGTTGAAAAGTGTTACTTTTCGAAACAAGTGCTGAAAAGTTCAACTTTTCAGCACCCATTTGAGGCTGAAAAGTAGAACTTTTCAGCATTTATTTTGAAAAGTGTTGCTATTCGATTCTGTTATTTTTGGTACAGAAAAGTAGGCTATTTCGTCGTTCAAGAATGACAGGAAAAGTTAGTAGTTTCACGACGTAATTGCAAAAAGTAACTTTTTCAAAACTTTTTTTCGTAAAATCGCGATAACTCGTGATGTTTATAAGCAAACCCCTAATGTTTATATATCAATTTTTTGTAATGGTCTGCTCTACAACTTTGTACAACATTGTTACACTCTAAAAAATAACCCTGCAAAGTTAGAAAAAACACGAAATTTTAAAATGAAAAATTTTGTTCTAAATGAAAAAATGACCCTTCTGGGTCAATGTAGATTCGAAAAGTACATTAAATTTCCCATAAAATAACATGTTCCAAAATTTTTAACAGTCGAGTAACGGAAAATGGGAGAATTTTTAAAACTTTTTTTGTGTTTTTTTCGATGAAAAATACGTTTTTTCGGAATTCTGAGTACGCCATCAAATCGGGCGTCTAATTTTACATAAAAGTCCCTTTGACACCAAATTTCTATCTCATCACCGTTTCAGGCTGCAAATTATTGAAAAACACCTCTTTTTCGCATGTTCAAAATGGAAGGGGTCGTACCGCCCTCCGTCACGAGATATCAAAAAACGGACCTCGGATTCGTGATCAGGGACAAAAGTTACCCCTTAGGACAAAGTTTCACGCAAATCGAAGAGGGGTCGGGGCAACTTTTCCCGATTTCGTGTGAGTTGGTAGAGAATTACCCAGATACTAAAATGTCTGTAACAAAAATCTGGGTGCAAAAGCTCTGGTTGATGTGCACTGTTAAGGTGGTCGATGCCTTCCTCACATTAATATATATGCTCATAACTTTTGACAGGGTTATCAGATCTACGAAGTTTTGGACTCGTTGGAAAATTTTTTTGATTACTTATCCGGACAACGTTTTCATGAAAATATATGAGATCCGGCCTAAAAAGTATATAAATAACACTCAAGTGCTAAAAACTTTTGATAGGGCGAACGTTTTGGGCTCATTCGAAAGGTCTTTAATACCTTTCTAAAAATGTATAACATGACGGGTTTTCTTACAAAAAACACCTTTTTACGATCTTCCGGACTATCTTCAAAATTATTTGTTTTAGTATAGCTTTTGAAGTACTTTACCTAACTTAATATATTTTATTAGGGACTTATGCGACCCCAAGACGAATCGAATGAGACCAAAACGGACCGAATCGGTTCCTCCAGTGCTGAGATAATTGAGTTAGAATATTTCGGTGCACACATCTACATCCAAACACACACACACAGACATTTGTTCTGTTTATGATTCTGAGTTGATATATACTCGTGAAGGTGCGTCTAGGTGCTCGTATTAAGAAGTTAATTTTTCGAGTGATTTTATAGCCTTTCCTCAGTAAGGTGAGGAAGGCAAAAGCGATAACAATAATTCATGCGATTACGTTCACTTTTTAAGGTATGAAAAGTTTTATCTTTCAAATAGAATTTTAATTAAATTTAATTACTTTTTCACTGAAATAATTTTTTAAACCATTTCCAAAACTAATTTTCCCTAAAAAAGCACTCAGCTAGCAAAATCTAAACTGTACCCTCCCTGCAAAAGCTTAGGTGTCTCAGTTTTTTTTGTAGTGCATCCCTAATTACTGTCGCATATTTTCAGGGTGACGAGTCACCATTTAGGGTGACCGCCACTGACTGAGGATGCGAAATACCCTAGTTTGGCATTGCTTCAAGAATGAAGTCAACAACCGAAGTGGGATTTTCTGAATATATTTCTGAGGGAGTTAAAATCCCTTTATTGAAAAATGTGTCTCAGTTGAAAAGTTGTCCAATTCTCTGAATTGCAATTGTAACATCCTCTTGCAGAACTACTAATTTTAATAAAAACAATTTTGAAAAATAGTAGTTTATGCTACAAGTTGCAAAAAGAAGATTTTTTCAGCATGAGTCGCACAGTTATCTAACGAGGTTCGCCGAGTTGGATAAATACGACGAGTGATGAAAAAAAAAAACAAGTTTGCTCCATACACCATTTTATTCAATTCCGAAAAACACTATCAACTTTTCAGCATTTATTTTGAAAAGTGTGACTATTCGTTTCTGCTATTTTTGGTAGAGAAAAGTTTGCTGTTTCGTTCGAGAATGACAGTAAAAGCGAGTAGTTTCACGACGGATTTGAACAAAATATATATTTTTTTCCAAAATGATTATGACTAAGTTTGAAGATGAAAACATTCATGAAATAAATTAACAAACCATCATTATTTTTTTCAATTATATATTTCAAGTGAGTACAACTAACCGTTTAAATAATTTTACAACAAAATTTGTATAACATTTGTTTTCATTGGTGAACAAAACCAAGGTACAATTCATTCATTTGAAGTTTCAGGTTAAAGTCACGTAAACAACAACATTTGAAGTACAACAGTCTTTTGGAGAACCAAAGATTTCTCTTGGGTGTTGCATTTCCAATATTCATCCAATTGAAACTTCTAACATAACTTTACTACTAATTTAATGATAGTTCTGTTTAGTTAATCCTGATTATGTTTTATCTACGTAACATTAACACAGAGATTACATGATATTTTTTAGGACAGTGATTTTACTACAGGGACTTGAAATTTCATTATGGTTTTATGAATAATCAATTTGAGTAAAACTATCAAATTTGTCAAGGATGAATTTGAATGTTTGTTTTTCTTGATAGATAATTCAGACTTTTCAAAAGTCGTCGACTTACCATCAGAGCTACACTGCTAAGGAAGAAACAATGTTTGTGACCATCTTCTATCCCGACGCTCCCACTGTTCCTTTCACCAAGGAAAAATCAGCGCGAAACCTGTACGTGCAAATGTGACTAACAAGCAAGCATTACATCTAATTATCACGACGCCCGATTCGAGTTGGTTTCATACCATTATGGGGAGCAGCGGATTACAGCAACGGTTGGTACAAAGAGTTGACTGCAACGCAACATATTCCCACCGTACAATTACGTACGTGAGCAGCGTGTAGAAATGCAAGACGACTTTTGCGGGGTGGGCCAAAATTTTGGCAAGCTGCTAAATCTGATGTTTAGCACGCAAATATGGAGCGCACATATGGTCGAGTTCGGAATGGTTTTTGGGGAATTAATTACAATTACTGTGTTGATGATAGATAAATTAATTTTATGGTCCAAATGGGCGGCTTTCGGGAGCGGTTGCACCCAATGGGTTCCAAGTTCACGTGCGGTCCTGTTATCGATTTTTAAAGTTAGCCCCACAAAAACGGTCCGGCGACCGACACCACACAAAAATCGATATATTAATCTTGTGTGTCGAAGTGGAAAACCACAATTTTTCTGTGTCGCTACAGCTGCAAAAAAGCTTCAACTCACAAATACATTTCGTCTCGTTTTTTGTTGTTGAGGGCGTCGAGGGCAGCTCTCTGCCATACAAAAAGCATAAATACATACGCTCGGCAGGGACTCGCAAAAAAGGGCCATCAACTGACAAAGTTGCGAATCAACAAGGCTGAAGACCGAAAAAAGAACAACGAAAAAAACACACACTCACACAGAGATAGGCTCATCATTATGCTCGTTTATGATTTTCAATTTGGATTTGATGAGTGTAAACGAACATTTTACCATGCTTTTAATATGGAAGAATTCGTTATTGCCTGTGAGGCTCCTAATGTTGAGGGAGGCGTTTTCTGGGTGCCGGAGGCCAACAGCCTGCTGCCGGGGCCATCATCATCATCGTGTGTCCTCCTTCGTCTTCGGGTGGGGTATCTCTCGAGGTCCGGAATAATGTATTCCGGCAGCCTGAAAAGGTTCATTTTTGCCATTCACACACTAACGTACGAGAGACGACGAGAGGTTGCTGGGTGTTGTTTTTCGGACGCTTTCTCATAAATATACATAAAATACCAGCAAAATTCTCGTGCCTTCTCATTTTTCGATGGGGAGCCATGTTGGAGCATCCAAATCTTGTGCCGTTTGCTGTGTTGCTGCCTGCCGCCTCCCGGGCGGTGATGATGCTCCATAATCATCCAATCACGAAGTATTCAAAAATCCATCTACAGACGTTTATGTTCTTCATCGTATTATAAACACACTACCCTCACAGGCACACACGCACGCACAGGCGCAGCAGACTCCGGCACCTACACATGGAAAGTATGCCCCGCACCTCGCCCCTCCTTACTTTTCAACCCCTCTGAGTGGTGGAGGTGGGGAGAGAAAAATGGGGGATATTTATTCTGCTTATTTTCCTATACATATGTATCTGCCCCCAGTCATGAGGTGGTGGTGGTGTAAATGAGATTTTTGATAGTTTGTTTTCTGCAGAAACAAGTTGCAAAAATAGCGCTCCCGTTTCTAGGATAATCAATAACACACAGAGAGAGGGGAAAGGGGAAATGTGCTTTAGGAGAACTGTGGAGAATTGTGAAATAAGGACCAGTACGGTACCAGACTTGGATGAATGAACCGTATTAATGTCCAAATAGGTTGTTGTTGACATTTTAATGAAGTGTTTATTTGGAAAACTGGATGTAATTGTTATCAACTTTAAACATCTTCAGAAAATTAACTTTTAAATTACAAATTTTAAATGCCACAATCACTATAATCGACATTTTTTGTCATATTTTTTGGTTCTTCACTAAGCATTACTTAGAAATTTAAATTCGTGTTTTCGCGGTTTAAAAATTTTAATTGTTTAATATGGATGCAATTTTGTCCATTTCATTTTCCATCATTAGTTTCTCCATGCAATTTGGGGGCTGGTCATTAGAGTGTAACAAAAATTACTTTTTGGCGGGCATTCAGGGGTTTGTTCCGGTGGGAATACTGAGCCTAAATCCCAAATATGAGCTTGATTGGACGTAACAGGAGCTGGCGCTCCGCCCTTCAATTTTAAATGGGATTTAACCCGTAAAAAAAGATTTTTTCAAAAATGTCACTTTTTGAGGCATTTTGGCCACCAATGCGTTTACCAAAAACATCACTAACGTGTAGTCCAGATCCTTGCGCATCTTTTGGTATACAGTGAGTCAAATATTTGTCCGTACCCCCCCGTACGGAAAATGTTTGTGATATAAAAGTACATAAAATTCGACTAAAGTGCCATGTTTTGTACATCAATCGACGCGGCAGAATGTCCTCTTTAAGTCACTGTCACTGGATTTGCAAAATACTTTTTCTTAAAAAATACAAAAATAGTTTACTGAAAAAAGTAAAAAAAAGAGGTCAAATAATTGCCCGTACCCCTAGTAAAAGTATAAAATCTGATCGATTCAAGTGAATTTATTTATGAAATGTTCTTTCTGTGTCAAATACTAGTACCTCTAGCCAGTTTGTGACAACTTTGAACTTCTGATAACTTTGTTTAGTTAGTTTATATTAAAAATTGGTTTAAATTTAGTAATTTTAAGTAAAACTTATCAAAACATAAGTTTATAAACAACTATTTTTATAAAATTGCTATTTTATGTTGTAAGAGTCTCTATTGAACAAGTTTCAACAATATTTGTTCAAAATATACATTGTTTTCATCTTTTTCATTGACATTTTTCGATCAAAAATACTGTTTTGGAACAATACCGTTAAACAATCCGGATTGTCCCGGAACCGGTACCCCTCGGGGAAATTTTGTGGTGGTCAAATAGAGGATAAAAAAACCCACCTCTTGCAATTTGAAGCATCCAATTTCGTTCACTACAGCCCGATTACGAGTCCCTAGTCTGAAATTTGAAATTTTCAAATTCCTCAAGCAAAACATTCTGACCCAGGACGGTACAGAAATTCTCAGCACGGAAAGTGAAAATTTAAATTTTCAGACTAGGGACTCGTAATCGGGCTGTAGTGGACGAAATTGGATGCTTCAAATTGCAAGAGGTGGGTTTTTTTATCCTCTATCTGACCACCACAAAATTTCCCCCCGAGGGGTTATACCGGTTCCGGGACAATCCGGATTGTTTAACGGTATTGTTCCAAAACAGTATTTTTGATCGAAAAATGTCAATGAAAAAGATGAAAACAATGTATATTTTGAACAAATATTGTTGAAACTTGTTCAATAGAGACTCTTACAACATAAAATAGCAATTTTATAAAAATAGTTGTTTATAAACTTATGTTTTGATAAGTTTTACTTAAAATTACTAAATTTAAACCAATTTTTAATATAAACTAACTAAACAAAGTTATCAGAAGTTCAAAGTTGTCACAAACTGGCTAGAGGTACTAGTATTTGACACAGAAAGAACATTTCATAAATTAATTCACTTGAATCGATCAGATTTTGTACTTTTACCAGGGGTACGGACAATTATTTGACCTCTTTTTTAGACTTTTTTCAGTAAACTATTTTTGTATTTTTTAAGAAAAAGTTTTTTGCAAATCCAATGACAGTGTCTTAAAGAGGATATTCTGCCGCGTCGATTGATGTATAAAACATGGCACTTTAGTCGAATTTTATGTACTTTTATATCACAAACATTTTCCGTACGGGGGGTACGGACAAATATTTGACTCACTGTATATAACATTGAAGTTTGGAGCATCCTGGAGCTCGGTACAGACCTTCAAAGTTTGGCATTTTTTCGAAAAATTGGTCCCAGCAAAATCAAATGGCGTCTCGGTCGTCGCGAGGTGCGACGCATATCTTTTTTGCCGGGGTCGATTTTTCGAAAAATTGCCAAACTTTGAAGGTCTGTACCGAGCTCCAGGGTGCTCCAAACTTCAATGTTATATATACCAAAAGATGCGCAAGGATCTGGCCTACACGCCAATGATGTTTTTGGTAAACGCATTGGTGGCCAAAATGCCTCAAAAAGTGACATTTTTGAAAAAATCTTTTTTTACGGGTTAAATCCCATTTAAAATTGAAGGGCGGAGCGCCAGCTCCTGTTACGTCCAATCAAGCTCATATTTGGGATTTAGGCTCAGTATGCCCACCGGAACAAAAAAAGTCGTTTTTGTTACATCCTACTGGTCATACAACCCAAAAAAACGTATTTCATAATTTTCGAATTACGAAAACCTGTTTAAAGCCAAATCGAATTTGCAATCGAAAAGTACAGTCATCCCGCATATTCGGAACACCCACGAATTCGGAACACTTTTATGGTAATTTGTCAATAGGATGCAAAATGCAACTTTTCTGTCGACCGTAATATTTTTAGGACCTTTAATTGGACATTCTCTTGCTATGTCACTAGTAAAATTAGTACTTTTTAAACAAAAATCTGCCTTTTAAGACAATTTAGTCAGAGCAGCAAAACACTGCCTCCAAATTGCCTGTTCCATGATTGTGGAATATTGTTGTGCCTCCCACAATTGTGAAATACCTAAATCTAACTGATATTCAAAAAAAAAAATCAGACCATTCATAAAACATGACTAATCATGAGTTTTATTGGTTTCAGAGTGTGAAGTCATTATTTTGTAAGAAAAAAGTGTTCCAAATTTGTGGGTTTCGAGGGTCAAAGTTTTTCTTCAAAAAAATGATACCTATAAAAATTAAAATTTGCAGTTGTTCGATACAGCATTCGAAAGATCACAAGAAAAGCTTTCACATGAAGGTAAAAGCAAATCATTCAGTTCAATTATCTATTTTCTATTATTTTTTAAACATTGGCCGATCTGTAACCTGTTCCTAATATAAGGGATGACTGATGCATTGCTAAACAATTTAATCTCGTGAAATAATATTAAAAAAATCATGACAAATCTCATCAACAACAACATCATTATTGTATATTTTAAAAAATAAGTCCTCACTTTAAAATGATTTGATTGAAAAAAAATAAACATACAGATTAAACAAATGTATGAAAATTAACCAGCTAAAAATAAAATTCTTAGAAATTGTAATTAGTTTGGTAGAAGAATAACTGTATCCTATCCTATCCTATCCTCTGTTTCCTTCACTTCGGTATTCATAGCATTATTTTTTTAGTAAATGTTATAACATCGTTCTTCTTATGTAAATCAAGGTATTCAATTAAAAAATCAGTTAACTTGTATTAAAAGGCTGCGTTGTTGTTTCAAGAATTCATTTGAGAAATCGTCAAATTTCAACCCTTCTAATCACTTTTCATTTGCGTACAAGAAGTTAAAATCGGTTGAAATTGCGCGAAATTATGATTTTTGAATAATGTGGTTAATGCGAAAATCTGAGAAAATAGCCTTATTTCGTACTACCCTAACACGGCGCAAGTTAACATAATAGCTTAACAATAAAGTTATATATAATTGAGATTTTGGATAATCAAATCTGAAACCCGTGAAATAGGCTGTTATAAATATTGTTGCCTTCTTTTTCATGAAATGTTCTTACAATCTCAATGGCAAACTACTAATAGACTTTTTAAGATTATAGATTTTTTTTAATTGGAAATTTGTTCAAATTCAATTCTATCGATAAGCCCATACTTGTAAAACCTTGAAATAGACATCAACTTAAAAAACAAAGTTATCCGTTATCCAAAATTAAATGTCATTAAAAATATTCTAGCTTAAATCTACATAGGGACCATTCATAAATCACGTGGGGGGAGGGGGGGGGGGGGTGTGTTGTTTGGCGATTGTCCACGGTCTATACAAAAAAGATTTCAAAAAATTTCAGTCTGTCAAAGTTCGTAAAAAATGCCCAAATTCTACCAACACCGGTGACGCTACATCGTGGAAAGTCATGTTTCGAGAAGAGAGAGCACAAAAAAAAGTCCATTTTCGGTATGTAATCAAAGGCGCACACCGCGTGATTCATCGTTAATATAATCAGCGTCATCTGTCGATAATGACATGTACCCACCACCTCCACTGGCGTCTCTCCACTTTGGAACAGAACCAGGACGAGGCGTCTGATGGCAACCATGGATGGATGCTGTACACGACGTTATGCGGACAGGGAGAGCTTTGTTTCACTCCATAAGAATTTCCTCAACTAGGGTGGTTCACACCTTGGAGTGTTTGCGATTTATATAATCTCCTACCAGGACCACCCTAGCGCCTTGTACGACAAATCGCGACTTCGAACCCAGCGCAGACCGTGACGGCTGCTGGGCACAGCTGACAGCGCAAAAACTAGACTAATGATCATTAAATGCTATAATTTCGCAGTATTTCCGTCATTTTGCCGTGCCGTGCCCAGGCCACCCAACTTTTGCGTGCGCCATGGGACAGCTGTTGGCAGCAGACTTTGTACCCCTCCCGGGAAGATCCGTCTGATGACGTGTTTTTGTTTGTTTTGGGTTGAGCAATTCTCTACGAAATCGGTCTTTTTTCTTCAATTTTAATTTTTGTATTTTTTAATCCGGCTGAAACTTTTTTGGTGCCTTCGGTATGCCCAAAGAAGCCATTTTGCATCATTAGTTTGTCCATATAATTTTCCATACAAATTCGGCAGCTGTCCATACAAAAATGATGTATGAAAATTCAAAATCTGTATCTTTTGAAGGAATTTTTGATCGATTTGGTGTCTTCGGCAAAGTTGTAGGTATGGATACGGACTACACTGAAAAAATAACGGTAAAAAAATTTGGTGATTTTTTATTTAACTTTATCACTAAAACTTGATTTACAAAAAACACTATTTTTAATTTTTTTATTTTTGATATGTTTTAGAAGACATAAAATGCCAACTTTTCAGAAATTTCAGGTTGTGCAAAAATCACTGACCGAGTTATGAATTTTTAATCAATACTGATTTTTCAAAAATCGAAATTTTGGTCGTAAAATTTTTCAACTTCATTTTTCGATGTAAAATCAAATTTGCAATCAAAAGTACTTTACTAAAATTTTGATAAAGTGCACCGTTTTCAAGTTATAGCCATATTTAAGTGACTTTTTGAAAATAGTCGCAGTTTTCATTTTTAAAATTAGTGCACATGTTTGCCCAGTTTTGAAAAATATTTTTGAAAAGCTGAGAAAATTCTCTATATTTTGCTTATTCGGACTATGTTGATACGACCTTTAGTTGCTGAGATATTGCAATGCAAAGGTTTAAAAACAGGAAAATTGATGTTTTCTAAGTTTCACCCAAACAACCCACCATTTTCTATCTTCAATATCTCAGCAACTAATGGTCCGATTTTCAATGTTAATATATGAAACAATTGTGAAATTTTCCGATCTCTTCGAAAAAAATATTTTTGGAATTTTCAAATCAAGACAAACATTTTAAAAGGGCGTAATATTGAATGTTTGGCCTTTGTGAAATGTTAGTCTTGATTTGAAAATTCCAAAATATTTTTTCGAAGAGATCGGAAAATTTCACAAATGTTTCATATATTAACATTGAAAATCGGACCATTAGTTGCTGAGATATTGACGATAGAAAATGGTGGGTTGTTTGGGTGAAACTTAGAAAACATCAATTTTCCTGTTTTTAAACCTTTGCATTGCAATTTCTCAGCAACTAAAGGTCGTATCAACATAGTCCGAATAAGCAAAATATAGAGAATTTTCTCAGCTTTTCAAAAATATTTTTTTCAAAACTGGGCAAACATGTGCACTAATTTAAAAAAATGAAAAACTGCGACTATTTTCAAAAAAGTCACTTAAATATGGCTATAACTTGAAAACGGTGCACTTTATCAAAATTTCAGTAAAGTACTTTTGATTGCAAATTTGATTTTACATCGAAAATGAAGTTGAAAATTTTTACGACCAAAATTTCGATTTTTGAAAAATCAGTATTGATTAAAAATTCATAACTCGGTCAGTGATTTTTGCACAACCTGAAATTTCTGAAAAGTTGGCATTTTATGCCTTCTAAAACATATCAAAAATAAAAAAATTAAAAATAGTTTTTTTGTAAATCAAGTTTTAGTGATAAAAGTTAAATAAAAATCACCAAATTTTTTTACCGTGTATTATTTTTCCAGTGTAGTCCGTATCCATACCTACAACTTTGCCGAAGACACCAAATCGATCAAAAATTCCTTCAAAAGATACAGATTTTTGAATTTTCATACATCATTTTTGTATGGACAGCTGCCGAATTTGTATGGAAAATTATATGGACAAACTAATGATGCAAAATGGCTTCTTTGGGCATACCGAAGGCACCAAAAAAGTTTCAGTCGGATTAAAAAATACAAAAAAAAATCGAATGACCGAAATCCTAGAGAACTGCTCGGTTGAAACCGTGTAAAGTTGGGCACCTTCACCGTATAATGTAATTATTGATCTGCTACTTACTAAAGTATGTTCTCTGTTGGGCAGTTTTACGGTTGAATAAGTGTTATCCTAGTCCCTCGTATAATGTCCTAATTAGTTATAGCACGAATCATTCGAAGGACCATAAAACTGCCCATTAAATCGAACTAAAACAAACAATAAAAGAATTATCACTTTCGCCATAGTGGCGCGCACTCTTCTTGACCAAAATCTTGACCGTCGTAAACCCCCAAAAGTCAGTCTATTAATCTCCAACTATTGCGCGAGCGGGATGGGTCGTAACTGGGCTAGCCTATAAGTGCTCCTCAAAAACAGATCCAACCCCAGAAGCGGCCATTTCGGCCAGGACTAGGACCATCAATTTCGCTTCGACGATATCCTCGGGTCAGACGGGTTCGCAAAAGCTGGGCTGTAAAAATTAGTTTTATTACCTTTTGGGCGATATGTGCTCGACGCGGACTCCCTTCCGGAAGCTTCCGGCATATGTGCGAGGAGGACTCTACGCGCGCGGAGCATTCCAACCCCTTATCGAGTCAATTGGCGTTGCGAAGCATTCCCTCGAGAGAGAGAGACGAGCAGTGAAATATTTATCGTGCTCATTATTTTAATTATTATTATCGTTTTAATTGTTATTTTTGTTCGCGCGATGATTTACCGTGTACCATTGTAATCGTCGTGGGGGCAAAAGATTCAATGAACCTTTTTCAGGGGTTTAACCCCCGAGAGAGAGCGAGAGTTTGCCCGAAAGTGTGAGAGAGGGTTTAATTCTGCGACCAAATTAGCATACAAATGGCTGGTTAAACTGGTGGAAATATGAATAATTAATCCGGTTCCGGTAGACGGGAACGTTTTGGGGAGAGAGAAATATATGATCTTCGATAAATTTCGAGGAAAAAAGGTCCGCTTCGCCGCATGTGGTAAGGACAGCCATTTTATAGTCTGATTTGTGAATTGCTTTGACGTTTTAAATTACTGCCAGTGTTCACAAATGTGCTCAAGTAGACCAGTATATGATCATAGTTAAGGTCCCATTTGAATAGGAAGTTGCTACGGTTATTGCTATGGCTATTGGATTTTTGATTACATATTTCTACACACTTAACAATTTTGGTGAATGCGATGAATTAAAAAAAAAATAATAATAAAGGGAGTAAGCCTAACATTTCAGTCAAATGTTTAAAACGTTTCGTCAGATCATTGTTCTCCCCGGGACCGGATTTCACTTTGCTCCCGGTTATTAGTCGCAATTCTCTCCGGATGGCTTCGTCGCGCCTCGGAGGACGGTGTTATAAATTAATTATTATCGCATCGCCTATCTATACCGCTTTAATAGTAATAAATGTTACGTTTATTTTATAATTATTCTCCCCCCGGAACGTTGCAAATGTATTATCTATGCAACATGTATCACTTCCACCCTCTCGTGATCCCCCCTCCAATTTCCTCCCGGATTATTATTATAGCTGAAGCCTCAAATTGGCCCCCGATACAGCTCCGTGTCGATGTCGATTGAAGGTGGTTTGCGATCCGCTGTCTCTCTCATTATCTCGCATAAATTCATATGTCGAAGCCGTAATTATTCGTTTTAATTACGGCTCGTCGTCGTCAACGATGTCTGTGCGGTGTCCTAACCCGGGAACCTGTATCTCATTTCCGCCGTGGTGTCCAGGTCGCGCAGATATACGCGGAGCGTCCATCGATCAACGGTTGTCACACGGCGGGTCGCGCGGACGATTCCCGGGAACACAATTTGTACATTAATTAGATTTCCATTAGTTTTAGAGATATTAATTCTCTATTGCCGAGTTTGCTCTGCTCTGCATAACATTGTGTGCGCCCACAGCATACCAAATATACACCACCCGGAGGCCAGGAGGAAACATGACTCAATTCTGTGACATTTGCATACATCATGTCTGGAATCCCCACATCCAAATGAGACTGTCACTATCAATTCTCATCCAGCTGGATATATCGACTATGCGACTATCAATTATGACCCCCCACTCATCTTCCCTTTCCCACACACAACAACCCATACATCCTTCCCACATCAACTAGCAACTTTTTCCACACCAACTATTTTATTTTTCCTTGTCTGCTAATATTTTGAAGAATGCACATCAGTCAACATCTTGGATCCAAACTTTCGTCCTGGGCGAGACGACGATGATGCGCAATAGAAGGAATCATAATTTTCGTGAGCGCAAAAAGCGTACATTTGCTTTTTACGAGCGTTGACGAGATGATCGATGGGGGAAATCAAGCATTTCGTCTCTCGAGTTTTGCTTGGAAAATTTTTGTTTTTATTGCAATTGATTGCTTGATTCGACTTTTTCCTTCAAAACATGTTTCTTTTTTGTTTAAAGCCATTTTGGTTTATTGTCTAAATCTTTTCAGTTTTTGAAAACATTCCGATTCTTTTGCTGGTTTTAACATAGAACACAAAATGTTGATTCTATTTGTAGTAGGAGACCAAGGACAAGGGATTTTTTTTTCTAACAGTCGCTTTACAAGTCGGTATTCTCATCCTAACAGCTCAAAAACGAGCTGAGCCTGAAAAAAATAAACGAATTGATACTCAAAAATATAAATTTAATGGAAATTTCACAAAAAATTGAGATTGAGATTGGGTCATTTAAAAAAATTACAACTTCTTAGAATTTTATCAATATAACTTAATTCTGTTTTATAATTATTTGCTTATATTGGCAATTTGCGGCGAGAAATATTAAGCTAACCTAGGACAGAAAGAGGAGAGACAGAATTGAAGATCGCGACAACAGTTTTTTTTTCTCAAACCTTATGTCACATGGTGGATAGATCCAGACAGGGCGCCGGCAGTTATAAGGGGAAAGGAGGTGAAGAAGCTAAGGGCCATTCATTCTAAGTGTAATATTTGGTTGAACTAGCTTTTTAGGGGTCTTCCATTAACCGACACAGAAGGTGTCGGAGAATGTCCCACATAGTTGACACACGATCTGTTTTAAGGGTTGCACAGTTGAATAAAATTGAAAACAATCCGATTACTTCCACTAGAGAGCCTAAACGAGACTTATAACAATTACAAGTATTGTAAAACTGTTGTTGATAATAATCTGGTAGTTTTTGTTATGTTTGTGCTTGTTCGATATAAAAAAGTGCCAGCACGAAAGAAAACTGCAAGTTTTCAACCTTAAATTTGAATGACTTTGGGTGTTTGAAATTTCTCCCAGAACATTTCATTTCCCTATGTAGGTCCCTAACTTCCACATCTCGAAACTTAGCCAGTTCCCCATGGCCTACCAAGACTTTTCTTAGATAAAAAAATGTCCTGGGAATCGATTGGATGTTGTTTCATTTTGAATGGGGGCAAAAAATAAAAACAAAAAAAACTGAAAATAATTATTTTTGAATATGTTTTAGATGACATAAAATGCCATCATTTAAGCTGTGGCACAAGTTGATTAAAATTCACTTGGCAGTTTTGGATTTTTTTCAAAAAGTTCATAATTTTTGAAAATTTTTGAAAAATGTCGAAAAAATTGTTGAATTTGTAAATTTGAAAAGAACTCTACAAAAATCGATGTCTCTGTGCTCTCTTATGCGAACAATGTCGATATCGGACACCTAAGCTATAGTTATAGCCACTCAAGATTGAGCGTGATTTGTTTAACCTGTAAAAGTCTTTACCGAGCTTATAATTTTCTCTAAAAGATCAGTAACCTTAATATGGCTTCAATAACATTGAAAATTGGCAAGATACAAGTCTTTGAAAGAAAAGCAAACTGGAACAGGTTTTCTCTTTATCATCAAAATATTCTGCATAAAATGATTAATAAGCGGACGCATATTGGCTAAGTAACCGCCAATATGCGTCCGATTATTAATATCAAAAATGCAGTGTTGGTATTCTCGCGCTCTCACGAGAAAAAAATCCTCCCTCTCGAGTTTGCTGCGAGTCTCGAGCTGCCGAGAGAAACTCACCGATTGTCCGTGCTCTCCTCCGCTCGCGAAAGAGCATTCTCGCGAGCCAGAATTGCCCGTTTGCGAGAAGTTAAACATGTTAGAAACGAACCAAAAACAACTCAGCGAATGAAGTTACAACTCTATTCTATCGCCTGGTTCGCATTCATAAGCCTGATAAACAAATTGCTTGCATGGGACGAACGGCTAGCACGAGGCGCTTGCGAGCGCTCGCGGCGAGAGCGATAGCGCGAACGAAAATACGAGCGTGAGCGAGAAGAGAAAAGTAGGGGAAGGTGGGGCAAGACGACCATATGGGGCAAGAGGAACAATCGCTCGTACGACCGCAATTTTTACAATTTTGATTATTTCCAGTATGAGGGATTGTTGCTAGCAGTGCAATTAGCTGATTCTACTACCACATATCCGCCAAAATGACGTAAACGCCACAGGCCATAAGATTTAATGAAGTTTTTTTCACAACCTTTGTTTTCTTATAATATTTGGCTTAGGTTTCGTTTTAAGGCTCATTTTATCAAGCTGCTATTTTTCCTAGATCAATAGTGTCCCAACCAATGATTTGCACCTATTATAAAGTATGATTTAACTTTTGGTTATTTTTGTTGAGAGCTTTTTAAAAATCTTGTTCAGGTGGGGCAAGTGTACCATATGGATTTTTAGTATGGAATAAGTTACAAATTGCTGCAACAACATATTTTATTGGGAAATAAATACATAAAAGTTCTTAAAAATTGATAAACAGTTGTAAAAAAATTGTCCATACCAAGTTAAGTGATATTATGAAAATTTACTATTGATCATCTAAGTAATTTTTTTTTTCGTAAAAGCGATCAAATTTTTAGTAAAATATTATTATTTAATTTAAACATGAAAGAAACGTTCTAATCTTATGTTTCAAAGTGATAGCAGTTCAATTATTAGCAAATTGACATGTTGTTTCATGCATCGTCCTTCTTGCCCCAACGGGTTGTTCGTCTTGCCCCACTAGTTGAGTAGAAAGTACGGAAAATCAAAAATTTTAAAAACATTTTTTTACATTAAAAAACAGGATTTTTTAAAAATTTGTTCTATCAAAGTCTTAGTCAAGACCTGAAATAAGATGATTATGAAAAAATCCGACAGATGTTTTAACGTTTTTAATGGATTTTAACAAGCATTCCTTAGCTTGTTACACTTGCCCCACTTTCCCCTACTACAAGTTCTCTCCCCCGCCCGCGAGCGGGAAATGCTTTCCTTCTTCTCGCTCGAACTCCAATACTGCAAAAATGAAATTAATGCGAAATTTCATTCGAAAAAAACTATATTCAAAATTTTCAATTTACCCCTAACATTTGATGTAGTCGAAAATAAATGTGACTTAGTATGCTGGAAGTGGGTTTATTTCCAACACAATATTTTGCTGCAGCTTACTTTTCTTATGTGAAAACACATTTTGCGTGTTCTCAGTATCATCAATCGATTCCTCGGAATTTTTCACGTTAGAATACGTTATGTGAAATATTTATAATTTCAGCAACATATTTAAAACTAATAAAAACAACAACAAAAAATCGGCGTTAAACAGACCTTACGCAAATTTTCGCGAATTCTCACCATCGCTAATAGACTCCTCGGATTATTTCACGTATGTAAAGTCTTGGTTGAATGTTCTAATTGACTGGCATCAATAATGTCCATTTGTCCCACTGTACAACGAGAATAATTTCCTGAATAAGACATTGAAGCTATGGAAAGCATGTCTAAATATATTACCACCAAAGTGAAATATCAATTACTGAATATTATTGACAAGAATCATGAAAAAATAATGCAGAGCCAAGATTTTAATTTGAGTTTTTCTTATACAAACATGGCTGTCCCAAATATTAATGTAGTTTCAAACATTAGGATTGATGTTCAGTTAATTATTTTTTGAGATTTTCAGATAATATGACAAAAAAATGCTTCAACCAGCGATACGAAGATTAAGTAACTTAATTTTTGTTATTTACTTTATTTCTAGATTTACTTGTAGCTTCATTCCCAGTAATGAAATATTTTCATAATAAAAGAAAGAACATGTACCAGATTTACTGGACACTGTGGCTTACCACACTTTATGTAGAGAAACGGTGCAGGTTCTTGCGCTCTCGTTCCAGTACCAAGTCGCTTACTATAAACATCTGAACAATATGTGCACACAATATATGTGCAGCCCACATCGGTTTCATTAAATAAAGTTACTAACAGTTATGAGAGAGAACTTTTTTCCCTGTATCCTTTCTTCACTCATACAACATCCTTCGTTGGCTCTCGCTTGTGTGCAGATTTCCTTTGCCCTCAGCTATGCTTGCTTTGGAATGTTTGTTTATATCCTGAGCGCAGTACAATCTCACGCTCGATCGTTCGTTACTGTTATTATTGTATGACATTTTTCTTGCTTTGTTTTTATTTGCTCAACAAGCTAACTTTCGCCTTTCCGCTGGCATCGCTCTCGTTGGGGCAGAAAGTTTTCCGTTTGTGCCTCACCCAACTCTATGCTTTGAAATGCGTCACTTGGCATATATTTGTGTTGGTATGAGACCTTTTTCTGTCATCAATGGCGTGGTTAATAGCGTAACATTATTACATACTTATTATCATTGCTAGTGTTATTACGCAACGCGTTGGTATTTTATCGTTAGAATGTTACAGTAGTTTCAGTAAGAAACATCTTGCCCAACGTTTGCTCAAGTAACCTCTTTTCCTGTAATAGAATAAGCTTCGATTCGCTAACAAGCCGAGGAAAACCACACTTTAATTGCCCGGCGAGCCCATTGAAAGTTTATGTGCCTTTGCCACCCCAGCCCCTTCATAATCGACACCGAGCAATAAGTGAACGCGTTCAAAGTCTGTGTGTGTGTGTGTGTTTTCAATTAGCAGAATTATGCACGCTCTGGTAAAGCATGTTCTCCACGGTTTTTGCGCCGCGCCCTGCGTTTCGACCTTCGCGCGCAACCCTTTTTCCACGAGCCAACCTCGGAAGAGTGTCAGATGCCAGCCAGCGCGCGGAGATACAAACGAAGCACAGCAAACTGAAAAAATAAAGAAATAATAATAATTGCAGAAATGTGAAATTGAGTTCGCAACCCCAACATAAACCGAACTGCTTTGTTTGCCTTCATGCTACTTATGTGTGGTGGAGTGGGGTGTTTCAGAAGTTTTTGTTGTATTTTTGTTCATATTAACACGTATTCCAACGGCACACCAGGAAGATTCATAGCACTTCGATATTGCTAAATTTTCAGGCGGATGATCTTGACCCCCCCCTTTAGAGATTTTGTTCAACTTTTCGGCCTATTATTCTTTTATTCTATGGCCTGCGGTCACTCTGGTACCGTCAAAGGGGACGTTATTAAACATACTTAAACAAGCAAAAAAAAAAAAAAATGTCGCACTTGTCGCACTTCAACTTTTGGCAAAATTAATTTAAGAACACCATTTTGTGAAGCTCTCAATGCCTTACCTTTCGACCTTCACAGATCCCCAAAATTCGATTTTAATCCTGAGATATTCAACAAAAACCAGAAAAAATCCGTGCATTGTTAGCACTCTTCATATGAAAGTAGTTTTGATCTGATCGTGCTAAATTAACTCACCCTGAAAATTGCGGCAAATGCGACAACTGGCCAAAGGGAATTCTGTCAGAAGAAGTTTGACACACGTACTTGCCCGACTACTGTAAACGTTTTTTATTACAACTTGGAACTTCAACAACCAATTTAACCAAATTTCGGAAATGGTCAGCTACACAAAACATGTTTGTTATTGTTTACATTGCGTGCTCTAGTTTTTTTTTTTTCGTTCTAGGTGAAACATTAAAACGCGTTTTTCTCGGAACTTCCAAAAGCGACGTGCGACAATGAAGTACAAAATTTGCAGACCAGAGTTAACCTTGTTTTCCTGTTTCAATGCCTAAAACGCAACAGTCTAATCAATATGTAACTTGTAACACGTTTCGCCTGTCTGTAATATACACCTTGCGTCCAATTTACAGCTTCTCCAGCATCACACTCTCCTCCTTCCCACCCAGGTTCGGGTTCATCTTCCGTCGGCAGCCAGGCCGGTCTGTTTAAATGCGAGACACGTCCTTAAATGTCATCTGGTTTTACGGTGTCTATGTTCCGCAAGAGAGAGAAAAAGCTTTAGCAGCTCTTGCCACACAAACACATAAAACGGAATGAGAAATAATAATGACATAAAATACAATGTAACAACAAGAAATGCCCCCCCCCCTTTCCCCCCTTTGGCTTCCGGAGGAGGGCTGGACCACTTGAGGGTGGTGGTAGGGGTAGTTGTTTGGAGCATGTGTTCTTCCATTCTGGAGAGGTAGACATTTTGTAAGTGTTGTGGTTTCCTGCCCAATGATTGTTTACGTTATTTTACGTTAAGTTACGCTCGAGTTTAAACAACATTGCTGAATTTTGAAAATCGGATTGATTTTTATGACAGTTTGTGAGTAATGTGTAATGTTGAACCACCCTGGTTAAGGTCACGTCAATTTGGAATTTTCGTCACTTTTGTTTACAATATTGAGAGGCTCGTCTGTAGGTTCTCACATTGAATACAACAAAAGCATAGCATTGCATAGCATATTGAGATAATTCCCAATATAATAAAACACAAATTTCGACTACTATTTTTGCTACTGCTGTAACATTTACGTTGCATTTTGTCCGCAAATGTGACCGGATAGTACAACGGCGATAACTTGTTGTTTTCATCCCCCCGAGGGAAAACGAGGTTGACTTGTAATTATCTGTTGTCGAGGGGGCCTGTTAAAATCGCATAACACAATGTCTTGGACCCGTTGTGGACACACTTTTGGACGGTGGCACTTCTGGGCTTGCTTTCTAATAGATTATTTTTTGTCTTTATCGTTTCCAGTGTCCGCCAGTCTATCACAAGCGCATCACCACCAGGACAAGGACGGCAAGAAGAAGCACACCCGGCCCACCTTCAGCGGGCAGCAAATCTTCGCCCTGGAGAAAACCTTCGAGCAGACCAAGTATCTGGCCGGTCCGGAGCGGGCGAAGCTGGCGTACGCCCTGGGGATGACCGAGTCGCAAGTGAAGGTAAGGTGTTGCGGACATGTATTACCTCATAAAAATCAAAAGTGGTCGTGACCACCGAACCCGAACCAAACCGACCTGTCGGAATATCCGGCGTAACACATTTTTCTGATGGGTTCCCGGGCGACCCCGCCGGCAAACGGCCCGGAACATATGACCGAGGCGAGGGGACGCTCATAAATAAAGGAAAAGTGGGTGTCACCACAAAACCTCGCATTGCGAAAACGGCATCTTGAAGTGAAATTTCCCCTTTTGTTTGGGAGGGATTCAAATCGAAAGGATTTCCGAAGCACCACACTGGAAAAAAGGTCAAATCCTAACCTCAATCGCACTCGTGTCGTTGACGTCGCGTCCTTAGGGGGAACGGTCCTATTTGTTACACACAATTGTGCACAGCTGCTTGAGCGGATGGGAGGATGGGCGGAGGAGGACGTCCAATATGAAAAACGAGGTGTTCGAAAGCCTTTTCAACGTTTGCACTTTTGTAACACCCTCGTTCGGAACACGACCTGGCACGGAACGAAGCCACATCCGCACACGCATTCGCCACCAACCGCACAAAGTTGGACCAGGCTGAGGACGATATAATGGATGAGATTTTGATCGCTGTAGACAAGGGCTCGGCTGCCGGCGTTCGTCCTCCGCCGCATCGAGAATCGATAGATGCCCGTGGTTCATCCCTTTTCGCCGTATACGGTGTGATACGGTGGTCAATTGAATTAAACGATTTGTGCGGCCCCCTCCGGGGAAATCCGTGTTGGTTTTTTGTGTACTCTGGAATGCTTGGTTTTTTCTCTTTCGTTTGTTTGCTAAGGGGGTTGAGCTATCGAAGTTTCAAAAGGGCTCAACGTCGTGTCGGCAGGGATAAAAAGCGGGAGGTGACTGTTTACAAATTGGGTAATTAGGTGACAGATTCTTTTTTACAAATTTTGGTTCTGGGTTGATTGACGGGTAGACTGTTTGACGAATTCCATTGTAACGAATAAGGATACGTGCAACAATATTTCAATTTGAGTATTTTACATACTGAACAAAATGTTGGCTTTCAGATTAAATCTTCAAAATAAAATCACGAAACAATTTATACACCAAAAAATCATGGTAATAATGTATCTGGGAAGGGATACATCTTGTACCTCTTTTCTAATTTACACAGTTTTTTACTGTATACCAGGCAGCACCAACCGAGAGGATAAGTTAGATTGGAAGTAGAAAGGTACAGTGCACGGTTCAAGAGAATAAGTCGCGAGATTTTCGAGAGCGTTACTCTCGAAGGTGCATTCTTTAAAAAAAATCCCCAAAATCACACAACAAAATAAAAAGTGATAGCCAAACGAGAATCAAACTCAAACCATAAATTTATATTTTTTGCCTTTACCGTATAGCGTTTTTGAAAAAGGTTTAGAATAGAGCAGAACATTTTACATAAGTTTAATGTTTTAACATTGAAAGTTGAATCAAAAGTTTGCCAAAAATCACAAGTTGAACTGCGATGGCTTGTTAGATAATACAGAGAAAAACTATTTTTTCACAAATTTTTAACTTTAATGGGCTGTATCTCAACAGAAAATAAATTAATTTTTAAGGGGCTAACAATGGAAATCACAAAAAATCTGCAACTGATTGATTTTTTTTTCCGAAAAGTTCGGAGTGATTTTTTTGCGTGTTTTGCTTCCTCTCTCCTTACTTCCTTCTCAGAAACCAGCAGTTCGATCAACGAATTAAAAAACAATTAGGCAATGTTCTGAGCTTATCGAAAATATTTTCAAACTGCTTTTCCTTCTTGAAGTATATTTTTATATTGCAAAAAACAAAACATTTCTAAACTTAAAAATGCGTGATGTTTTTTTTTTATTTAAAATTTGCTTTTGCATCAATTTTTTAATGTTTTTTTTAGAAAATATAATAGTTTCACATATTTTACAAAAATGAATATCTCCGGTACCAGATTTTGCATCCCCCTAAACACTAGCGCAAAAGATGTCATTTAGTCCCCTATCAAAAAATATCGAAAATTAAAAAAAGTACCTATTTAGGAAATCAAATGTTGGTGATTAAACGTCAAATTAATAAATCGGTTTTTTTTTTTGCGATGTGCCTATATTTTGCTAAAAACTACTAAACCTGCACCAAATTGATCAGAAAATCCCTTCGCAAGATACTGATTTTCGAATACTTACATGCACATTTTGTTGACCAACCCGCAAAATTGTACGGAGCTTTGCATGGAAACAATAATGATGCAAAGGGCTTCTTTTGGCATAGCGGCAAAACGTCATTCAAATAAAATACTTCAAAGATAATTTGATAACGTGGCTGTACATTGGTTCAGTAATTGATTCAGAATCGTTAGCTTCTTATTAATGTTAGTCAACGATCTTTCTATAAAATGTTAATTTGACGGTAAGTGTTATATGACACAAACTATTATTTCTAAGTTTTATTTAATTTTCTTCCTTATTTCAATATTATGTTATGTAAAGCATTTGATTTAAACCTTAAAAAAACTACAAATTTTATAATTAAATTGAAGAATCATCTAAAAATCTGAAATGGATTTTTTTAACTTGTATGTAAATTATACAAGTTTCAATATGACAAGACTAAACTAAACAGAATAATTAAATTTAGGTATTCGGAAATAAAAGTATGAGCGTGCTTTTAATATGCAAATAGAATCGCCTCCACATATGCTCAAATGTAGCAACATTAAGATAAAACCTTCCACTGTCGCACAGAACCACTTCAATCCTAATAAAACCCCCCGGCATTCCGGTCCAAACCAAGCCGCGGCTCAGCATCCTCGCCGAGAGGATTATCCCATTTCAATTTTCTATATATTGCCGTTCAACCCGTTTAATTTAATTAGTGCACTATATACGGTCTTAATTGTTTTAACGATATTACAAGAGCTCGGCAATCATAGTCCTCCTCAGCAGCAAACAACGAAAAAAAAAAAGCTGCAAAGATATCCGCTCCCTGCTCTCACTCTCCTGGTTTCGAAGAACACGTTATTATTTAGATACTTGAACACTGACTCTATTTACATAGAACAGCGGGTAACAGGACTAATCCGCGTTAAACGGGTTAACCCCACAATGTATACGGTGACGATGCATCGTTGACTTTGTCTTCTTTTTATTATTTCTACTTTATACAATTGCAAACAAACACATGTGCAACCCCCCTGTTCCACTCAGAGCCATAATCAAAACATAGCGCTTGTTCTGAGGAAAAGTTGTACTATTTTTATTCCAGCGTGGAAACGTTGCTCTATTTTCCACGACGGGTTTGCTTGTGTTGGAACCAGCACCAACACAACTTAAGAGTGTGCGCGCAGTCGTGCTCCGAATGCACTCACTCACACAAATAGATCCTACTGGAGAGACAGGATTTTTCCAACCCTCTCTCTTTACTACGGTTTGCTTGTGCTGTGCTGTAAGTGTGAGTTGAGGGAAAATCAGAATGAGTTTTCCTGCTCTGGCGCTTCTACACATGTAGTCGGAATCTGAATTAAGAGGGTATTTAGAGTAAATGATATGTTCAAACGGTTCCTTCCTGCTGCTGCTCTTTTGAAGAAAGGACCAGGACGATAGTCACGGGAGAGTCGGGCGTTTGCTCTTTATCTGGTGAAATCTTTTGTTATCCCCAATTACTCGGGCCCGCGCTTTTCCTGTTGGTGGTTGTGGGTGGTTAGAGTTTGTGAGAAAAAGGGGGAAAACGAGGATAATCATTTGAAAACATGTTCTTGGTGAGCAACGGCAGGAGGGGTTTTGACTGGTTCTTCCGGTGGTTGACGAGAGAGGGTGGCACGCGCTTATCATAAGCGCAAATTGAGAACATTACAACATTGTTTGCATGTTTTGATCTGGGACACGCGCGCGTGTTGGAGATGATTTTTCATGTAATGAAAAGTGTGACTTTATTGAGGAAAGCTGTTATTTTGAATGTTAACTGAAATCTGGTGAATTACGATATTTGAAATTTTTTAAACTAGGGAAGTTCAGTCATGATAATAATTTTCACTACATTTGAATTCGACATTCCTTCTCAAAAAATATTAATAAATGATGGCATGTGAACCTTCAATTCCCGTGAAAAATGTACAAAAATATAATAATTTTCCCGCCAAAATAAACTCCGGTAATCCATTCCTAACCGGCACATTTTCGCCCCAAAACCCGCACCGAATCCATTCATTTTTGCGCAATAGACAGAACCGACCCCAAGAAGGAGCAGATAATAACCGTTTGTCAGCTCTATAAATTGTCATGACCAAAAATACGATTTTGATCGAATCAATAAAGAAAGCAATATCGTTCTGGGCATTTTTTCTTCTCCGCCGGTTGCCAAAGCGCCAAACTGTGGGCAAGGAGAAATTTAATCTTCGAGCCAAACTCCTCCATTTTGTCCTGGCTCGGTGGAGGACACCAACCGGGGGTTCCGAGCGGAGAAAACGAAGAAATTATGACAAAAGCAATCATAATCATTCCTCCCGGGAGGTAATCGATGCGGCAAAGCAATAAAAAAGCTCGAGGAAAATTGAATCAATATCCAATAACTGGGCTTGTTTTCTGCTGATAAAGGAACCTGGAGGAACCGACTTGGGCTCCATAATGGGGCTTGGGCTTTAGGATTTATGCCACTTTTATACGGTTTAATGAAGGATGGCACATTTATGGTCTGTCTTCGGAGATTCCATGGTCCCTTGTTCATTGGAGCGAATTGCGACTTGGATATCGAGCATGACTGCAAACTTGCAAATGATGCGTCTTCTTATCGATTTTTTGTTCTAAATTTCTACGTCGGATCTGTTCCAAACCAGACAAAATGCGTGTCAACAGAAGTAATCCCATCGTGTTGATAAAATTCAAAAACTCAACCAGCACGTGATAGACCAACGAGTTCCGCGTCACAAAAAAAAACATGAACAAAATCTATCCTCAGATTGTAATCCACGCGCGTAGGGTAGACCTTGGCAACAGTTTAAAACGGCGCATCGCGAAACGATTTAAACCACGATATAATCACCCTACTTTTTTTTCAAGAAATCGTTTTTGCTTTTCTTGCTGGGAAAAGAGTGAGTAATTGTTTAAAAAGAATTGATTAAATTTCTGCAATCGAGGTTGAATGTTCGTCATTAATACGATGTTATCAGGAGATTTTTAAAAGTTTACTGAGAATTTAATTCATTTAGTGCGTCCATCCCAGGAAATTCCGGGACAGCATTCCCGGTTCCGAAAATGTAAATGTTTTCATATCAATTCTCTCAAATTTCTTTGTGAAATTGTTGGTAAAAATGAAAACAGTCTAATAAAATGCAGTTTTAAGTATTATGTTTGTTATGAGAATTTTTTTAATTTACTTTGGCTCTTTTTTTCTTTCCAATAGTATGTAAATTAAACATTAAGTTTTTTTTCTTCTAAAAGCTCAAAATCCTAGATTTACGTGTTTCTGCATGCTAAATTTGAAAACATTTTGTTCTCAACTTATATATTTGAAAAATACTATAAAACTTTGCGTTACCTTGCTATTTTTCATGATATAATGCTGGAGTTTTTAAAGATAACGTTTGAAAATGTTAACGAAAACAAAAATAAAATATATCTTATCGTTAGTTCTTTAGAAATAACTAAAACAAACTAAAAACAAACCATTTTCAATGTTCGAAAATACATTATATCCCATTCGTGGAAATGTTCTCAAAAAATCAAAAGGGTTTGCGATAAACCCGGGAAAATTGGACGCCCAAGAATCAGTCATAGTTTAAAATATAAAGCATTTAAAATTTGCCTTGCAAATCGAGATTTTAAATATTCATTGATAATTGTAATGGTTAAAGAACAAACTTAAGTTATTTTTCGTTGTTTTTTTTTTATAGTTTCAATTTATTTTTTTATTCAAGCTGAAAAAAAAACAAAAAAAAAAAAAACATGAGAAAAAATATAAGGCTGTGGGGGCGACTTTGGGCTTGGTTTCTTAAGAAGACTTTGGTCATAAAAACATGATCCTCGAATAAACCTTTCATTTTGGCAGCTAATAAAAGTTAAGATAAGATGTTGTCCTAAAATATCGTCTCAATAAATCAACTTTTTAATAGTTGTTAGGTTAACCGACTAGGATAAATTAAAAGAGTGCTGAAAAAATCAAATTATGCAAGGAGTTAATTACCGTAAACCAGGGTGACTTTGATAGGATTTCAATTTGTTTTTGGAATATTTTCCAACAGGTACGGGTTTTCTCAAGATTATTATTTTTAAATCATGTACCGGAGTAGGCCACACAAAGTCCATGCATTATTTTGGAAAAAAAGTTTTTTTTTAATATTTTATTTATTTATTTATTTATTTGCGTTTAAGGACCACTTAACTCAAGAGTCATTCGGGTCCGAAAGTTTTTTTTAAATAGTGTTTAGAAAAATAGTAACGTTAGAAATTCTTAGTTTGAATTCCGGGTGACTTTGATAGTCATAGTTTTTCTTGTTAAAATCATATTTAAGATGTCCAAACTTTATTTGTACGTTAAATATAGTTTTAAGGAAAAAATAATGTTTATATTTAGTTAACTAAGTTTTGAAGCTTTTTAAAAAAATACATTTAAATTTTAGGTAGAATTGATAAAAAATAGGAATTTGCCTGAAATTTTTTTTAAACTCGTCTTGTTTATAAAATTATTGATTTATATTGCATTTTATACTGAATAAGAAGCACGAATCACAAGTTTTCACTCTTTATATGAATTTGTTCAACTGAAATTGCCTATAAATTTGGAGGTTTTTTTTTTAAATTTTGGTTCAAAAACACATATACTTTAAATTCGAGTTTTTCTTAGGTTGTTGTTTCCCCCTTACTACCCATCAAAATAAGCGTCAAATTTCAATACAGTGACGAAAATTATTACTTTTTCTATACAAGCACTGAATAATTGAATTTTTCATTACTCAAATGGATTCTGAAGAGTGCTTTTCAGTACTTTTTTTAAATTTATAAATTGATAAATTGCTGGAGCAGAACTTTTGCAGCACTTTTGAGTTTCTACAATTATTTGAAATCCTGCGGATAATTCACAATTGAAAACTTATTGAAATTTCGAAAAATAAAAATCTAATGCTACGAAAATTCTCGATAACTTTCTTACACCATAGCTGGGGTTTTTAATTGTTTACCTAAAAATATATCTTAATATATTTTTGGCTCATTTTTTCCGAGTAAAATAAATCATCTATCAAAGAAGGCATCTTGCAAAAACTAACAAAAATGTATTGGCATCTTGCAAACCACTCCACTAGGTGACTCACTCCCAACTCGCCCTTTTCCCTCAATTCTTCACCCAAATTGATCCGAGACTATCAGACCGCAAATAAATCGTCACCACTGCCTCGGCTGCCCCGACGCGACGCCATTCGTCGGGGCGTACGCGGTCGTAATTTCAAAGTTCTGTCTTTTATTTACATCAAGAGGGCTTTTAAATGGTTTAACGCGTTTTAAAACACACGAGACCGTCTCGCGCGCCACACCACCAAAACGAGCGTTGCGAGCAAAAAAGAAGCAAAAAAGAGGGGGCTCTACGGGGTGCGGACACGGGGCGGGACCGCCCTCAATTATTTTTATTATCATCGCCACGCCACCCCCTTCCGGTGGACGACCACCCAGGGTAGGGATTTAGGGACGCGATTTTGGCGTTAGATCCCCCGATGATGTGGTGCTGAAATTTGGCGGTTTGGTTTGTCACGAGCGTTTGTGAAGTGTTTCTTTTTTTGGGAAAAAATAATGCTGCAAAATCCCTTTTCGACGATTATTGGCTTGGGGAATTGGATCTCATTGGCGACGGTTGGAATAGTCGAGCTGGGACAATAAAAACTTTTCAAAGTTTGATTAAAGAAATCAAAATTTTGAGGATTGGAAGAGTTTAAAGACCTTTATTTAGGAAGAAGAGAAGTAATTTCTCCGCGAAAACTGCATTTGGGCATTTGGATTGTTATTCAAAAATTAATAATTTATTTAAAACTAACTTGTTTCTTCACGAAAACCTGATGTATAGTTAACACATAAATCACAAAAACCTGATGCAACACCACAAACTGAACCCAAAATATCGAAGCATTTTAGGAATTTTTACAACCGTCTCGTTTATAGCCCAAGTTTAAACCCTGAAACCACACCAAACCCTGTTAACTCTCCTGCTGTGGTGAGCCCAAATTGCACACCTCCTCGCAGGAAAAGCCCTGTGTGGCACTACTCTCTATTATTGTTGTTGTTATGGCTGAGAGGCTGCTGATGGATTTGTGCGCCCACTTGGCCACCAAACTCTCACCTTTAGTGCCCTCGCCGTGGCCATTACCTGCCACAAGAAAGGCCAGAAGATCGAAGGTGGTGTTTCGCTAACCGAATCCATTTAAGGTTTCTCCGAGGTTCGCTTTTTTTAACGACCATTTATTGCACACGGGCTCGACCCGGACTGATCCTCGTTCCGGGCCATTCCTGAGACCTCATCAATAACGGCTATTGATTGTGGGGGGATCTGATTGATATATGATGAGCTGTAAAGTGGTCCGGTCACCACGATCGAATCATCGCGCGTCAAATCTAATCATCGTCGCTGCAGGGTTGTAAAGTCAGTTGAGTGAGTCGCCGGTGTGCTAGCTTGACGCATTTTGGAGTTGACCATTTCAGATTATCCCAACTCGATTTTTATTCTGAATTAAGTTACATTAAACTATGCACAATTGTCACAGGGCTCACAATATTTTTGGCCATCCTTTTGTCTTTTTTTTTCAGAGAAGCCGTTTTGCATGTTTGTTCATCCATACTAGTGTCCATTCATTTCGCAGTGTAAAAATCAGCAAGTTGAACTGAAATTCTACGTTCATTTGGCTGTCAACTTGATTTATTTTGAATATTATCCAAAAAGTTAGCTGAAAACTCAAGGCATTCTTTGACAACAGCCAAAACTTTGTTCTGCGGTTGTCATGCGGCTGTCATGCGACCACTATTTTGCGAACATATCGCCGCGCGTGAATTCTAATTATTGACGCCCGCAGTAATACTTGTTCGATAACTGGGCGTAGTTTAACTGGGCTGATTTTTACCTGGGCGCTCGTTAACTGGGCTGTAGCCCACTTAAAGGCGGACAAATGTCAAAAAACAAAAACAATCCAAAATGACCAAGGGGTCGATAGATTAAAAAATTAAGTGTAATAAATAAGACGTTTGTTTGAAGTTTTTGTCATATTTCTAGTCCCAACTAGAATTATAAGCTTTGGGCACAAATTCAAGAAACTTTTATTTTTATATTTTATAATGAAAATATAATGCATTGGTGATCCCCTCGATTTTTTGTTCAGCCCAGATAACGAGCAGCATTCGGTAACCGGGCTACGCTCTCAGCCCAGTTACCGAAAAAGTACTGTAGTATCTTGGAAAACTGATTAGTTCAATATTTTTTTTTTGTAATTTGACAAAAAAAACAAGCAAGTAAAATTATATAAGATTACTATTTTTTTATTTTTTTTTTCAATTCGTTAATTTGTCAGAACTTGAAACCAAAAACTGAATAAAACAAAATTAAAGGTTTATGCCTCTCCAGAATCAAATCTCTGTACTTAAAAGGAAGTAATGCTTTTTGAAACTTAATTGATCCATGCCATATATTTTATAAGTTGTACAACCATTCATCAACTTTTTGATTAAAAAAACTATTTTTTTATTTTCAATCAAGAATTTCTGAAAAAGTATCTACGTGGTTTATGAATGGCCCCCTAGCTGTGATGAAAAATTTAGAAACTCTTTCCAAAAACGATTTTTGGGATTTGTGTTGTTGATCAAAACATTGTTCCTGACTTAATTGTGTCTCAGAATCAAATTCTGAGCAAATGTCTGTGCGGGTGGTTGGATGTTGATCAAAATAATTGCACTCGATTATCTCGAGACTGGCTGAGCCGACATTGTCTGTTTTGGCCTCATTCAATCCGTCTTGGGGTCTTGGAGTCCCTAAGTCACTATCTATAAATGGTGATGTTTAGTTAAGTACTTTAAAAGTTATGCTTAAAAAACAATTTTGACTAAAGTCCGGAAGATTGTAAAGAGGGTGGTTTTTGTAAGGAAATCCGTCATGTTATGCATTTTTAAAAAGGTATTTGAAAGACCTTTTTTCGCGTCCAAGATCTGACAACCCTATCAAAAGTTATGGTCACTTAAGTGATATTTATACACTTTTCGAGGCCAGATCTCAAAATTATGGATGAAAAAGTTGTCTGGATCTATAATACGACCCATCGTTAGATAGGTAATCAAAAAACCTTTCCAATGATCAAAAAAAATTAAAGATATGACAACGCTATCAAAAGTTATGAGCTACTGTGAGCTAACATTGCAAAAGATCTGGCTAAGGCAGCACTAAGTTTGATGGAATCGGCCTCGTTAGCCCAAGCTTTCTTCATGTTATGGCTTTTTATAGCAGGAACGTAAGTAACGTTTTTATAGAATTTTGTTTGCATGTATTCAGGCGCAATTGAATACAATCAGAAAGCTTTTTCAATTGATGTTAGGAGGAAGGCACCAATCACTGAGGTTGTTTAAAGTAACGTTTTACTGTACAGTTTAGTTTATTTTATTGTTTATGTATTTGAATTTATTGAAATCAATACTTTGGTTACCATAATGTGTATGTGTATCAGTGAGAACAATTTTTCAGATTAGCTCCCGGTGTTATGCTTACTTTTTGGCTATATCTCACCAAAGAGATAAGTGAGGTTCGTTCTCACTCTCGCTTCCTTACTTCTAGTAAGCTCATTGAATATCTTTCGGGGAAGATTCGCCCAAAGCTAGTGACAAGTTGTCGCCCTGTCAATATAGCACGACGCACGGCTTGTCTAAAGGTTATTTTTATAAAACTTGAATGAACCTCGGTAATTCTTTCTGGAGCTTGTTGGGGGGACTGTCCCAAGTCAGGGAAACTGTTTTTCAAAAAATTCTATCGGTAAAAATTGATTTTATATCATTTTGAAGTTTTTATACAATATATTTAAGCTAAAATCATGAAAAAGCATTAAATAAATTGCTGAAATTATTTAAATTGTTGTCATTTCATCAAAACATCAGTTTCGAGTTACCTCAACATGTCTCCAATGTCCTACAACATAGAAAAATGTTTATCTTGGTCGTCAGTTTCGATAATAGCTGCAAAATTGTTTTTTTCCTAGTGTTTTTTTTTTCTCAAATTCATCTGGAAACATCAACTTTATACGTGTTTATCAAAACTGTATACGTGTATTTGTAGCAAATAACATTCAGAATAAATTTTGCAGAATAAACATGCTATTACATCAAATCTCTGAAAAGTTACAACAATTTTAGTGCGGAGAAAGCTGCAAATTTTGAAATTCTGTGATATTTATTCCCTTTTCGTCCTACTACTATTTTAATAAATTTCAGGATGACAAATCAAAAGTCCTGAGTTGCATTTTAATCTTATTTTATTTGCAGAAAAAAAACACGATAACAAATTATTGAACATCTTACAAAATTCTGCTAGCGACTTCCCAAGTAACATTATTTGTGACCAATGCATATTCCTGACTAGTTTGAAACAAAACAAATGAGTGGATCCGACTAATGTGTAACCTTCGGCGTGACTGGAAAAGCGCAATTTGGAAGCTGTTTTGAAACATATTTCACGTTTTGAAATTTGTTGACAGAACGTTGTCAATAAGTTTCGTGTAAGTTGTCAAATTAAGTAAATTTAATAAAGTTGTACCACATATGTTATGTTTAAGTTGCAGCAATATTATGTTAACATGATGATTTCTTTTTTTATTGGAAGTGAACCTCAACAAATAATAAACATATTTAGGAATATTGATGTCTCAATTATGTTCTGCTGAAGATGACAAAAATGAACAAGTTTAAAATATTTTTCATTCCTTCTATGGAACTGTATCTGATAATGATGTAGTGAAAGATAATAAAGATGATCAATGAACAACTGATTCTAATGCGAATTGTCATTCACCGTAGGATTTTTAATTATACTTTTAAATTTTCAACGCGCTTCATATTTGAAGTATATTTTTAACTAAAATTTGTTAAAAATAAATCCTAATTATATTTTTATCTATGAACACAACAGAGAGTCATAAGAAACAAATGCATCGATTGATTCCATTCATTTCGAACCAAATTAAATCAGTTTAACCGCATGATTATGAAATCATTTCATTTCTAATAATTGCAATATCACATTAAATGGAAGAAACAACATGGCTTCTATACAAAACAGGGTCGAATGCAGGCGTAAAAAAATATATTATATTTGTCTTTTTAAAATGACACATTTTAATCTTCGAGTAATCGCTCTCCTACAGATATTACTCGAAGTACACATAAATATTAAATTGAAAATAAAAAAAAATATTTAAAAGCAAAAAACAACATCTAATTGCACTATCGTGCATCTTAATACGACCCTGTTTAGACATTTTTTGACAACTTTCAGTTTGTTGCATTTTTGTTGTGATAATGTTTTCAGAATCATCAACTAACATGTTGACCATCACAACGTATGTTTTGTTTTGTTTCAAACAAGTTTGCAAATTTAATCTGTCTGTAGCAAGAACTGTCAAATTGCCAGCAGCTTACAGAGTGCTTGCTTCATTTCGCGCACATTTACGAGGATTGGCAAGAAATTGATGGTCGACCTTTTTAAGATAGTTTCAGCTAGTGTCAGCATGTTCAAAATACTATTCTGGAGATGGTAATGCCAGTATTTTCGTTCTAGTTCTGGAGCTACAGTGAGTCAAATATTTGTCCGTACCCCCCCCGTACGGAAAATGTTTGTGATATAAAAGTACATAAAATTCGACTAAAGTGCCATGTTTTGTACATCAATCGACGCGGCAGAATGTCCTCTTTAAGACACTGTCATTGGATTTGCAAAAAACTTTTTTTTTAAAAATACAAAAATTGTTTACTGAAAAAAGTCAAAAAAAGAGGTCAAATAATTGTCCGTACCCCTTGTAAAAGTACAAAATCTGATCGATTTAAGTGAATTTATTTATGAAATGTTGTTTCTGTGTCAAATACTAGTACCTCTAGCCAGTTTGTGACAACTTTGAACTTCTGATAACTTTGTTTAGTTATTTTATATTAAGAATTGGTTTAAATTTAGTTTTTTAAAGTAAAACTTATCAAAACATAAGTTTATAAACAACTATTTTATAAAATTGCTATTTTATGTTGTAAGAGTCTCTATTTAACAAGTTTTAACAATATTTGTTCGAAATATACATTGTTTTCATCTTTTTTATTGACATTTTTCGACCAAAAATACTGTTTCGGAACAATACCGTTAAACAACCCGGATTGTCCCGGAACCGGTTTAACCCTCGGAGAAATTTTGTGGTGGTCAGATAGAGGACAAAACCCACCTCTTGCAATTTAAAGCATCCAATTTCGTCACTACAGCCCGATTACGAGTCCCTAGTCTGAAATTTGAAATTTTCAAATTCCCCCAGCAAAACATTCTGTCCCAAGACGGTACAAAAATTCTCAGTACGGAAAGTGAAAATTTCAAATTTCAGACTAGGCACTCGTAATCGGGCTGTAGTGGACGAAATTGGATGCTTTAAATTGCAAGAGGTGGGTTTTTTTGTCCTCTATCTGACCACCACAAAATTTCCCTCCGAGGGGTTAAACCGGTTCCGGGACAATCCGGATTGTTTAACGGTATTGTTCCGAAACAGTATTTTTGGTCGAAAAATGTCAATAAAAAAGATGAAAACAATGTATATTTCGAACAAATATTGTTAAAACTTGTTAAATAGAGACTCTTACAACATAAAAAAGCAATTTTATAAAAATAGTTGTTTATAAACTAATATTTTGATAAGTTTTACATAAAAAAAAACTAAATTTAATCCAATTTTTAATATAAACTAACTTAACAAAGTTATCAGAAGTTCAAAGTTGTCACAAACTGGCTAGAGGTACTAGTATTTGACACAGAAACAACATTTCATAAATGAATTCGCTTAAATCGATCAGATTTTGTACTTTTATTAGGGGTACGGACAATTATTTGACCTCTTTATTTACTTTTTTCAGTAAACTATTTTTGTATTTTTTAAGAAAAAGTTTTTTGCAAATCCAATGACAGTGTCTTAAAGAGGACATTCTGCCGCGTCGATTGATGTATAAAACATGGCACTTTAGTCGAATTTTATGTACTTTTATATCACAAACATTTTCCGTACGGGGGGGTACGGACAAATATTTGACTCACTGTAAGCCTATGTCAATCTTTGCTGGCGTTTTGAGGAGCTTTCGGCGTCTTTTGGAAGAGCATTGCTGGGATTAAAACTTTAAAAAAATAACAGTGCGTTCTTATCAGTAAATGTGGCGCTCCTAGTTCAATCGTGTTATATTTGGGGAAATCTGCAGGCTCATCACCGTTAGACCTGGGAAAAATAATTCAATGGCAGACGATGATTCTGCAAAATCATCAGACTGTTGGTCCTGGTCCTATCGGGAGTGTTATGAATCCATCCGATGGTTGTAGGTTTTCGATTTTGTTGGTTTCTGCATTTTCGATGACCAGTTCCGCCTTCTTAAACCGGAAGGCCCATTTCTCTGGATATTACGGCAAATTTCGAAATCCGAAAGCGGCATAAATTGAATGTACCAAAACATTGTAGCCATGACAAACGTAGCACACAAAAAAGTTGTTCAAGTTGTTTCAAAAATAACTTTATGGCAACAGAATATGTTGCAAAACATCAGCTTTTTTAGTTTCTCGGGAGGCTAGCAGTAAGTCAAAGGCACTCATTATATTTTGTTTCAAATTAGTTGTAAATAAGTGTCGACCACAAATTCCAAACAATTGCAACAAATGTAACTTTTTTACGTTCTTGATGCAACATACTTCGGACTTAGCCATTTGAAACATGTTTCGCGATGCTACTTGGGTTAAGTGTATAGTTGAATTAAAAAAGGTTGTATGTATTTACGGTTTTCCAATACAACAATTTCCTACGCAAACGGCATGGCCAAACTCTAAAATACTCGGATCGGCTTCAAATTTTCGGGATTATCTACCCAAAATAATTTTATACATAATTTTTGTTAGGTCGTTAGGGTGGTTCCTAACGCGTCAGGGCAGTTCAAAGATGAAAATTTTGAGATTTTTGTAAATTCATTGTCAAAAGCCGTTTCAACTGAACTCATGCGTAATTTTCCTTGAAATCCTTTTTTTTTTTTTTTTTTTTAATTTATATTTATTCAAATTTCTTTTCCATGTACATTCATTCAGTTAAAATATTTTTGAGTGTCCAATCACAAACGATGACTTTTCACCTCAATTTTAAATACTAGCAACTTTCATTTATTCGTGAAATATTGTAGCTTTCGCTATTCAGTGATTTCAAATGTAGGAGGTCCTACATGTACAAAAGGGAAAAGGGATACTTTAAAACTAACTTATAAACTATATAAAGAGCGGATCAATGCAGCTGAAGACTGCAATGATTTTTGTCGAAATGCATCAATTATCTTATTGGACATAACATCCAAAGTGTCAACTTCGGCTAATTGATGAAGTTCACTGGTGCTGAACCAGGAGGAAGTTTCAGAATCATTTTCAGAATTTTGTTCTGAATCCTCTGAAGTTTTTTCTTCCTGGTTAAGCAACAGCTTGTCCAGATCGGCACAGCATAAAGCATGGCAGGTCTGAAAATTTGTTTATAAATTAACAGTTTATTCTTGAGACAAAGTCTAGAATTCCTGTTTATAAGTGGATACAAACATTTAATATATTTGTTACATTTAACCTGGATACTTTCAATGTGATCCTTGTAAGTAAGGTTTTTGTCAAAACCAAGTCCAAGATATTTCACTTGATCCTCCCACTTTAAATTTACCTCATTCATCTTTATAATGTGATGACTTTTGGTTTAAGAAAATCAGCCCTTGGTTTGTGAGGGAAAATAATAAGTTGAGTTTTTGCAGCATTTGGAGTAATTTTCCATTCTTTCAAATAAGAATTGAAAATATCCAAGCTTTTTGTAATCTTCTTGTGATGACACGAAGGCTTCTGCCTTTGGCGGAGATGCTTGTGTCATCAGCAAAAGTGATTTCTGACATCCTGGGGCAAATCAGGCAAGTCAGAAGTAAAAATATTGTATAAAATTGGACCCAAAATGCTTCCTTGAGGGACGCCAGCACGTACAGGTAGTTGATCAGATTTGCTATTCTGATAACATACCTGCAGAGTACGATCCGTCAAATAATTTTGAATAATTTTCACGATATAAATCGGAAAATTAAACCTTTTCAATTTCGCAATCAAACCTTTATGCCAAACACTGTCAAATGCTTTTTCTATGTCTAGAAGAGCAGCGCCAGTAGAATAGCCCTCAGATTTGTTGCTTCGAATTAAATTTGAAACTCTCAACAACTGATGAGTAGTTGAATGCCCAAGGCGAAATCCAAACTGCTCATCAGCGAAAATTGAATTTTCATTAATGTGCGTCATCATTCTATTAAGAATTATTCTTTCGAATATCCTTGAAATCCTTATTAGTCACTTTTCTTTCACAAACAGTTTAACTTTAATTGGATGAAACAATGCCAAGTAATTATATCTTTTTTTGCAATATCGTCAAAATTGCCATTTTATGGCCCACCCTATCGCGGCAGGAACCACTCTAACGACCTATCAAAAATTATGTATAAAACTATTTTGGGTAGATAATCCCGAAAATTTGAAGCCGATCCGAGTACTTTAGAGTTTGGCCATGCCGTTTGCGTAGGAAATTGTTATATTGGAAAACCGTAAATACAACCTATTTTAATTCAACGATACACTTAAGTCGCTAGCAGAATTTTGTAAGATGTTCAATAATTTGTTATCACATTTTTTTTCCTACAAATAAAATAAGATTAAAATGCAACTCAGGACTTTTGATTTGTCATTCTGAAATTTATTTAAATAGTAGTAGGACAAAAAGGGAATAAATATCACAGAATTTCAAAATTTGCAGCTTTCTCCGCACTAAAATTGTTGTAACTTTTCAGAGATTTGATGTAATAGCATGTTTATTCTGCAAATTTATTCTGAATGTTATTTGCTACAAATACACGTAAACAGTTTTAATAAACTCGAATAAAGTTGATGTTTCCAGATGAATTTGAGAAAAAGCACTAGGAAAAAAGAATTTTTCAGCTATTATCGAAACTGACGACCAAGATAAACATTTTTCTATGTTGTAGGATATTGGAGACATGTTGAGGTAACTCGAAACTGATGTTTTGATGAAATAACAACAAAAAACATCATAATTTTAGCAATTTATTTAATACTTTTTCATGATTTTAGCTTAAATATATTGTATAAAAACTTCAAAATGAGATAAAATCAATTTTTACCGATAGAATTTTTTGAAAAACAGTTTCCCTGACTTGGGACAGTCCCCCCAACAAGCTCCAGAAAGAATTACCGAGGTTCATTCAAGTTTTATAAAAATAACCTTTAGACAAGCCGTGCGACGTCGACATGTTGCAATCTTAATCTTGATGACCGCCACTAATGAAAATCTGACGAGTGAAATTGTCATCGATCGTCGTTGGAGTACCAAAACGATTCACATTTTGAGTGGTTTTATACCACTCAATACTGATGGTTGTCAATTAGTCGTCGTAAAATATAGTTTTTTTTAAGTGTATGCCTTTATGTCGCTGAGACAGCGCTGCCAAAAAATTAGCATTTTAATAGCACTAAAACACAAGTTACATATCTCCCGGATAATATCAAGTCAGCTATAAAAGTTGTAACCGATTTATCACGCTTACCAGTCTAGAGACCATAACTTAGAAAAAACCTCAAAACTATGGGCCATTTTCAACTAGCCGAAGCCTTCTAAATGGGACTTTGATTGAATCTATTAGAGTAACGTTTCCATGCGCCCAAATCGGCGGTAATCGCTCGACAACGCTGGAACGAATCACGATTATAAAAGCGTTCCAGAATTAACTGTGAGACAACCCCTCGACGAGGCCGAAATCTGCTGCGATCAAGAATTTTAAGGGGTAACCACAGCGGCGGCCTGTGTGACTAACAGAGTGACGGATGTGTCACTTTTTTGTGTGCCAAGCACAATCCCTCGGGTGGGTAGACCTTGGCTTGGCCGAGCCCCGGAGTAGGTATTAGAACGGCATTTAGCAAATTTGTTTCCGCGTCATATGTTCGATTGCACCACCACCGCGCCACCGAAATGGGGTGTCAAAGGGATTACGACTGCCTTGTTACGCAGAACCAGCGAGCGGATTGAGGTTGAAGTCAACGACGACGGTGACACAAGGATCTGGCAGTAATCCCGGTGGGGTGATTAGCATTACAATGAGTTGCACAGCAGCCAAACAATGTTGTGTTTAGCAGCTATTATGTCGCTGATTTGAAACTAACTTTCACCGAGAGGGTCGAAGGTACGCGTTGCGGGAGCTAATTGCAATACGATGATGGATTATTGGAGTGTGGCTTTTTTCACAAGGCAGATCCATCTTTGAATGACGTATGCTTATGATACTGTAGTGATTCTGAGGACAAATCGTTGTCATTGTGCTGTTTTGTCACTTGTTTAAATCACGGCTGAGGAATTATTTTATGTTTGTTTTTAAGAATACATCAAATTTACTGATCAATTTGGTTTGCTAGGAAAAACATCATAAAATTGTACACGGAATATAAATTCTCGATTTTTTTTTTCATTTCTGTTTGGTTGGGCTTTAAGTGCAACCTTTTTTGCTGTAGTGCATGATGGACGATATATTTTCCGATAAGATAAACTCATTAAAAAAATAAAAATGGTGATTGATGGATGTTAAATTGAATTAAGTAGTGAAAAAAAAAACTATTTAAATATGACGATTCAGCATGAATTTTAATCGGAAAAATCGCTAAAAAATCACACTGCATCGATTTTCGACGCTCTGTCGATTCACTTTGACAGAACTCGTCTATTTCTAACCCTCGAATTTTGAAAAATTAAATTCCGTGGAGTTCGAGTGATGTCCGTGTGTGGTAAAATTTCGCAAAATTTTGTGTCGCAAAGTGCTCGGCTCCCCTATTGTAGATTTTGATTTGTTGCTGATCCCGGACTATTCTGAGGTCGAATTCAGAAATATCCATCTGTTTTCGGATGTGGCAAGACTTTTCAACGAATTACACAGTTTTCAAATGAAAATATGGTAAACATTTTCATTTTCATATCTTTGATTTATCTCAAAAATTGCATTTTTCGAGCTCTACAACCTCCCAAATTTTCATAGTAAAGTAAAGTAAATCTTTCCCAGTTCCTGAGGGGAACACCCTTGAAGAGTATCGGGGCCGGCATTTACAAAACGGATTCAGTGGCAGTTTCATTCTCAACTTAATGTTAACATTGTAAGGTTAATTTTAACATTCCATAGGTCGCCTCCCTAAGGTGTCGTGATAAGGTCCAGTTTGTGACGATACACTACCTTCCCTTTACTAAGCAATCGATTCCAGAAGGGAAAAGATCACCAGTTGTGTTGGTCCGAGCCGGGATTTGAACCCCGATCTACCGCTTACAAATTTTCATCAAGATTCATAATTTGTTTCTGGAGTTAGAGCCGTTTGATTAACCTACTATAAGAAAAAAACCCATAAAAAAGGTAAAAGCCCACCTGGTGACCTTCGCCAACATTTTCCGTTTCTAATTTTATCGGATTTTTTTTTCTACATTCATAGTTCAGACCATGAGTGAGCATCTGAAACAAATTTGACATCTATCGGCAATCCCGATAAATTTTTAGAACGATTTACTTTTTGCCTTTCTTACTAAAGAAATGTTTAGGTTTTACTATATGGTTGGACATCATTTTCATCTTCGTAAATATGACGATTCATTATGAATTTTAATCGGAAAAATCGCAAAAAAAAATCACACTGCATCGATTTTTGACGCTTCGTCGCCAAGTCGACAAGTTATCAAGTTGAGCTTCGAACACTGGCGCGAGAATGCTGGCGCATATATTTTGTGGCTCGAGATAAACTCGTTTTGTAGTAGCTTGTCTACCTAATTGATGTAACAAGTAAGATTTCGTAGATTTTCGGTTTCTTTTGCCCTGTCCATTGTTTATGCAAAAACTTTTGTGACATAGGACATTTATCCTGCTGAAATCAAATTGTTTCCCATGCGCTCCTAAAATCGCTTAAAAGTAGGTTGCATTTTTCGCGATTTCGTAAGTTTATTTAACAAAGTACATTGGATTCCAATAGTAGCTTTCTAAGCTTTTCATCGTTTATATCGTTTTCAAAGTTTTCAATGCTCGCGACGCCAATGGCTATCTACCTAAGATGCATTGATGCATTGTGTGCCATTCCGTTTTTGGTAACACCCGATATTTGAAACAATTTCTTCAAATATTCCCGATTTTGGTAACACTCAAATCAATTTGATATTTTTGGTCTCGAAATACTTTCAAAACATAATTGATTAATTTTTACTCTAAATATAACTATTTTTATAGCAGAAAGTTGAAAAACCATCCATATTACGTTCATTACGTGATTTACGAATATTCCCTTAAAGCTTTATGAAGGGTTAACGATGTTTATTGGCGTTACGAATGGTGCACGAGGTACCAGCGTTACAAAAAAGAGATTAGAATTTGGACATAGGGAATCTATATAGCAACTAGCAACAACGCTGAATCCTTTTTGTGAATTGAAGCTCCTATAATCTTCATGGGGTTTTTCTTCACAAATTTGGAAAAATTTACATGTTTTTTACATTTATATAGTTGAATGAAAACGCGTGAAAAACATTTTATTCTATATTTTTTATTTTTGGCCCAAAATTTCAACATGGTTCATTGAAACTCTATTTCTCGATCCTCAAATTAAAAATTTCAAACAAAATTTACAGAATATTAAAGCCAAAAAGTTACAATTATCTGAAGCAAGGGTCCTGATTGCTCAAAATCAACCACTCCATTCGCGAGCACAAATAGCAGGCGACGCGATACTGTCCTGATAAATTCTTACCGTTTGTCACTCTATCACCATTCGCTCCCGAACACTCTCTTTTCTACTCTTCTCTCTCTCTGATCGGCTCAGTCTCCGAACGGTTCAGACAGGCCGATCGTCTCCGATCACTCTGAACTGAAAACATTTTTTCTCTGATGCGCTGCGTTATACTCATTGATTTGGGTTGCCTAAAATCAATGTTATCAATTAAATTGTGCATTTATTTTGATTTCATAACATTATAGACACCATTCAAAGAAACTTCCACCAAGAAAAAATCAAATTGATGGCAAACTGAGGGCGTGAAGACAAAAAGACTGCCGCGCTGGCATTTTGTGAGAGTGGCTCTTCGCTGAGCATGGTAGTGTGTGAGTGTCGTCGAGCGACGGAGTAGGCAAATATTTTCACGATGTATTTGTTCGCTGAGTGAACAGTTCGGGCCACTCGCTGGCTGCTTGCGAGACTCATTCGCTCATGAATGCTAGCGGGTTGGAAAAGGCGACGAATGGATAGGCGATGAGTGAGTGGTTTCTGTTCATTGAACCGAAAATCAGGACCCTTGATCTGAAGATAAACTAAACCAAAACCATTTAGATTATTTTTCAACAAATGTATGCAAAAACTATCAAAAATTCAAGGCATGATAACAGTTCTGCTCACAGTCAACCCAACCGGAATTTTGAAACGGAATTCAATTCGAATCGTTTACGTATTTAACACAGTCTTTGCTCATTTCCAGCCTCTAACTTCCTCTCAACTTTCCGGTCGTTTTTTTCTCGCTCTTCTCCCCGGGTCGACAGCTGGAGTGTGACTTTGTTTTCCGCCGCAGTTTTTCCGCCCAAAGCCAACCGAAATGGGGTGGTAATTGTGCGTGCGTGCGTGTGTCACACAAAACAGGAAAAATCTCCCCCTTCTTGCGAGTGTGGCAGGCAAAATAATCTCATGTATCATCGTTTTCCGCTGACTTGAGGGAAAAACACGCACTCGGGCGAGGGGGAAGCTGCTTCAGGAAAAGCGATACAATGTTCCGGGGTTCGTCGCGAGGGGGATGTTTGGCAACGATCATGATCCACTTTAGGGGTGACTGCAATGTTGAGAGATTTAATTTAGCTAAATGATTCCTTTATTAAATTGAGATGAATGGCCGAGCGCTTTTTTCTCCCGGCGGCGAGGGGTGTGAAAGTGCACCCCGCGGCGATTCCGGAGTGATTCTTCAAGGTTCTTTATCAAATTAGATGAGAAGTCAATCGAATTAAAATGCCATAAATCGTCTCGCCGATAGTGTAGGGAGAGAGTCGCATTTCTCGACAGTTTTTTTTAATGCTCTTGGCAATGATTTGAATTTTTGCTAGATTGAGTTTGTAAAAATGCTTTTAAAACCCGAAATTTATGGCAAAAAATGAATTCATGCATGGCTGAAAATGGTGCACTCATGCTCTATACGTGTATGTGAGTGTGCCAGTCTGGAAAAGTTGCAAGGGCGCAACTCAGGGCCAAATATATTTTATCAGATTATAAGCGTTTATGTAAATAGTTTCGCCTCACTATGCGTTGTGCCGTGCTGTGATGTTTTGTGTTTCTACGAGCAGCAGTACGATGCTCTCAGAGTATGCATTTGTCACAATTTTGGAATCACTGTTGTATGTTGTATATGCTCGTCATGGCTAGTGCCAACGATATACATGTGCTGTATAGTGAACGTTTACTCAAAGTGACTTCAATTTCATATTCACACTCTTGGTTTGTTTTGTCTCGTAGGATTTGAGCTAGAGGTGGTCATGATATATTTTTTATTAATTTTTAAGGGAAGAATATACAATTTTGAACACCTCTACTGAAGCTGTGTCACAGATTTCATGTTTCGTTGCAAACTACAATGTTATATTTAGCAATACTCCAAACTTCCACATTCAGCTATGTTTGCGAATATTTGTGAAGGATAAAGAAATCAAGTAACTAATAAATAACGATTAAACTATTTGCATGAATTTGCCATGCTTCAGTCGGGCATTCACCAGACTCTCATGTATGACCAAAAGAACACAAACTCCAATCTCTGAGTTCTCCCAGTCCTGCTCTGATGGTTTAATTAAGTAGAAACAATTTCGCTGGTGCGCGTTGCACTGACCGTCCTTATCCGGTTGTATGTACTGCACACACATTTGTCCTCACATGAATCCTCAGCAAATATCCTCCAACACGGGTAGGATAATGGGGGCAAGAACCACCCCCACACATCACACACACACACACCGTACGGCGAATTTAGAGTTCATCGATGTTTATGCGCGTGAGCCACGGCCCCAGTCCACCTCGGGGACAAATATAGAGAGACAGACAGACAGAGGACCTTTGGACCGAGGCGACCCGTGCCAATGATAAGTCTATCAAGTCATGAATATTAATGGCCCCTCGAACCTCGACGGCGCGGTTTTTGGACTACAAATCTCCACCGGTCGGCCAGCCAAGTGGAGTGGTCGCAAAACATTCCGACTCTTCATCATCAACCGCCGCCGGGATGGTCAACTTGAGAGACTCTTGGAGAAACAAACCCGGAGATCATTACGCGCGTGCACGACACTTCCTAATTGTCCCCCCCTTCGTCCCATCCCTACACCCTCAGGGAACGTACAAGTTGTGGGTCGTATCTTTTTATGACGACACCGTGGCGTATTAATTAGCCCCTAATCGGGTGGCGATAAAATCACTGTCAGACCAGGACTCACATGATCCGGAACGTTGGACCACGCGCGCGCTGGGACATCCCCCGTTGGCGGCGTCGATTGCAATTTGAAACGGTCATTCAAATCATTATCTATTGTGGCACTATGCAAGTGGACTATTTTGCTGGGAGATAGTGTATGTGTGGTGAATCGGAACAGGATCCCCGTGGCCATTGGGACCGGGCCGTTGACGGTGTTGACGACAATGTTCCTGGCCTGGTCGTTGTCTCTGGCCAGCACAGGGAGAAAAGGTCCTTTTCCCGATACGCGCTGGATTTAGGGCGCTGGTCTAATGCGTGGGCTTGATGAAAATTGGATTGTCAGAACAAGGATTCATATAATCAGATAAGGTTGACATCATTAGGATGTTATGGTAGATATGAGTGGATGAATCTACTTATGATAAATTTCAGTTAGAAGGGAGCGGAAACACTGTTGGACTGTAATTTTACATCAACACTGTTTAGAATAGTAGGTACAAAAACTATACTTTTTAAACTAACTGGCTTTGGTCAAAAACTTGATTATTCTGGTTGAAGCAAATTTATGTTGCGTAAGGTATACATCTGGAGTTTTTTTGAAAAGGTCCAATAAACCAAATTTTCAGTTTTTGCTTTTTGGGTGTTTAATGATACTTCTGACTCAAGGAGGTTTCAAAAACACCCAAAAAGCAAAAACTGGAAATTTGGTTTATTGGACCCTGGGTTCAAAATAGTGGTCCGCAAAGCGGCCTCAATTTAGAACTGTCAAAGCGGAACCAATTTACTGTTTGAAAAATGATGCCAAGAATTGGCAAGTATTGTAATCGATCTATAATTTATTTTGTCAGGAATAAAAAAGTCGAGAGCGTCGTTCTTTTGAGGTATTCAAATTCAACAAATTTTAAGAAAAGGGTTGAAATCGAGATTGGCATAACTCGTCGCCAAAAATTTCAATAAGCGCTATGTCTCACGCAAAACCTATGTTTACGAATTGTTAACGATTAATTATCAGTAACTAATGACACCTGCCAAATAACATTGAATAATCTTACTCCTGTATTATCACTGCGCTTCAAAGATGCATAATCTCGTAAATTCCATTCGGTTGCTTTTGTGATTCAAAAAAATCCTCCCACTTCTGACGCAATTTGTCATTACGTTAAAAACAAAAAGGACCCTTTTGGCAGCCCATCGTTTAGTCTACGAACAAAAAAAGCTCGAAGAACTTATTTTTTCAGCGAAAACTTAAATGTCATCACATCCAATTTTTTTCAAAACGAGTCACTTCAGCAGCAAAAAATATGTCACGCTTGAGCTTGAACAAAGCTCTCTACTTTGTTTATGTTTACAGCTGTAGTGCATTTGTATTAGTGAGGAGCAGTGGGGATCATTTGGAAATCACGTTACGCATTCTGTCTTTTCAGCACCCAGATTGGACCTTTTCAAAACAAAAAAAAAAAAACTCCAGACATCTGTTTTTACTGGCCATAAGTACCGAAATCACAAAACTGTATTTCCAGACCTGAGGCTGTTAAAAATGCTGTTTTAGGGGAACTATATCCATTCCCATCACTCTAAGCAGTGTTGTCGAATGATGCTCGATCATCCGGAGTGTTTCTTTCAAATTTACTAAAACCAAGTACACCAACCATTAGAGCAGCTTCTTGTGAACATTTCCATTCAATTTGACTTTTAGCAAATGTTTTTTCCTTTTCTTGTTACAAGCACTATACAAAAATATTTCCATAGTCTATTCTAGTCAGACGAAAATGCACTGGAGCCCACGCAATTCCTATTATCGGTTGAGTTGTGTTGAAGTGTTGCTTATTCATATCATTTGAACCGTCGTCTGGGGCGAATCGGGACACATGGGTTGAATTGGGACAGCTGCTCTACCCTTGTTACTGCACAATATTTGGTAAATTTGGATCTGGTACGTTTTGCCGAATGTCATTTCGCCGAATGGTACGTTTCGCCGAAAGTCATTTCGCCGAATGGACGTTTCGCCAAATTGAATAAAAAATATATTTTTCGTATAATTTATGCTATTTGCTCGCTGCAGTGCCATCTTGTAATTCACTCATGCAAACTTGAGAAGGAGTGGCAAGATAATAGTATAATAATTTAAAAAGTAAAGAACGTCTTATGTTTGAAAGAATGCAAAAACTCACAGAAATGATACAAATAATTTGCTTAAAAAATGAAGAATGCAAAAACTTTCAGAAATTTTTCTAAATGTTATGCTAAAAATCAAAAAAACTGCTCATGTTTGAAAGATTGCAAAACCTAACAAAAATTATAGAAATAATATGCTTAAAAAACTAAATATACATAAACTCACCGAAATAATTGAAAAATAAACCAAAAATATAGAATGCAAAAACTAACAGCAATTTTGCAAAATGTTGTGCTGAAAACCAAAAGAACTGCTCATGTTTGAAAGAATGCAAAAACTCCCAAAAATTATACAAATAAATTGCTTGAAAAGCAAAGAATGCAAAAACAAACAGAAATAATTTAAATAATAAGCAGCCAATTAAAAGAACTGCTCATGTTTGAAAGAATGCAAAAACTCATAAAAATTATACAAATAATTTGCTTAAAAAAACAAAGAATGCCAAAACTTACAGAAAATTTTCAAAATGCTATGCTAAAAATACAAAATAAAGGCTCATGTTTGGAAGAATGCAAAGCCTCCCAAAAATTATAGAAATAATATGCTTAAAAAACTTAAAATACATAAACTCACCGAAATAATTGAAAAGTATGCCAAAAATATAGAATGCAAAAACTAACAGCAATTTTGCAAATGTTGTGCTGAAAACCAAAAGAACTGCTCATGTTTGAAAGAATGCGAAAACTCCCAAAAATTATATAAATAATTTGCTCGAAAAAGAAAGAATGCAAAAACAAACAGAAATAATCAAAATTATAAGCAGAATATAAAAAAACTGTTCATGTTTGAAAGAATGCAAAAACACCCAGAAATAATTTAAAAAATATGCATGCAATATGCATAAACTTATAAAAATAACATACTAAGAAACTAAAATTATTTTTTTTAAATATTGCAAAATCACCTTTTAGGGACATTATACTTTTTCAAAATATGTTAATACAATTTGTGTCCATTTTATATATTTATTTTACGATTATTTGTCAATTCGGCGAAACGTCCCATTCGGCGTAACGTCCCATGCGGCGAAACGACATTCGGCGAAATGACCTTCGGCGAAATGACCGTCGGCGAAACAACATTCGGCGAAATGTCCCGCACCCGGTAAATTTTGACTTGTTTCGGATAGAACAGACACAGAAACACAAAATTAGTGCAACGCTTTCTAAATTTCTAGATTTTAAGTACCCTAAAAATTGTTGTCTCGAATCAGACTGTATGATTTCACGGTATTTTACCATCTATTACTGGGCAACCAAGGGTACATTTTGGTCGCTGGTATTTGCACAAGTAATACCAAAATTTCGTCTTTTCATGCCATTGAAAAATAAGTGTTTTTAAATTGAAACTGGACTGAAATTCACCAAAATTCAATAATCTGTTGATTAAATCGTTTTTCAAAGTATTTGGTTATCCCGACTTATAGAAATTTCAACGTCTTTATTAAAAAATCATAGTGGGTATATAAAAAAAAAATTGAAAATGAGCTTTAACATTTTTGGGTTTCAAGTCATTTTAGCGCAAAATTAATTATCTCGTCAAAATTTATTAAAAAATTTCCATAGTTTCAGAGGAATTTAATAAAACCTTTCAATACCAAAATAATACCATATCAAAATCATATCAAAAATGTTTAAAATCAAGTTTGAAATTTCCGGTTTTCAATAAAACATTCGTATGAGACATCATTTTAGCGCAAAATTAATTATTTTGTCAAAATTGGTCCAAATTTTCCCATAGTTTCAGAGGAATTTGATAAAATATTGTAATACCAAAAGAATACCAAAATGTGGTACTCGACCATTGACAAATTCTGCAATTTTGCAATATCAAAACAACACCTTAAATTGGTATAATAGCATATTTTGCTCTTGCATAATCCTTAAGACAAATTTTAAAGGGTCCAGGAATACTAAAATTTGGCATTGATACCAGAGAAAGGTATTATTACGCATTTCCCTTGTTATTTACCCATGCTCGGGCACGGTCAACATTTGTTATGTTATACAGTTTCCTTGAAACTTTCAAAATCCCGAGTCGTTTTTTTGATTGAAATAAAATACTTTAAATGTTTATATCGAACATTATGTACAAAAAAGATTTTTTGAAGTTTGATGACACAAATCTACATTCATTGTTGTAGGTCAGTGTCCTTTCTTCAACTCCCGGCAAAATTATCCATCCAAAAGTCGTTATATTCAATTTCTATCCCGGCGAGAAGAAATTATTCGGTATTATTCTCGGATTATGAACGCATATGTTACAATAAACACCCTCGTCCTTAGCAGGAGCAGCCAACATTCTGCGTTCTAAACGAAACGGGCAGCAACAAAAAAAAACAACAACAACAGCAAAACATTCACCACCCACTCGTCGTCACCCCGGGGGTGGTAGCGTGAGGGTTGGTAACGACCCACCATCAGGTTGGGCCGCCTACCACGGACTAAGGGCCAACAACTTTTTTACTCCATAACTTGTGTATAATCACCATAATCCTCAAAGCTATAAACACCGCTTTTCTTCGTGGATAAACCTCCCGGGGGGCTTCGGCCGGGGCAATGTGAGGCAATAATTATTGAAAGTTTTAATATACAATTTACAAATTTTAATATTCGCCAAGTGAATGTTCTTCGTTCCTTCCTTTTTTCGGACCGGGAACGAGTCCCGGGGCATCAGATGTTTCCGGCCTCGCCTCGGTCGAGAGCGACGTGGAGAGAGGGAAAAGTGGTTCCAGCCCCGTTGGTTTTACATAGCGGAGACGAATCATTATTATTGATTTTCCTTCCAGATCGTTGGTCTTGTTTTGGTCTTGCCAGTCAGTAGCACGCGCCCACACTTTTGGAGGTTATGTAGCAGCTACTCGTGTTTTTTTTGGGTGGGGGGATGTTTGTGGCGTGGAGAACATTCGGTTGGTTGGACCTACGTGAAGCAATCTCCAACAAGATTGCAATAAATTTTACGAGGTAGCTGTTTATTGTTTCGATATTGATCGTAAAGTTTTAGATTTTATGCGTGTGACAAATCCTGGCCTAATTATATATTTAAAGACCTAATCACGGCTACCGTACGCGCTGGTCGACGGTCATCCAATATTAAAATCCGGCACGTAACGCAGTTGGGGACCTCCAGAAGGTACGGCTTAGAACCATAAATAATGTGCGTCAACGACTCCGGCAAAGAATCGCCTCATCTGCGTATTGACGTATTTACGATCCCGGCTGGGCACATATGTTACAATTAACACCCTAAACCGTTTCAACACCTCATCAATATAATCACGAACGGGGCCGATGCAATTGAAGGGGCGGGTGCAGTTTGAAATGTAGGGTAAATTATGGTCGGCCACGTGGGGCAACCGACGGCGATTAATGGTTCTCGATGGGCGACGACGATTTGAGATGAAAACGTGGAGATGATGCGTAGCTGTCAAGTGCATTTGCGATGAGATTGGAGTTTATTCAAGAGGGATTAAATCGTGCCATTTTAGAATTCTCGACGTTTTTATAAAGTCTACCAAAAACAAAATTTTCTAAATTAATTAGGTAAAGTTGCAACCTGAAGTATACGCTCACGTGGTTTTTTTAAATTGAAAAATTGTTAAGGGACTCAAAAAATAAAAAAAAAAACAACTGCGAGGAGAAGGCTGTCGCAATTTTAGTATTACAAATAATAGTTAGATTTCAAAAATGATTTATTGTACATTTGCCGTGTTCTTATAGGTAAATAAAAAAACACAAATGCCATATAAAGAAACACAAATGCCATATAAATGCCTGCTGCAGAGAAAGTTATTTGAAAAAACCCCGAGATGGATTTGTATTACGTACTTTTGTTGTGTACAACATAAACAATGTGTGAAATATGTGAAATAGTAAAAAAACACAAAATCATTATTTTTCAAACGCTGATGAATAAAATTGGTTTTAAATTTGTCGTAATTTTTCAATAATGAATATTAAAAAATTAAACGTTGAAATGCTAAAATTATCGGTTTTTTTCCAATTTTTAAACTTGAGTGTTTTTTGTGGATGGCATTTTGACTTTTAGCTTGATCATTTTTGCAATTATACAGGCTATGAGTAAGGTCATGCTTCGAATCCCCGGTCGCTTCGAAACAATTAAATAAAATTAAAATATGAGGTTACCAAAATTGTGAAATATTTCACAGAAACATTTCATAGGCGTCCAAAGCACCGGAAAGGCAAAGCAGAAATGTATCGTTCAGATTCCACCAAATTGTTATTTAAAATATCGATTGTTATGATGATAAAAGCTTATTTGAGACCTAAAGAATGCCATTCACTAAAATTTTAGTCCTAATTTGTGCGATTCATATGCAAAAATGAGTGTCCGGAATTCGAAGCAATTGTTTCTGGAATCGGCTTTCATCAGTTTCCGGGATTCGAAGCACAACAAGTCATTTTAATTTTGAAATTTGGATGAATAATTGTTAGAAAATACGTTTTTTGCATGCATTCTTTTAAAATAGACGGTTAATACAAAAAATGCTAAGTGTAAATATAGGTATTCGGTGCCCTCTCCCCGTGCCCATACCTTCACACTTAGCAGACCCGGGAGGCGGAGTCTTGTCGCGAAAAGAACGATACACGCCTGTGGATCCGTTGACGAAACCGCAAGGTTTAAGAGGGCCACATTATAAGGTGTTACGTCGATTCCGTCCGTTAATACAACATCTTAATAATATTTCTACATTTAAAATTTATTACATGATTTTTTGCAACTATAACAAAAATGAGATGCTACTAAAAATCTGGATTTCGAATCATGCTGTTAACTAGGAGTGATACAAAAGGTTGAAAGGCATATGGTCGAAAAGACAAAAGGTCGAAAGACAATAGGTCAAAAAGCTTCAAAAAAGGACTTTAGGTCCAAAGGACAAAGATCAAAATTGAGAAAATGAGAAGAAAACTTTGATTCAAACATTTTAAAGTATTATTACAAAATAATTTATTAGTTTTGCCTTCCTCACTGAGGTAAGGCTATAATCCTGCTCTAAAAATGAACTTTCTATTAAAAGCTCCTAGACCCACCTTCATGTATACATATCTACTCAGAATCGAAAACTGAACAAATGTCTGTGTGTGTGTATGTGTGTGTGTATGTATGTATGTGACCAAAATTCTCACTGAGTTTTCTCAGCACTGGCTGAACCGATTTTGATCGAACCAGTTGTATTCGACTTGGTTTAGGGTCCCATACATCGCTATTTTTCGTTTTTTTTTACATCGCTATTGAATTGTTTGAAGTTTCGATAAGTAGTTCAAAAGTTATGTATAAAAATGTGTTTTCACAAATACCCGGATCTCAATTATATGCATGTAAACGATGTCCGGATCCATCATCCGACCCATCGTTGGTTAGATAATTGAAAGGCCTTTCCAATGAGTCCAAGACATTGAAGATCTGGCAACCCTGTCTCGAGTTATGACCACTTAAGTGATATTTATGTACTTTTTTGAAGCCGGATCTCCTTTAAATGCATGTAAACTATGTCTGGATCCATCATCCGACCCATCGTTGGTTAGATAATTGAAAGGCCTTTCCAATGAGTCCAAGACATTGAAGATCTGGCAACCCTGTCTCGAGTTATGACCACTTAAGTGATATTTATGTACTTTTTTGAAGCCGGATCTCACTTAAATGTATGTAAACTATGTCCTGATCCATCATCCGACCCATCGTTGATTAGGTCATTGAAAGGTCTTTCCAATGAGTCTAAGACATTGAAGATCTGGCAACCCTGTCTCGAGTTATGACCACTTAAGTGATATTTATGTACTTTTTTGAAGCCGGATCTCACTTAAATGTATGTAAACTATGTCTGGATCCACCATCCGACCCATCGTTGGTTAGGTAATTGAAAGGCCTTTCCAATGAGTCCACGACATTGAAGATCTGGCAACCCTGTCTCGAGTTATGACCACTTAAGTGATATTTATGTACTTTTTTGAAGCCGGATCTCACTTAAATGTATGTAAACTATGTCCGGATCCATCATCCGACCCATCGTTGGTTAGGTAATTGAAAGGCCTTTCCAATGAGTCCAAAACATTGAGATCTGGCAACCCTGTCTCGAGTTATGACCACATTAGTTATTGGATCTAAAAGAATGATGAAACCACTCATATACCCATTTTTGGTAAAAAGTGAGGATAGGTGGATTAATTTAGTTTTTTTGTAACATTTTTGTCAGTTAAAAAAATGAGCAGGGGGTTCTGAAATATTTTAAGAATTGAATATTTTTTCACTAAAATTTGTCAAATTTGCTTAATTGGTTTTGGTAATTAAAAAAATCAAATATCAAATTTGAAATAATTATTGTTTCACTCTTTCGATAATGCGCATATCTTCAAAAAGAAAAAAGTCTCGTATTTTTTTCCAAAGAAAAGTTGAAAACATATTTTATAGAATATTTTACTCTCTCATTTTTTTTATTTTTATAATTTTTGCCATTCACCATTCAGAAGTTCTTGGCATAGTTTCATGAGTTTTTTTTATTTAATCGTCTTTGTTTATTCTTTTAATATAATGTATTCTTGTTTTTGTTATATTTCTTTGAGTTTTTCTTTTTCATTAATATTTTTCATAGCATAGCTAATGTTTTGCAAAAATTTAAATCTCTTACACCCAAAGTTAAAGAACGAGGGGATAGTCCTCATGAAAAGAAACGTGAAGAAAGTGCTATTTGGCGAGAGTATAGTCCTCTTGCGTGTTCATTCGTTAATTGGAACAGTTCATCCTATGAGAGGCTTATATGGACAAATAACCGCCTCCTAGTCACCGAACCTGGTGGCCCATACGGCAAAGGCACGGTTCAATATGCCGAAGGTCTTGGGTTCGAGTCTCGGTACTTTTTATTATAGATGAACTTTTTTTTAAGATGAACCCATGAGTAAAGTACTCTCGGTAGTTTCGGGGTTTATCCTCTCAGTCCGCACACAGTACCATTTTACTACCGAATCGTGCTATTTATCCTCTCGTATGCCGATGCCCAGTTCTGGGTGTAAATTTTGATAAAACTTAATTCAAGAATTGCTTTTTGAAAAATTGTTAAGATTACATAATATGAAAACATGATGTTTTCAATTTTAACTGTTAATACCTAAGAAAAATAACTAGTGAAATACTTTTTCATCACTGATCACCAAAAAATAACAACTTTGCTTCATCGCAAAATTATCGTTCTGATTAAAATAAAGGATTTTTACACCGACTCCTCCCTGCATAATTTTCTTCACCTTTCGCCGCTATCAGTGAGAAGTTAATTTTCCACGATTCTTTTTTTCTTCCACTGAGACCTGATGGATATCACCGTCGCCCCGGAATAGGGTTGGAAATCCTTGACAGGCGAAAGGGTTTTCTTTATGTTCCGTTTTTATGGATGGGCTGCGTGCTTTTTTTTGCTGTTGTTTTTGTTTCATTTTGGGACTAAGTAATTAAGAGAGATTAAAAAATTATGACAACTGCCGCCGCCGCTGCTGCGGCCACCGCGTTTTGGAAGAAATCTCTCGTAATTGTGTTTTTTTCGTCTTGGTGGGTTGTCTGTGCTGCCATGTTGGAATAATATTTTAATTCGTGACGGACTGTAGGACATCAAGTTGATTTTTTTATCTTCACAGTTTTTACAAGGCGACGGTGGCGACTTTTGGTATCAGTTGCTGACGTAATTTATGGGAAAAGGGTGGATGGCGATATTTCATGAAGCTTTTTTTTTATTGCTGAATTTATAATCTGGAAAAAATGCTGTGCCCTCAAATTGAATGTACTGCGTTGATTAAAATTGCCTCAAAGATATCTGAGGGAGTTCGCAGATATGTTCTGGAAGAAATGCGAAGCTAAAATAAATATCCTTTACTCCCAAATCGTTGTCTTGGGATCGTTTGCCTCTCAACTTGTGGTTTCCAGAGATTATTTTCTTATGTGTGCTCAACTATTTAGGCACTAAATAGTGTGGTTTCAAACTGCGAAACCATAATTCGATTCTAATTGTGAACGCAAACTACCACACCTTCCTAATCACCCTCATTAATAATGGTGTCCATGTTTGAAAATTTACCATTTTCCGGCATCCCTGCTCAATTAAGAGCCACTTTATCAATTCGCTGGCCAACACCACGCTGGTGTGTTCTATTGAGAAATGTTCTTTCCCCACAACTCCCCAAATGTTCCCCTCAGGCTTCGATTATCCATTTTTCTTTCCATATCATGCATATTTATTGTCTTCCAAACGGTCTTCCAAGTGTATTTGTGAGAGCGTGCAAAATTCTGTGGGGGAGAAGGCGAATAATCTGCACGTATATTTATTACCACCCAATAACATGAAAATAACACTCCCCCCTTGCACCCACAAACTTTTCTCCACCATCATCAAGAAACCGCCCTTGTTTGACTACACACAGCCAAACATCACCACCACCACCACCACGCCACCCCCAGCAATGCCAGTGTGTTCATTGTGTTCGACACGAAGGCTGGTGCGCATGTAAAACATACAGTCTTACAAATATTTCTCCGGGAAAATGCTCCGGCGCAGCCCCTCCCCGTCGAAGATCACTGCTCGTGTTCTTTCAGCCTTCTTTTCGTCTCCCCCTCCCCCTCTCCGCAGCAAGAAACTTTTTTTCTGTTTTTCCCGATTTTCCGAACGGGCGCGCGGTCCGCGTTTTCCTTGTGATGTGATAAGAATGAAGCGGCTGCGAACGCGAACGAAAGAACCCTGGCAATTTTGGGCCCCCTCGGATTTTGTGTGCGTGTGTTTTGGAGCGATGATGTTCGCGAAAATCGTTCTGCTTTTCGACCTTTTTTGGTGGGGTTATGCTAGGGTGCCCAACAAAAAGTTTAAGCTTTTGATTTTCTATGAACATTAAAAAAAAAACGTTACTTAATCCACCTTTAGGTGGTTGGTGCCTTCCTCTCATATTTTTATCAAAACATCTGAGATCCGGCCTCAAAAAAAGTTCATTAAAAACATTAAAGTACTTATAACTTTTGATAGGGTTGCAAGATCTTCAATCTTTTGGGCTTGTTGGAAAGGTCTTTTGATTACCTATCCAACGATGGGTTGCATGATAGATCCGGACAGCTTTTTCATCAAAATATTTGAGATCCGGCATAAAAAAAGTGTATACGTACCACTTAAGTGCTCAGAACTTTTGATGGGGTTGTCAGATCTTCAATATTTTGAACGCATTGGAAAGGTCTTTCAAATACCTTTCTAACAATGTATACCATAACGGATTTTCTTACAAAAACCACCCTTTTTTACAATATTTCAAACACTAGCTAAATCGTTTTTTAAGCATAACTTTTGAAGCACGTTCCATTTACTGAACTGATTTTACCTAAGTATATGTAATAGTATTTGATTAATATTGAACTAGTAGATTTTTATGATTGTGTTTCAATTTCTGCATCAATAAAGGTAGTAGGTAGTTAATGCAATCAGTTGCATAATGATGATTCTTTAAACACTTGTTTTCCATTTATCCATGATGCTCTGACGAATGTCATTTCAAAATAGTTATAAAATAATGTAAGGTTAGCAAATTTTAACTTATTAGCTTGGAACCATCTGTTTCAAGCGTTTGAAGCTGTTAGATGATTTGATTGCTAAATTCTGTAGTTGAAAAAACAGTAGAGTATAGCGATTGGTAAATTATCTGTCAAAATGAACAAAATTTTACCGAAAATTGGTTGTAAGAATATCGAACTTAACAACTTAACAACAAAACTCAAAGAATTCTTGCTTCTGTCATTAAACACAATTTTGTGTTAGTTATTAAATTTCGGTAAAACATCTAATACTTCTCCTTCCAGCATGACATCCATGTGAGCATAATTCCAAATCATTAAAAATGAGCGAATATTGATGTTTTATCCATGTTTTACACTATATTTTGATATGTTTTATTGTATTAGGTTAGAATAGAACCAGAACAACAAATAAATACACATTTAAACTAAAGTGGTAAAATCACATCGAGGAATGTTAACAGATTTTTGCTTCAGAAATAATGTGATATACCAATTCTCCAGTAAATTACATCTTTTTTCCTTAATCCATGTAAATTGAGGTAGAAGTAATTATTTTAGTGTTCATTAAATTGGAGACATTATTCAGACTGTAGTCCCAATTTGCCCTAGTTGACGGTACTATTTTTCTTTGGAAACCAAAGTTGTAATTTATTTACGAATAGCAAGAAGATTGTGTCTAATAAAACTTTGCTAAGAATGGACTTGACAAAAATCACTTGCATTTTATAAAATAATTTTTAGTAAAATTCGTTGTGGTGTGTTATTTTGTTACTCGTCCATATTAAATTAATATAAATCGTTTCAAATGACACATCCGTGTCAAATAAGATTCATTGTTCTTTGAAGCTTTGTTTTATTTCAAACGACGTGGTTTTCTCTTCAAATTATATCATTTACGCAGAATTTGTTTATAATTTATATTGTAAAACAATATGTATTTGATACAGTTATTTTTTCAATGGTTTTTGAATCGCAAATTTATTACAAAAAGCGATTGGGACGGTTACGCAACACATTAATTTCATATTACAAAAAAAAAAATCGCAATTCATAAATCTCTGATATGACATTGGGTGAAATGATCCATCGTTTCTTGAAAATCTTTAGAGAGTCAACATATTCCGGCGATGCAACGTCACGAATTTTTCGACTTTTTTTCGAAATATGTTTCGTTTGATATTATAACCAAGGGTCCTGATTGCTTCAAAAAGATTCAATCACTCCTGAGCACAAATCGAACGCGAAACAAAACTGTTCTGGTTCATTTCTACCGTTTATCATTTGCACACCAATCGCTACTGAATACTCTCTCTTTTGCTCTCCTTCTTACTCAATTCGACTAGGCACAGCGAATATTCAGAGAGGCTGATTGCGCTATGTCGCTCAAAGCTCACTCAATTCATTAAACTGCTTTAAATCAATGTTATCGAAAATATTTTGAAATTTTGTTCATAACACAACATCAAAAACACATTGGACAGCAATTTATACCATGTCAAATACAAGTTGACGGCACAATGCAGTAGTGCAGGCCAATAGAGCTCCGCGCTATTATTTTGTGAAGTTCTCTCCTCTCTGAACATCTTCGTTTGTGACTGTGGTCGAGGGACGGAGTAGGCAAAGAAACTCACGAAGTATTTGTATCGCTGTGTAAAGAGATTAACCACGTCGTTGGCAGCTGGCGAGCCGTGATCGCTTCACTCGGCAATGATTTGTTCGGCAATGAGTGATTGATTTCTGATCGTTGAATTGAAAATCTCAAATATTTTGACTGATTCGGATTAGAAGTTGATTTTTTTTTACAAAAACAGATAATTGAAAACTAATTTTAAGTCGAACTTTTCATTTTGTAAATTTTACGCATGAAATAACTAATAATCAAAATGCTAAACATGTTGTTTTAGTCGCTGGAGAATGTGTCATTCGGTTTTTATTTATTTTTTACATATCCAATAAAAATAATGACCAATTCTTAGCGAAGCTACACCAAAAAGTCACTTTTTAAAATTTTCAATACGAGTTTTTAGATAAAAAAATTTCATTTTTATATTGATTTAAATAATGCAATATTCTTTAGATGCGTTTTCTTACCTCAAAACGTTAAAAATATTGACCAAATAAGGTCTACAAGCCATTGAACTGGCAAACACTAATATTTCAACCAATTCGTTCAGTTCAAGAAGCAAAAGATTCGTTTTTCAAATTGTGAAAATGTGTGAAAAAGCAAAAGTTTTAAAAAATCAAACTGGCCAAACTATAACGATTGTTTTGGTGTGCCTTTTAAAAGTTCAGTTTTACGATGATCTACATTTTCGTTTCAGGGGATGCACAGGTACAATATTGGTCATTCAACATGACTTTCTTGGTAGAAAAATCAATTATCTTTTCAAATTTGAAATTAAAAACATTTGGGGGTTCCTTCTTTTATTTTGTCGCTAGAGCCGCTGAAAAAACTTGGGATTTTTTTAAAAAGAAGCCCAAGTATCGGTCCAATAAATTATGAATTTGTAAAACTTTTGATTTGAAGTTCATTTTTTCATTAAAATCAAGCTTTATTGATTGTTTCAACTTTGTTAAGAACCACCCTAAAACCCTCTCACGTCAAGAAACCTAACAAATTTCTTGGAGCTCATCCTAGCCGTTGTGATGCTGCCGACGATGACACGACGATGATCACGCCGATGATGGCGGTACTGATGATTTGGGTGGAAAAGAATATAGAGACATTTTTTGCCTTCGTTCTTTTCCTTCTCAAGAAGGAAAATTCGCCGTGTTCTCCTGGGTAGATAAATCCGTTTTCATCGTCTTCGCATTCGGTCTATATCCTGACGTTTTCCTTTTTGGCGCGAAGGGACGTGAAGACGATGAGAGTACGATAGGCGGGGCAGGCAGTTTGAAAAATGTTGCCATGAATCTGCGAAAATTTTACACCTGTTCTTGTCAGCGATGAACATGGCGTTGGTGATGGGAGGGTGGGAAGCTGTAATGCAAGGAAGGAAAATTGGGAAATGTGTCGGTGATTCATGCCCGACGGTAGTTTGGTGAAGCGACGAATTATTGCTGGCAATATGGTTCATGAAATGGGAGGTGATTTGTTTCATGTTTGTGTACCCGATAAAAAATTGCGAATAGTGTTGAATTTGAACCTTCAAATCGGGTAAAAATCCTTATGAATATCATGAATTTTAATGAAATAAATAAATATCAGTTTTATCATCCGTTTATGATTAATAGATGTGGGAGATATCGAAAAAGCACATTAAAAATGCGAAACTGCCACAAAATTAATAATCAATCGCACAAAAAGCAGCATCCAATAGATCCATAAAGTATCAAAAAGTACATCATATTAAAATTCAATAAAAAAAAACCATTTCCTCACGCCCAACACCCCGAAATGGACAACTTATTCAAATTATAATAATTTTAAACAATTTGTGTCACTCTGGAACATCCTCCCACTCTTGGGCCCTGTTTAACAACATCGTTGGGGACAAAAATTGCAGTGAATAATTATGGTTCCCCCCATCCAAAAGGGTGTGGGGCAGCTGGAGCTCAAGTGTAGAGGCAAGTGGGGAACTTCGAGCTAATTACAGCTGACAGTTTTTGAAATTGATGAATAATTATGAGGATTAAAACTCGATTGTTTCACTTTTTACCGCGCGGATCCTGGCGCTCGCTGGCTCGTCCAACTTTGTCCGGGCCCTGTTTCGCGGAGGATGGCAGTGTGGTGATGGCGGGGGAACCTGTTTGTGTGGCATTAAAACGATGATAGCTCCAATTTGGGCAAAAAAGCGCGCCGTTTTTCCCGGGCGGACTCTGTTGCGTGGCCACTGTTGGCTGGTTCTTTAAGGGTTGTGTGCCGTCGCATTAATCCTGTTTGATGATAATTAATGATCCTTCATTAATAAACACACATTTAAAAGTAATAATTATGCTGTTTCCGTTGTCTTGCCGGGCTTGTTTTGCGTGTGGCCGCGTGGAAAGGGGTTGAGGGTGGTGGGACAGTCATCCGAGTGAATTAATTACACTGTATTTAATAATATCATTATGGAAGAGAGGGGCAGAGTTTGGCACCATCGGGTGAATGTTGTGAGATTTGTTGTTTTTGGGCTAAAGGAGGCAACGAAAGAATGGGGAATAACTTCTGGAAAAGAATTTAACGTTTCGGCATGGGTCACATATGGTCCGGGGGCGCTTCTGTTAGAAAGGTTGTTGTTTTTTGGTGTTTAGGAAGAGTGTTTTGTTCTATTTTGACTTTATTCGATGATTCTAAAAAAATCACCCTGATCGGTTTCACCCCTCTCTGAGCATGTTCACCCGAATCTTTGGCTGCTTGTGAATCGTGGTTGCTCACGACTGGTTAGGGCTGATGGTTCAAGCGATTTGATCAGTATCGAGTCAGTAATTTTTGATCATTAAACTAAAGAGAGTTTGCTAAAGGTTGGTGATTTTTAAATATAGCTAGTCAATTTTATGATAAGTCAGAAAAAAATCATTAACACATCGATTGTTGTAATGACCTTGGTCAGTTTTGACAATTTGATAATCCAAAAATACTCTGGATATTTTCAAAAAAAAAATATCATTTGTTCGACGGCCAATAAAGATTGCCAAACCCTAAACCCCTAGTTGAGACCGCCTCCAGCCACCACTATGAGCTCCATCTAGCGCAGCATAACAGAGTGAGAAAAAGATTAAATTAATATAAATCAGTGCTATGACTCTTTATTCACAGTCCGTTCCCTCTTTCTGGTTTGGCAGAAAGGGAAGACCGCCCAAGTTCTTTTTCCTTTTCCCAGCCCATATCTTGTCTCTTCCTGGGTCTGGTTGCATTCCGGCACAACGTTGGCACATGTGTCGGACCGGCTTGGAGTTTTTTTTCCCATTCTGTCCAGATTCCGGAAAATGCTCTCGTCCAGCTTGCGGGAAAACAAAGCTCTGTTTGCCGGGATATAAACGAATTCAGTGGCAGTGGTATCATTATAGCAATATAATTACATATGTTACTGCTAGTAAATTAAAACATATATTCCGCTGTGCATGCTGACCAGAGCCGGCATTTCGAGGTGGTGAAGAGATTGGCGGAGGGGATGCTTGTCCGGATTGCGGAATGGGGTCTGCATACCAATTAACCTTTTCCGGAGTCCGACGCTCCAGCTGGGGCTTTGCGTCTGCTCTCTGGCAGGTCGGCCAGCCATGATAGATCGCACTCGTGTCTTGGTTTTAATTTAGTTTTGATTGCGGAAAATTACTAGCTGTGACCTTGTTCGGGTGGTGGCTTCAAGTTTGCAAAATTATCAGGTAAAACTTTCATTTTTCCTTCAAATGGTGAAGGATGGACAAATGCATTTTCTGAAAAATAAATTTTACTAAAATAGTGTTTTAATCCTAACTACCGATACGATTTTATTTGATATGATAAATGACAAAACAAATTAAATGATATCAAAAAACTTTTTACGTGCATTGTTCTCAAAACACTAATCTGATCAAACCCTAGCGCAGCCAAAAGCAAAATATAGAGAATTTTCTCAGCTCTTCAAAAATATTTTTTTCAAAGGTGGGCAAACATGGGCACTAATTTTAAAAAAATGAAAAACTGCGACTATTTTCAAAAAAGTTACCTAAAAATGGCTATAATTTGAAAACGGTGCACTTTATCAAAAGTTCACTACAGTACTTTTTGATTGCAAATTCCATTTTACATCAAAAAATGAAATTGAAAAATTTTTGCGACCAATATTCCGATTTTTTGAAAAAATCAGTATTGATTCAAAAAATCATAACTCGGTCAAAGATTTTTTGCCCATTCTGGAAATTTCTGAAAAGTTGGCTTTTTATGTCCTCTAAAACATATCAAAAAATAAAAAAAATTGAAAATAGTGTTTTTTTGCAAATCAAGTTTTAGTGACAAAAAGTGAAATTAAAAATCACCAAAATTTTTTAACGGTTTATCATTTTTTTAGTCCATATCCATACCTACAACTTTGCCGAAGACACCAAATCGATCAGAAAATTCCATCAAAAGTTACAGAATTTTGAATTTTCACATATAATTTTTGTATGGACAGCTGCCAAATTTGTATGGAAAATTATATGGACAAACCTGGGTGATGAATAGAGAGAATGCGCAACGTGATTTTCGAATGATCCCACTTTGTTTACATCTACAAAGTAGGAGGCTGTTCAAGCACAAGCATGACTTTTTTCATACTGATAAATGAGCTGTTTTATAATCAGTATTATGTATTTTTCTGTCTAGTTTTTGACATTAATTACAGGAAAATTGTGTGTGTTCTCAAGTTTTGATCGGTTAGACGAGATTTTTCATTATAACGGGTGACGAATAACTGCGACGAGAGTGTCATTCTGAGATGTCGCAGATAAATGCCCAGGCTGATTTTGAAATCCTGCAGCTCATCCTGGTCCAGTAAATAAACATCGCTAATTGTAGCGAAGCTGATCCAACAAACAGAAAATATTTTCACTAAACCAGTAGGTTTTCAACGATAAAGACAGCTTCTGGATGGATAAAACCGCATAGACTCCATAAACAACTTCTATTCATAATTTAAAAAAAATACGATTTCGCCTTCAATTTTCTTAAGTTTTTCGACTTCAACTTCATGTCCTCAAAAGCTTCACATTTTTCATTTTTGTTAAAAAAACAATTTTTAATGATCAATAGCAATACTCTCTTCATTTGGCGAACAGTAAATTAGTTCCACTTTGACAGTTCAAAATTGAGGCCGTTTTGCGAACCACTATTCAGCACCCAGGGACAAACTAATGATGCAAAATGGCTTCTTTGGGCATACCGAAGGCACCAAAAAAGTTTCAGCCGGATTAAAAAATACAAAAAAAAATCGAATGACCGAAATCTCAGAGAATTGCTCACATACATTTGTTCAGAATTTAATTCTGAGTCTATATTTATACGTGGAGGTGGGTCTAGGAGAAATTAAGAAGTTCATTTTTCGAGTGATTTCATAGCCTTTCCTCAGTAAGGTGAGGAAGGCGAAACAATTTAGGAAACGTGAGGAATGAGGTATTTTAGGTGTTATACAAACATCAAAATATGCTGAATAAGACAAGAAATAACTTTTCAGATGGTTGCAAATTGTTGAGCATTTTCATCGTTAAACATTTTTTTAATACATTCTGAGTTCAAAACACATGAATTTTATTGCTACTTGCATTTTCAACAGTGTACACAATTTATAAAATTTTATCTTTTTTTTTTATTCTCATGGAAAAACGACTTTTGAAGTTTGCAATAGTAATTTGTAGTCCATTTTCGATTTTAAATCATGTTTTTTATCCATGTTCTTGGTTAATGCTTGCTTGAATAAATATTTTGTTTATTTATAAAAAATCCAATAATACACTTAACACTTTTAAACCTGTGGAAATTTCGGTTGCATCAACAAAATATGGCAGACGGGTAATATTTGTATACACAAAAAATTACATTATAATTTTATTCTTGTGAAAATTATATTTTGATGATTTTAAATTTTGAATAAATACCACATCAGTTATAACTTAATTTTCAAAATGTTTATCAATGTACAACTTTTTACAATGTGGTTCCTATTCTTATTTTGCACATTTTGGTATTTTAAATGTTTTCAATATGAAGGAATATGAAACAAAAAATCATAAAAAATAGATATCTTAGGAATTTCTCGATAAAACATTTTGCTTTTAAAAGCATTGGAAAGCTGAGAAAATTTCCTATAACACACCTTTGGAAGTAGCGATGGCTATTTTTTCATGAAAAGTTTGCTCTGAAGAACAAACTGTGAAAAAAACAATTTTAGCTTTTCGGTTGTTTTTGAAACCACCGTGACAAAAAAATAAAATTTTGTTTATTGGACCTTTATTTTCCGAAATTCATTTTCTCTTCAACACAGCCATTTTGAACTACAAATTCCCAAATAACTTTAGAGCATTTTTGAGGTCATATTTGGGCTTATCGACCCAAAACTAGCTAACGGTTTTTATTCGATTATTCGAAGTGGGTTTTTTCGAGAAATTCGGATAATCGAGTCTGGACTGTGGTACATAACACATTTAAGATCTGTTTTACGCCAAGTTAAGATTAATACATTTTGTTTTGGATATTTGTTAGGGGAACAGCATCTAATTCCAGCGTGCCTCTAATGTTGGCAGGTCAGAACTTTGACATTCAATTAAAGCTAATTAAAAGCGTTTTCAACTGAAATGGAGTGATAAATAGCTCAATAAGAAGTGAGCAAGCCAGTTTCTATCAAAAGTTTTGCAAAATTAGTTGTTTAAACAGTGAAAATCAGCAAATTGGATGGAGTTAGGAGCGAGTGCTTAACCTGCCAAACATACGAGAATTTCCCCTACTTGGAGTATATGAGAGAATTTAAAAATTGTATTTTTTTTTTTGGGTTAATTTTTTTTACAAGTTTGCATAAAGGCGTAATACTGAAGATGTTCTCCATCTTGATAAGTTGCTCAAAATGGTTTCAAAATTAATTAAATTGAAGGCAGATCATTATCCTAATGTTGAAAAATAAAATCGTGTAGTCTCATCATAGTCACTCATAATGTAAATCATTTAACCCTTGTTACGCCCCATTGCCCTAACTATTCATAGTTCTGACTTTATGAAGAACTACTCCCATTCAGCATGTGCGAGGGCACCCGTCACAGCAGCCCAATTGAGGAAAATTGTTTAATTTAATTAAAAACAACGCACACTCGACTCACTGTACCCTACTCCTCATAACGCTGATGAAATATTCCTCGATGTTTTTTGATGAGTGATGGCTTGGCTTGTGCTCGTTCCGGGCCGTTCGGAGACATGCCAGTCCACATGTGTAGAATCCGGACAAGGACTTTGGACTTTTTCCCCTTCCCGTTCCGGGCGGAAGACGCCGGCCATGCCCCCTTCTTGAGGCAAGAGTGAAAATAATTTTACGACAAAACTAGCACAATTGGGGTCCTGCTCGCGCGGAGAGTGAAAGTTGTTTACGAGTAATTGGACCTACACAGTTTTGGGGCCCTGTGTGACGAATTTGGGCCCGGATGTTGATGAAGCGTCCCACACACCCCTTACCCCCTGCGGGGGAAAGTGCCCAGTTTGCTGCTGTTGTTGTTTCGCTGGGCTTCTGGTGCCGCTGTTGTTGGAGGTTTTTACGATTTTTATGGCTTTAATCAACCTAGATGAAAGAGTGGGCCGTAAAAAGATAGTAAAAACTTGGCCAGATCTGCAAATGCTGCTCGGGAAGTGGCGGTGGCCGGTCCTAGTTCTCTAGTTTAGTTTAGCTAAGCTGGTCCTAAGTATTGTGCACAATTTTGGATTGGTTCATTTCTCTAAAAGATTGTTTTCGGACCGAGCAGCAGTTCCATTATCCGGTGATGGGTAGCCTTATCACGTTGGAAGTTGTGGTTGGGGTCTTAAACTTTGGGATATTAATGAGACAAGTGTGTGAAGCTTTGTACCCAAAAAACTTTACATTTTTCATGATTAAAGTTGGAATAAAATTATGAATGTGATTGGTCAATACTTCAACAAGAAATCCAACAATCTCAGCCCACAGATTTGCGTCCGCGAACAAAACACTCACAAATTACACTTTTAATTAAAGCAAAATTAAGTTTAATTATTCACAAACGCCTCCCCCTGGGGTGGGCACAAGCGTATAAACCGAGAAAAAAGCCCGGAAGAAAAAAAACTGTCCCGTGGAAAATTAATAAAAATGAGAACAAAATGGCGACGCGACGCGGGGGAAGGAAAAGTTTAATGATGCGACATCTTTCTGCGTGATGTTTTTGTTTTTAATTATTGTTTTTTCTTCCTTTCCTAACATCATAACTTTCGATGAGATTTTTTCATTCACTTTCATCGCTGGGCACCACTTGGGGGGTGGCCCAGCAATTACAATCTAACTTAAAATTTTTGCTAAACTGCAATTGTGCCCATCCACAACAACCGAGAGGGGTGAAGGCTTTCCGGAATAATTGATCCAAAAAAAAAAAATGGCGGAAAAACATCGCTTTTTGCACAGCACCTCGCGAAACAACCCAAAATGGCGCAAACATTCGTATTCGTCAGGGAGGGAGAGTGGGTGGAAAGCAATTTATTCGAAACAATCAATCGATTAATTCCGCGTCGCCTATTTTTTGCTGGTGCTGGTGGCGTCTCCCAATAATTCCCGGTCGCGTCTTTTATCGTTCTCACTATTGCCGGATATACCCATCAGGAGCGCCCGACCAATCGACCCCTCTCGCCCCCCAGTTCTCCAAATGGATGGAATCGAAACTGACTGCAATATCTCGCTTTTATGCAATAAAGAATGCTCATCGCATCCTCGCGTGATGGCTTTCTATGTTTCACATGTCGAGGGGGTGGAAAGCATTCTTCCCCCGTACTCTTGTTTGAGCAATTGGATTGGATGTATTTTTTTCTGAGGGAAAACAGTGATGTACATTTTTTGAAGGTTTGTTTTAAGTTCCATGACTTTTGTATGAAATTTCAAGTAACTGTATTTGAAACTATTGATCAAATAGTTGCAATTCCAAAATAAATCACTATTTTTATCAGAAGTGGGCAGCGATTGAAAAATTCTTTTGAAGTTTTTGAAGTTGAGCACTCATTGAAAGATCATAAATTTAAGAAAGACCGATTATCTTTACTCTCTCGCGCAATAAAAACAACAGCTTTTTGAAACAACAGAAATGTGTTTTTCAAACAACCAACAAATTTCTTCTGAACGAAATCCGGCATCAAAGGGTAAAATTCACGAAAACACAATTTCTTTACAACATCGCTTTCGCTGATCATTTCACATCCCTGCCAGTTGATATCGCTTTCATTTGGTTCAGGTCCCTCCCCCTCCCCCAGGCTGAAACCGAGCGATTCTCCCGATCCAGTTGGTTGCGCGCGCCCGTCGGATAGTTGGGAATGCAAAAAGCTCTCATCCGAAGATCGTAAATTCCGATGGGAGCATCAGGAACGGGACGAAAAAAACAAACAAAGCAAAAAAACGCCGCTTTGGAAACGATTCGGATTTGGGGCAGGCACAAAAAAAATGGCGAAACGCTAGTGGTGGGTTATATGCATAAAAACGCAATAAAAATGATTCAATTGAAATGAAAATAAAATTTACAAGAGAAAGATAGAGCGAAACATGGGTTGTCGGGAAATGCGAATTGTGAATGATATTTGGTTCTAGTTTTTGGTAAAGCGGTTTAATTGGTTTTTTTGGTCCATGGAACATGAGTTGGTTGAAAAAAGAGGAAATTTTTCAGTAATTATACAGCTTTGAAAGAAACAATAATCCCGGGATTTTTCCAAAACCGGGAATTCCCGAATCCCGGGATTTTTTTTTATTTTGTCCCGGGAATTCCCGAAATTGAAATTGAAGTACAAATTTATATTTGGGGGTGGAAATAGATCAACATTTAAATACTTAGTAATCGATAAGAATTTCTAAGCATTAAAATTTGTATTCGAAATATATCAGGATTAATTTGGCTTATTAGGGAAAATGGTTAAAATTTTAGTTTACAGATCTGCAAAGTGCTTGCGTCCTAAATATTTAATATAGACTTAGTATTATATTCATAATATTTATGACTTTAAAATTGAAAAAAAAACTATGATATCAAAAAAAAGTTAACTATTCATCAAAAACCGGCATCTGGAGTAAATCAGGACAAATGTAACGAATTAAGATAGCTGTTTAAGCTATTTTTTATAGAATAATGTTCTAATTGTTTTGATTGATTTCGGTTACAACAGGAACAGAACAAAACAATTAGTACACCCATTTCCAAATTTATTGCTCAAAAATCTCCTGTACCTATTCAGACTGCAGTCCCGATTATCCCCAGTTAACGGTAGTGACTTGAAAATATTTTTTAAAATATGTTTCATATACAAAACATAAATTTTTATACTTATACAAAGTGTAACATTGTCTGGTAAATTGTATTTCTTGTTGTTTAGACAGTTTCAGTGAAATTTTTTAAGCTTTTGTAGTCATGTTATATAAATAAATAATAGAAATATATTAAAAATTGTGCTTCATTTAAATTCCAAAGCACATCAAAGAACACATTTTTTTTACCTGTATTAAACTATCTAAAGACCTTGTTCATATTGAAGTGTAGATTATTACCAATAAACATTTTGAGCTAACTCTTCGATTAAAGCTAGAAAGACATAACAAATATAATGAAAACATAGATTTTATAACTGCTTCAAAAATTTCCGGAAATTCCCGGGATTCAAAATATATTTTTCCCATTTTCCGGGAAAATCAGAACCCTGGAAAATTGGACGTCCTGATGCTGACTTTGACGTTCAATTTCAGTTCATAAAAAGTGTTTTCAACTGAAATCGAGTTATAAATAGCTCAATAGGAAGTGAGCAAGCAAGTTTCTATCAACAGTTTAACAAAATAAGTTGTTTAAATAGTGAAAATCTAAAAATTGGATGGAGTTAGGAGCGAGTGCTCAACATGCGATAATTTCAACTACTTCGATTCCCTGCTTGTCTCGATATTTTTCCTAGCTTGATGAATCCGATCCTAGATGGTCTCTTGGATTTCATTTGCTTAAAAAAAAATAAATAAATAAATACTCTCCTGCTGTCAATTGTTTTCTTTTTCTCATGGCTTGCATAGACCTTATCTTTGCGAAACGCGCTTTGAAAGAAAGCTTGAAATTCATTTGATTTTCGTTTCTTGGCGTTGCCCAGATTCTCTCGAATAGCTGGGCATGAGAGAAAATATATTTTCAACCGAATCTTCATATTTCATTTTGTACACTGATGATTCTTTCCCTTGATGGTCCTTTCGAGTAGGGGAAGGTGGGACAAGACGACCATATGGGGCAAGAGGAACAATTGCTCGTACGGCCGAAATTTTTACAATTTTGATTATTTCCAGTTTGAGGAATTGTTGCTAGCAATGCAATTAGCTGATTCTACTACCACATAACCGCCAAAACGACGTAAACGCCACGAGGAATAGGATTTAATGAAGTTTTTTTCAAAACTTTGTTTTCTTATAATATTTGGAAAGTACAAAATAAGGCTTTGGGTTCGTTTTAAGGCTCATTTTATCAAAATGCTATTTTTCCTAGATCAGTAGTGTCCCTACCAATGACATGCGCCTATTACAAAGTATGAGTTAACTTTTGGTTATTTTTGTTGAGAGCTTTTAAAAAATCTTGTTCAAGTGGGGCAAGTGCACCATATGGATTTTTAGTATGGAAAAAATACAAATTGCTGCAACAACATATTTTGTTGGAAAATAAAATTGTTAAAAAAAATGTCCATACAAAATATAGTGATATTATGAAAATTTATCATCTAAGTAACTTTTTTTTCTTAAAAACGATAAAATTTTTAGAGGAGCGGCCGTGGCTGACTGGTAACGGTGTTCGCTTTATAAGCGAATGGTTCTGGGTTCGATGCCCATCTGCTCCCAACGAGAAAGTTAAGAACATAGAAATCTGAAATGATGAATATGAACGAAAAATCAAAGTCGCTCGAGGCGCGGTTCGATCCCCCGTCCTTTGGATTGGTAAGCAAAAATGCTAACCACTACGCCATGACGACTTGGTGAGCGTAGACTGGAATTAGGAATACTGTTACAGAGAGCGAGTTGTGGCGCTATAACCACGGCAAATAGTGTCCAGGGCATTCGTGGAAATACAATGTCCCATCCCAGAGGGTCCCGGAGTACCAAACATTCTTAGCATGGTGCTCCCAACGAATACAACCAAAAATCTCGGAGCGTATGGTGGTGTGTCCCCACGCTTCTTCCTCCCCTGTCGATTCAGAATTGTGTTGTTGTTCGAACACTCAGTGCTCAAACTCAACCCAATTACGAGTCATCTCTGCGATACGGCTTTACGCAGTAGGCCTGGCCGCTTTAACGTTTGTGATGTTTCAATGCATTCCGATGCAATGGCGCACTACAAATGTTAATAAATGACAAGAAGAGTGCTAGGCGTCATCTAACCTAAGGCACTCTCCAGGATCCCTTCGAAAGATTGGCTGCGCTAGGGTCTGATTAGATTAAATTAGATTAAAAACGATAAAATTTTTAGTAAAATATTATTATTTAATCTAAAAAGGGAAGAAACCTTTCCAATACATTCTAATCTGATGTATCTAAGTGATAACAGTTCAATTGTTAGCAAATTAACATGTTTTTTCATGCATTGTTCCTCTTGCCCCAACGGGTTGTTCGTCTTGCCCCACTAGTTGAGTACACCCAGAACTGGACATCGGCATACGAGAGGATAAAGACACTGAAAAAAAATGATGCACGGTGAAAAAAAATTTGGTGATTTTTTATTTAACTTTTTGTCACTAAAACTTGATTTGCAAAAAAAACACTATTTTTCATTTTTTTTTTATGTTTTAGATGACATCATATGCCAACTTTTCATAAATTTCCAGGTTGTGCAAAAAATCTTTGAGCGAGTTATAAATTTTTGAATCAATACTGATTTTTTCAAAAAATCGATAAATTGGTCGCAAAAATTTTTCAACTTTATTTTTTGATGTAAAATCAAATTTGCAATCAAAAAGTACTGTAGTAAAATTTTGATAAAGTGCACCGTTTTCAAGTTAAATCCATTTTTAGGTGACTTTTTTGAAAATAGTCGCAGTTTTTCATTTTTTTAAATAAGTGCACATGTTTGCCCACTTTTGAAAAAAATATTTTAGAAAAGCTGAGAAAATTCTCTATATTTTGCATTTTTGAACTTTGTTGATACGACCCTTAGTTGCTGAGATATTGCCATGCAAAGGTTTAAAAACAGGAAAATTGATGTTTTCTAAGTCCCACCCAAACAACACACCATTTTCCAATGTCGATATCTCAGCAACTAATGGTCCGATTTTCAATGTTAGAATATGAAACAGTCGTGAAATTTTCCGATCTTTTCGAAAAAAATATTTAAAAAAAAATTAAACCAAGACTAACTTTTTAAAAGGGCGTGATATTGAATGTACAACCCTTTTGAAATGTTGAAATTCTTCTTACAAAGCCTTAGTTCTTGGTCTAGATTATTGTAATAAAATCCGACAGATTTTTTAACTTTTTAATGGGTTATAATCTGCTAAGGAAATAGCTTGTTACACTTGCCCCACTTTCCCCTATTGACAATAAGTGCGTGGAATGTTTTCATTAAAATCGAGTTTTGAGCAATAAAAGGCATATCGAGGTTAAAAAATACAAAATCAAAACGTGACGATTCTTATATGAGAAAAAAAAATCGTCATGCAAACGGAACCAATCTAACAAGTTTTAACCAAAATGTAAAGCCGATTTGGTCCAATCAGTGTTGGGATATCGTGGCTTCCTTTTTTGAAACTGCACGGAGAAAAATCAGTTCCTTAATTCGCGAACAGGCGTTCATGATATTTGAAACTACGAACAAATAAAAACAGCTTTAATGAAGTTTAATTGTGTGCTCACACCAACCCTTGACGTTTTGCCTATTTTTTGTATGTAACCTCTTAAATAATCATCAAAACGCAACGGTACATTTCAATCATGTTTCTATTTCGATTTTCGATTTGAAAGACATAAAAAAGGATTTCCATACAAAGATAATATTCTGCAATAAAGGATTCAAAACCACTTTCTTGAAATGATGTCGTTTTCGAGGATTAAAAGGATGGTACTTTGACTATTATCAAGAGACAATAAACTTTTAATTCAAACATAGCATAATTTTGTAACCACTCCAGCAAGGTGACGATCCTAACTCGTCAACCAACGTTTATTCTCTCACAACCTCTCTGTTTTGTTTTCATTGGGCGCAATTCTGTTTGTTTTTTCATCTTCCACACTGTCTCCGCTCTCGCTCCCAAACCATCATAAATCTCGTCTTCAGTTTTTATAATCTCGTTATTTATGACCTTCCCTTTTCCGGATGTGTTTCTGCTGCGCCTTCTTGCATTGTGTTTTGCACGTATGTGTGAGTGTGTGTGTGTGTGAGTTGAGCTGAGATGATGTTGATGCTTCTAACAGAGCTTCCTTCTCCTTAAAACGCGCTCACACCGTCATCACCAGCTTGTGGCACTTTTGCCTTTGTTTATTTCTCATTTGGCATCATGCTGCTGCGAACGTCGAGGTTGCGAGGCCTCCAAATCGGAACGAGCAACCTAATTTTAGCTATAATAATAAAGCACTTAAAAATCATTATTTCCTTGGGCTGCTCTTTTTGGCGATTCTTCCCGCCGAGATTTGACAGACGACGACGACGACGGCCTGTTGTGGTGGTGGCTGCAAAACTCTAAATTAAAGCTGTTTTGTAATCGGATTAAATCGGCGACGATAATGATGATGGCCGCGATAAAGATGATGCCCTGTTAGGCGGCCGGCAGGGGTTTCGCCGTCACAGTTTAGCAGTGTTGCCACAGAGTGGTTGACGTTACACGTTAAGTTATACTTCATGTAGAGTTTAAGACACTTTTGCTTCATGTGCTTCAAGTGCATCAACTATATAAACTGGTTAAACTTGTCGTCAAACAGTTCAAACTGGCAACACTGTTCCCTAGTCAACCGGATCGTTCCGCATCCTTGCGTTCGCGGAAATCACAATGTTTATCTGGCCGACTAGGGGCCGCGGAAAGAGTCTGTTTTGGGGCGTGTTTCGGGGGCACTTTATGCGCTGTAATTAAACGCTCATAATGATGCCATAAAAAAGACTCCGCAGTTTGCGCACTTAGCGCGTGTTCCTTACGACAGTGGAACAAACACCCGCTCCGTCAGTTGGCTCGGTTTGGTTCGGTATGGCCAGAATTGCCACTTGGCCACGGTCGTCGACGACGACGATAATTACCTCTCGTAGCAAAGCCAAACAGCAATTCAACTGCAATTAACGCGTGTTAACTGATGCTATCTTCTCTGTTTCATTTCTTCCCTCCGGCAGGTGTGGTTCCAGAACCGGCGTACCAAGTGGCGCAAGAAGCACGCGGCCGAAATGGCCACGGCCAAGCGGAAACAGGAGGAGCTGGGCGATGGCGACGGCGACTGCAGCGAACCGATGGACTCCGACTCGGAGAGCTTGGACCTGGTGGACACAGGAAGTAGCAACAGTCGGAAGCGCTGCCGGATGGAGGACGACATGAGGCATTAGTAGAGTGTAGGGTAGAGAATCGAGTCGCGAGAAGTTTGTTGAGTTTAATTTATTGTAGCGCGTGTGGTCGGAACAATTCTTTCTCTGAACAACCGCTGACCACACCAGGAAGCAATGTTTAGAATAGGTCGGAACGGCAGTCCTGTTCCTTCTTCAAGCAAATTCTTCTGTAAAAAATAACTAAGATTTCTCAACCTCCGGGCAAACCAGACGGCCATAAGACACAGTAAACTGTATTTAAAACAATTCCCCAGAAGAAAGAGCAAAAATCGAATTTACTATACATTAATTTGACAAATATACTGATTTTAGCATGTTGATCGAGCGAAGGAATGCAAGAGAGAGAAAACGAGTGATTGCGGATTAAAATTGTGATCTATAAATAAAAGTAATTGCGAGCAAACTGTACTCTTAATGGTTTTGTGTTCCAGGTCAAAATTGTAATTAAAATCGCACCGATTAAGGCGCATGCTTTTTAGGCGCAAACTTTGCTGCGTATTCTCAGTACTGGCAGAGGAAAAGATATACATTCCAGGCTTTGGTTTATATATAAAACAAAATAATTATTTATTAACACACAGATGAGCCCTTATAGCATGCAGAAAAAAAGCAAATAAAAAGTATTGTTGAGTAAATGCGCGGAAAGCAACTGTTTGGTGTAAGCATAATTTTACGTGCAAGATAATTGAAAATAAAGTGCGAGATTAGACAACATTGAGCAATGTAAAAAGTTTGAATTCTCAGTATTTAAATAAATTTCCTTACGTCATAGTGATTAATATCTAATTATTAGTACTTCATGATAAAGAAAATGGTAAATCGAAAAATCTAACACAAACCATCTGTAAAACTTGTATAAGTTTAATAAAGAAAGGAGAGAAAATTAAACGATGCTTTCGTTGAACTTTATTTCAGAAGATGATGACAATAAACCTAAACAAAATATTTGAACAGACAGTTTACTTGAATTTCAGGGGTTTTCATCATATGTTTTTATTCCATACAAGTCTTCATAAAATTTTCCGCCAACTCACACGAAATCGGAAAATGTTGCCCCGACCCCTTTTAGATTTTCGTAAAACTTTGCTCTACGGATGTTTACTTAGACACCTTTTTCAGTGATTTGTTACTCGAAACCGAGAAGAGATATAAATTAGCCTCCAAAAAGACTTTTGTGTGAAATTGAACGTCCAATTTGATAGCGTACTCAAAATTTCGAAAAAAGACTTTTTATTCAAAAAAAAGTTAAAAAGTAGTTTTGAAATCGCTGCCATTTCCCGTTACTCAACTGTCAAAAATCGTGAGACATTTTATTGGTTTTTACACAAAAGTTCCTTTGACACCAAATTTATATTTCTTCACCGGATCGAGCTACAAATTGCTGAAAACGTGTCTTGGGAAAAATCCAGAAAGTAAATGGAGACGTACCGCCCCACCCTCACGAGATGTTGTAAAATGGACTTCGGATTCATTACCAAGGACCGTATTGTCATTTGGGGAGAGCCTGAACTACAGTCTGAATAGGGACAGTATTTTTTAAAGCATTTAAAAGCTAGACACTTTTTTCAGTGATTTGTAGCTCGAAACCGTGAAGAGATAGTGTAAAATTGGACGCCCGAATTGATAGCGTACGCAAAATTCTGAAAAATTGAATTTTTCATCAATCCCGTTACCCAACTATAAACAATCGTGTTCTATAATTGTGTAGAACATTGTTACACTCTAAAAAATAACCCTGCAAAGTTACAAAAAGCACGTAATTTAAAAAGGAAAAAGAATGTTCTGAATGAAAAATTACCCTTCTGGGTTATTTCAGATTAAAAAAGACACGACACGTTTTTTTTAGCAATTTGTAGCTCGATACTGTGAAGAAATTGTGTGAAATTGGACTCCCGATTTGATGGTGTATGGCGAAAATACGTGTTTTCATAAAAAAAGTTTTTGAATCACTGCCAACCGTGTGCTTGTGAAAGTGTTTTTTTTCGGGACAGTTCAGCCAATTTTGCATAAGAAAGATGCTTTTGTCGGTCGTGCGTGGTTAAAAAGCAAAACACTTTTTTCGAAATAATTTTAAAATTTCGAAATTATCGCTTATCTTTTAAAAAGTCTTAAAAAAAGATAATTTCTCGATTCACTCGGCAACAAGAAAATTAAAACGCTATAACATTATTAGGCTACGAATTTTGACAGGTACGGTGTTCTTGGGATATTCGCCTCCTTCTCTCTCCCTCAGAAAAATGGGGACAGTACATAAATATTTGTTACAATCAACCCACATATTCAGTTTACAAATCAGCCAATGTTCAATAATCATAGCAAATCGTTAACACTAACCAACAAAATTTTAAGTTTTGAAAAAGTTACTTTTTGCGTTTCTCTTAGTTTCGTCGTCCGTGTCTGTAGCGGGTGACCATGAACGGCCATGATCGATGACGACCAACTTTTTCAAAACGTTTTTTTCGTAAATTCGCGATAACTCGTGATGTTTATAAACAATCCCCTTATGTCTCTATATCAAAATTTTTGTAATTGTCTGCTCTACAACTTTGTAGAATATTGTTACACTCTAAAAAATAACCCTGCAAAGTTAGAAAAAACACGAAATTTTAAAATGAAAAATTTTGTTCTGAATGAAAAAATGACCCTTCTGGGTCAATGTAGATTCGAAAAGAACATTAAATTTCCCATAAAATGACATGTTCCAAAAAATTTTACAATCAAGTAACGGAAAATGGGAGAATTTTTAAAACGTTTTTAGTGTTTTTTTCGATGAAAAATACGTTTTTCCGGAATTCTGGGTACACCATCAAATCGGGTGTCTAATTTTACATAAAAGTCCTTTTGACACCAAATTTCTATTTCTTCACCTTTTCAGGCTGCAAATTATTGAAAAACACCTCTTTTTCGCATGTTCAAAAATGGAAGGAATCTTACCTCGGATTCGTGATCAGGGACAAAAGTTATCTTTTAAGACAAAGTTTCATGCAAATCGAAGAGGGGTCGGGGCAACTGCTGTGTGAGTTGGCGGAGAATTACCCAAAATCTAGTTAACCAGAAATATTTTTGGGATTGTTTTTTTCTTCTAGAGAGTTGTTGGGCATGCCAATCCAAGCAAATTTATGCAAGACCCTATCAAAAGTTATAAGCACATAAGTGATATTTATACACCTTTTGAAGGTCGGATCACATATATTCAATGAAAATGAAACCTGGGTCCATCGTGCAACCCATTGTTAGTTAGAAAATATAATGACCTTTCCAACGCGTCCAAAATATTGAAGATCTGACAACCCTATCAAAAGTTAGTTTTACACTTTATAGAGGTTGGATCTCAGATATTTTGAAGCAAACGTTGGTGGGATCTGTCATGCGACCCATCGTTGGATGTGTTATGAAAATACCTTTCCAACGCGTCCAAAAGTTAAAAGATCTCATGAAAGATTATTCAATTCTTTATTCGCTATTGTAATGGTAGGGGAAATTCAACTCCATCCAATTTGCTGATTTTTACTATTTAAACAACTTATTTTGTAAAACTGTTGATAGAAACTAAGAGCTGTAATTGAACGTCAAAGTGCTGATATGGCAACATTAGGCGCGATTTCAATCCACAAACCTTCAAGAAATCGGCAGATCAACCAGTACAACGCTGCTGTACGAGCAGTCACAGCTTATCCAGACTCCGGGTATCCTCGCGGAATTCACCCGATAAATTGTAATCATTTTGACTTTAAATAAAGTTATTCCATTTAATTCCTTAACTACCCGTAACATAAAGTTACACTATATGAATGGGCACCAACCACCTAAATGTGGATTAAGTATTTTTTTTTTCAATAGCATCAGGGCAAACCCTCAAAAATCACTTTTTTAGGGATAAGTTTTAGAGAAAAATGAATTTCAGAGCACTTTAGCCCTTTCAAAACACACTTTTTTGCATTACCCACCTCGGAATTAACTCTCCATATAAATTTGGCTTTGTATTAATTCTTTTAAATAAAAGTAGGTGGAAACCTTAAACCTTATGCTGAAACAAGAATCGTCTAAATGCGCAAATTAGTGTTTCACGGTGTTTTTAAGGGGTTACATACATGTAAACCGGCTAAAATGTCAGAGGTTGGTATGACCAAAAAAAAAATATACTAACCCCTCTCAAAGAAATATCCCAGGGCCTTCATATGTTTAATGAACTGGACGGAGGGAGTCGTGGATTGCTTGGCCCAAGTCACATGAGTTTCATTGTCTTTTTAATCGTATCATAAGAAATGGTTGGAATGAGAATGATAATCTTTTACGGTCCTTAAGATATAAGTCGGTTACTAGCCAAGCAAAGCAATCCACTTTAACGACCCCCGGGTCTTTTGTGGGCTCTGTTGCAAGTTTCTGCTCATTTCTAGGCGTCCGAAGGTTATGTGTGGTGAGTCACCCAAAACCTCTTTTACGCAAATGGACCGACGTTTGACTTCCCCATCCGATAGAAGGCCAGGAGGATAAGGCGGGTATCGAACCCGCGCCCCATAGCAACTTAGGGATCGGCAGCCGAAGCCGCTAACCACCGCGCCACGAGGCAGTGTCTTGCGAACCTTCGTGGTGAACGGACACTAGAGCTGCGGTATTTTTTACTACCTAAGCTCAGAGTTATTTCAAAACAAAATTCACAGTCTTTTTAAAGACTACCTGAGTTATTTTCCAAAATTCTAAACAGTCTTTTCAAGACTAACCCCGCCTGAAATTTTGTTGTATTTTGCAAACGAAGCCATCTTTTTAAGAGAACTCTGCTTGCAAAATGCGTCAAAACAAAGGTAAACGCAAATCTTCTGAAGATTTGGTCGTTACGTCGGTGAAGCGTTTGAACGCTAAACCGACTAACGGAAACAGAAAAAGAAAACAGCCTCTTCTGAGGTCTGATTCTGATTCTGAATGTGAGGTCAATCCTCCAATTCCATTGACAAACAGTTTCGGTGTTTTATCCGAAACTGATGACAAGGAACCTTCTCCTCGTACTGAGCCTTCTGCCGTCGAGAAACGAGTAAAGGCTCCGCCAATTGTTGTGACTTCCGTCTCCGATTTGGCCAGCTTTCGAACGCAACTGAAGAATTGCAAGGAAACTTGCAATTTGAAAGTTTCGTTCCAGCTTGGTCGAAGAGGAGAATGTCGCTTGTTGACGGAATCTTTACAAGATCACCAAACTTTTGTTGGTTATTTGAAAAACCACAAACACAATTTCTACACGTATGAGACCAAGAATGCTCGGCCATTCAAGGCGGTCTTGAAAGGTCTCTCCAACGACTTGTCGGTGGATGAGATCAAAAACGAACTTAAGGTGTTGCTTGGCTTTGCCCCATCCCAAGTAATACCAATGAAGAAAAAATCAAACGGGAATATTTCTCGCTTTGGTTTGACTTCACAATTTTATCTGATTCATTTCAACAGAAATGAAATCAACCATTTGAAACTTTTGGACAAAGTTCAGTTTTTGTTCCATGTACGGGTAAAGTGGGAGCATTTTAAGAAACATGGCGGTAATGGCCAGAATCTGACCCAGTGCCGGCGTTGCCAGGCATACGTTCACGGTACTGATCATTGCGTCATGGTTCCAAAATGCATGGTTTGCGGGGATTCTTCTCACGACAAGGACAATTGTCCCGTGAAAGAAGTCACCCAATTTAAATGTGCAAATTGTGGTGAAAATCACAAATCAAATTTTTGGGATTGCCCCATCAGAAAAAAGGTTTTGGATTCTCGTGCTAAGCATCAGCCGAAATTCAAACCGAAATTTTCTCAAAGTCAGGTTGTACCTGCATCTTCAAATCAAACGTTCGTGCTGTCTCACTCGAACAATGCTAGAAATACCCCTACGGTGGAAAAGTTAGGTAACAACAATGGCATTTCTTATGCTAACGTCGTTTCGGGTTCGGGTTCATCCACGAATTTTAAATCCTCTACCAATCTTTCTGAAATTGGGCAGGTACCTCAAATCTCATTTGAAAATTTTTCTGCTGGCAACGCTTTGGGATCTTCTGATCTCGGCGATGTTACGTTTGAAAAATGACTTTTTGCAAAACTCACTGTTTGGTTTGATTCAAACAATGAGTAATGCTACATCCATGATGGAAGCAATCCAGATTGGATTAAAATTTGCGAATGATGTTGTTCTTACCCTGAAGTTTAATCATGGATCTAAGTAATTCCATCAATATTATGAATTTTAATGCTCGCTCTTTAAAAGCGAAAGAAAATGATTTTTCAACTTTTTACGAGTTCATAACGTGCATGTTGCTGTTATAACCGAAACATTTTTAAAAACTGGCACTTATTTGAAAAGTGATCCAGATTATAAAGTTATAACTAATAACCGAATGAATCGAAATGGCGGTGGAGTTGCAATAGTTATCCACCGTAGTATGACTTATAGCACGTTACGTGACTTTAAGTTAAAAGTTATTGAAAGTTTGGGCATTGAACTTGAAACTTCTTTTGGGAAAATTATGATTGCAGCTGCATATTTGCCATTCCAATGCACTGGGGAAAATAAAAATTATTTCAAAGGGGATTTGAATAAACTTACTCGGCATAGATCTCGATTTTTGATCATCGGTGATTTTAATGCCAAACACCAATCTTGGAATAATTCAAAAGTAAATTCCAATGGTAAAATTCTGTTCAGAGATTGCACTTCTGGTCTTTATTCGGTTTTATACCCGAATGGGCCAACTTGCTTTTCTTCTGTTAGAAATCCATCAACAATTGATTTGGTGTTGACAAATCAAAGTCAGTATTGTGGTCCTTTAGTGACTCATGCTGATTTTGATTCTGATCATCTTCCAGTAACTTTTTCACTTTCTCATGAAGCAGTTACCAGACCCAATAGTTCTGTGTTTAATTACCACAAAGCTAATTGGGACAGGTATCAGCATCATATTGAGAATAATTTAAATCATGATTTTGTTTTAGAAACCAAAGCTGATATTGATTCAGCCTTGGAATCTTTAACTAATGCAATTTTGGATGCTAGGAATATTGCTATTCCTAAAGTCCAAGTCAAATTTGATTCTCCAATTATTGATGACGATCTTCAGCTTCTGATTCGTCTGAAAATGTTCGCCGAAGACAGTATCAACGTTCTCGTGATCCTGCACTGAAGCGAATTCAAAAGATTTGCAAAAGGTTATTGACCACAGATTCACTCTCCTGCGAAATGAAAAGTTCGCAAGAGATGTCGAACAAATTAAACCTTATTCCAAACCTTTTGGAAACTTTCAAAGGTTCTTAAGAAACCTCAAAACCCATCCCTTCTTTAAAAGATGGTGATAATATTCTATTAACTAATGGGGAAAAAGCTCAAAAACTTGCTCAGCAGTTTGAGAGTGCTCATAATTTCAACTTGAATGTTTTGAGTCCTATTGAAAATCAAATTTCAATAGAATTTCAGAATATTGTTGAACAAGAATTTTCATCAGATGAAGTTTTTAATACGGATCTGAATGAAATAAAATCTATTATCAAAAAATTTAAAAATATGAAAGCTCCTGGTGAGGATGGCATTTTTTACATTTTAATTAAAAACATACCAGAAGCAACTTTAAGTTGCTTGGTCAAAATTTTCAACAAATGTTTTGATTTGGTATATTTTCCCAGTAGTTGGAAAAATGCCAAAGTAATTCCGATTTTGAAACCGGATAAAAATCCTGCTGAAGCCTCAAGCTATCGGCCCATTAGTTTGCTTTCATCTATTAGTAAATTATTCGAAAGAATAATTCTTAATAGAATGATGACGCACATTAATGAAAATTCAATTTTCGCTGATGAGCAGTTTGGATTTCGCCTTGGGCATTCAACTACTCATCAGTTGTTGAGAGTTTCAAATTTAATTCGAAGCAACAAATCTGAGGGCTATTCTACTGGCGCTGCTCTTCTAGACATAGAAAAAGCATTTGACAGTGTTTGGCATAAAGGTTTGATTGCGAAATTGAAAAGGTTTAATTTTCCGATTTATATCGTGAAAATTATTCAAAATTATTTGACGGATCGTACTCTGCAGGTATGTTATCAGAATAGCAAATCTGATCAACTACCTGTACGTGCTGGCGTCCCTCAAGGAAGCATTTTGGGTCCAATTTTATACAATATTTTTACTTCTGACTTGCCTGATTTGCCCCCAGGATGTCAGAAATCACATTTTTTGCTGATGACACAAGCATCTCCGCCAAAGGCAGAAGCCTTCGTGTCACAAGAAGATTACAAAAAAGCTTGGATATTTTCAATTCTTATTTGAAAGAATGGAAAATTACTCCAAATGCTGCAAAAACTCAACTTATTATTTTCCCTCACAAACCAAGGGCTGATTTTCTTAAACCAAAAAGTCATCACATTATAAAGATGAATGAGGTAAATTTAAAGTGGGAGGATCAAGTGAAATATCTTGGACTTGGTTTTGACAAAACCTTACTTACAAGGATCACATTGAAAGTATCCAGGTTAAATGTAACAAATATATTAAATGTTTGTATCCACTTATAAACAGGAATTCTAGACTTTGTCTCAAGAATAAACTGTTAATTTATAAACAAATTTTCAGACCTGCCATGCTTTATGCTGTGCCGATCTGGACAAGCTGTTGCTTAACCAGGAAGAAAAACTTCAGAGGATTCAGAACAAAATTCTGAAAATGATTCTGAAACTTCCTCCCTGGTTCAGCACCAGTGAACTTCATCAATTAGCCGAAGTTGACACTTTGGATGTTATGTCCAATAAGATAATTGATGCATTTCGACAAAAATCATTGCAGTCTTCAGCTGCATTGATCCGCTCTTTATATAGTTTATAAGTTAGTTTTAAGGTATCCCTTTTCCCTTTTGTACATGTAGGACCTCCTACATTTGAAATCACTGAATAGCGAAAGCTACAATATTTCATGAATAAATGAAAGTTGCTAGTATTTAAAATTGAGGTGAAAAGTCATCGTTTGTGATTGGACACTCAATAATATTTTAACTGAATGAATGTACATGGAAAACAAATTTGAATAAATATAAATTAAAAAAAAAAAAAAAAAACCGCGCCACGAGGCCCTCCTTGGTCGGTTACTTACCAAACGGAAAAACGGAATCGACGTAACACCTTATAATGTGGCCCTCTTAAACCTTGCGGTTTCGTCAACGGATCCACAGGCGTGTATCGTTCTTTTTGCGACAAGACTCCGCCTCCCGGACCTCCTAAGTGTGAAGGTATGGCACGGGGAGAGGGCACCGAAAACCTATATTTACAATTAGAATTTTTTGCGTCCGCCTCGGGATTCAAACCGGCGACTTCTGGATTGTGAGTCCAGTGCGCGGTTCGATTGATCCACACAGGCAGTCTCAGTTGAAACTTGAAACAATCTTGGCCATGGCCAAGTCCTGCCAAGACGGGGGTACAAATACATACATACATACAAAAATGTCAGAGGTTGGTATGAGCACACATTTAAACTTTAAAAAAAAATCAGTTTTCAGGGTATTAACATGTACATTTTCATCTATTAACAAAATAAATTTGAGGTCCTTTGGTTTTATCATTGCCGAGATATAGCTATTTTAAGTTAACATTTTCAAAAATCCGATATCTCAACACAGCTTTGACCAAAACGGATCAAAATTTTTGTGAAGAGTCTTTAAACCGGTCCTGTGTGCATGACGAAAGCCGATTTTCAAAAAGTTTACTTCAAAAAAGATAAAAATATTTTTATGGTTTTCATATAAAAAATCGTCAGTTTTTGATTTTTGTATTTTTTTAAAAAGCAAAATTCAAAATCGGGATATGTCTTGAGAGTCTTCACCTCAAATTTCAGCCAATTTGGTCCATTCTATCTCTTGATATCGTGGCACCCGTAAATCAACTCGGTGTTTTGAGTAAAACGCTCAGGAAGTTTGACAGTCGGCTTTGCGCATGGCAAAATGTTGCCTCTTGATCAGTTTAACAATGAAATAACTTCATGAAACTTTCAGGAGTGATTGACAATCATCTATTTAGTGGATTCAATTAATTTTCTGTAATAAAATTTTTGTGATTTCTTACATGTATGTAACCCCTTAACAAAGAAAATATGATATGTTTTCTGTTGATTGCATTTTCGCCTACATAAATTGTGAATCTTTTCAAAGGATAGGACAATCTTAAGTATTATTTTTTTACGCGTTTCAAGACATTAAAAGCAGGCTCATGAGCAAATACCTCACTAAATCGAACCATCAATCATGCGCTCAAAGACACACGGCACGAGCATAACCGGTCAACTCCTCTCACGGCTGGTTGTAATTCCTATCATTTGAAACGTATATTTAAAGAAAAAGCTGCAAAGAAAAAGCGCCGTGTGTTCATAAAATCGAACTGGTGTGAAGTCAAGCATCAAAAGCAAATAAAAGAAACACGCCATGCTATTCGTTGCTGCGGGGCAGTTAACCCCTCTGCCCCCACCATTCTTGATTCTCATCCTCCCCAAATCATTGAATCATCCATAATGAGATACATACGGTTCGAACAAGCGGCGACCAGTCATAAATTTTACATCGAACGAGATTTTTGAAAATAACGAAACGTGGTAAGAATTTCCCGCAGCGCGATTCCAGCTTCAAAGACTGGAAAGAAGAAAAAGCAATCATTTTGTTGAGAGTTTGTTTTTTCTCCATTCGTTTTTTCGAAACATAAATATCCTCCCACTGTTGTGTGGATGTGCGTGGGTGGGGTGGTAGAGCCCGGCCGTTCAATCGAAAGTCGTTAAAAGCAGCGTTTTATTTTCAACCAATCGGGACACGTGGTTCAAACTCTCAAATATGGGTGTTTCTCGTTAGCGATACCTAGGCTCAATTTTGCTAGATCGAAATACTTAAACTTGGAATAAGGAAACTTTTGATTGTGAATTATAACATTATGCTTGGAGATTCCGAGGTGTTATTTTGAGTACCTGGTTATGGTCCTTATCATTGTTGGAATTCGAGCGAGAAGAAGGAAAGCATTTCTCGCTCGCGAACGAGGGAGAGAACTTGTAGTACATTTCTCTTCTCGCTCGCGCTCGCATTTTCGTTCGCGTTCTCGCTCTCGCCGCGAGCGCTCGCGAGCGCCTCGTGCTAGCCGTTTGCCCCAAGCTAGCAATTTGTTTATCAGGCTTATGAATACGAACCAGGCGATGGTATAGAGGTGTAACTTCAATCGCTGTGTTGTTTTTTTGTTCGTTTCTAAAACGTTCAACTTCTCGCGAACGGGCAATTCTGGCTCGCGAGAAAGCCCGTTCGCGAGCGGAGGAGAGCACGGGCAATTGGTGAGTTTCTCTCGGCAGCTCGAGACTCGCGGCGAGAACTCGAGAGAGAGAAAATTTTCTCGCGAGAGCTCGATAATACCAACACTGGTCCTTATAGTTGTGCAAAAACATGATATTAAAAAATTGCAAGTTTAAACTGCGTTGAGCTAGAATTTTAATGCCAGCTTTCACGCAAAAAATCACTTTTCAACACTTAAAAAACTGCTCCATATCTTAGAAACCTCTGATTCTATGCAAAGTAATAAATTAATTACAATTACTTCACATACAACAATGCAGGTTTTGGTACGGAAAGCCAATTTCAACAGACTAATAATTGCATTTAATTCATCCGATACCCTTAATTTCAAAATTAGACTGCCAAAAAACCTTCCCCAAGCTTAGAAGGCGTAGCATTCATCGCCGGAAAAACGCTCTTCATCTCAATCAATTAATTTTCCATTATAAATAAAATTTATTGAGTACTGTCTGTTAATTCAATAAACTCGCACAAATCAATTGAATGGAAGCGGAGACTCGATTCACGCGTTGATGCCAGCCAGCCAAAACCGTTGGCGTTTGCTTTCGAGCGTTTGGTCCTGGCCAGGAGTGGAGGGTAAGCAGTTGTGAGAGGGCATTTAATTTAATGGAATAAGCATCGTCATCATACAAACACACATACACACGCACACATCGAATGTGCTCGTCCCCATAGATAGCAATTCAGTGCCAACAAACGGCAATGACTTAATTTGTACCGATGTGATTTATTTCTATTAAATCGTTCACTATTTATCACGTTTTTGTTTGGGCCATGAGTGGCAACTTTTTCTCCCTCCCCTCGAGGGATGCCACTGAATGGGATGCTCTTGAAGTGCGATATCATTATGGCAATGCATAGTCTCACTAACTGAGTATTAAGTTATGTAATTTCTTTGGGATGAGTTTATATTACGTATCGTTATTGAAATTGGTTTCATGGAAATTTATTCATTTCTTGAAACCCACTATTACTGTATTTATTCTTTTAATATCCCTTCAAAGAAGTAATTTGTAATTTTCTCTGCGAATAACTTTTTCATTAATATTTTAATATATTATAAAAGCTTATTCTAACATTCTTTCGTGCTAATTTGTCACATGGGCATTTTGGGCCAAATTGAGTAAAGATCGCCATTTGTGCAGCTCGCCATGCCTCATCTTTTGACCTTCACAATCCTCAAAATTCTATTTCAATCTTGAGATATTCAAAAAATCGAAAAACACTCCGTGCATTTCTGTCACTTTTCATACGAAAGAATTTTAATTCTTGCCGTGGCTATCTTGGCACAGCCTAAAAATTGATGTAAGTGCGACAAATGGCAAAGTTATTTCAGGTCAGAACGCTTTTGACACAAGTATAAGCTAGACTACCGTAAACATTTGTAATCACAACTCGGGACTCCAGCAAATAAATACAACCAAATTTCAGGACAATGCACAGAATGGTCAACCAAACAAAACGAGTTTGTTATTGTTTATATTGCGTGCTCTCGTTTTTGTTTGTTCAACGTCAACGTCGATTTTCTTAGAACGTCAAAAAGCGACTTGTGGCAAGTTAGCACGACAGCGTCGAAATGTTTATTCAAATCATTGCCACAGTTAATTGAATTAAACGACAATAATTTTATTTCATGAGCCATTAACTTTTTAAATTCGTCTAACATATACATGAAGAAATTTTCAAAATTCATTTAACAAATCTATTGACTATCTCCCTTGTTCAATTATTACAAATCAAAATCTTAACATTCTTATCCAACTGTTATAATTTGCGCAGACAAGATTAATTACAAACTCATTGCCATTCTCAGTCTGATTCAAATCGTTACACAAGATCGGAAATGTGATTGCTGCCAAATTAAGATTATTGCCATGCCGATTTATTCGTTATAATTACTGCTAAAAAGGGAACATCACCCCAACCTACTTCCTCCCTTAAGGTCCTTTTACAATCCCATAATGCCCTTCTGAACAGTCTCGAAAAGAGCAACTGTGTGTGTGCGCACGATTTTCAAAAGGTTTGCCAATTTTTTTGATCTGCTTTTGACTTCGGCCTGATTTGATGGGTGTTGTACACACAATTTCGATAAACGGAACAAGAGGAACAAAAAAAAACCTTTTTTTCAAAAATATTGACAGTGATATACGCTTCAGAACGCCAATGGCCAAGGGGACGGATTCGTTTGCTGGAAGGAGCTTGACAATTGATACAAAAGCGCACAATACATCGAATTAGGATCAATTTTGAAATAATTGATTTTCGAACATCTGCGTGTTATTATTGTTGTTGACATTGGGACGATATTAGACGCTTAGGGTAATTGGAATTTTTGACTTTTTTTTTCTTTAGCTCGTTTTGGTAGGTAATTTGGATTATCAGCAATAATGGTGTAGTGATTTTATCATCAGATTCTGCACAAACTAATTGGAAGCTTTTTTGAGAAGGCCTTGTATCGAAAAAATCTTTTTTTCGGTTCTGTTGTTTAAAGTAGAGAAAAGTACACTGTTTTTGTAGGACTGTAGTTTGGGACCATCCATAAACCACATTGTCACCTTAGGGGGTATTGAGATTGTACGCGCTCCATACAAAAAAGATTATATTTGTATGGAAATTGTCCACGATGGGGGGGGGGATCAACTTTCAACTCTTCAGCACCCGTTTCAGTGTTGAAAATTAGGACTTTTAAGCACTGGTATTCAAAGGTATTGATTTTCAAATCTGTGTTTTGGTAGTTAAAAGTAGGCCGTTTCGTTTCCCCCGAAGGACAGAAAAAAATGGCAGTTTCACAGTGGGATTGCAAAAAGATTTTTTTGGAATTGTGTCAAAAATAAATACTTGTCAGAATTGTTTTGATTTTAACAGTGAAGCACATGGACATTTAAATCTTGTTTTTTTTTTCCTGAATTTCAAAAATGTTGTATCCCGGGCAGAAGTAAATAACAAGGGAAAAGCGTAATAATACCATTTTCTGGTATCAACATGGTTTTATGGTATTTCTGTCCGCTTTGCAAGCTGACGATCAAGGGTAGTATTCGAGAAAAACTATTTTTAAAGTTTGATGATAAATATTATCAAATCTATGAATGATAGAGCAAAACTTTTCGAAGCAATCGGTTTGTATACTATCGTTTAACAAACGCTCCAAGTTTCTACTAATTTGGTTACACCAGTTAAAAGATACAGTAAATTATGTAAACAAAAATCTGAAAAGCACGTGTCACAAGTGTGTTTCGAAAGTAACATTGTACTACGTGTCACAAGTGCACTATGGGCCATCTCCATACAAACAGGCGGCCAAATTATTTTTTTGCTTTTTAAATGTTTTTTCATACAAATTTGGGTAATTGTATGGTATTGAAATGATATACGTCGATTTTTATGACTTTCATGGTTTTCAATAGTGGATTGTTTATAATAAATAGTCTTTTCAAACATTTGCAAATGCAACAGAATTGCGTATATATTTTATTGCAAGTTTATATTATTAAATTATGGATAAGCGAATACATCCCCACTTTAAGGACACAACCCCTCCCTCCACTTTCTTTCACACCCCCCCCCCTCCCCTCCTCCCCTCCAACAAAATTTTGTTAAGCGTAATAAATTCATTTTAAGTCAAATATTTATTATTTACTGCTGTGTGTTTCTTTTTGTGAGTCCATGCCATTTAACTTGAGACCCACCGCCCCCACCCTTACGGGCAAAAATTGCGAAAATTTTAATTGTTAAATCAAATAACAGAAAAAATAATTTTATTTAAAATATTAATTATGAATTAAAACGATAAAATACAAAACATATTCTTACTAATCCTAATGTTCTTGTTCATGAAAATTCATTTGATTATAGAGTTTCAGGATATGTTAAAGGTACTTTTATGAAGTTTTGTACTAACCAACATAGAACTTAAATGTGGATCAGTTTCATGGATTGATCGCAGAAATTCATCATGCTAAGTCAATATTTTGCTGAATACTTTTTTCGGTATCAAACTGAGATTCTCCAGTTTCGCTTGAGAAACTTCGGTACGAATACCTTATTTTGACTAAGGTACTCAATTTTAAATGTAGGCAACAGAAAATTCCAATAAAGTCATTTCGAACTTCTTGAAACCAGGTATTGATTTTTGAAGCGACGATGCCCACGAAGTAGGTAGCAAAGCAAGTGAAATAAACGGCATATGTAGATTGCAGCAAATTTTGATAAAACGTAAATGTTCAAAATGGCATATCTCCGAAAACGCAAAAAATCACAGGCTGGAAATTTCAGCAATGTTAGATTATGATCCAATCTTTCAAGTGATCTTAGTTTCATGTTTAGCATCGGTTAGCAAAAAAAGTACTCGATTAACAAACACAAAAAAATAAGTTTTGTCAAAAAAATGCTCCAGTTATTCGATGAAAACTTCAGTTTTTGGTTTGGAAACAACATTTTATCTATTAATAGTTTAAAAAAAAAATTAGTTAAAAGCTTATCTCATTACCTTTCCAACGATGTATAATTGTCCTAATAAAATATTTAAAATGGCTGAGCTATGTTAAATTAAACAATCAGCCTTTTTTACGAAAAACGCTTGTTTTTTACTCCATTTTTTGACTTTCTGCTTGCGTATCTCCGTAATGAACAAACTTAGAGCTTTGAAAATTTGGATTTTTCTTAGTTAGAATGTTTATTTTCGAGAAAAAAATACCAAAAAATATTTGGAGAAGGTCACTTTTTTTAAACTTGGCCACCCAATGTACCATAGAGAAGTGTGCACAGAATTCTCATTTTTTTTGTCGAGCCATAATAACCACTGCGACCAATTATAGGAATATTGTAGTGTGACCCTTTTTTAAAGCAGATAAGTTCACCCAGCACCATTTAGCGTGAAGAGCGTTACTTAAAAGCTGCATTCGTCCCAGTTAGGATCGACTCGTTTGATAAAGTCGATTACCCTACTAGGACTCGCTTCCCAAATATCTTTGGGTAGCAAAAATCCTTTTCCAAAAAAATATAAGAATTCCCATACAAACTAAACAGGCTTAAATCAATAGTTTAACCGACTAAATCAATAAATTTTCAAAAACAAAAGATTGCATTGCCTTCAGAAAATATGTATCAACATAAATTTGAGAAAAACAAGAAAAAAATTCCACATTTTCCAACAACATGTATGATCATTTTGATAATAAATTGGTCTATGTCACAAGTGTGTATTGCGATATCCGGGAAATGTAAGCGAGTTCTAAAAATCAGGTTAAAGCATCTTGCTGTGTTTGTTAAGCATAGCAAAACGTCATCATTAAATCATTTATGACCAAAATTTATGTCACAAGCACACAGCAGACGATTTGTCGTTGACTGGATAAGATTTTTTATTAATTTAATATTAAAGTTTTGTTTTATCACATTCCTTTGGAACTATAGGAAAATTAAAATAAATATTGAGAAGTCATTAATGTTGCGCTGAAATGATGTCTCTAAACGCGAGAATTTCGAAGCTGATTTTATTTTAATTATTGATTCTCCCTTAAGGAAAATTGGTTGAAATTTCCCTAAGTTGGGATTCTATTTTTTTCTGTGACCTTTGTTGCCTAGTAATAGAATGTTAAATGCCATGAAAACATAAAAAATCTGGGTTTTGGAAGAAGAATACCAAGGGCCTTGAAGTACCAAAAAATAAAAACATGGCAATACCTAGATTTGGTATTCAAGCAATGTTCCAAAATCCAGAATACCTAAACTTGTTATTGAAATGGTTGTTTATGATTTCATGGTATTTTACCGTCTATTACAGGACAATCAAAGGCACATTTCAGTTTCTGTTGTTTGCCCAAACCGAGCAGGGGTAAATAACACGGGAATACCAAATTTTGGTATTACTTTGGCAAATAACAGAGACCAAAATGTGCCCTTGGTTGCCCAGTAATAGATGGTAAAATACCATGAAATCATAACAAAGTCTTGTATGTGGAAGGGCACAACAATGTTATTCCAAGGGTAAAATAATACCTCAAAATAAAACCATTTCAATACCAAGTTGAGGTCTTCTGGATTTTTGAACATTGCTTGAATACCAAAACATGGTATTGCCATGGTTTTATTTTTAGGTATTCCCGCGCCCTTGGAAAATCAGATTTTGGTATTCCTGTGGTCTTCCACATAGGGTAGGGTAGTCATCAATGAGACACTTTTGGTTTTCAACTTTCAACGATTTTTCTAATTTTTTCATCAGCATTTTTCAATGAGCTTTTAGATGCATTATCTTTCTTTTAATGTGTTCTTACATTGACCAAAATATGAGATCGATCTGACGTCTACAGCCAGAGTTATTCAACTGTCTCATTGTAGACGCACTTGGCAGGAACAATGAGACAGCTGGGGAACAATGAGACACTCTGCGAAAATCAACATTTTTCTAGCAAAACATCTTGTTTATGTATTGTTCCATTGCAGGTGACTTGCCTTGGACATTTTAGAGCAATTTTGCCAACATGAAACTTTTATTAACAAAAGTTACACTAAAAAGTATTTAAATTTTGTAAAATCCATGTATTAATACCAAATAACTTTGTATTTTTGGTTAAATGAAGTTTAAACTCTATAAATATGCCAAAAATCATTTTTAATTCATGTTTTGAAAGATTTCCATCGATTTTGAAAAGTTTATTGAAGAAAAATCAAAGTGTCTCATTGTTACCCATGGGCTGAAATGAGTGGGGAACAATGAGACAGCCCTGGATTCTGGGTATATTCTATTTTTTGGCTAAATCTAATGAAAGGACATTGTAGCCCAACTCAATCCCTATGGAACGTCGAAAAAAATTTGAAGAAATATTAGTTTTGGTGTAAATGGCAGCCTACGAGCGAAAAAATATTTTTTGTCCATAATTTACTTTTACACCCCAGAATCAAACATTTATGAATAACTTGTCAAGGAAGCGTCCATAACCAAAGCCACTATTATGGCAGACGTGTATCCAGTAGACACACCTTTCCCCCAAATATGAGCCTGATTGGTTGAAAATACGAATTGTGAGAGCCATTTTATCATTGTTCCCCATGTCTCATTGATGACTACTCTACCCTACATGATTTTGGTTTGATTTCATGGTTTTTTACCATCTATTACTGTCTGCCTGTGTGGATCAATCGGACCGCGCGCTGGACTCACAATTCAGAGGTCGCTGGTTCGAATCCCGAGGCGGACGCAAAAAATTCTAAGTGTAAATATAGGTATTCGGTGCCCTCTCCCCGTGCCATACCTTCACACTTAGGAGACCCGGGAGGCGGAGTCTTGTCGCAAAAAGAACGATACACACCTGTGGATCCGTTGACGAAACCGCAAGGTTTAAGAGGGCCACATTATAAGGTGTTACGTCGATTCCGTTTTACTGGGCAACAAAGAGCACATTTTGGTCGCTGGTATTTGCATAAGTAATACCAAAATTTGGTATTTTTATACCATTTTTAATGCAGCAGTTGCAGTTAGTGAAAAAACGAAAATGATCCATATGCAACAGCCAAATCTACTGACCTGATGATTCCATGTTGTTCTTAGTGATATTCTTCACCACATCGAATGCAATTGTCATTGATGAACGGCCTGTGTTTGAAGTTCTTGAAGATTCTGAAAAATAACAAGATTGAAAAATAAGGATTGAAATTCACCAAAATTCAATAATCTGTTGATAAACTCGTTTTTCAAAGTATTTGGTTATCCCAACTAAGAGAAATTTCTACGTTTTTAAAAAAAATCTTTGAAGGTATATCAAAAAAATATGAAAATCAGCTTTAACATTTTTGGGTTTCAAGTCAAATAAAAATTAATTATCTCGTCAAAATTAATAAAAACAAATCCGTCGTTTCAGAGGAATTTGATTAAACCTTTTAATACCAAAATAATACCAAAATGTGGCATTCTGATTTTCCACAATTTTAAGTAATTTTCAATGAAGGCATTCGCTATGAGACATCATTTTAGCGCAAAAATAATTATTTTGACAAAATTGATCAAAATTTTCCCATAGTTTCAAAGGAATTTGATAAAATTCTGTAATACCAAAATAATACCAAAATGTGGTGTTCGACCATTGACAAATTCTGCAATTTTGCAATATCAAAACAATACCTTAAATTGGTATGATACAACATTTTGCTCTTGCATAATCCTTAAGACAAATTTTAAAGGGTCCAGGAATACCAAAATTTGGTATTGATACCAGAGAAAGGTATTTTTACGCATTTCCCTTGTTATTTACCCATGCTCGGGAAGTGCCGAGCTACCGTGACCGTAAGGTTACGAGTTTCTTCTTGTTAGCGTAAGGTGATAGGTTCGATTCCTGTCTGACTCGGCAAAGTCAGAATCCCTGAAAAAGTAAAAAACTCACTGAGAGTCCTGACCGGCGGGGGATGGATGAGTTTCGACTTGCTGCGTACTGGATTTACCAATCCAGAAGTCGTGATAACGAATCTCGTACCGGGATGCTGAAGTTGATGAAAATACCAAACTTTGGTATTACTGTGTGATTTACCTCTGCTCATGATGCAACTCGTTACAGTTTTTTGAGCGCTTGTTATTTATTCAACAAAGTGCTGAAATTTTTTTTTAAATTGCAACTTGTTGCATAATTTACTTTTTAGGTACCATTATATAAAATGTTATTTTTCAAAAATTGAACCAAACCATCCACATTAACGACCCCCGGGTCTTTTGTGGTCTCTATTGCAAGTTTCTGCTCGAACCTTAGGAGTCCGAAGGCTTGAATGGGGAGAGCACCCAAACCTCTTTCTACTCCAAGGAACCTTCCACCCCAGTGTTTGAACTGACGACCTTTGGATTGCGAGTCCAACCGCCGCCAGCGATTCCACCGGAGTAGGCTTGGTTTGGTGTGTTGTTTGTACTTATGTCATGGAGACGACTTCTACACCTGGAATGACTTAACGGCCTAACAACCAAGGCCGGGACCGACATTTTACTTCCTCATCCGATGGAAGGTTGGAGCAGATGGGAATCGAACCCAGAATCATCCGCTTATAAAGTGGACAGCGTAACCAATCGGCCACGCACTACCACCAATTTTATCTAAATTCTTTCATTTATTTCCATTCCGAAAAAAAATACCAACTTAATTCCCAGCCACCCCAAAAAGAACTCCATCAAACGGTTCGTTGTTTATCTAATTGCAATCAACGCGCTGCTGCCGCTGCCCCGCTGGTCTGCCTTCCAACCCAGCCAACCAGCCGGTCAGTTTTGTTAGTTGGTTAGTTAGTGTAGTGCTCAAGTGGGTAATCCAACCACAAACGGCGGCCAGAAAACGTGATGGAATTTAAAGTGTTTGAGTATCTTGACCACCACTCTTTAGTGACAGCTACCGCGACCGAAAGGCAAATATTTGAACAAGGCAAACATTCCACCTTCTCCTCGAGCACACACACACAGACCTATTATGCTCAGACAGTTTGGTTAGCTTCAGGTGTGTGCGTGTGTTTGTGTGCCGATTACTGCCATGTTGGTAAATGATTGACGAACAAACAATGGCGGCAAGAAAGAGCGAGAAAACCTTATAAAACGCGCGAATGCTGATGAAAACGCTAAAGCCCCTCAGCTCTAAATCCTCTCGCGCGCGGGCGAAGGCCTTGGTGAAGTGACTTGGATGAGGAGATGGTTGGCGGCGAGGCGACGAACATAATAAAACTTTTCAGAAGCCATTTGGAAAAATTATTAAATATCAATTTAAAATCAATTGTGCCTAATCCATGGCCGCGCGTTGAACGCGCTCTTGGCGCAAGCTTTTCCTATTACTTTCAATATTTATGTTAAATAGGCTTAACGGGCGGAGCCGAAACCATTCTTGGTTGTTGCACACTGGGTATGTTTCCTAGGACAGCAATGTTTCGCGGGATTGGTAATCTCATCTACTATTGAGACTCTCCAAACTCTCCAAACATTAAATTAATAGTGAGGTAGCATACAATACTTTTTACAAAAGATAAAGATTGACAAAACATTTTATTAATCTAAATACTAGAAACTATATAGCGGAATTAAAAGGAACATCTCGTCTCTTTGTATTCACAGTAATGCATTCTGCTAAATCGTTCAACCAAACCACAATTTTATTAATTCCAATTTAAATGCAGTTATAAAATGGACAAGAAAAATCGACATCTTCTCTGTCATTGATTTTTTTTTTGTTTTTCTTGTTATATGCTGGGTGATGAATAGAGAGAATGCGTAACGTCATTTTCGAATCATCCCACTTTGTTTTCATCTACAAAGTAGAAGGCTGTTCAAGCACAAGCATGACTTTTTTATTGCTGGCAAATGAGCTGTTTTATAATCAGTAGTATGTGTTTTATTTATGAAGTTTTCGACATTTTGTTACTGGAAAATTGTGTGTGTTTTCATGTTTTGATTGGATAGATAGAAGAGGTTTTTCTTTTTTACGGTTGACGAAGGACTGCGGCGAGAGTGTAATTTTGCGATGTAGCAGATAAATTCCCTGGCTGATTCCTGCAGCTATTCCTGGTCCAGCTATAAAACTGATGCTGATCCAACAAACAGAGAAGATTGTCACCAATTCAGTAGGGTTCCAAAAAGAATCAAACAATAAAGACAGCTTCTGTATAAATACAACCGCATCGACTCCATAAACAACTTCTATTCATAATTATAAAAAAAATGACGATCACTCCTTCAACTTTCTTAAGATTTCTTGACTTCATCTCCAGGTTCCAAAAGCCACGCATTTTTATTCCTGCAGAAAAAAAATTATCGATAACAATACTCTCTATTTTTGGCGAACAGTAAATTGGTTCCGCTTTGACAGTTCAAAATTGAGGCCGTTTTGCGAACCACTATTCAGCACTCAGGTTATATGTAGCGAAAAATTAGGCCATATAATGTTTCAAATTTCAAGCATCTCGTTCATTTCAAGGAGCACAAGAATTGTTTTTCATTGGTCTTGGTTCATTGTCTTGGTATGCTTTTTTAAAGTCCAGTTTTGCGATGTTGTCCCGTCACGTCACATTTCTGGAGTTTTGTTTTTAACAAAGGTCCAATAAACCAAATTTCCAGTTTTTGCTTTTTGGGTGTTTTTGAAACCGCCTTGAGTCAGGGGTATTAAAAAAACACTCAAAAAGCAAAAACTTAAAATTTAATTTAATTTAATTTTTCCTTTCAAAACAAGTTCAGATTTTCATTTCTGGGGAAGCACAGATAGAATATTGTTCATTCTACGTGACATTTCTTTGTAGGAAAATCAATTATCTTTCCAAATTTGTAAAAACATTGGGGAGTTTCTTTTTTTATTTTGCCACTACAGCCAAAACGCTGAAAAAAACTTGGGATGTTTTTGAAAAGGAGCCGAAGGAGCCATTTTCTCCAATACATTGTGATAGAGCACAGTAGGCCTTGAAACCTCAAGATTATTTTTTTAAATTTCGTAACGAAAACAAGTGAATGTTGCAAATTGAATTCAAAACAAAGACAGTTTCTTTAAAAAAACTCATCTTTTTTTTATCGACCTTAAAACTGTCTTTGTTGTTTTACGCATACATCCAGTTTGCAACATTCACATGTTTTCGTTTCGAAATTAAAAAAAACCATGAAATTTAAAGACCTGCTGTGCTCGAGCGAAAAATATTGAAGAAAATTGAAAGATTAGTAATTCATTTGCTATGAAATACTATACTTTCCAACATAAATACGTAATATCTCAAGAGTTATTCAATTTACTCTGATGTAATAATTAAATTAAATGTAAAAAAACTCTCAGCGATCGAATGCAATTATTCAGTTTGCCCGTAAATGCTCGTCCAAGACTTAAAAATACATTTTAAAACTTCAAACGAAAAATTTTCATACCTGGCAACACTGTACGTAAACATTGGATTCTACGTCGAAAATTCTTCAAATTTGCTTGTCCAAAAGTTGAATTTTTGTTAGGTTTTCTCTTAGACAAATACATTTTAAAAATGAGGATTTTCAAAAAAACAAAAAAAGGGGGGGGGGTGCCACGGTTGCAGGGATGGTTTAAATGTCACCAAATTAAGGATTCTTTATAATTGTTCAGATAAAATAATCCTTGTTCCACAACCATTGAATTGCTTAACTTGTCTCTGTGAGCTGTTGAATAACAGCTTTTGTGTCAGCCAAAAATAAAGATTTGTAATAAACAGTACAAAAAACATGGTATTTTTACATCTGGGAATGGGTACGTCTTTTATGTCATGAAATCATGTATAAATTTACCTCTGAAAATTTGTAATTTTTCCACTTTTCTGGTGTAATGCCACTTTTTAAGTCTACATTGAGTATATTCAACCTTCCACAACTACACTTTCCAAATTTGTACGCTTTTTTTACTGAATAGTTTTAATTAAATACGAACCTTTTTGATTGACTTTTATATGTGCATGCGGTTTTCAGCTTAATTAATGACTTCAGTTAAAATTATTTTTACAGCAAAAACAGTTGCTTCAAGTTAAATGATAAATGAACATTATTAAACAACCAGGCTTTTCATATTCAACTCTCTACACGGATAGAAATGTAAGCAAATTCGGAAACTCAATTTTGTTGAATTCGACAACAAATTGAGAAAAATTTTGCAGAATAGATGGTTAGTTCAAAAAGAATAGCAATATGAATAGAAATCAATCAATATGAGTTCTTCATTAATTTTTTTTTCAGTAAAATTTTCGAAACGTTGATGTCAAAAAATTAAAAAAAAATTACTTCTGTTTGAACTTATGGAATTCACGGGAAATTTGCAATTTTGTTATATTACGGGAAAACCCGGAGTTTTTAGAAGTTATTTTTCAAAAAAAAAAGTTCAACCAGTTAGAATTTAGATGCGCGCCTTAAACATCAATTTCCAAAGATTTGATCAAAACTCATCTCGTACTTGTGATATTCTCGAGTTTAATCCAATATTAAAACTTTATTATTTATAATACAAACGGGAGACAGATGCTCCATCTTTATTGGTCCAACTCTGACTTACTTCCCTCACGCCAGCTGCGCACTACTACACTCGCAGTTCTACACGCTTCCAGCGGTTTACCTAAACTACACTAATATTTAGGAACCACAATGTTCAGGATGCCACATCCTCCCCTTGCCAAATTGAAAGTTATAATAAGTACACTAACGAAACAATAAAGTTAATGTTTAACTAAAATCCTTTCTGCCGCTTCTCGTCTCAAGTTTTGCAACGCCTGGTGAAGTGTCCTTCCCATAGAACAAAGACTATCGGCTTAGGCTGCCGATACCAATGATGCTGATACCAGCCGATACCAACGATGCCAGTGATGCGGATCCAGTTCCCTTCTTTGCGTAATCATTGATCGTCCAACTTTCCTGTCTTCCTCCGATTCAACTAAAATAAGGAAAAAATGAATAAAAAAAAACAAAAATGAGCAGTATACCAAGCTCTGAAAAGTAAAATAAAAAAAATGAAAACCACGTATATCATGCATATAGGAAATCATAAACCTCTTTGTAACATATTTAACCGTATCAATATAACATCAATTTGACTGAAAACTGTATAAGGCTTCCTCTCCTAACTAAAATTAATGTATTTATGACAGACGTGTGTCATGTCGTTATGGTACTTCAGTGAACTTCCTTCTTTACAGTTATTTAAACTGTGATATAAGAATACTCTTTTCATCGAACTATCCCCCTTCTATTGGCTATTCGGAGGTTTCTTTTTCCTGCGATAGATTTACTTAACTTTGAATGTATTATCTGTTGAAGGGTAGTCTATATCTCAGCTAAGGATAGTAACTGTACACAAATAATGCTAAAACAATGCAATAAATTGGATGAAAATTGTTTAGGGTTTCCACAAGGCTTGAATGACATTATTCAATAGCATTGTTAAATAACATAAATTTCAGAACAATACTTCATCCAAGGGTTAAAGTAAATATGTTTAGTTTGTTAAGAACTCAGTCCTATTTCCATCCACTACTTTTACAAATTATATTCTACTTATATTCAAATTATATTATATAAATCTTTTACATAACCTTGATTGCTCTTCGCCTATTGAGCTTTTTATCACTTGGCTTCAGATGAAAATCGTTTTTATAAACTGAAATCGCTGGAATCTTCCTATGAAATTGATTAGCGAACATTGTGTGTCGAGAACTCTTTTTACTAAGAGAGTTATTCGCGGCTTTACCTTAAAAAAAAACGAATTTTACGAAGAGCCACATTCAGCTATGTCCTGGTAGTTATTCTAAAGTTATAATTTAACGATTCATACCGCGGTTGGCTTTTTGTATTTATTCCGTTTATATAAGATTTCTTGATTTAGAGATAAACATACTTTGCTTTGCCAACTGACGTACGTAAGTAATGTTATTTACATTCAATTTGATTGATAAGAACTTTAACTTTCGTTGCCCGCTATCTCGAATTTCGTATCTTGTACATTCTCTCCTTATATTTTTATATGTGTGTTTAACTGTAGTAATATATTATACTTGTTCTTTATTTATTTATTCGTCAAACATACGTTGACTACATAGATCCCTGCTTAAAATCTAAATACAATGGAACATTGTTTGGATAATATTTGTATGTAGAACCGTTTTTTTCTATAGTGGGACTTATCAATGTGTAATCCATTGTGTTGCTATATTTGTTACAAGCTTCCATTATTATTTTTTTGGTGACTTCTGTGCAGGCAATAGTGCCCCATCCTTCCATCCCGGTAAATTCTGAAATGTGAACTGTTCAGCGAATCCTTTCGGCGGTAGACATTACTCAGTAAGGCTGGCCACTTAAATTTTTGCGATACATTTTCGTTTGTTTTAGAATTACTGTATCCATTAATATTGACTCATTACATTGAAGCATTTTCCTAAGACTTATCAGCAACATTCTTTGGACAGACTGCGTCTGTTTTTAATCCGAATGGTTAAAGATTATAGTTCTTCTCGGTTCTTCTTTGTTTTTTTTTGTTTAATTTCTTGCCTGATATTCTCTATTCTTTTGCCGACTTCTGCCCTCACAGTAGTAATATACTTCTCATTAAAATAACTCAACTCGACTTCTTCGGTAACTGCAGCTAGCTTCGGACCAAATTTTACTAAAATTTTCAGCAACTCTCTAGGTCTAAATGCCACTCAACATTCAGAAACTCTTTTGCAGCAGTTGGCCTTGGGCTAAACCCGACTCAACTTTTTATGAACTCTTTTGCTGCAGTTGGCCTTGGGCTAAACCCGACTCAACTTTTCCGGACGATTGGCCTTGGGCTAAACCCGACTCAATCTCTTGCAGCAGTTGGCCTTGGGCTAAACCCGACTCAACTTTTCAGGAACTCTTTTGCAGCAGTTGGCCTTGGGCTAAAACCCGACTCAACTTTTCCGGACGATTGGCCTTGGGCTAAACCCGACTCAATCTCTTGCAGCAGTTGGCCTTGGACTAAACCCGACTCAACTTTTCTGGAACTCTTTTGCTGCAGTTGGCCTTGGGCTAAACCCGACTCAACTTTTCCGGACGATTGGCCTTGGGCAAAACCCGACTCAATCTCTTGCTGCAGTTGGCCTTGGGCTAAACCCGACTCAACTTTTCCGGACGATTGGCCTTGGGCTAAACCCGACTCAATCTATTGCAGCAGTTGGCCTTGGGCTAAACCCGACTCAACTTTTCTGGAACTCTTTTGTAGCAGTTATTTTTATCTCTTTCAAATCTTCAATTTCATTCATTCAATTTTTAATCTTTGCACATTCCATCTCTTTTCTCTTACTTTTTTTTATATCATGCATGTTAACAGTAGCATCGGTATTACTTTCATGTCGTTATTATTTCTCAAATTAATGTTTAATAGTTGGCTTTATTAATATAACCGTTAGAAATTCTCCCAAAAACGCAATTGCATTCAGTTTAATATGAAAATTTATTTTATTTTGAAAATTTGTTTCTCGGTTCAACAAGCAATTATTTATGCACTTATAAACATTATCTTTTCATGTTATGTATATTCGTAAATATCTGCCGAACCATTAAACAACAAACGCAACAAAGCAAATAGTTTATGACTCACATTGTCTGAGCAAAAACCTAGGCAAGAACTATTGAGGATATCTGAAAATTAACAATTTTTATTTTATAAATTTAAAAGCACTTTACCGAACTTAATATATTTTCAATGGGTACATATGGGACCCCAAACCAGACCTTACGAAACTAAACCGGCAAATTTTTTTTCAACTGGTTTAGAATACTTAAGTTACAGTATGTATTTCTAAATCCAATGATTATACACTAACCCTGAATCATCACAAGCCAACTCTACGCCATCCTCAAGCCTCCTCTTCACCAAGCTTCCATGTAATCATCCACAAGCCATCTCTCCTCCAGGCATGAGTGAATCAACGACACTAAGCCACTCTTCGGCACATCCCCCAGGCACTAAGCCTCCGATCAGCACACAGCCAAAACATCCCGTCCTTACAGTTATTATCCACAGGCTAAACGCTAGTTATCTTTGACATTTTTAGTTGGTTCTTTCCAACTGTCTTCGAAAAAAAAAAAATCTATCCTAAAGTCACTCTTGGCTGTACAGCTTTTTTTTTGTTATAAGTACAGTACCTAAACATCAACTAAAATTCCTATTAACACTCGGCACCGAGTATAAAGTAAACATCGCCCTTCCGCTCACCCAAGTTTGGGTAATGTTATTTATTATTGACACTTTTAATCAGAACCCCTTTATCGTGCATGATGTAAACTAAACTCCTCGAGTGCGCTGTCCGTGCAGCACACATACAAAAACATTCACTCCGCGGACCAGATTAGTGGGCGTCGACGAATCCGCGGATGGCCGCCAAACGCGAAATCAACGATTGCTGTGACTCCTGCATGACGCAACGAATGCAGAAGATAAGCGCAGCTTGGTCACAAGGCGCATCGCGGGGGAATTGGAAAAAGGAGAACTACGGCGCTCGTGTGCTTTTGTCCCGTCATGGGAGGGTGGGGGAAGACACACATCAACTCAGGAGGCCGCGCACGCGACTGCCATACACACAAACACACACACGCTCGCCTCACATTAACTAAACAACCGGAACATGCTCACCGAACTCCACCAGGCCCGCTGTCTCGTTATGGCAATGCTCGGCTGCCGCCGCCATCGTCGCCACGATGCCGTCCTGCTGCGCGAAAATGCCACTGCGTCTTTTTCTTCACACTCAAAGAATCGAGTTTTCCACTTTTTTTTTTTTTAATTATCCAGACTTTACTCACAATATTACAATTTATCAACATGGCAGGATCGCCAATGTGATATTCTCGAGTTTAATCCAATATTAAAACTTTATTATTTATAATACAAACGGGAGACAGATGCTCCATCTTTATTGGTCCAACTCTGACTTACTTCCCTCACGCCAGCTGCGCACTACTACACTCGCAGTTCTACACGCTTCCAGCGGTTTACCTAAACTACACTAATATTTAGGAACCACAATGTTCAGGATGCCACAGTACTTATGAAACATTTTGACTGCTCAATCTCTCACTGTGTGTTATTAGTACTATCCACTTCGGAGGACAACTTTGTGTCTTTAATTTTCATACCCCAAGAGCCTGCTCAACCTTGCCAATTTCCAAATCTGCCATCAATTTAAATTGTAATCGTTTTTTAAATGGAAAATGATGAGCTTCAATTTACCCTTCAGCTTTTTGTCGACCTCAGTTTGGTTCTCTTCTGCTCAAAATTTACCCTCTCCGGAGATTGATGTGTACGTTTGCAGCTGATCCAATTAATTTCCAGAAAATTGCGGCTTACACCACCTCACACTCACAACTCACGCAGTCGTCCTCCAAGGACCTGCCTTCCGGTGTAATCCTTCCCGCCATCATGCATATATACAGCACCCGGGGGGAGAGGCGGCTATGTGACGATTTCGCTTCGGGGAGAAACTGGAACAGGGACTTAAAACGCGCACTCTGCGTTGCTTAGGATTTAATTACGTATTTGTACCCTAATTCATCATCCCAAAACTGGCTCTCCAGCGACAGCAATCATTCATGGCTCTGATTTGCTGGGCCGTGATTGAAGGTTTCTTCCCTCTCTGTTTTGAAGGTATATGTTTGACGAAAGGGAAACGATTCTAATGTAAACACTCCTTTTGAGCGGGAAGCTGGAGCCGTGTTTAGAATGGTGGTGTTATTCAAATAGAATGGGGTTCGGAAATCAAAATTATATCAGAAGTAAATATCACTATTATAAACTAGTTTCATGTTGGAAAAATAAACCTGTTTTTATAACTATGAATACTGTGTATTATAATTTTCTTGGAACTTTTTTGTTATAGGCGTTTTTGATTTATGATCAAGATTTTTTTATTTAATGGAAATTAAATTTTTAATTTAAACGTGTCCGAAACGTACTCAAAAAAGTTATAAAAGGGTATAAAACCTAAAGCCATGTTCAGATAGTCACATTTAAACAGAATAATAACAACTAATTTAAGCAAAGGTAATATTCATATTGTCCGTCTTCATTTAATTACTTCAATGTTCATGTTGTACATTTTCGATTCTGAGTCGATATTTAGATTCATTTTTAGGACAGAGGACCCAGTTTTCGCCCTGCTCCAGTTTTCGCGCACCTACTGGATTTTATCTTTATTTAGCAAACTCATACCGTTTTTTGGTTGAATTTATTATGCAGGTTTACATATTCATTCATTTTTAGTACTAATTGAAACTTTCCTAATGAATTTCTATTGTTTATTAAGTTTTTATAAGCTTTTCAAAAAAAGCCTTACTGCAGCCGCCATATTTTTGTCAATTTAGACTACAGCGGGTAATAATGTTGATGAGGGAAAACAACTCATTTTGTCCAAAAATAATGTAAATGAATAATTTATTAGTTCCCTGTATGTCTGAATTTCATGAAAATCTAGTGATTTACCTGAACACCAAACCTGACACCAAATTGATCAGAAAATTCACTCAAAAGATACAGCTGTTTGAATATTTACATACCATTTTTGTATGGACAGCAGCCAAAATTGTATGGAGACTTGTATGGGTGAACCAATGACACAAAATAGCTTATTTGGTCATAGGGAAGGCCCCCACAAAGTTTGAGTCAAATAAAAAAATACAAAAAATAAAAATGGTCGAAATCGGCCGATTTCGTAGAGAGTTGCTCTGTTTTAAACGTTTACCAAAGGTTATTTCAATAAAATAAAGTGGGCGATTTCTGGGGTCATGAAAAAACATTCGATCTAATTTTCGACCAGGGCGAAATCTAGTATTGTGTTTTAAGATTTTATCTAGAACCAGTTTTCGTTTTCCATAAAAACTTTTCTAATCGCAGCGAAATGTGCTTGAAAATATATTTGGAACATTCTATAGAATCGAGGTGCTCCGATTTGGATGAAACTTTCAGCGTTTGTTTGTCTATACATGACATGAACTCATGCCAAATATGAGCCCTCAACGACAAAGGGAAGTGGGGTAAAAAGGGCATTGAAGACTTCAAATTGCTCGCATTTTCGTAAAACTTCATCAATTCCAACTCTCTTAGATGCATTCGAAAGGTCTTTTGAAACCCTTTAAAATGTGCCATAGACATCCAGGATTGGTTTAACTTCTTCTCATAGCTTTTGCAAATTACTGCTCAAAATTTATTTTTTTAAAACCTTAATATCTTTTTGCAACACCTTCCAACACCCATACTCCTATAGGTCGAAAGTTAAAAAAATTCATGGACTATAAGCCTATGGTTTTAACTTTTTGGCCATTCACAGTTTTTCTCATAGTTTTTCGATTTTTCTATAACAAACCGAGCAATATTTACAAAAACTGCCTCTTAAGCACTTTTCATAACCCTTTGTACAAAACAATAAAATCTGAAGTCTTTTGAAAAAATATTTCATCAGTTATTTGTTTTTGAGCAGAAAAATATCCATTTGAAAAAATCTTTTTTTTCAGTTATGGACCCCCTTTTTCTATAGTGGACCCGGGTCCATAATTAGATTGTGGACCCGGATCCACTATTGTTAAACTGTTATTTTTATACCAAAATTTAACCGATATTTGGTGTTTTGATGCATGGTGGAGGTCTTATGATAGATATAATGATATAAAGATGGATTCTCCATCATAAAAAATATGTTTTGTTAACAAATTTGGCTTGTGTTGTACAAAACCTAACAGACATTTAAACACATTTATTTCCAAAAAAAATCTATGAAAACGTTTCAAAAACAACTGTAAACACTAAAATGATTAAAAAAAAGTAATTTTGATGCACATTTTTCCATATTAATTGTTGAAGACTCGTTAAACCGACTCCGTGTGCATGACAGAGCCCGATTTTCAAAAAGTTTATTTTAAAAAAAGATAAAAATATTTATGTGTTTTTCATATAAAAAACCGTAAGTTTTTGGAAATTACCCTCTGAAAATGCAGCGTCATCAGTGCATAATTGACAAAGGGAGCGCGAAAACGAAACGAAACTATTGGCACTACGCCCCCCGGGGCATGGCCTTCCTCTAACGTGGGATTTCTGCTCCAGCGCCTCTGACGAGACAGGAGAAACCGGGACCGACGTTTTACTTCACCATCCGATAGAAGCTCAGTGGATAAGGCGGGAATCGAACCCGCGTCTCATAGCATCATCGGGATCGGCAGCCGAAGCCGCTACCCCTGCGCCACGAGATCCACAAAGGGACAAAGGGAGCGCGTTGTCGTTAAAAATATTCGGAGTGAAAAGTGATTTCTTTTGTGATTTTCAAAACCCTTCCTATATCATCGTTGATCGGAAGGCACGGCGTCGGGTGGATTGTGTTTAAATTTTTCGAATAAGGTTTTATTTTGCGGTGAAAAAGCCATTTCTATATAATGAACGAAAGACGCACTGACAATTTGGATCGTTGAGTTAATAGTGGAGCAAAATAACTGTGTGTGAGTGATTTTGTGTGTTAACCAGAAAGACCTTCCCATAGCATCGTTGCTCGGAAGGCTCGCCGACGGGTCGGTTATGAAAGTCCTCCCCATAGCGTCGTAGCTCGGGAGGCATCGGAAAGCCAATACCTTATCCTACTAACCCAAAAAAAATAATCACGTGATGCTTGAAGGAGCTGCTGTGGATTCAACGGTCTCAAGCGTTATCAACAAGTATATAGCGAAAAACTATGTGCTTGATGAGTCTGCAACTTCAACTATCGGACTAACATTCCACCCTTTCGTTGAACTGCAGACTTCTTGGGAGGGCGCCGGTATTGACTAATAAAGTCGGGGTTTTCAGGGGTTAAACAGTGAACGGATGGTTGGCTCCCACTGATCATTTTTGATTCATTGTTTAACTTCAGCTGATCTGTCAATAACGGAGTAGCAACTCATTGGCAGTCAACCATGCTCATGCTCATGCTCACATTTTTCCATATTAATTGTTGATCGAAAAAAAAAACAATAGATTCGTTTACCGTTGCTAATAAAATTACGCATTTTTATTTTCAAAAAATGTTTGGTTAATGATTTATTATTATAAAATATCATTTCTAACTTTAATTATGATGCTCAGTTCAGTACAATTAACTATAGTTTTTTTTATTAATTATAAATTCTTACGGCTTCAGCATTTTTGATACTTTTAACATGAAAACAGCTATATTTATACTCATAATTGATAAAATGCAATAAGGTTGATTACAACAAGCATTTATTGTATGTTTAAGAGAAACTTTTGCTTAAATACACAGTTTTCTTCATTTTTGAAGGTTAAATTAACAGGGGTCCACTTTTGGAAAAGTTAGGATTTTCGTTGTCCTACATTGGACCCCCCAAATTTTTGCTTGAAAATGAGCAGCTTTTCGCTTTATTTTAGTATAGTTCCTTAAACTTACATTATTTCGACTTACTGAAGCTATTACCAGTCAAAAAATGATTGGATAGTTAATTCAATCATAAAATAGAAATGCTGTTTTGTTGTGGAAATGCTAGTGGCCATGGCTGATTTCAGATGTTGAACTCATAACACTTATTTTGGCAAAAAGACAATTCAATGTCAGTCAACATTGTTTTAAATGAGGCTGAACATGCCAGAATAAAAGATTTGCAGACAAAAACACGCTTGAAACTGGGATTTTATTGATATTCTCATCAAAAACCCTTCAGAGGGTCCACTATAGGAAAGGAGTCCACTAATGGATAACGTACCCTATTTAATCTTTTTATTCTTTTGAAATCTTTTGAGACATGGTTTTTTCTAAAGAAATTGAAGAATCTTTATAACTAATTTTAAATATTTGTTTCTAAAATCTGTAGGTATACACGGAGAAAAAAGAGTTCCTAAAATCGTGAACAAGCGTTCATGAAAATGGGAACCACGAACAAAGTGTTCAAATTTCATGGTACGTTTTTCAAAATCGTTCCATGGGCTTGAACTCTTTGTTCGAGGTTCCCATTTTCATGAACGCTTGTTCACGATTTTGGGAACTTTTTTTTCTCCGTGTACGTTTATTCATACCAGAAACTTGTTTTGTATGCGTCTGTCCATAAGTAATGAAACAATATTGCCCACCATAAATATAATCATCTTCGAACCCAATCTGCTCCAGCTGACACTCATAATTCCGCTGACCGAAACGAATCCATCTCTGTGCCCAATAAACCTTAAAACACCTCTCTCACCAGCTCGTGAAGGTATTGAAAATTGAAAATCTATATAAAATTAAACTGTTAAAATATACGTCCACCTACCACACAGAGCCTTGGCTGAAGGGGCAGGAGAGCAGAGCTGGACAATGAGCTTGTGTGTTGTAAAAGCTGTTTTTTCAATCAATATTCAATCAAGGAAAGGGATCATTCGTCTAGGGTTGATTCATAAATTGCGTTACTTTTAAGAGCTATATGTTTATTTTTTGTTTCAATCTACTTTATAATCTATAATTATAAATATTGCAAATTTCATTGTATCAAATTAATGTTGAACAATTCTTGAATGTTCCTCAGCAAAGTAGAGGGAATCAATAGACGACGAAGACGAATGTCTCTTGGTGTTATTTATTGGTACACGCTGCTGGGGAGATATACTAAATGGAACGGTTTTGTAGACATACTCCTCATAATAGGCTGAAGGATTATGGATTGGTAATTAAAGTTTTATGGTGATAGATTTAGGGCTATCATTTTGGAATCTCAGCTCAGCGTTCGTCAAATCGTCGTCTTCGTCGTCAGTTTGGCCATTCCGGAGGGTGTTCCACTCGCGCCTTTCCGGGCAAATATTTGTGAGCCATATATCCTTCACAGTTTATGGTTGTTTATTGCTGCTGCTGCTGCTGCCGCTGACTGAAACCAACCAGAAAAGCTTTGCAGGAGTCTTTGGTGGTCCCACTGATCATAATCTTCCTCTTTTTTTTCTGAATATGAAATTTGATTGGAAAAAGAGTTCTTTACAGATTAACATTAATTTGATGGTTGATGATTTTACCACTCGTTCGATCCTCCGATTGGGATATCGGCCATCCAAATGCCGGGAATGCAAATCTCTCAAACACTCTCAATTCTGACACTTTTTTGACGGCTTCCACCGCCAGGATTCGATAAAGAAATATTGCCAATAGTGGGGAATATTGTGATTTTCGTACCGTACGTATATATTATGCGGGAAATTTATTGGGGAAAATCATACGAGAACAGTGAAAAATTGTTTCGGTGCAAGATTTATCGCTCCTCCGCGCGTTTGCTTTCTACTTGATCTTGATGATTGTGGCGTGGAATGGTGCTGGGAAACTGTGCTGTGGTGCGTGATTCGGACCTATGATCTCCAATTCGAAATTTCTCGAGGGCTTTAACCTTTTACCAACCATTTTTTTTGCCATGTTTAAGAAGGCATAATTTATTTAAATTAATACCGTTTTTTTTATTTTTTCATTCTTTATTTTTAAGTTTTTTTTTCTATGCATTTATCCATGGATCCACCTTGCTTTATTTATATGTTTTAGATCTATTCTGCAACATCAAATCATCAAAGCACGGTTGTATCGAAAAGAATGAATATTTTTCAAAACATTGGCCAAATTTTAAAACCAAAAATCTAAATTATTCGCTCTACACCATTGCCTTTGCGTTCTGGATTGCGAGATTTCTACTCGAAACTAGGTGTCCGAAGGCTTAATTGTTGAGGCAATTGTAAACCTCTTTTTACACCTTAGCTTCCAAGTTCAACTGCCTACCAGCGAATCCACCGAGACAGGACCCAGGGAGACGAAGCTACTAACTTTTAATACTTTTCTTGAATGGTCTACATTTCATCGCAAAAACCAGTATCGGCTTCTGGGGTGAATCGGGACTACAGTCTAAATAGAGACAGCAGTGTTTAGAGCACTTAACGGTTTTAGATTTGGAAATGGGTGCACACATTTTGTTGGTCTCAGCCTGTTCTATTAGAAACCAACCAGAAAAATCAAAACATGGTTAAAGCTGCTGTCCCAATTAACCCCATGTGTCCCAATTCACCCCAGTTGACGGTACCGAAAAACGCGGTGATAACGATACTCGGGGTGACTTTGATACTGGCGTAGGTAGAGAAATGTTCAAAGTACTTCATGAAGTAGTTTTGAAAAGTATTCAAAGTTAGTTAAATACAATAAGGAAAACATTGATCAACAGCATTGTTTGGATAATCTCATGTTTTTCTCAATTAATATTAATTCGAATCGTTAAACAGAACAGTTTTGTTCCATTGATTTTGTTTCGTTTTTTTTTAAATCGAAGCAGATTGGTGGTTTCAAAAGTGTCTTGGTGGTTTAAAAGATTGGTGGTCTGCGCAACAAGGTTCCTTTTCGGAAGATAATAACTTTTCAGCAAAAAATCAAAAAAATATGATGTCTTCGGGAAAGTTGTTCCAAATTTAATGAAGATTCTACATCTGAAAATTGATGAAGATTGGACGACTATTGCGCCCTCCACTGGTAAAAAACTGAAACAATTGCTTTTCTCCATACATTTTGACGATTTTTCCTATACAAACTTCAAGCGATTAGAGGGAGAGGTTCCCGTGGTCAGAATGAGCTCAAAGTTGTAATTTAACCTAGTGATGGGTCAATCTCTGATTTCAAGGTGTAGCCCCGAGAAAGCCCAGATTTTGACCACCCTAATAACCACACTGTACACAACCTACATAACACTTGAAATTACAAAATGGAGCGTTTGGTACGGTATGTCCACGCATCCTTCCTCCCATGTAGATTCTGTGAAATGCGATCCGTTCACAGAATCCTCTCTGCGGTAAACATAACGCAGTAGGGCTGGCCGCTTTAATCTTTACACTTTCGGGTGTTCTCGATGTAATACAAATATCAATAATGACAAGAAAAGTGCTTGGGACGTAATCTAATCATAAGACTTTCCAGCATGCTTTCATCGGACTGGCTGCGTCTATGTTATACTAGATTAGATTTGGTTAGATAAGACTCCGGATTTGCAGAAAATGTTGTATTCTACTTGTTTCAACTTGATTTTTTCAGCATTTGTAGATTTGACCAAATTTGTCAGAATTGAGAAAAAATATGGTCCAATTTTACCGGAGATATTCCGGATTCCGTTGGGGTACCTCGACCTTCTGATGTGGGTTTTTGGTCAGTATCACAAAAACTTTTTCGCTAAACAAGGCCGGAAATGAAATCACCTTAACATCGATGCACTGAACTGATGTCGATTCAGAGCAAATAAAGTAGTAATCCAGCTGCGTGTAAAAGGCCTGGGTGTAAAATAAATGTTGCATTATTTTATGAAATTCTATGTAATATTACACCCTGAAATATGTAGCTCATCAGTATGGTGAACCTACTTGACCGAAATGTCAAGCTCATATATGCGTTTATCCTTTCAATTCTTCATCGGTCTGATGGCCGAGCGGGCTAAGGCGCCAGCCCTTACTGTTGGTGCTGGGTTTGAATCCCGTCGGTTGCAAATTTTTTTGTGAGTAGAAAAATTGTACATGCAGTGTGTAATATTAAGTGTTTATTTTGACGAAGGTGATGTGCATGCTTTTGCATGCGATTTTACCATCAGATTTTTTGCTGTGTTGGTAGCCATTTGGAACCGGCTCTGGTGCCCCGTAGTACAAGATTGTTTTTTATTTTTTAGTGAAAAAAAAGTAGTACAAGATTATGATTATTTGCAGGATGATGTAGTAGAATGATGCTTTAAAATTTTGTACAATTTCCGGCATTTTTATGTGGAATTTTTTTTATCATAATGACAAAAATCTCAAATCGAAGGGCCAAGGTACCTCAACGGAATCCGGAATATCTTCGGTTAAATTGGACTATATTTTCCTCAATTCTGACAATTTAAAATGTAGACAAATCTGGATCTTTTAAAGTTAAAAAATATTTAGTTATTTCTAGAAAGTAAAAAGATTTTTACGAAAAATTAGGGTTTTTATGATTACCCGTACGCTTGAGTGTTAAAATTTGGTTCACAGAGACTTTCAAACAGATTTTTCGAATTAAACGACATTCAGAGTTATACCCTCGTGACGAAGACAGTGAGTAGGAGAGCAACTCTTTCTCCTCTAGAGGGAAAAGACCATTTTCTCTTGGTTTCAATTTCTTTTGTTTCCAAGCAAAAGCAAACGGAATTAATCTGAAGATCCTGTCTTGTTTACTGTATTGATTCGAGGTTTTTCCGTATTGAATGCAAAGATTCTAGAGAAAGCAAACTTGCACAAAGCAACCAAGCTTAACGGTCTCCTCAGAAATACTCAAGTATTCCCGTGCCACTTTACCCCACATCACAATATGCCAAGACAGTGTTCATGGAAAGCTTCCTGCCAGATTGGTGTGTGAAAAATTATAATCTGAGAATGCTTGGCCCTTCACACCCGTGAACCCCGTGTGCTGCTGAAGTATCCAAAACAATTGAGGAAAATCCAATGACTAGCTTGCTCTCGCAACATCTAGTTTACGAATTTGAATCTGTAGACCTCGCTTCGGGGACCAGCAGTACCATCGATACGCTTGGCTTGATTTATAGCTCTGTTTGTGCTGCTTCCAGTTATGGGGTTTATCGAAAATTAAATATTGTTTTTCGCAAGAGTGTAAAACGTGATGATTTCCAATATATCGTCCTCGCCCAATCGACCAGCCATGGCACTCATGTTGTGTAGAAGAAGATTATCGTATTCCAGCGAACCTAATGGGCCATAGCGATTTGAACGATGCACAACTTTTCCGCCGGTGGCCTTGGCTGCTCCGCTACGGTTCGAATCCATGGCGACATCCATCATTCAGCATCAGCAAACATAGAACATAGGACTCAGTGCCCCCACACGAAAAGTAATTGACAACAAATCGTATTAAATCAAGTCGAATAAAACAAAATGTATGAATACGAAATAAATCGCGCCGCGTTTTGCAGGCTGCTGCCGCGACCGAGTTGTTCGCACAACCAACTGTGCTTCATCGTCATCACCAAGGAGAAAGAGGGCTGAAGAAGGGAGAGATGGGGTGGGTTTTCCATCACATCAGATGCTGCCATCGAAACATCAGGCTCACCATCAGCCCACCCCCTCTGGGTAAAAACGCCGTATCGGCAAATCGTGCGCACAGAACGGTACAGCAGCAGACGACTTGAAAAATGTTCACCATCACAAAGCAAATGTCAATTGGCATTTAGAAAAACATAGCTTTCCGATCAATTGAGCGCCCATTCGATGTCCTGGCGATGATGAACGGGCGCTGAAAGGCCGGTTTGGGACTGTTTCGATTGAGGGAGTACCATTTCTGCAGTGCTTTTCTTTAATTTAGTTTGATGGTATCATTATCTTGTACTTTTCTATTATTACACATTCATACTTGAAAGACACTTTGTACGAACGCAAAGGATTCAAAATGGACTTTTAAATCAATTTAGAAAATATAACTTCGTGCCCCTTCTTGACAGAAAAGGTCCTACTTGACAGCTCTTTCCAAGGGGACCATAGTTGATGCATCGAAAAAAATGTTGTCTTTTTCAATTTATTTTTTGGCATGAAAATGGAGAAAAGTGATCACACATGGTTTTTAATCGTTTTTTTACCGTTGTACATACAAATTTACATAGGGCTTTAGTACCATATTCAATACAATTCAGTTTTTATTAACTAAATAATCAATTCACAATTTGGTTTACAATTAAACCTAATAGAGATTTGTTGATAAATATGTCTTCCGATACAATTGGTTATTCTAGTAATCACTAGTAGGAAAAAGTTCAAGAAAAAAATCCTACAAAATTGCTATAGAAAGGCGATAGTTAGAGAATCTTAAAGCTAGATTACAGAATAGTTTTGTCTGTTGACGTCAAAGAGCAGCGCTGCACGAGGCACGGCGTTGTACACGTATTTGATCATGAGCTCTCCTAGTGCCTTGAACTGTTCTGCCTTGTTACGGCAGGCACGAAAACGAGTTAACATTCCCCCCGCGAGTGCGCAAAACTCTGGAAGAGTGCAGAGGTCATCTCCGGACACAGTTGCTTGTTCCGGAACTGTACCGTTCGCCGTGGTCACGCCTACGTAGGAACCTATCAAGCCTGGAGGAATCGCTGGAGTATTCCGATAAATCGGGGTTTTTCGGTAATTTTTTTTTAACTTTGGCTAGAAATAACAGTTTGTCAATGATTATCAATTATTATTTTTTTATTAAATATGCCTTTATTGAACTTTCTTGTAATAATTACATTTCATTTACATTCTAAGTGGTATGGCTAGATGCTCTTCAGCTTTATTTTTTTTTTCGTTTTATTATTAACTGTTCACATTCATTTATTTATTTCAAATTGTTTTACATTTTTTGCATTTAATCGAATACATTTGGGTAAAAAAGAAAAAAAAACACTTTAACAACTAATCCTAACTTAAAAGTAAAATAACAATTCTTTGAAATATTCAAGATCATTAGAACGAGTAAACTACGAACTGTATTTTAAGATAAATTCTCCAAGCGTTCTTAGGGGAAGGTGGGGCAAGACGACTATATGGGGTAAGAGGAACAATCGCTCGTACGGCCGTATTTTTTACAATTTTGATTATTTCCAGTATGAGGAATTGTTGCTAGCAATGCAATTAGCTGATTCTACTACCACTTAACCGCCAAAACGACGTAAACGCTACGGGGCATAAGATTTAATGAAGTTTTTTTCATTACCTTCGTTTTCTTATAATATTTGGAAAGTACAAAATAAGGCTTAGGGTTCGTTTTAAGGCTCATATATCAAAATGTTATTTTTCCTAGATCAGTAGTGTCCCTACCAGTGACAAGCGATTATTACAATTATTATTTAGAAGCAGGTCAATATTGCCTTCATCCGTTGATGCTGGTTGGTTTTCCCTCGGTTGCTGACTGAAGCGTGGAGGTGTTGTATTCTCTGCAACTTCTTGTCGCAGATTCAACGGCAATGGCTGCAGATTTGGAACCACTCGAACAGATCCCGCTCCTGGTGACGCCAAAGCAGGAAAATCCACGTATGTGAATGCTGGTGGTGTTTTGCGGTGATTTGGTTGTTGCCTCATCGTTGCTTGTTGCCGAATTTTGACCAACTCAGCTCGTTTTGGGCAGCTCCGATGCTTGGTCGAATGGTCGCCACCGCAATTGAAGCATTTCGCTTCGATGTTCTCGTTGATTGTTTCGCAAGCTTGATGAAACAGTTCCTCCCACCATGTCCAAACTGTAAGCAGTTCGAACATTGTGTCACGTCACGGTGCACTGGACGATAACGTTCCCACGATGATGTTGAAAATTGCCCGAATTGCTTTCAGCTCAGACGGCGTTTGTCGATCCTTTCTCGAGATGAACCAGGTACAGTTGATCACGATACTTGATGCCCTTGTTGTGTTTCGTCATCTTGAAGACTTCGATCACGTTCAACTTAAGAGTTTTGAGCTCTTCTTTCAGCACACTCACATCCATGTCGTACAGGCCTCGGAGGACCTGTTTCATGGGGCGTTTACCTGGATCGTCATGGCTGTAGTATTCAATCTTTGTGTTGTTCAGGAAATCCCCAACGTAGTTGTAATCCTTTCTGGTAGGTAGCAGAATTTTGAGTCCATCAGCACACATGCGAATGGAAGCTCGTAAGGCACCAGATTTGATAAACCCGGTCAGCCACTTTCGCACCGAATCCGATGACGATGTTTTCACAAAAATGGGTGGAACCTTTTCCCGTCGTTCAAATTCCTCCTTCTCGCTTACATCCACAGAGAGGGTAGCGAACTAGTTTCCAGACGAATTTTTAGCGACCTTGCCCAAACTGCCTGGCTTTGCAGGTAGTGCATCAGCATTCTTTAACTTCTTCAAATCTGCCGATTCTGCTGATGAGGACTGCCTCTATTTCTTGCCGTGGGGCATTTTTTGCGCTTTTTAGCACTTTTCAGGAGCTAATATCGAGGAGTACCTCTCTCGTTGTTGGTTTCCAACGGAATCGTCAATGTTTATCAAATTTCATACTTAGCAGCGGGTTTTAATTTATTTTTATTTTTTGTTTTTTTGATGAAATCTAATTTTTTGCAGTTTGGAAAAAAAATTATTTCTTCACAGTTTTCAACTACAAGATTAAAATCTAGTAACCTTTTATAAAGATGGTTCATCTAAAGTGATAATTACAAGCTTTTTTGAAATTGGTACTCAGTTAACAGGTTGTTGAAAGACCTTCTAAATAAGTCTGATATCTTTATCCCAGAATATATGTATTTTTCGTGAAATATACGTTTTCCTATCTGAATCTCTTTTTTTGTCTTAAAATTTGGTGATGCTCAGTAAAACAATATTTATCATGTTATCGAACTATTAGCAAATGACCGATTCAATTAAAGAATTATTCAAATCCTCACCAAACACCACAAAATGTTTACCCTTCACCTCCGTCCACTGTTTTCCACGATACCACCGGACCTGATTTTATCGCCGTATGATGTTCGATGTTCTCTTCCCACTTCACCGTTGATCCCAGAGAGTCTGATTATAAGTCAATCGGAACAAGGCAAATCCATCAACCCGATGACGACGACGAATCGCTTCTCGCGCCGTTTCGTTCTGGACGGGGAAATAAACTTGGCTCATTTTATGATCAGAAATTGATTTTGATTGAATTTAATATGATTTTATTTGATTTATTGTACCTTTTATATCGATGTTCGCTTTGTTTTTACGACCGGTCGGTTATCATTGCATTGCATTGCCCCGTCTGTGACGTTCTTTATCGCCTTTTGGGAGGACATCCCTCGGGGTCGTCGTCGTCGTCGATGCCAAGATGGTCAACAACTACAAGAAGGATTAACCACCAAGGCATCGTCGATTTGTACAACATTGAAAACATTGATGGATTTTTGATTCGGTTCAAAAACACGACCACCCTTGCCAACTTAATGGATCGTGTTAGCGTGATGAGCGTTTTATTCGTCAACGAAATGATTCGTTGATAAGATTGTGGGAATCGCATGTAAATTCTGTGGATGTCTTCTTAGTGACCAACGCAAACTATCCTTCGCACTGCGGTTGACCTGCTGGAGAACCCTACTTAATACCTATTTAAAAATGATTATGTTCACATCAGCTCAAAGAGTGCCGACTGCTTGGGACGCGATCTTCGGCGCGGGCAAATTAAAGGAACCCTGCTGGGGAACAATGTCTTCACGGGTGTCACACCCGTCAGATTCGAGCGTCCAACGGACCGGTAGCCGACTGGTGTCTGCTTGTGCCGCTGCGTGTGTGACGACGAGAAAAAATTATGAGATTATGATCTTAATCGACCGAATCCAATAAGTAAGCTAAGGAAGAGTGACACCCATTGAAAACCGGCGCGGCAAATATGGCATCGAAACGATTTCCGGGCTGAAGTTAAGGTAAACTAGGAAAACAATACAAAACCTTGCTGACATTTTCAGAACGGTGATTCTAGTCAGCGTTCTAATGTGGTCTAACAATTGATAATTTTCGAAGATTTTCCTAAAGTGTATAATCAAGAAGTAAACCTAATTAAGAAGATCATATTTGAGTTCAAAGCAATGCCTATGACCGAAAATTGAGCCAAATCCATTTCAATCTGGGAAAAGGGATAAACTGCAATAATTTCAATTGAATGAACTTTAACCTTCTAACGCCCATGGTTGCACCAGAACACCACAAATTTTTAACTTCAAATTGATATTTCTCGAAAATTGTTAATTAGGATGTTTACTGCCTCCAATTCAAATTTCATCTAATTTGGTAGAATCTGTAAAAAAATGCAAGGAAAAACGTAAAAAAATCACGATTTTACTCTGGGCGGAAAGTGCTTAACATTCATTTATGACCTTATCTCGTTGACGCATTCTTTTTTAGGCAATTCGATGAATATTTGAAATATGCAAAGCCATCCCTGGATGTTTTGATTTTGAACCAAAAAAAAAACTGTGCATGGAAAACTCCTGCTGGGCACGAAAGAATCTGTCATTGAAGAATCGCGACCATCACCTTACTCGTGGTTTGACTAAACGTTGATATCTACACTTGGTCTGCTTGCCCGACGTCCAACGTATCGTAGAGCTTAATTACCTCCCACAACCTTCTCCCTCCGGCACCAACGACTCGATTATAAACGGTAGCAAATATTCCGACAGCCATCAAGCATTTCACGCGAGGTTCGCTTCTCAACGGTCATCGGCCAGCCAGCCCAGTCAGCTTCCGCCAAAGGGGGCTTCACCAACTATCGACTCGTTTACGCGTCTGGACATAATTAAAACTGATATTTCTCCAATTAAATTCAACGGGGGCCTACCTTTGGAGGTAGGGAGGTGAGCCTTGCCATGTCCAAATACGGCACCTTCCAGTAGCGGACCAGATGCCAGGTTGGCTGTCAAGAAGCCGGGACGTCACCGGACGGACTTGGCTGATGCTCTGAATGAGTGACTTTTATTCTCACTTATAAGCGCTAAATCATGCGCGAGCGATCGCATCCCAGTTTGGGGAGGGGTGGGAGCAAAATTCCGTGACACATTCGGCCGACTGGTTTCGATTTCAATTATAATATAATCGCCTCCTTCTTCCTCGGACTGCCTTCGAAATCGGCGTGTTGGTTATACGCCGTGGGCTATTAATTCATGAGGCTATTATTGTCAACATGAATGAAAGGTATTCACAGCACTTTTGCCTTTGAAGTTGCCTCCGAAATCTGCGGCAGCTTGAATCAAACTGACGCGCTTCTCACGGTTAATTGCATTAGCGATTAATGCCATTCTCGAGCTCGAGGTTTGATTTATCGATTGATTGGAGATTGGGGAGCAGCCAGGAAGTTTAGTGTTATGTGATTGCGTGTTTTTTTTTGGTTACAAAAATAGGTCAGACCTAAAGCTGTGTTTTTTTATTTCGACATTAAACATTAAACATCAAACAGAAGGTTTGGTACTCCGAGACCCTCTGGGATGGGACATTGTATTTCCACGAATGCCCTGGACACTATTTGCCGTGGTTATAGCGCCACAACTCGCTCTAAACATTAAACATTAAAGATTAAACATTAAACATTAAACATTAAACATTAAACATTAAACATTAAACATTAAACATTAAACATTAAACATTAAACATTAAACATTAAACATTAAACATTAAACATTAAACATTAAACATTAAACATTAAACATTAAACATTAAACATTAAACATTAAACATTAAACATTAAACATTAAACATTAAACATTAAACATTAAACATTAAACATTAAACATTAAACATTAAACATTAAACATTAAACATTAAACATTAAACATTAAACATTAAACATTAAACATTAAACATTAAACATTAAACATTAAACATTAAACATTAAACATTAAACATTAAACATTAAACATTAAACATTAAACATTAAACATTAAACATTAAACATTAAACATTAAACATTAAACATTAAACATTAAACATTAAACATTAAACATTAAACATTAAACATTAAACATTAAACATTAAACATTAAACATTAAACATTAAACATTAAACATTAAACATTAAACATTAAACATTAAACATTAAACATTAAACATTAAACATTAAACATTAAACATTAAACATTAAACATTAAACATTAAACATTAAACATTAAACATTAAACATTAAACATTAAACATTAAACATTAAACATTAAACATTAAACATTAAACATTAAACATTAAACATTAAACAATAAACTATTTGAGGAATGAAAATCCAAACAAATCAAACCAGTTAAACTGATGATAATAACCACAGTGTGAATGCCATCAGCAGACTATATTTTAGGAATTTATTTATGAGGTGTGATCTTATTGAGGTAAAGACACTGATGAGTCGGCACCTAGTTTACAAAGAAAACAAATCTCCAAAAGGCAAAGATCGCTGGGTCTTTGCCGCCTTCACTCCGCATGGAACTTCATTATCCGAAATAATAATGATATTTATCATCATTAGGCACATTAAAAATATCATCTTCGCAGTGCTACTAACTAAAAGCTGCTTTTTTTCTGTGGGGAGACTCGCTCTTGTTGTGGTCCAGCCACGTGACACTGGCGGAAAGGAACTGTGAATGGCGATGGGAAACGATTTTCGGGTGGAAAAATAAATAAATCGTAAATTATTGATCCCTGATGCGAAGGCCGCGCTTCGAAAGCCATTTGGATGCCGCGGTCTGCGGTAGAGCAATGAAGAATAAACGAGGATGTCACCAGACTACCGGGGCCGGTGTCGTTGAGAATCGTTTTAAAGTTATCAATTTGGTAATTTACGATACTCTTTGTGGCGTTAATCCATTTTGGGAAGAATGCATTTGAAAGTTACGGTGAATCGATGAGCTACTGGAATTTTGTACGCTGAACATGCTTTGTGGTCCAAATTTGATCTAAATGGTGCGAAGAAAATCTCTAGTTTTTAGCAAAATAATGTTCAATTCCGTGGCAACTATAAGTTTAAAAAAGTTCGAATCAATCGAATAATGTTGCCAACGAACAATCATTACTAGCATATTTCCTTCCTCGGGCCAAACAATCAGTCAAACGTCCACGAAGAAGTCGCGTTCCGCCCCGATTCGAGCATTTTCTCACGTTCTCTTTGATGTTTCAAAGATTCGAGGGCACCCACTCCAGAATCTCATCATCATCCACAGGCCGTCCGGGCCGTCCGTCATTGTCCACGCACTTTGGAGCGCTTCAGCAAACACATCAAAGCAAATCCAGAGCCCAGAAGCGACCAAAGTTGTTATTTTAGGATCCGGTAACCGAGTTTTGGTTTATTTTCGTTAGTTAGTGATCCTGGGGGCACAAATTATCCAATCGTTCCGGACAAGGAGCAGTTTATGCTAACGTAACCTTCTCATCCCTTAGAATAAACATTTTTCCAGGATTCATCAACAAGTGTCGTCAAAAAAAAAAGGAGCTGCAGCCTGTTGGAAAGTCACAATCAAGGCTCGATTCTAATTTGAATAATCTGCAGCCTTCCTGAAACGGCCTATTTAGTGTCACTCGTTGGTATCAATGACAAATCCAATAACCAACTAGCAAGAACAAAGAAAAAGGCAGACGGAAAGGGATAATCGCATCCGACAGCAAGCCCGACTACGTACAATGGAAAAAAGGACAGAAAAGACGGATTTGTCAAAAAAAAAAGTATCGAAATTCCGGAATTTCCGAAATCAATTTCCGCAGCTGACTGACGAACAAATATTTACGAAGCGAATAGAATAGGAAAGACCGTGAAAGTCAATGAATCCGATCCTGACGGCACGTTCATCTGGTGTTTTGCTTTGATCGGATTTTGGGTTGCTTCTTCCTTGTTTCCGTTTTTGACCTGAATCTTGATGGATTGGTTAATGAAGAATTGCTGAAAATGTATCTGGTTAATATATCAATGTAATATGTGTTTAAATAATAAGATTTGATTTGTGCTTTACAACGGTATTTTTTTTGATTTTTCATTTTAAATACTACCCAAGCAGCAACTTTGTTCACCAAGAGATTTCCGAACTGGTTGTTGAACTCATTTACTATGCTTGCCGAACGTCCCCGAGAACTCTAGAACGCTGGGAAAAGCTCACGTTTTTCTGTTGTTAAACATCTCTTCAACCGTTAGAAAACTGCGTGTTAGTTTCATACTTGAATAGAGAACGTTTGTTGAACATGTTATAAGAACTCATGATCATAAGATTCTGAACCGGTTAGTTAAACGTTGTTAGAACCGTTTAACAACATCCTGCCCTTAAGATTAAGAAGTGAGTTAGGCAAACGTTTTAAGAATCGTTCAAGAACATATCATGCAGACATGAAGCTGAATGAGGTTTTTCATAAAATATGTCCCAGGTGTTCGCTTAAGAGATTTTTTTTCTTTATTTAATACTTTTTTTGGAGTTAAATGTCTCTCTACGATACATTAAATACTAGCCATGAATAATAAACATATCAACCATAAAAAATCATTCAATTTCATTATAATGCTTTTAAAAATATTTTTTTTCTCAATCATGTTTGAGTGATGATCACCATCGCTTGCTACTACTCTGTTGCTGCTGGTGGTTCGTCAACATGTTCTTGCTCGGTTTTTAAAACACGAACGTGAACTACACATAAACAACTTGTTTACGCGAAATCTCAGCTGAACCCAAAGGTTAAATCTTCAATGATATCATATTTAGCAAACTGAAATGAAACATTATGTCTGCAAATATCATTTTGCTACACGAGTTCTACAAGCATGTTTCATTTAATTCAAACTTCAAAATGAACTATTCATAATCCGTTGCTAGATTTGGCATTTGTGTTACACAACCATGTTGAATACACTCAACCCCCGGTGGTTGGTCACTTTTTCGTTTGACACTTTTTAGTTTGTACCCCGTTGGTTTGACAAAGTCAAACTAAAAAGTGACGTCAGGCGCTCACGCACTCTATCAAAACGAACGTTTGGTAGTGTGTGTAAACTCCGTGTAAAAGGGGTGTCAAACTAAAAAGTGACCCCGTGACAACAGTTGGTGTCAAACCATCGGGGTTTGAGTGTAATGGTTTTTTGATCAAAATATGCTTACATAACATAAAAGACTCACTTGACATCACGTAAACCTTGTAAAATTCAGATTTATGATTGACTGCGATAGGGAAGACCAAACTACTCCTCTCTGAGCATGTTCTTGTGTGAGTGACGCTAAGGAGCAGAGTAGGCCTGTGCAAAACGATAGACCAAATCTCTGGCTGCTTGTGAATCATGGTAGCTCACGATTGGTTGCGCGCTTGCGATTCAAGCTATTGAAACAGCACCAAGTGAGTGATTTCTAATCTTTGATCCGAAAATCAGACCCCTGCTGAATTTAGTTTCAAATATCTGATTGCATACTGCAAATATCAAAAAGGATGCAATGAAATTAATCAAGGAAAATTAATTGTCGCTTTTTGACGTTCCGAGGAAAACGCGTTTTAATGTTTGACCATGAATAACCAAAATATAGAACACGTAATGTAAACAATGACATACACGTTTTGTTTGGTTGATAATTCTGTGCATTTTCCCGATGTTTGGGTGAAATTGGTTGCCGAAGTCCAGAGTTATAATTAAAAATGTTTACGGTAGTTATAAGTGTGTCAAACGCGTTCTGCCCGGAAATCCCTTTGACAACATGGCGCGCTCACAGCAAATTTTTAGGGTGTGTCAAGATAGCACGACTTCTTTCATATGAAAAGTGACAACAATCCACGAAGTTTTGTTAGGTTTTTATTGAACAACTCAGGATTGAAATCGAATTATAGGGATCTGTGAAGGTCAAAAAGTGAGGCAGTGAGCTGCACAAAATCGTGTTCTTAACTTAATTTGCCCACCATTCACGTGCGACAAGATACCCCTTTTTCAAAATTGCAATTTATCTTAACCCTTCAGCAGTCGCGTACTTGTACGTACACCCAAACGGCGGTCGCATGATTGTGATGCATGACGGCATGAAATTATATCAGAATCTGCATGAAAATTGTCCTCATGCATTTTTTGCAATATAGGGGTATGACATTTTTGCCCGTTATCGACAATTGTCGACATTACCGACGGCTTTCTGGTTGTATTTCACATATAAAAACCTTATCAGAACGAAGATTGAAGCACCAACTTCTTGGTTATTGATCCGACAAACTACCACCGAGCCATGGACGCTTGATGAAATGTGAGTGAAAGAGCACCAACATATTCTTCTCTTTGGAGTGTTGCTCGGGGACGGGCCAGCATTATATGTGTTGGTGAGAACTGCAGATCGATGACATGTTTAAACCCGGGCAAAAATGATCTACGGGCTTGCTGCAAAAAATGTAATAAAATGTAACATTTTCTGCAGCAAATAAGTAGGATAGAGGACCCAGAAATCGCCCAATTTATAGCGGGAATTTAAAAAATTTGACTAGAATTCAATGACAATTTATGGTTTTCGGTTCTATATGTAGAGAAATCAAATGAAATTATGACACAAAGCTAAGAAAATATGGTCTCCTATTAATACACAACATAATCCCGAAGCTCAATTTCATTAATGTGCACATATTTTGTTATAAATTCAGGTTTAAAAAATCCTATATGTCTATTCTAACTAAAACCAAAACATGTTCTCACTCGTAAAAAAATATGACTAATTCAAAATTCCTGATAGAACTCATGTGTCCCTATTCACCCAAGATAAGGGCACACAGTTACAATTAGCTCCATGTTGTTGTTGAATTTATTAGGGGAACTTTAACCCTATGGGTCATTTGCTCCCGATTTGACTAAATAGAAAACTTCGAGAACCTCTTAAATAAAAATATTAAAGCACATAGTCGTCGTGCTAACTTGTCGTACGTGCATTTTGGGCAAAATTGAGTTAAGAACGCCATTTTGTCCATCTCCCAATGCCACATCTTTTGACCTTCACAAATCCCCGAAATTCGATTTCAATCTTAAGATATTCATTGAAAACTAAAAAAGCTCCGAAAGTTTTGTCACTTTTCATATAAAAGTAGTTTCAATCTTGCTATCTTGTCACTCTCTGAAAATTGATGTAAGTGCGACAAAAGGCCAAAGGGATTTCAGGTCAGGATGCGTTTGACGCACGTACAAGTGAGACTACCGTAAACATTTGTAATTATAACTCGTGACTCCAGCAACCACCTTCAACCAAACTTCGGGACAATGCACAAAATGGTCAGCCAAACAAAACGTGTTTGTTATTGTTTACATTGCGTGCTCTCGTTTTTGTTCATTCAAGGTCAAACATTAAAACGCGTTTTTCTCGGAACGTCAAAATGGCGGTTGCGACAAGTTAGCAAGACGACGTCGACTTGTGCTATTTTGAAGGATATTGTGTAACTACTTTTCCCTCCTTTGCTCAATTTGTTCTCCTATGTACCAGTAAACTATTACCACGTTTGAACTAGGTATTCCATATCTGAGTTTAGGTTAATTTTTGAACTGATGTTTTACCAAAACAAAAAAAAAATGATTAATTAACCTTTAAAAATAATCTGGAATGATCCAAATATATTTTCAAGCACATATCGCTGCGATTAGATAAGTTTTTATGGTAAACGAAAACTGGTTCTGAATAAAATCTCAAAACTTAATACTAGATTTCGTCTTGGGCGAAAATTGGATCTCATGTTTTTTCATGACCACAGAAATCGCCCACTTTATTTTATTAAAATAACCTGTGATTAACTTTTAAAACAGGTAAATCACTAGATTTTCATGAAATTCAGACATGCACTGAAGCAATAAATTATTCATATACATAATTTTCGAACACAATGAGTTGTTTTCCCTCATTAATTAGTCGAAATTGACAAAAATAAGGCGGCTGCAATAAGGTTTTTTTGAAATGCTCATAAAAACTTAATAAATAATAGAAATTCATTAAGAAAGTTTCAATTAGTGCTAGAAATGAATGAATATGTAAACGTGCATAATTAATTCAACCAAAAAATGGTATAAGTTAGCTAAATACAAATTAAATCCAGTAGGTGGGCGAAAACTGGAGCAGGGTGAAAACTGGGTCCTCTACCCTACTCCTGGAGAGAAAAAAAAAGTTTGTTTACATCGTAAGAAAAGAGTGTTCCGAATTTGTGAATATCAAGGGTCAATGTTTTTCTTTAAAAACTTGATATAAAACGTAAAAATATACAGCCGGTCAAACCATCAACCGAAAGATCGCAAGAAAAGCTTTCACATGAAGGTAAAAGCAAATCATTATGTTCAACTTTCGATTTGCTATGATTTGTTGAACATTTGCCGATCTGTAAACTGTTCCGAATATGAGGGAAAACTGTACCACGCTATTTTGTGAACATTGTGAAGAACCTCAATTTTTTAAATGTTGGTATCGCAGGAACCCAAAGTCTCAAGAAGTCGATCCAGAACTCATTTTTGATCCAATTTAAAGTAAAATCTGTGCAATCATTTTTTTGTTTCCCAGGTGCCTAAAAAATTTTCAATGTTGGCCTAAAATGTTCCAAAGGCATTGAATATCTAGTTTATTACACTCAAAAAAAAAAAAAAAAAAAAAAACTCAACCATTTCATTTGTCGGCACTTACTGCCGATCAAACGACGCCATCTATTGCTCACTAAAATCAGCAAAATTCCTCTTGAGGCAACGTTACCCCACTTGAGGGCAGCAAATGAAATGAATAAATCGAAGAAAAAAATGCCGAAAGCAAACGAATTGAACACTTGCTTGAGCATCTCCACGATGAGGGTTCACACTGAAGTTATTATTCCACCGAGTCGAGCCGAGCCGATCCCGCGTGATGATTGATCTTTTGCGTGAAAACAGGCCGGACGGATGATTGACTACTGGTTAATATAATGAAGAGGCCCCTCTTTTTGGCGGCTCCTTTCAATGTCGGCCAACCAACCACCGCCATTTTGAATTCATTGCTTCTTGGAGCGCGGTTTTGACGAGATTTTAAAAACTGTGTTTAGCTTTTGTTTGTGCCGACTCATGGCCACTGCTCACACTTGAGCGGTCGGCGAAGAAGATCCGCTTCGAGCCATCAACACCATCTTGGCATTAAGTAGATGATTCCTCCCCGAACCAACCAGACACCTCAAACGTAAGTGTGTGTGTGTTTCTGTATGTGTCTGTTTATATGTTGCACATTATGCAGCATCTCGTTCGGTTATGCTTCTGAGAGGAGCAGAAGCCAAGTCGGAGTTGGAAATTTGTTCCACCATCATTAATGCTCATCACACTCATTCATCATTATCACTCCCCGTCTTTGTTTTCTCAAATAATAAATGTCTTGGAAAATAAATATTTCCCTTTGAAAACTATTCAATTACCGTACAATGAAGTGTAGGTATGGAGCGGGGAAAAATTAAAATCCACTCATGAGACGAGCTTGCTCTCAGGACGGAAATGATTGAGTACATTGAAAACGTGAGAATAAAGATTTTGTTCAAACTTCATCAAAATGAAAGGTATGAAGCTGAAAATCAATATTAGTTGATTGTAATCAATTTCAATTGAATATCACGAATATTAAATGAATACAATATTGTTGTCATTGAAGATTTATGTTTTTTAAGGATGTAAGTGAGTAATCAAATAGATTGAAATGAATTTATTTTAAGATTAAATTAAAAAAAAAATCTGCATTCTTCATTCCTGATTTGAAATTTTATTAAGATGCTAAATAATTATACTTCTTTGTAGACAATTTAATAAAATGTTTATATGTTGATACATTAAATTTCTCTAAACAATTTTCACAAATTGTTAGTGCAATTTATGATAGATCGAGATTTGCTGTTAAAAAGCTAAGTAGAACAAAATCTATGGAACTATGCTAAAGGAGGGACAAGAGATCCGGCCTCCAAAAAGTGTATAAATAACACTTAATTGCTAATAACTTTTGATAGGGTTGTCAGATCTTCAATGTTTTGGGCTCATCTTTTTTTACCTTTCTGAAAACGTATAACATGATAGGGTTTCTTGCAAAACCACCCTTTGTACAATCTTCCGGACATACGCCAAAATCGTTTTTTAGCATAACTTTTGAAGTACATAACTAAACTTGCTGATTTTAAATAGAGACCTATGGGACCCCAAGACGGATCGAATGAGACTAATACGGTCAAAATCCGTTCATCTAGTCCGGAGATAATCAAGTGACAATTTTTTTGTCCACCCACCTACTCACATCTACACAGACATTTGCTCAGAACATGATTCTGAGTCAATATATACACGTGAAAGTGGGTCTACAAAGTCAAATTAATAAGTTCATTTTTCGAGTGATTTTATAGCCTTTCCTCAGTAAGGTGAGGAAGGCAAAATGAATCGTTTTGGATTAAATGATGATTGAAATTTAGGCGCATGGATCATATCATTCCACAGCCGGCTGTCTAAGATTACATCTCAAACAAATATTCGCGTCGGAAGAAAAATATAAAATACACTGAAATAATAATGACACGCTCTCAGTTTAGGACTTACTTGATCGAACTTCTGAGTTTTTTTTTCCAACGTAATCTAATAAACCATAATTGTGCAACTGTGGGTAGTTTGATTTTAAAGCTATTTTTTCATTTCCTGTTCTTTTTAATAAGCCTTTTTTAAAGAATTGTGGAATCAATACTTACATGTTAAAATGTCCTGTATAAGTAATCTCGATTTCACCATACGCAAAAACATGAAATTGAAATCACGAACAAATTTTAAATGTCCGGCCAAAATCGGGCCATGAAATTTATCTATTTCTACGTGTATTCTCAATTTCATGATCGCTGTTCATGAAATCATGAAAGGATTTGTTTTGTGCATCTCTCACGGTCTATCTACATTCACCACGCTCACTCATTTTAGAAAATTGTATAATAGGATTTTTAATCTTTGGAAAGGAAACTTTTCCTCTACAATGAAAAAGAACGCAAAAAAATGACATTCATAAAACACAATTATGGAAATGTCAATGACACAAACAAAACGTCTCCGATTTTTACTTAGAAAATAAATTTGAAATCGTTCATGAAATTGGGGACCATGAATAATGTGTTCAATTCTCATGGTATTTTTTTCAAAAAGTACCATGGAATTTAAACACTTTGTTCTTGTTTCACATTTTCATGAACATTTGTTCACGATTTTGGGAACCCATTTATCTCCGTGCACGAAGCAAAAAAAAATCACCGCAAACAAGACAGGACGACAGCAACCTCCTTATAAGTTTTGTTTTATTTTTATATTTATAATACTATTTTTATTAGATCCTTTTTGGGCTTGGCACCTGGTAAGAACCGAGTCGGCTGTCCTAACTAGTTTGAGACGCACTGCCAATTGAACTACCGGGGAGATTATAGAAGTCTCTAAGATTCTAAGTTAGGTTATTGTAGACAGAACATCACTCTCTCAATCCCAATCGGGACTATTCTGCACTCGGCCGTATTGCTGAATGCAAAAAATTCAAAAACTTGTTTTACCCTAAAGTGACCTCGTTGTTTATAATAGAAATTTCGGATTAAAATTTGCTTAGTACATTATTTGAATCAAGTTGACATTTTATTATTCATTCAATTATTTAAGATTTTTCTTTGGGTTTGTTCTCGTACTCCATGATAAACTGATACTAGTGGCCACGTTGTGTCGGTTTAGTTACAAGTGATTGTTGGAAAAAATGGGTCCACCGCTACCGCTGTTGTTCTCCATGCTCATCTCATCATTTTGCATGCTTTTCAGCAGCGATCTGGTCTCGCACATGGTCAAGTGTTGAATGTTTTTCTAATAAGAGAGAGAAAAATAAAATTAAAATTATTTTAAATTTCTTCACCTTCACAAACACCGCCGCTGGTTTCGCCACTCACCGTAATGGCAGCACATAGTCCGGTAACCGACCGCCAGATGGCGCCACAATCACCGGACGGTTGGGCTGTTTCCACTAGTGACCGCTTGCCGGCGTTCCAGTCACGAGAAAACGTGACCTGCGCTTCGGAAAGCGACGACGCAAGCACCACCAAAAGCATCGCGGCGCAGATGAGCTTTGCCATGGTTGGTTGTCTGGAGTGGGATAAAGTTTATGCTTTTATTATGCTTTCTATGCGTATGTTTTATATGTGTTTGATTGGTTCACGTTGATGTTGATTATAAATCTATTTTTATTAAAAATTTTGATGAACAACGTTCAAATAATCATAAAACAATTAACAGGTAAATAGAAACGAAACTCGTCTATAATTATTATTTAAACCATTTGTTAAGTTTAATCCAAGCTCAAATCGATCGTGAAATATTAGTTCTGACAGAACAGTGAAGACTTTATCGTAGAAAAAAGACCAGCAATTTCCATTATGAAAATCGAAGCAGATTTGAAAATATTAAACTAAGCATTTTTAAAACAAATTTTCTCATAAATGTTCTGCTAAATCAGGCGTTTTCAACCAGGCAACAAAATTTTGGTATTTTAGTAATATACCAAGATCATCAGCAAAATTAGCAAAATATTCCACGTTTTGGACTACCTTTTTATGTAATCAAGCATGAAAATGTATTAAAATATCTTGAGTATTGAGTGATTTTGCTTGTTCGCGTCCAACCCCCCCTTTTGGCCCTTCATACGTCAGTAATTTGAAGATGCTCTCTTTAAGTCTGAGCCACTGTAATTCTAGGCAACCGCTACATAGGTCATCCTTGAGGCCCTGTTGGTTATCTCATCAAATCAAATCAATTTAGTTTACTATTTTTACTATTTTCGCAAGTTCTTGTGATGAAAATTGTTGTGACTGCGTGGTGCTTTCAGCGTTGGGTATATTTATGGTATTGGAAATTTTTAAGGAAAATATTTATGATATTTATTTGAATTTATTTTCAAAAAAGTTAATAAAATTGGATTGGATTGCAACTGAAACGTACAAAACTGCTCTTTAATTGAAATTCAAAAGGATCAGTTAGGAAAAGTCCAACATTGAAATATTTTCATGAAACTTCGGAATATGTACTAATATGTATAATATGTCATAATTTATGATAATATCATTCAACACTTCAAAGCAATTTCCACTTATTATAAGTTGAAATGATTTTAAGAGTTGTACAAGGTTTATCTAATTTAATTTTTTATTCCACTCTGTTGAACACTTTCTAGTTACACTTGTTGCATTCACCTTTGAATGAACATTTTCACTTGTGGTTTGTTTGATTTCACTGAATACTTCACAAAACTGTTCGTCGATCGTAGAGCAAGATTTGAACTTTGCACTGTAATGTTTGCGATTGAACTGATGATTTCCGTTATTCTTCCGGTCCTTTTTATAGCGAAGATTCAAGGTACAGATTTCCAACACCGTGTTGACAACCATATTTCACCCGTGATAATAGGATATGTAAATACGCCGGGAGACACTCTTTTGTCCAGTGGGAGAGGGTCAGGAAAATCCGCCGTGGGAAAAACTTGGCCATGAGAAGGTGCAAACCGTAATCGATGTGGACAGCTTTGAACTTCAAAAGAATAATAGGATTTGTTGTTATTTGGTCTCTCATCCCTCAGCGTCGTCTTCGCAGGACACCTTCGACATCTGTATAACGTCACAAATAATAAAAAATAACATTGGCAGACTGTGCAGCTAATTTTAGCAAATCATAAATTAAATGCAAATGAACTTGAATGCTGTGATAAGGGAACAAGTCAGCAGAATATATTTAAATATCATGATTTGAATAATTATTATTAGCAAGAGCAAGCTCACTTCCTGAAGCAGCATAGATTCCAATTATCATCTAGGTCTAGAAGCCTCAGCAAGGTGTTTTTCAGCCAACGAGACCGATAACGACGTGTGTCTGAGGGCGAGAAATCTCACGTTACTTACACACGTTGTAATGATCGAGATGATCAAAGTTAATATGCTCCTCGGACGTGGCGAGGTTCTGCTAGATCCCGTAACAAAGAGCAGTGCGGTCAGTTGGTCGGTGCAGCCAGTGTCATTACAAAGTAATTGTTCACGATTGCCCCCCTATCCTCCTTGCCTTTTGATAAGTTATGTTGGAACCTGAAGCGAGCATTATTATGCCGGGAACACCGGACTTATGCTACTTGGTCCTGTCGAGCCCGCCGGTCGTCGTAGAACGGTTTCTCTCGCGGCAATTATGATCAGCGAAAATGGTTCTTGATTGCAGAAGTAGTGCGGAGAGTCGACAGTGCTGGCGACAGAAGATAACAGCACCTGGTGAAAATAGGTGCATGTAATGCTTGTCGGGGACAGGTTTTTATTCTGCTTTATTGATCAATTATAAGCATTTAATTTGTTGATCACCTGATAAAACTGAAGAAAGGACATACCATGATCTGTTCTGTGTATTTTTAAAAGCTACAGTGAGTCAAATATTTGTCCGTATTCCAAAATTTGATTTTCTGAGAAATGGGTTTAGAGCTCAGGTGTCTTGGGAACGGTTGTTTCCAATTGCAATCTTTGTCATTGTTGATAATAAGGTTAGTTCACGATTAGGGTGTTTCTTAAAAACTAAATTTTCAAGAATATTTTTCGGAATTTTTTTTCTCTTCTGAGCAAAGATTGAAATGATCGGAAAATTTCACAAATGTTTCATATTTTAACATAAAAAATCGGATCATTAGTTGCTGAGATATCAACGTTATAAAATGGTGGGTTGTTTGGGTGAGACTTAGAAAACAACAATTTTCCTGTTCTTAAACCTTTACATGGCAATATCTCAGCAACTAAGGATCGTATCAACAAATTTCAAAAAAGCAAAATATAGTGAAATTTCTCAGCTTTTCATAAAAATTTTGTGGCAAACATGTGCACTAATTTCAAAAAAACGTTACTTTATCCACCATTAGGTGGTTGGTGCCTTCCTCACATGTTGAGTGTAATGCTAGATAATATCTGAGATCCGGCCTCCACAAAGTTCAACACTTAAGTGCTTATAACTTTTGGGGTGTACCCCATTTGGCATAATGGACATTTGGCATAACGGGTTTTCAAGAAGGACGTTTGGCATAATTGATCCAAGACATCAGGGACGTTTGGCATAATGGACATTTGGCATAATGGACGTTTGGCATAAATCGTTCAAAAACCATCAAGGACATTTGGCATAAAAGACATTTGGCATAATGGACGTTTGGCATAACTTGTTTATAAACTATCTAGGACGTTTGGCATAATGGACGTTGTGTATAGTTATTTTTCTGGTGAGTTTTCAAAAAGCCGCAAGAGCCACCGTGACCTCCGACACTAATTTTCGTTTTTCTCAAAAATAAAACAAAATTTAATTTAGTTTAAGTATGGGGCACTTGAAGGACGTGTAGATGAACAATTTAGAGCATTTTTGATATTGGTTTTTCGTAAGTAGGTCGAATACCGATGCAAAAAGGGCTTTGTTTACCAATGGCTTTTTGAAAACTAATCCGAGATTTCCAGTTTTTTTCTTGTTTTTTTTTTTAATATATATTCCTCATTTTCACGAATGAAAATGTATTGTTTATTTACCTAAACTTTAAGAGATTATTAATCTTTCGAAAAATTAGGTATCTTTATATTTTTTCCCCAATAGTATTTTTTTTCCTTTTTGATTAATTTACAATAAATTTTTTAATGAAATTTCGATATTTTTTATTGAAAATTTAGTTTAAAGAAGGAAATACCTCTTGTGAGCTTTACAATTTTCCCCTTTCAATATAATTAGCAATAATATTTTTTGCAATTCCGTCGTGAAACTACTTACTTTACCTGTCATTCTTGAAGGACGAAAAAGCCTACTTTCTGTACCAAAAATAACAGAATCGAATAGCAACACTTTTCAAAATAAATGCTGAAAAGTTCTGAACTTTTCAGCACTTGTTTTGAAAAGCAACACTTTTCAACATTTTTTAGATTTAAACGATTTATTGACAAAATACATGAAAATTTTACTTAAAATTTCACTCAATGGGTGTTTTTCGGAATTGCAAAAAACCTCGTTGAATAAATGTACGACACGTGCTGAAAAAATCGTATTTTTGCAACTTGTTGCATAAACTACTATTTTAAATAAAATTTTCTTTTCTTTTATATGAAATTCAACTAAACTTAAAAAAAACCTCTTTAAATCTTCGACAATTGAGCTGTTATAATGCAATTTTCCCTTCTTTTGATCATAATTTAACTTGAAGAAGGAAAAATCTCTAGATAAATTCACATTTGTCCCTTCTTTTTTTCGAATTCAATCTTTAGAACACCTAGAACTGGGCCGCACTCGTCCAACACGAGAGTAGCGGTAAAATTTACAGATAACACAGTTCTAGATGACCGAGAGAATTTTGCCCTCGAGTCCATTCCAAGGAAAAGTTCATCCTTCAAAACAAAAAGCCTGGAGTTTTTTTTTTAAGGTCCAATAAACCTAAACTGCCTTGGCCACAACAGCATGGGGACACAAGAGTAGTCAGATGTCGATGTATGACTTTTGTTGAAGATTTACTGTTTTAATTAATTAATGAAATTAATTGTTTTGTAGGTTGAGCTCTCTATAAATGTTGATGGAACAATAGTCTCGACCCTGTATTTTGGGTGAAGGGATGTCGATTTTGCTATTCTTTAAATATTTTTCAATTAAGTTTTTTTCAAGCAATTTGCCCATCTTTTTTATATTCAACTTGAAGAAGGGAAATTCTCTTATAGATGTTCTCTTAAAACATTTCTATAATTTTTGCACATTTTTTCTCTGTTGCTTTATATTTTGCAATAAAGTTGTTTATGCAATTTTCCCTTCTTGTATTTATTAAAAACTAATCTTAAAGAAGAGACTATTGTTTAAAAAAAGAAATTATTGCTAATTAAATTGATATTTTGAATAGAGGTAGGTGAAAAACATAAAAATAATGCGATTATCAAACATTCAAAGAGTGGCAAAATGGGAATCTTCAAAGAGACTTTTTCTTCTATAAGTTGAATTTTATATGGAAAAGGGAACATTTCATAAACAAACTCAATTGTCGAATATTCAAAAGTATATTTTTAGAGATTTACCCTTCTAAAAGTTGAATTTAAAATAAAAGAATGGAAAATTTCAGATATTTAAAGTAAGAAAAAATGTACATCCCTTATTTCGGTTGAATATTAAAGAAAGGAAAATTGCATTAAACAAATAATTGCAAAATATTGAAAAAAAAACAAACTGCACATCTTTTGAGAGATTTTTCCTTCTTTTAGTTTTGAAATTAAAGAAGAGAAAAAAAATCTTAATTGCATTTCTTTATGGAAGAGCAAAATATACATACATTCTTCAGGTTGAATTCAAAAAAGGAGGGAAAAGGAAAAATAGTATAAAATATTGATGGCAAAACTTACATCTCTTTGTTAGTTGAATTTTAAATAAAAGAAGGAAAAATTTCATACCAAAAATAAGCTGCAAAGTTATTTGGACTCTTTCTAAAAAAAATTTAAATAAATTTTTGGAAAATGCATTTTAAAGCTATATTTATTATATGTTTAGAAAATAGGAAAAAAAAACTATAAATTATTATACTCTACAGAATATAAATACTAATTTTCTAAAACAAAAAAAATAGCAATAATTATACCTAACTTCCATTTTGCCAAACGTCCTTGATGGTTTTTGAACGAGTTATGCCAAACGTCCATTATGCCAAATGTCCATTATGCCAAACGTCCTTGATGGTTTTTGAACAAGTTATGCCAAACGTCCATTATGCCAAACGTCCTTCTTGAAAACCCGTTATGCCAAATGTCCATTATGCCAAATGGGGTACACCCTAACTTTTGATAGGGTAGTCAGATCTGCAATCTATTGTACTCGTTGCAAAGGTCTTTTGATAACCTATCCAACGACAGGTCGCATGATAGATCCGGACAACGTTTTTGTCAAAATATCTGAGATCCGGCCTCTAAAAAGTTCATAAATAACACTTAGGTGCTTATAACTTTTGATAGGGTTGTCAGATCCGCAATCTATTGAACTCGTTGGAAAGGTCTTTTAATTAAATATCTAACGATAGGTCGCATGATAGATCCGGACAACGTTTTCATCGAAATATATGAGATCCAGCCTCTAAAAAGTTCATATTATTTAGTGCTTATAACTTTTGATAGGGTGTCAGATCTTCAATCTTTAGAACTCGTTGAAAAGGGCTTTTGAATACCTTTTCTAAAAATGTATAACATGACGAGGTTTCTTACAAAAACCACCCTTTTTACAATCTTCCAGACTTTTGTTAAATTTGTTTGTTCAGCATAACTTTTGAATTACTCAACTAAACTTTATTATTTTCAATAGCGACTTATGGGACCCCAAGAGAGAAATGAGGCCAAAACGATCCAAATCGGGTAAGCCAATGCCGAGATAACTCAGTACATTTTTTTTGATCAACATCCCACCACACACACAGACATTTGCTCAAAATTTGATTCTGAGTCGATATGTATACATGAAGGTGGGTCTAGGAGGTCAAAATAGGAATTTCGTTTTTCGAGTGATTTTATAGCCTTTCCTCAGTAAGGTGAGGAAGGCAAAAAGAAAAACTGCGACTATTTTCAAAAAAGTTAACTATAAATGGCTATAACTTGAAAACGGTGCACTTTATTAAAATTTCATTTAAATACTTTTTGATTGCAAATTTGACTTTACATCGAAAAATGAAGTTGAAATTTTTTTGCGACAAATATTTCGATTTATTGAAAAAAAATTGTATTAATTGAAAAATTCAAAACTCGGTCAAAGATTTTTTGCACAACCTGTAAATTTCTGAAAAGTGAGCATTTGATGTCCCCTAAAACATATCAAAAAATGAAAACAAAAATAAAAATTGTGTTTTTTTGCAAATTAAGTTTTAGTGACAAAAAGTCAAATTAAAAATCTTCATTTTTTTCTACCGTGTTTCTTTTTTTCAGTAGAGTCCTCACAAAATTCCTTCAAATGATACAATTTTTTGAATTTTCATACATCATTTTTGTATGGACAACTGCCAAATTTGTATTCGCGATTAAAAGCTCAAAAATTCCGACAGATGGCGCAAAGCATCGAACAATGACGATTCAAATTTTCGCTGTTCGGTTACATAGGAATGCAAATTTAAAATTGAATTTACAGCTCTTAGAACAACTTTTGAGAAAAAAATTCAAGTAGTACGAGTGTAAACTTTTTGCCCTCTATTAATAAACGCAATACAAAAAATTGGAAAAAACATAATTTTGAAAAAATAATATTGTTTAAAATGATAGAGCATCAAAAGTTAACAAAGTATCAGCTCGAATTTTGGCTCAAAAGTTGTTTTGAACGCTGGAATTTAACGAAACAGAATTCGCATACATAACCTCAAAGGGCGAAAATTTCAATCGACATTCTTCGCTCTGTTCTGCTACTCAACACTAGATGTCGCATGTCGTTTGGCTCTTGAACGGCAATTGGCATTCATAAGCTAAACAACATGCGACATTTAGTGTTGAGTAGCAGAACAGAGCGAAGGATGTCGATTGAAATGTTTGCCCTTTGAGGTCATGTATGCGAATTCTGTTTTGTTAAATTCCAGCGTTCAAAACAACTTTTGAGCAAAAATTTGAGCTGATACTTTGTTAACTTTTGATGCTCTATCATTTTAAACAATATTTTTTTTCAAAATTATTTATTGCGTTAATTTATAGAGGGCAAAAAGTTTACACTCGTACTACTTGAATTTTTCTTAAAAATTGTTCTAAGAGCTGTAAATTCAATTTTAAGTTTGCATTCATATATAACCGAACAGCGAAAATTTTAATCGTCATTCTTCCACCCAGAACTAGACATCGGCATACGAGAGGATAAAGAGCACGATTCGGTAGTAAAATGGTACTGTGTGCGGACTGAGAGGATAAATCCCGAAATTACCGAGAGTACTTTACTCATGGGTTCATCTTCAAAAAAGTTCATCTATTAAAAAAAAGAACCGGTACCGAGAATCGAACCAAAGACCTTCGGCATATTGAACCGTGCCTTTGCCGTATGGGCCACCATGATTCGGTGACTAAGCGGCGGTCATTTATCCATATAAGCCACTCAATAGGATGAACTGTTTCAATGAACGAATGAACACGCGAGAGGACTATACTCTCGCAAAATAGCACTTTCCTCACGTTGCTTTTCGTGAGGACTATCCTCTCGTTCTTTAACTTTGGGTGTCGATGCTTTGCGCCATCTGTCGGAATTATGGAGCTTTTAATCGCGAATGGAAAATTATATGGACAAATTAATGATGCAAACTGGATTCTTTGGGCATACCGAAAGCACTATAAAAGTTTCAGCCGGATTAAAAAATACAAAAAAAATAAAATTAAAGAAAAAAGACCAATTCCGTAGAGAACTGCTCAGCTACAACACCCTGGGTTTTAAAGAAGTACACAGAAAAAAAAGTTGAATTTTGGAATGTTGGAAATTTGGTAGGTTGAATATTACCTCTTTTTTGAGTAATATTACATAAAGAATGGGTAAAAATGTGAACCTGATGAATATTCATCAAAAACTGATGAAAATTCATCATTTTCTGGGGTAAAATTAATCATATTTTTGCCACAAAATCTGTCACCATTTCCTGATGAATATTACCATCATTTTTTTTCTGTGTATGAGATAAAACCATTAGGCATGACATTGTCATCGGGGTTTCAAGACTCTCCTAAAACTTTAATAAAACCTTATTGAAAGCCATTTGGTTTTGATTGCCGACAGGTTGTATGTCCGAAGCATAAAACCTTCTTAGAACCTTTAAATCAGCACATGCTTATTGGTTGCTGTGAAAGCCAACATAAAACTTACAAGCAATCAAGATGCTACCATAAAACCTCAATAAAGCTAGGTGGTGGCTAGTTGGTTTAAAAATGTTACCTGGGATGGTATGCCTTGATCGCGCCCAAATCAGGTCTCTACGATTTTGTGCGCCAATGCAGATTATGCTCTAGTACAGCAGTGCAAAACAGAGAGCATAACACATACATCAACAGAAACCAAAAACTAGATATATGAAGTTTTTCGTAGAACAAAAGTTGCTCAAAATGACCTCCTGAACACGGGAAAAATAAAAATTATCAAAAAGTAGGGCAGTAGAGGGTTAAATTCAGATAAATAACTTCCTTTTAATCTAATCAGTTGGAATGCTTCAGTCTTAATTTTTCTGTAATGTGTTTTACTTGAAATTTGAGTCGTAGGGGAGTGTGGGGTAATTTGGACACCCTAAGGAAATTGCTCTGTTACGGGCTGTATGGATATTTTAATGGAATGTGGATGACACCAGAGGATTATAGAGACCATATTTGATGGAAAAATGTCATTCATTTCGATAAATTTTGATGAAAAACCCATTTTTATCGCAAAAGTTAAAAGGTGTCCAAATTACCCCCACATTTTTGTGTGGGGGTAATATGAACACCCCTATGGGGTAATTTGGACATGCCTTGTGGGGTAATTTGGACATGCTTTGTGGGGTAATATGGACATACCTTGTGGGGTAATATGAACATCTTTTGAGGGGTAATTTGGACACATGTTGAAGAATAAGTTTAACATTTGATTTTTTGAGCATGTTTTTTATCCTTCAACCTGGTTTTGTACACCCAAAGTTAAAGAACGAGGGGATAGTCCTCACGAAAAGAAACGTGAGGAAAGTGCTATATTGCGAGAGTATAGTCCTCTCGCGTGTTCATTCGTTCATTGGAACAGTTCATCCTATGAGTGGCTGATATGGACAAACGGCCGCCACTTAGTCACCGAACCATGGTGGCCCATACGGCAAAGGCACGGTTCAATATGCCGAAGGTCTTGGGTTCGAGTCTCGGTGCAGGTATTTTTTTTTTTTTGATCGATGAACTTTTTTGGAAAATGAACCATGAGTAAAGTACTCTCGGTTATTTCGGGATTTATCCTCTCCGTCCGCACACAGTACCATTTTACTACCGAATCGTGCTCTTTATCCTCTCGTATGTCGATGGCCAGTTCTGGGCAATTATAATTGCTTTATATTTTGAAGTGTTGCTCACAATATTTCATCAAAGTATGTATGTATGTATGTATGTATGATCCCCATACCCGCAGGCAACTTGGTCCTGGAACACATGTGAGCGCTAGGTGAACAATTCGATCATCTTTTACTCCGTAATCTGTACACCCACGTGCATAAGTTTTTTTGCACGAATTTTAATGCTACAAATACCGGCGCATAAAATAAAATGGTTTCCCTCTTCCCTCCCCAAGCGCCGGAAATTTGTAGCGGGTGTAGGGACACTTTGCATAGACGCCCTTGCTCCCATCACGTCACTGAGGGTATGGAGCGACGAGAAATTAATAAGCATGCCCCCTCAGTCGAACCTTCATTAGAGAAGCAGGCAATCCACAACTCACAGCGAACGACCAAGGGAACACCCTACCGCGTATATAATAAGGTTGGCGTGGTTGTCTTCAATGAATTGTCTATATGTGTGTGTAAATGAACGTGTTTTTGTATAAAAATGGAAAGGTCTCACCAAAAAACAGTGTCTTCACATAGATTTCAGATCTGAGACGGGCTTCAAAATGATCAACTTGAAGTCATGGTAAATTCAAATCTTCATTCTTGAGTTGCTTTACTTCTCCGTCCGTGATTCCTGATACTTTTTCGCGATCCATCCGAGATATTTCGCTGGGCCTTCACAGATGATTTAGATTTGATAGCTATCGGCACCCGGTACACATCCGGCGTAAAACTGCCCGTAACGTGAATGAAGGCATTCACGCAGTTGATGGTCTTCTTCTTGAACCCACGCGACACAATGACCGGAGGTTTGAACACTTCCCTTTCCAGCACAGATAAACCATTTTCCTTCATAGTCACCTGACGCGCAGCGAGATTATGACCAAACACAAACCATACGAACTAATTCGTCAGAAATTAATTTTAATTTTCACTCAAACATACAAAAACGGAAAACTCCATGAAAATGACCTGCTCACAATATTTCATCAAAGGTTTAAATAATGATTTTGTGATAGAACTATAATTCAATAGGAAGATAACAAATAGTTCAGTGTAGTATACATAATTTAATCATTAATACTGAAATGATTTAAACATTGATTCTGGATCAGGCACACTATACTTGTTTTTAGTGATTAAGGTATCGTTTATGTTTATATAAATCAATCTTTATATAGAATTTATCAGCCTAAAAATATCATATATTTTTTTAATTTTACATTCTGTAGCCCTTCAAATTTAAATATTATTGTAAACCAGCAAAGAAATTAGAAATGTCAAAGAAATTAATTAAAAGCAATCAACATAAGAGTCTTGTTGAACGCCAAATGTCCAGTAATCAGATTTTCATCAATTCGAATATTGGAATAAATTTATCTAAATTAAAAAATAGGGGTTTTGTGAAAGTTCTCATTGCTCACATTCATTTTTGATTGTTTTTGACTTATTAAATCCCTCTAAATTTATCTAAATCCCGTTAAAAACTCATCCAACCATGAAAGTTACTTTTTTGTTGCCTGACAGGTAGACTTTCAGGTATGTCCAAATTACCCCACAAGCCATGTCCAAATTACCCCCATAGCATATTCTATCATAAATTGCAATTTTTGATGATAAAAATGGATAAAATGCACAATTTTTATACGTACATATCTCAGGCATCGTCAAAGCATCCCCCTTAAACAAAAAATGTCCACTTTTTTGCCATATAACTCCTGCAAAACCTTATTTCCTAACCTTCAAATATTAGAATTTAAGGCAGTGCCAACCGGCCTTTGGAAACTTTTACATATTACACCAAAACTACTTAACCTATTCCAACTTTTTTGGTTTGTCCATACTCCTAGGCCATTACTAGTACTAGCCTTATCACTTAAATTGCCGTTTTCACTTTATATCCGAAGAAAACGTGATTTTTAAAGGGGTGTCCAAATTACCCCCACTGTCCATATTACCCCAAACTCCCCTAGCAGACTGGTTACGGTGTTAGCTTTGTCGACATAAACTTTGAAAAATATTTGCAACGACCTTATTGAAAACGATAGCCTGTTAGTATAACACTTTGTATCAGATCGAGGAAGGACGTTGGGATGATCACTTTAGATCAAACATAAACAACAATAGATCCACACCCACAATAGAAGACCGAGAGAGAATAACGCTACCAAACTGAAACGATAGTGCACATTGGCTTTAAAAAGTCATCTTACAAGAAGAAGACTATTTTTCAGCGCAAGCATTACACCCCAAAATCATCTTATCAACATTTGCGTGACCGCCGAGCCTTTTCCGCTGCACGTCCTCATCGTTTTGCCGTTCCAAACCAAATCCAACAGCAGGATGCTGCGGTCCCAGCATCAGAGAAGGAAAACCCCTTCTCACTCGACCTGCAGATAAGAAAAACTCGCGAGAGCGCGCACTCGCAACACAGAGAGCGAAAGTGATTTCCTCTCTCTCTCTCTCTCTCCCTTATCGCTCACGCTCTCGCAAGCTCTCAACTCTTATTGGAATCGGCGTCGTTGTTGATACCGGCGGCGCGCAACGCACCACGCTTTCCGCGCGCGCAGCCAAACAGATGAAAAGCAAAGCCGTCCGCCCGAACTCCTCGCACTCCGCGCGCAACTCCGAACGACGGCGCTCGCTCGCTCGTACGTTTGGCTCTCAAGAGTTTTAGTTTTTTACTCCTTCTTTTCGCGGTTTGGTTTGTTTTGGTTTTTAACGCCGCGACGGGGTTCGTTTTGGCTTATTTTCTCAAAGCGCCTTCCGCAAGCCGGAGGTTATGGGATGAGAACTGATCGGAGTGGAGTTTTATTATTTTTGTGTGGTTCTTACTTTGTTTGTTCGTTTGTTTCGTGCTACTGTGTGAGTTTTCGAGCTTTTTTGGACACGAACGCGACGCGCCGAGCTGCGGTGTGTGTTTTGTACTCCTCGGCTAATTAAGCTTTTGTGTGTTAAGCAGCGTCGGCGGCGGCTCAAGTCGGAATTCTACGCCGCGGCGCAGCAGTGATAAGCCGGGCGCAAGTCGTGATGCCCTTGAAATCCGTGTCATTGGATCAGAGAACGCGGGTGCTGCTCGGCGAATGCCGGGGTTATTTTTAACCTTCACGGGCCCAGGAACCAAGTGGACGACGACGACGAGTGATGATGCTCTAGGGTAGCCCGACCAACCTTAGGCCCAGCGACAGCAAGGAAGCAAGCTAGGAAGGAAGTGACTTTGGGTTGCTCGCAAGAGGCACAAGAGAAAAGATCAAGTGCGAGATCAGGCGAAGGCGAAAAACAAAAGAAGAGACGCCCAGAAGATAAGCCACGAAAGATAAGTGATATATGTTGGTCGTGAAGTTGGGCACGACGCGAAGCATAAGCGAGAAGAGAGAGAGAGAGAGAGAACCTAAAGTGCAGAGAAGAACATCGCGCGTTCAAGAAGTGAAACAAAAATCAAAGGTAATTACGCGTACTCCGTGTGTTATTCTTGTGCTGGGAAAGAAGAACGCCGCAAGAGTGTGCGAAAAAAAAGAATATTGTTAATTAACGCCAGGTCAGCACCGCTATTGATCAAAATTAAACACCCCCCGCCATCGCAGACCACGTCCCACGTGGTGTGTTTACAAACAAACGCAGGCCGACACTTCAAGAAGACAAACGCAGCCGGTTGCGTGACGGGCGGCAGCAGCATAAGAGTCGAGGTATGTAATGATAGTGTGCAACGCGGAAAATGTAACATTGCTGGGTGGTGAGACCATCGGGAAAAAGAGGCATGGCATGGGAAAGGTATGTGTGTGTGTGTTTGTCTATTAGTGGAGTACACCGGTTGTATTTATAAATCGGTGCAATTGTTCTAAGGCAGCGTCGTATGTGGTCGAGGTTGCGGTGTGTGAAGAAGGGCTTCAGAATCTTCAAGAGCCGAAATAGCGGAGACGGAAGATGGATGCGTAACACGTGTAGAGTCTAGAAGTAATAGCTGTTTAGTGCTTTAAAGACAATTTCTTATACGATATGTGTTTTAACGTCTGGAACTTATTTTTGAACCAGCGCATGTTTAAGACAAATGAAATGGGAATGATAAAACTTGAAATTGTTAACTCAGCAAATTGTCTTTAGTTGAAATTTCGCAACCGCATGAACTTTTATTAGAAATTCAATAACGACAGTTCTTCTATCGTGTTAAATAATTCATTCTTACAGATTCCGTTTATGGATTAATGAATGAGACCATTTTTCAGAAATGTGCATCAACTTAGTGGCAAAATGGAAATCTAGTATAAGAAAATGTTAACCTGAAATATTCTTCAACACCTGAACTTTCAAGCTCGCGAAAATGTAGGACATCTTATACAACTGTACACTAGGGTGACAATGAAATAAATCGACATCAGGGATACCCCTGAGTCGATTCATTAGGCAAAAATAAGTTCAGAAAAATTGTTAAATCTAGAAAAAAGTAAATCTTTGAGGGGAACACCCGTGAAGAGAATCAGGGCCGGCATTTACAAAGCGGATTCAGTGACAGTTTATTAATCAACTTAATGTTAACATGTTAAGGTTAATGTTAACATTCCATACGTTGTCTTTGTAAGGTGTCTTGATAAGGTCCAGTTTGTGACGATACACTACCTTACCATTACTAAGCCATCGAATCCAGAAGGGAAAAGATCACCAATTGTGTTGGTCCGAGCCGAGACTGAAAAAGTGACATTACACCAGAAAAGAGGTAAAATTACACATTTTCAGAGGTAAAATTACACCTTTTTCTGACATAAAAGATGTACCCCTTCCCAGATGTAATATTATCATGATTTTTTTTCTGTGCACTTGATAATGGTTTTACACATCTAAAACCGTCTTTAGGTAGAATTTTGAAATTTTTGTTTCTACAAAGTTGTAGAACAGAAACCAAAGAGTCAAATCTTCACGAGTTATATGTATTTTACAAGAAAGTTTATGAATAAGTACCTAATGATTTTGACTAGAGGGTGACGAGCGGGAATTCCCGGGAAAAATTTCCCGGGAAATCGGCAATTTTTTGACCTCTCGATTCCCGGGAAATTTGGTCGAGACTCCCGGGAAATTTTATACTTATAAATATCGAACCAAAATTAATAAACTAATCAATTGATCAATGCTTCTCTAATCTTCTTATTCTAAAAGTGTGAATTTAAACTTTTCAAAAATTCCAATAACTTTAATTGAGCGTAACCAAAAACTGTGGAACCCAAAATTAACATTGAAGCATAATCAGCAGTTACACACCATAAATGAAATATTTTTTATTTCTAAGAGGGAAAAGCCTTTTCAAGATAAGTTTAATTTCCATATTCGCTCTCGAGCATAGCATAACTCATTGTTTTTTTTTATTCCAAGTAAGTCAATTTCACTTTATCGAGTCATTTTGTGTTTTGCATATTAAATTATATTTAAAGAATAAAAATCAGACATTTTTTTGTAAGCGGACACTAAGTCCGCGAATTGTGAACATTTACAGTTGACCTTGAGAAGGAAAAAATCATCTTAAAGTTTTTGTTTTGAGTCGTTATTTATCATATTGCAGAATGCCATATTGCATAAATGGATAATTTTAATTATAAATTAGTTATTTTTTTACTTTCAAAAAATCTAATAACAAGTTCAACAAAAATTTTGTGCAATTTTGGAAAAATCAATCAGTGCGAATGAAGATTCGTAAACATTTTAATCTGCAATTCGAGTCCCAAACAGGCTCGAGAAACGATTTTGTATTTGTAGATTGAGGGAACACTATTGGCTAATTAAAAAAATTTCCGGGTCCCCGGAATTCCCGGGAAATGGCAAAACTCAACTCTCGATTCCCGGGAAATTGAAAATCTCGAGAATCGTCACCCTCTAATTTTGACCATTTTTGAATTTTTTTCGAATGTTTAGCCGCTAAAAGTCAATCGTGTGCTTTTAAAAGTATTTTTTCAAAAAGTTCAGCTAATTCTGCATAAGAATGATCCTTTGAACGATTGTTGTGGCTCGTGTACTGCTTGTATGTGGGGATTTATCTAAAAAAAGCAAACCGCTCATCATAAAAAAAGAAAAACGTCTGATTCTAGCAATGCACGAGTCATAACAATCGTCCAAAGGATCATTCTTATGCAAAATTTGTTGAGCTTGCCGCAAAAATACTTTCAAAAGCACACAGTTGAATTTTCGAGGTAGAAAAAAATAAAAATGCCCATAAATATTCAAAATCATACCTTTTTCAAAAAAAATTTTTGCTAAATACTGAAAACTCGTAAAGATTTGACTCTTTTGTTTTTATCTGCTCTGCAACTTTGTAGAACATTGGTAACTCTAAAAAATAATCCTGTGGTTACTAAAAACACGTAATTATAAAATGAAAAAAAAAATGTTCTAAATGAAAAAATGACTCGTCTGGGTTATTGCAAATTCAAAAAGTACATCAAATTTTTCCATTAAATGACGTGTCTTACGATTTTTGTCAGTTGAGTATCGGGAAATGGATGCGATTTTATAATTTTTATTTTATTTTTAAAAATTTTCGATACATTTTTTTTTGAATTTTGAGTACTTCATCAAATTGGGCATCTAATCTTACACAAAAGTCCCTTTGACACCAAATTTCTATCTCTTTGAGCTACAAATCACTGAAAAACGCGTCTTAGTAAAAATCCAGAAAAATGAAAGGAGTCATACCGCCCCACCGTCACGAGATATCGAAAAATGGACCTCGGATTCGTGATCAGGTGACCAAGGACCAAATTTACCACTTAGAGCAAAGTTTCACGAAAATCGAAGTAGGATCGAGGCAGCTACTGTGAGAGTGGCGGAGAATGACTCAAGTATAACATCAATGACTGATGTATATAGACAAATGTTTTCTATTTCTTGCAGTCATTAAAAACTCCAAAGAACTTTTCAATTTTTATTTTCACATTATGTTGCTACACTTTCAAATTCAAATTCGGTTTTATTGGTGAATAATCAAGATACAATAAGTTCTTTTGAAGTACAAAACAGAGTTTTGGAGTTCCTTTCAGCTGTGTGTTACATCATAATCCATTTTGGAACAGTTATTGCTTGTAAATAAAGGTGTTACCAAGAGTAAGAAAAATTAAAAAAACTTACTAAACTTGCTAGGAAAAGGGGATAGAAATAGAAAGCTTAAAACTAGATCACAGTTTTTTATCCTTTATAGATGTGCTTAATCATTAATTGCCCGAGGGCTAGAAATTGCTCCGCCTTGTTACGGCAGCTCCGAAACCGCGTCATCATCTCCCCCGCGAGAGCAAAGAACTCCGGCAGGGTAAAGAGATCTTCCCCGGTGACTTCTTGCTGGGCCGCATTGCCGCTACCGGCCGCGACCACGCTGGCAAACGATCGCCCCCAGCCAGGAGGGATCGCTGGGTTGTCCGCTGGAACCGTGCGCTGGCCAGCTGCAGGAACGGCTGCACTCGTACTTCGTTGAGGAGGGTGGGATGCAGCTGCTTTCTTCTTCCTCTTTTCCTGCTCCTCGAGGTAGGACTTTCGCGCGACGCATCCGCGGTAATTACCGGTATGGTTACCGCCACAGTTCGCGCACTTTACGCGCGGCTTGGTTTGTTCTGCGTTTTCCCCCAAGTCCGCCTTTCGTGGCAGTGCGCACACCTCCGAGAGGTGTGACTCACCGCACTTCACGCAGCGGGGCTGGAGGTTGCAGTTCCGCGAGCCGTGGCCGAATTTCTGGCAACGGTGACATTGCGCTGCGTCCGTCGGATTTTGGAGTAAAACCGCCAGTTTACCCAAAACCGTCCAACGCCTTAGTCCGCCGCAGGTCTTGAATCTTGACGGTGCCGCGGTCGAAGTACAACAGGTACAGTGTGTGTGTACCTGTGACTGGTGTCTTCCGCGAGAGGACTTTTATGTCTCGCGGCGTTATTCCGGCACCCGAGAGGTGCTCCTTGAGGACGGAGGTCGGGCGGTCTTGGTACCCTGCAAGACAATCTTTACAGCGGTCTTCTGCGCGGGGTCAAATGTGTAGAATTTGAAGTTTTTACGCTTAAATTTCTCCACAACCAGGTCGAAGTTCTTTTGGTCAAATGTGAACACTTGCACTGACGCTTTACCTATTTTGAGGCAGTACACGAGGCCTTCCAGCTGCTCGTCAACATCGTCCGCCAACGTGTCCAAAACAAAAATTGGTGGTGGTCGTCGTTCCTTTGGAGTAATTACTTTTTGGCGTCGGCACTTTTTCCGTGCACGACCATCGTCGTCGTCGTCGTCGGTAGTGCTACCGTCGGTGTTGTTGTAGCTGCTTTCCTCGTCACTCAGCCTCGCGAACTTGTTACTGGTGGGAATGTTGGCGGATGTTGAAGCGCCATCGGTCGACGGATTGCCGGAAGTAGCTGAACGGAGCCTAATAGGGCTGCGATCCTGGACGCGGTAATTAGCGTGTAGTAACTTGGGGTCGAATCCTTTGGCGCTCACACTCCCCGGCGCGATGGCGGTCGACGCGGCGTTGGTTTGTTTACCTTTTTGCACACGGCCGGTAGACGAACTTCGCGGGTTTTTCGAGGCCGCACTCGAACTGCCACGGCCACGGCCGGCCCTTGGCATGCTGTTGGAGCAAACTCGCGGCTAAATTACGGCGAAAATTTTCGAAAAAACGATGGAGCACTGAGCACTTGACTGCTGCTTGCACTCGTGCGTACACGGAGGAGTGTTGCTACACTTAAAGTTAAAATTAATGCGGATATTCCTTTCGAAAAGAAACGAAAGGAAAGTACTATTTGGAGCGAGTAAATAGGGGAACAGCATCTAATTCCAGCGTGCCTCTAATGTTGGCAAGTCAGAACTTTGACATGCAATTAAAGCTAATTAAAAGCGTTTTCAACTGAAATCGAGTGATAAATAGCTCAATAAGAAGTGAGCAAGCAAGTTTCTACCAAAAGTTTTGCAAAATTAGTTGTTTAAATAGTGATAATCAGCAAATTGGATGGAGTTAGGAGCGAGAGCTTAACCTGCCAAAGATACGAGAATTTCCCCTACCTCTCGCGCAAAAACAACAACAAATCGTGTTCATTCGTTCATTGAAACAATTCATCCCATTGAGTGGCTTGTATGGACAAATGACCACCTATATGTTTCCAAACCGTGGTGGCCGATACGGCAAAGGCGCAATTCAATATGCCGAAGGTCTCGAATTTGAGTCTCGGTATCGACACTTTTTTTGAAGGGTGAATTTTCTGGAAAATGAACCCACCAGTAAAGTACTCTCGGTAATTTCGGGATTTATCCTCTCCGTCCGTTCACAGTGCGATTTTACTATCGGGCCATGCTCTTTATCCTCGTGTATACCGATGCCCAGTTCTGGGTGTACAGGTGAAAATATATGCCACGTTATTCCACTGCTCGTACAGGTTCCAGGTTAATGAAACTCTAGTTATTTTGAGATATCGCGCATAATTCTTTTATCTTAATATTGCTGTAGAAATCGTTTTCGCAACTTTACCCAACTTTTGTAAAAATGACCGATAGTTTCAAAACTTTAAAATAAACCAATTTAAAGTGCAGGATACTGCGATACCCTTAAGAGCTGGATTAAAGAAGTTTTTGACAATTAATTCTTGTTTTCTTTTAAAAAATAGAATTTAAAAAATAAACAGTTGTGAACATTATGTCAATTTGAAAAGTTCATCTTATTACCACCGACACCGTAATCATTCATGTAAAAAATATGCTCACGATTCACCCTAATCACTTCCTTTGAAGCACACCTTGACGTTAAATTTTTTTTTCGCAACACTGCTTGACCCATTGTTTGCAAACAAATCGTCGTTTATGAATGAATCAGCTGATTTGTGTTTAGGTTTACAAACAAAATAGAATCAGTGTTGCCCTGCTGATACATTTTGTTTTTCGAAAAACTGTTTGACAAGCTCATCGGACTTACCGGAGGGGTGATTCAAAGATGGGTCATCTTTTACACTTGGGTGCTACGTCGGTGTCGGTGTTATTACCGTTCCAAAACTTTAAAAATATTCAAAATTAATGGCAAAATCAATTTAATATGAATATATTTAAACTACAGTTATTTTTTTGGAAATTTAAACCTTTTCACACTCATTTTGACTTATATATCGTGTATCTCGGAAACTATAGCACCTACAGCTTTGAAATTTGGAATTTTTCTTAGTTGGAGTGTTTTTCAACTTAAAACAAAATTTGACACGAATGCCAAATTATGGTAAAGTGCCAATTATAAAATATAATAGCAATAATAACTTAAATCCACAATGAGTTCTTAGATTTAATTAAACTATTTTTAGACGTTTTTTTTTTTCAAAAATCAAAATCAAATTATTCGCTCTACAACATTGCCTTGGCGTTCTCGATTGCGAGATTCTTACTAGAAACTAGGTGTCCGAAGGTTTGATTGTTGAGGCAATTGTAAACCCAGGACGACGAATCCTACACCTGGATTGAGCTAAAGACCTGAACTCTAGGTTAGACTGGGGCCAACATTTACTTCCCTGTCCGACGGAAGGCGAACAAATCTCGTATCGACCTTCTGGGATCGAACCCAGGCCGACTGGGTGAAGAACAATTTATAACAAACGCATTAAAAAGAAAGTAAAGTGCCGATGGAATCCCATGCTGTTGCTGTAGAATCTACAACATCAAAAATATTACTTGAAAAAACAAAATCTATTCATCTGTCTCCACATGTGTGTGTGTGTGTGCAACCAACCAAACGGGACCACACGGCCGCTTCTTACAAATTGAGTTGTTTCCATGTATTTTTTTTTATTTACATTCTATACATGCAAATAACTCGCATAGGCATAGGGGGATGGCGTCGCTATTTTTAGACCACGTTTTCCACTTTTTCTCATCGAAACAGACTACTTTATCGACTTCATTTTGCTGGGCGAGATAGGACGCAGTCTATTTTTAGACGATGACTCAGCACTTTTCCACTCTTGCACTTAAAAAACCCAGATGGCAGCACGATGTAACGCCACGTCCCTATTTCTACGCTGGCTAGCCGAGCGCGAGGTAGGGGAAATATATCCATTTTAATCAGTCTAATCCATTCGACCAATTTTCATCACTTTTGCCGTTTTGCGCTATTAAATCGACATTTTCAGATGTATCAACAATGGAGAGTTGCTTGATCACTTTTGTTTGAGCTATTTATTACCATGGAACAGTCAAAAACACTTTATGAAAGCTGTAATTCATGATCAAAGTGCTGATAGGCCGATAATAGAAATAGGCTGAGAAATGGTATATTTCCCCTACTTCAGCTTTATCGACAAGCCCCGCCCTGTAGAACGTTTGCACCAATCGGGTTCAAACGTTATTTAGAACTTCCTAACCCTTGTCAAATGGACAAGGACCCAGCGCGTATATAGTTGGTAGCAACAGTATTCCTAATTCCAGTTATAGGTCACCAAGTTGCGATTGCCTAGTGGTTAGCATTTTTGCTTACCAATCCAAAGGACGGGGGATCGAACCCCGACTCGAGCGACTTTAATTTTTCGTTCATGTTCAGAGTTTCAAGATTTATATTTCCTTTACTTTCTCGTTGGGAGCAGATGGGAATCTAACCCAAGACCATTCGCTTACAAAGCGAACACCGTAACCAGTAAGCCACGGCCGCTCCTATCTATTCATCTGTCTCCTTATTTCGCTGAATTATCTCCTCCCTTAAACCTAACCAACATCGTTCTGCCACAGATTTTATCTCCGCAAAACAGTGCGAATAATTTGCTCAAGGTTCCTTGAACCTTCACACCGGTATCGTTCATTGACCGTATTGCGCACATTGCAAACTGGATGATTACCTTAAAATTGCGCCAAACAAACAAGCTGATTTATGTTTCCTCAAACAATGTGTGATATTTTTATCTGACGTTAAATCAAATGAAATTTGCACCAAAAAATTTAAGATAAACTGAGACACAACGCGTGACATAAGATAAGGAGTGTGGACTTGGCCCGGAAAACGTCGTAATAAATCAGCGTTGTCCCGTTCAAAATGCAACCAATTGCCAATTACAACAGATAAAATTACCCTAAATTATATGAGGCATTATTAGCTCCGATGTTCTGACACGTCCTTCCGAGTGTCGGCGGATGATTATTTCCATACAAGAACTGCGCACCAGTCGACCTCTGCCTGCCTGGTGGTAGTATCGATCGAGCGTTCGTGTATGTGAGCTTTGAACGCCGCCCGCAGAACCAAAACGAAACCATTCTGCAACTCAGCATTGCGCAACAGTTTTCCTCCGCCAGCAGCATCTTCCAGAACTGATCTACCATTTTACAGGGTTGATGAAAGATTTTTACATGCTAGTAGCCAGTAGAATTAAATTGCTTTATTTACTACGCATCGCTGTAGAAACGGAACGAAACTGAAATGTTTACGACAGTTTTGAGTAAATAAAGTTTAAAATAAAGTAGATCAACCCTAATATAATACGAACTTCTACCGCGAAAAGTGGTCTGACAAGCATGTAATTTCCCGTATAAAATCCTCATTTCTTACACCAATAAGTACCCAAAACACACACATACACGCGCGTTCACGATCAGCCATGATACTCCGCTCCCGTTGAAGTTAATACGTAGAAGCTCCTCCATTATCCACACGCAAAGTCGATCTCAAGAACGTCCATCAACGGCGCGGAGAAGAACTTCGTGATACCGCGCGCGCAGAACTGATGCCGGCCGGTAGCTGCTGCTGCTTAGTCACGAATGTGTGTTTGCAAAACAGAGCTTTATATTATTATTTTTTTCCATGCTCGCTACAAATTGGTAATTTGTGGTGGGAAAATTGAGCGGACCAAAGACGGGCTGCTTGAGCTCGCGAGTGGGGGAGACTGATCACGCAGTTAGGTTATTTTTTGTTTTCTGAGGTTTGGATCTTAAAGATTAGAACATATTATTTGTATTATTTTTATAAATATTTAAATGATTCAAACCTATGCTGCCAACAAACGGAACTTTGGCAAGTGCTACGAATCAATATCGTTATAATTCTGGGCGATTTTTTAGAGTATGTTTTTAAGCAGGGCTACGGAGTTGGTAACTTTATTCACGACTCTGACTCCGTCTTAAGGCTTTAGATATTGAAAGAATCCAACTTTTAAACTGACTCCATATACAACTTCCATACAAAGTTGTTGAAAAATCAATCAACAAAAATCCGACTCCGAGAGTTTTGTGACGAAATAACAAATAACCAACATAGTTTTGCTGTCGAGTAGTTCAACAATTGCAAATACAGTATGTAAAAAAAGTATTTACACCCCTTGGGCATTAGGCACATTTTGTGATGAAACATGTAAACAATTTAAAGTATGACAGAAATCTAGTACAGTCACCCCTCATATTCGGAACAGTTCACAGATCGGCCAATGTTCAAAAAATCATAGAAAATCGATAATTGAACTTAATGATTCGCTTTAACCTTCATTTGAAAGCTTTTCTTGCTTTTCTTTCGAATGCTGTATCGAAAAACTGAAATTTTAACTTTTATATCAAGTGTATGAAGAAAAACTTTGATCCATGAAATCCACAAATTCGGAACACTTTTTTCTTATGGATGTAAACAAACTTTGGATCTCTCCAGGAGTACATATTTGTAACAAAATGATGACTTCACACACTGCAACCAGTGAAACTCAAGCTTAGTGATGTTTTATCCATGGTCTGATAACTTTTTTGTGAAAATATCAGTTAAATTCAGGTGTTCCACAATTGTGGGAGGCACAATAACGCCCCAAAATCATGGAACAGACAATTTGGAGCCAGTGTTTTGCTGCTCAAGATAAAATAGCCTTGAAATGATGTTTTTTGTTCACTTTTACTTGTGAAATAGCTTGAAAATATCCAAATATAGGTCTCGAAAATCAAAAAATACGTTTTTTGGGAAATTGAGTTTTAGTAAAAAAATTGATTAAAAAATCTGCAATTTTTTTTCTATGTACCTCCTTTTTTCTCAAAAGTCCTCAACAATACCTACAACTTTGCCGAAGACACCAAATTGATCAGAAAATTCAGTCAAAAGTTACAGCAGTTTGAATGTTTACATACCATTTTTGTATGGACAGCAGCCAAAATTGTATGGAGACTTGTATGGGTGAACCAATGACGCAAAATAGCTTATTTGGTCATAGGTAAGGCCCCCACAAAGTTTGAGCCAAATAAAAAAATACAAATAAAATCCATTTCCGGTTTTGGTAGAGAACCCAAGCAACATTTTTTTTCAGGAGTTCTACAAGAGCTCTTCAAGATAGCTACAGCATAGCAGTTTGGACCGCAGTAGGATAAAATTCTCTTCAAAACTTCTTCAGGAGTTTAGAAACTTCTTCAGGAGTTTGGAAGAGTACTTGAAGAGAATTTTGTCCTACCGCGGTCCAAACTGCTATGCTGTAGCTATCTTGAAGAGCTCTTGTAGAACTCCTGGGAAAAAATGTTACTTGGGAATTGCTCCATTGAATCTTACGCCCATTTAAAATGCTAGTCTTGATTTAATTTTTTTCAAAATATTTTTCTCGAAAAGATCGGAAAATTTTACGAATGTTTCATGCTTTAACATTGAAAATCGGACCATCAGTTGCTGAGATATCGTCATTAGAAAATGGTGGGTTGTTTGGGTGAGACTTAGAAAACTTTAATTTTCATGTTTCTTTTTCTTTAAGCCGCTGTATCTCAGCAACCAGAGGTCCAATCTTCAGTGTCTCTTACACAATTTCATAGAAAATTATCTGAACCTTTCAAAAAAATATGTTAAGGAATGGTCACTCATGGTCATTTTAAAAAATCAAAAAAATTGCAAATATTTCGCTAAAATCAAACTTTCGGTAATCTGTAAAGTACTTTTCGATCGATTGGAAATTTTACATTAAAAAATTACGTCAAATTTGTTTTTGCATAAAATTCCTATTTTTTCCAAAAATCATTATTTTTTTCAAAAAAATCATAACTCGGCGGCAGATTTTTTGACCATGTTTCTCTATGGCTCAAAAGTTGCGGGTTTTTGTCCCCTAAAACATATCAAAAAATCTCGGAAATAAAAAAAAAATACATATTTTGGGAAATTGAGTTTTTGTGAAAAAAGTTGATAAAAAATCTGCAATTTTTTTCCGTGTTCCTATTTTTTTCTCAGTGGTCCTAAACAATACCTACAACTTTGCCGAAGAAAACAAATTGATCAGAAAATTCACTCAAAAGTTACAGCTGTTTTAATATTTACGTACCATTTTTGTATGGACAGCAGCCAAAATTGTATGAAGACTTGTATGGTTGAACCAATGACACAAAATAGCTTCTTTGGTCATAGGGAAGGTCCCCACAAAGTTTGAGCCAAATAAAAATATACTAATGAAATCCATTTCCGGTTTTGGTAAAGAATTGCTTATTTAACAAAAAAAACATGATTCGTCGGCAAAATTTTGGTCCATGCTTCTGAATGGCTGAAAATATGCGGGGTTTTGTCCCCTGAAACATATAAAAAAATATATTAGAAATTAAAATGATAACTTATGAAAAAAGATAATAAAAAATCACATTTTTTTTCCTTGTACCTAATTTTTTCTGAATAGTCTCCATCAACACCTACAATTTTGGTCAAGATCAATCCAAATCAATCAAAAACAGTATGTATGAACAGCTGCCAAAATTGTTTGGAGATTTGTATGGGTGAACCAAAAATTCTAAAATTAAAAATGGTCAAAATCGGCCGATTTCATAGAGAATTGCTCATATGCTAATTCATTTTGGTGTAAAAAATCGTAAAATGTAAGTATAGAGCATTTTAGGCTGGTAAAAAACTTATCGTAAACTGGGGTCAATCGGAACACATGGGGCGAATTGGAACAGTAATTTTATCCATGTTGGAGCAAAATATTTTGGTTTTTCTGGTTGGTTTCGGTTAGAACAGACTCAGACCAATAAAATGTGTATACCCATTTCCAAATTTAAAAGCTTTGAGTGCTCTAAAAACTGCTGTCCCTATTAAGACTGTAGTCCCGGTTCACTCCAGATTACGGTATTTAATGTTTTTGCCACCCTCCGCTTCAAAGTTGGCCCGAAAAATCAGGGGGCAATTTTTTTTTTCAAAAACTTCAAAATTTCAATGGAAATTTAGGTGCAATCCGCTGAAATTAATTTAAAAAGTATTCCCCTGCATTTACAATCATTTTAAGCATGTTTGGTTTGAATTTGTTTGCTTCTGTTATAGAGATCACATAGTCAGATGAGTAATCCTCTCTGCTATGATAGTGTTGTTGTTGTCGCTGTTTTCGTAAACCTTGCTCGCAAGCGAAGAAAGCTGTAATGCTGGAATGTCCGAACCCGTCACTCAACACCGTGCACAATTTCTGCGAATTATCAGCAACGCACCTCCCCGAATCCATGGTGGAGCTGTGCTAGTGTGCGATGTGGATGTTGTGTGTGTCTGCACGAAACGATGGCAATGAACTTGCGGCTGGCAGATGCGAAATTCCCGAACAACTCTTCGGCACACACGGCAAGTTCTTCGTGGAAAACCAGCTCTTTTTCTTCTTCTTCCCCTGAGCTTTTCGTTCCCACCATTAATTAGAGTTCTGTGCTGGCTCTCTGTTGTTCTGTTTTCTCCAATAATTGGCGAATTCAATCGCGAGAAGACGCTGCTGCTGCATTCCACGCGGGCATTGTCGGTGAGTGCAACAAAGAATAAAGTCTCTCTCTTCTGCTCAGCTGGACGCGAATGAACTCGCGAGGAGGGCGAACCTTGTAACGCTTTTTGTGTTCATATAATGTCTCATCTTTACACCCGATGATTCGTGCGCGAGACATTCCCGCAGAAGCCGCTGCAATTTGCTGATAGTTCTCCTAGCCTTCACGCGACTGTTTACCGCGGTGACTGCATCTCCCGGTGCAACACGAGAGAACGAGAGAGATTATCAGAACGCTTTTCGCGCACACAAGAGAGACTTCCTGTCGAGAACGAAGCGAATCCTTGCCTGTACGCTGTACTGCATGCTGTGCTGATCCGTGTCCCTAATTGGCCGCCACGCAAACTGCCGTTCGACGAATGCGTAATACTTACGCGCTAGCCGGGCTAGAACTTGTTTGCATAACACAGAGGGAGAAACACACGCACATGGGCAAACTTAAGCTTAAAACAGCGAGTAGAATATGCAGGCAGGTAGTGTAAAGTAGGGGTAAGCACCACTTCGCGGTGACTAACCTTGTACTAGAAATGTCATTTTGAATTGAGTTCTTATCAGTTCGATTATATTTATTGACTAAAAATTGAATAAAACTAATAATTTATTCCAAATAGTAAAGTCTGTCAAGTCTTTGAGACTGACCAGGCATGGTTACTCAAATTGTAATTCTTGATCTGTGCCACATTATTTTTCGACACTTCTTTCTTGTCAAAGATTACAGTTCAATACATGGGAAGAATATTCTTCGCCAAACCAGCAGAGATATGTTCCCGGCTTAATTTTGCTCATATTTCCCTCAAATTTCGCGGATCATCTGCCAAAAACAGCAAAAAAAAACTTCCTGATTGATTTTGGAAAAAAAACAAAGTTGACTTTATAGCTGTCGGCCACCATTGACCATTGCTAGTACCAGCCACTAATGTCTTCTAATAACTTCGCCGCCCTGGGCTCCTAAGTGTATGAAAGTATGGCACGGAGCGACGGCGCCGAATACCCTTATTTACACAAAGAATTTAAGAGCGCCCGCCGCGGGATTCGAACCGGCGACCTCTGGATTGTAAGTTCAGTGCGCGGTCCGATTGATCCACACGGTCGGGACGATTGATTTTGGAACCCTAATTAATTTGGCGATCCTGCTAAAAAATGGTGATTCTAGCGGAACTGTTGATCTCCTAAACAAGGAAAAGTTTAACTAAACCAGTAAGTTAAATGGTTTGGTCAAATTTGACTGGCATCCAAACCAGCGAAAGCAACTTCTTGGGCATAACTCAAACAATCGGGAAGTTTTTTTCCAGTGATTTGGATATCTAGATGATTCTAAAACTTTGCGGAACTCGATCGTCATTTCAATTTGTTTTGCGCTTGTTAAATAACAGAGCATTATTTATGGTTACAACTTATAATACTTATTTTGAAAAACTTTTGATGGTTGCCCACTTGCTTCATAAAGGACTATTGATTACTCGATTTAATTGTACACGGATAGAAATCCTGTAAGTAAATAAAGTAACACTGTGTTGTTGAATTCAACAACATGGACATTGTAAATTGTGTTTTAAAAATCGATATTGAACGATTTTGAAAACATTTGCAACGAAATCGAGAAAAATATGTTGACAATTTTGAAAACATTTCCATATTGTCGAATTCAACAACACAGTGTTACCGGATTTGTTTACAGGATTTCTATCCGTGTAAACGTCTTTGAAAAGCGCAAATTTAAAGTTATAAATACCGATATGAGCAATTCTCGCTGAAACCGTCCCACTAGATGCACATGTTCTCAAATCGTTACGGCAATGTTCTCATTCGATTCAGCGCACCAAAAAACCATTAAAACAACCTTCGAACCAATGAAAATGTCAGCCGTTAGCCACCTGTAAATAAAAACTTGTATTGAACTATGGATTTTTCGAAAAATGCCTAATTTGGAGAAATGATATCTCCCAAAATACATTACCAAACATCAAAAAGTTATATATCGTTGGAAAGGTAATCGCGAGGGCTTTCTATCGCACTTTGAAAAACATTTCAAAAATTATTTTTTCAAGGGTAATTTTAAGGGTTTTTGAGAAACTTACTCTTAATTTTGAATTTTGACCGTGTTCGCAACCACTTATCATTACGCAACCATTTTCATTCGAAAGATTGGAAAATTTTGCATAAAATCAACTTGAGAAAAGTAGTGTAATGAAATAGTTTTCGTATAGTTATTAACGGATGAAAGAAATTGGTAAAATTTCAGTTAGAAATAACCAAAGCTCAGACTTCAGAAATTAGCCTAATTTACAGTCAAAACAAAGCAGGATTGTATTTGAGCCGAATGTACAGTCATTTGAGGCAAATCTGGACATATAGGATGAATAGGGACAGCTTTTTCAACTATACTTTCACTCATCAGATCATATTTATAAATTGTTTATGTAAAAACATACATAAACAAACAAGTTTCTAAATTTTAAGCTTTTAAGTACTCTGAAAACTAATGTCCTTACTTAGACTGTAGTCTCGATTCGCCACATTTCACTGAAGTAATATTGTATGTACAGAATGTGTTTTGGGAAGATCTGCTTTATTTGTTTGTGCACAAAAAAGTGCAAAGTTGAAATCAATATTTTTTGATCAAGTTAAAATTGTATGGGGCTGTTAATACCATATAAACAAGCAAAAAAATCGATTTTCGTCCAAATTGGACTACGCCCTTTCATTAGACACAAGTCAATTTACGATAAATTTACCTTAATTTGAGATTAAAAACTACCCCCAATTGAAAACTGAATGAAACAATAACTAAAATTAAAACAAAAAAAAAAAAGAGTTAAAAATCCCTTTACCCCACACACGGGGCAAAGCTACGCACTTATTTTTTAGAGTAATTGCCTGGTTCTCGACATAAAGCAATTTGAGGTGAATTCTAGTACTACGTTTTGAAAGCAAGTGATAAGGGTACAATTTGGTATATACAACGAATCAAAAATATTTTATGGTCATCGGTGACAGAATGATTGTCACTAGGTGCGTACCTTTGCCCCGCTCTTCTCTATTCTATGTTAAAAAAATGGGATTCATTTAACTTTAATTTTTAATTACTCTCAATATAAAAACCAAATTTAAAACTTTCTTTTGTGCAACATAAATACATTGAAAAAAGTTTTTAATTGAAAAACAGACTACACTTATTAATTCCACGTCTAATAATCTTTCTAGTGAGTTCTGACTCGACATTGTACGGCTTGCGGTTTCAGAGATATTGCAGTTTGTCAATGAAGGTTTTTAACATTGTTTGCAGAAAAGTGAAACTTTGGGGTAGTATCAAATAAAAGGACCTAGTCCGATTTGGACGAAAATCGAGTTTTTTGCTTGTTTATATGGTATTAACAGCCCCATACAATTTTAACTTGATCAAAAAATATTGATTTCAACTTTGCACTTTTTTGTGCACAAACAAATAAAGCAGATCTTCCCAAAACAAATTCTGTACATAAAATATTACTTCAGTTAAATGTGGCGAATCGAGACTACAGTACTTAATTGCATAAAATTTAGAAACTTGTTTGTTTATGTATGTTTTTACATAAACAATTTAAAAATATGATCTGATGAGTGAAAGTATAGTTGAAATAGCTGTCCCTATTCATCCTATATGTCCAGATTTGCCTCATATGACTGTACATTCGGCTCAAATACAATCCTGCTTTGTTTTGACTGTAAATAAGGCTCATTTGTGAAGTCTGAGCTTTGGTTATTTTAAACTGAAATTTTACCAATTTCTTTCATCCGTTAATAACTATACGAAAACTATTTCATTACACTACTTTTCTCAAGTTGATTTTATGCAAAATTTTCCAATCTTTCGAATGAAAATGGTTGCGTAATGATAAGTGGTTGCGAACACGGTCAAAATTCAAAATTAAGAGTAAGTTTCTCAAAACCCTTAAAATTACCCTTGAAAAATAATTTTTGAAATGTTTTTCAAAGTGCGATAGAAAGCCCTCGCGATTACCTTTCCAACGATATATAACTTTTTGATGTTTGGTAATGTATTTTGGGAGATATCATTTCTCCAAATTAGGGCATTTTTTCGAAAAAATCCATAGTTCAATACATGTTTTTATTTACAGGTGGCTAACGGCTGACATTTTCATTGGTTCGAAGGTTGTTTTAATGGTTTTTTGGTGCGCTGAATCGAATGAGAACATTGCCGTAACGATTTGAGAACATGTGCATCTAGTGGGACGGTTTCAGCGAGAATTGCTCATATGCCAACATTAGGTACTCGATGGTATTAAGAGCGAGTACTCGAGCAAAGCATACCCATGTCGCATGACCTCACTGATCTGCCTTAAATTTACAGGGGTTGTTTGTACATATAAAACTGAGTACTCTAGGACAATAGGATTTATCAAACTCGTGTTTATGGGTCAATTTCCTAATAGAAACCTGCACAAAGATGTTTATTGTCGTCCTTTTCATCCATTTCAAAAAATTTAAGTTAAAAAAATCTTCGAATCTCATTTATTGAAAATCAAGTTCGATGTCAGCAGAAAAAAAAGGTTTCTTATTTTTTATCTTATTTTTTTTAATGGTTGATATGACGAAAATAAACATCTTTATGCATGTTTTTTATTGTGAAAAGTGTCTATTTTATGTGCCAAACTGCCTTACCCAAAGCGTTATCAATCTCAAATGGTATTCCCAGATGTCCTCTACACTCAAACCCCGATGGTTTGACACTAACTGTTGTCAAACGAACGGAGTCACTTTTTAGTTTGACACCCCTTTTACACGGAGTTCACACACACTACTGAACGTTTGTTTTGATAGTGTGCGTGAGCGCCGTGTAAAAAGTGACAGTTCGTCACTTTTTAGTTTGACTTTGACCAACCAACGGGGTGCAAACTAAAAAAGTGTCAAACGAAAAAGTGACCAACCACCGGGGGTTGAGTGTATAAGCTCCAGGTCGAATCGAGTTGACATCTGTATGGAACACTTTTTTAGTTGAGTTTGAAAATTGTGCCCCTCCCCCATTTTGTTGCATTTACTTATCCCTTTCAGATGCAATTTGAATTTTTTAAATTTAAATGAATTTTATTCAATATTCCCAAAAGTGAGATTTTTATTGAAAATTTAATGCTCTACAACTTTGTTGAACAGACCAAATCTGCAAAACTTGATCCTGAAATGTTATTAGCGATTTAAAAAAGTCATTTTTGTAAGAACAACTTTTTTTCACCAACTTTATGCTCGGGTATCAATGGGTTAATCTCAACCAATTTCGCTCAAAATTTGCACAGATGCTTTAAATTACCCAAAAAACCGTTATCCGCCTGTGGAGCAGGGGGTCATTTTTCCTGGGCACCCTAAGGTACAGCCTTTATAAAGATTTTCCACGTTTTTGAACCTTCAAACTTTGTGTCCCGATTTGCCCCACTTCCCGTTGACCTAGAGTGCTTATTTGGATTTGATATTTGGCCCAGATGTTCGTTTTATATGTACAAAAAAAACCCCTCTGAAAATGTACCTGAAAACAATTTACTCCCTCTGAAATGTCATTTCAACAATATTTTGTGAATGTATTTCGATTTAAAAAAAATAAAATAAGGATCTCTGGTAGCAAAAACATTTGACATTAATACTAGTTTTTGCCTTCCTCACCTTACTGAGGAAATGCTATAAAATCACTCGAAAAATGAACTTCTCAATTAGACCTCCTAGACCCACCTTCATGTATACCTATCGACTTAGAATCAAATTCTGAGCAAATGTCTGTGTGTGTGGTGGGATGTTGATCAAAAAATTGTCACTCGATTATCTCAAGACTGGCTAAACCGATTTTGTCCGTTTTGGCCTCATTCGATCCGTTCTGGGGTCCCATAAGTCGCTATTAAAAATTATGGAGTTTAGTTAAGTACTTTAAAAGTTATGCTAAAAAAACTATTTTAACAAAAGTATCTGAAAACCCTATCAAAACTTATAAGCACTTAAGTGTTATTTACTCACTTTTTGGAGGCCGGATCTCAGATATTTTGATGAAAACGTTGTCCGGATCTCTCATGCGACCTATCGTTGGATAGGTTATCAAAAAACCTTTCCAACGCATCCAAGACATTGAAGATCTGACAATCCTATCAAAAGTTATAAGCACTTAAGTGTTATTTACGCACCTTTTGGAGACCGGATTTCATGATCATCTCATCTTATCTCATGATATTCATGCGACATATCTTTGGATAGGTAATTAAAAGACCTTTTCAACGAGCACGAATTGGATTGAAGATCTGACTACCATATCATAAGTTGTAACCACATAAGTGCCCTGCAATATGAAGATCTGACTACCCAATCTAGTGGTATAAATAATGAGTCAAAATTGATAAAACTCTGAAAAACACCGCCATTTTGTGTCTATTTTGGATAGCACCCTTTAAATCTGGAGCAACATTTGAAAGGGGCGGTACGACATTGCTCTTACGGCCTTTCGTCCCATTTAAACGCGTGTAATGAAAGGCCGTAAGAGCAATGTCGTACCGCCCCTTTCAAATGTTGCTCCAGAAATGTGAGGAAGGCACCAACCACCTAAGGGTGGATTAAGTAACGTTTTTATCTAACTGTGATATTTTTTAAGGTTGAACAAAGTTGAATAACCAAAAGTTGAGAGTAAATGTTACAAAGATATTGGGACTAAACCAACAAAAATGTTTTTATTTTTGCAAGACCATAAATGGGTGATTCTCCGCCAACTCATACGAAATCGGAAAAAGTTTCCTACTACACCTCTTCGATTTGCGTGAAACTTTTTCCTAAGGGGTAACATAGGATCCAAGCTATATTTTTCGAAAAATTTTGGCTGATTTTAGCGTGTCGTACTTTATGGATGAAGCTAATGGTCATTTTTTATTTAGATCAAAATTTTTCATTTTAAAATTTCGTGTTTTTCTCTATTCAATGTTCTACAAATTGTAGAGCAGAGAATTACAAAAATATAATGCATAAACATAAAGGGTTTGCTCGTAACCGTTAAGAGTTATCGCGATTGCACGAAACAAAGTTTTGAAAAAGTTAGTCGTCATTGATCATGGCCGTGCAAGGTCATTCACGATAGAAACGAACGACACAACAAAATAAAACATATAAGTTTTTTCCAAGGTGGTTACAAGCAAACCTCTAATGGTTATATATCAAAAATTTTGTAGTTTCTGCATATATTTTTTTTGAACATTGTCATATCTAACACGCAAAGTTACAAAAACACGAAATTTTTAAATGATAAATTTTGTTTAAGTGGAAAAATTACCTTTCGGGGTTATGCAATTCCCAAAGTATGACAAATCCCAGAAAAAAATTACAGTTAAGTAACGATAAGTGACAGAATCTTTAAAACTATTTTTGTATTATTTTTTTTTCAATGAAAATAGGTTTTATTTTAATTCTGAGTTCAGAGTTTTTTTGATTCAAATTGGGCGTCTAATTTCACATAAAATTTCTTTTGACATTTGCCTTGGGCCCTTGGGCCTTGGCTGCAAATTATTGAAAAAACGTCTTTTTTGAAATTTTAAAAAATGGAAGGGGTCGTACAGGCTCTCCATCTAGAGATATCGAAAAAGGACGAATCTGAGTGACCAGGGACAAAAGTTACCTCTTAAGACAAAGTTTCACACAAATCAAAGAGGGGTCGGGGCAACTCTTTCCGACATCGTGTGAGTTGGCGGAGGATTACGTTTGTTAAAAAAATTAGCAATTTATAACTCTGTTACAACCAACGAACAAAAGGATAACCAACAAATTTGACGAAAATACTAAAGTGATTAAAAAACCTCTTCTGCAGTTACAGATTTTCGTTCTTTTATTACACTTTTTATGAAACGATGGACAAAGTTGAATTCAAATTAAAGATGCAATGAAAAGTCGATCTCCACAAAAAAAATCCCATCATCTCGCTCAAAATAGAACGTAAACAAAAATAAACACCAAGGTTCAAGAACCTCAACAAAATCAAAGCCAAAGTCCGCACCAATCCGCGCAGATGTTCCCCACGGCCAAGGTCAACGTCCTGCAGCGCGCACACACATATCTGCGCGAAACCAATTGCATCAACATCAACAACAACAACCAGCAACAACCACACTGTGGCAGGCAAACCACGAGAGTAAACATCACTCAGTCAGCACGAAGCAAAAAGGTATGCAAAGCCTCTTCTGCCCAGCCTACTGCGCCCGCTGGCAGGGGCCAAACGATAAACCTCTCTCACCTCATCTCCTTTTTCTTCTGCTCATTCTTCTTCTTGCTGTTGTTGTTCGCTAACAGTAAAAATCTCTCACACGTTCTTGGTCGCGACGTTGCTTCGCGGGGTGGGTGGTGCTGCAGGTAGTGAGGTGTTATGTAATTCTTCTCCATTCTGGTCGGTGTCGATCGGGCATTTCATCGGTCAGTTGTTTGCTGGTTGTTATTTGTCTTCTGCTGCTGCTGCTGCTGGCGCAATGTTTATTCTGTTCTGCCCTTTTCTACACCACTCTCCCCCCCCCCTCCCAACAACTGATGAAGCAGAAAAAGAATTGGTCATCTTTCCCCGGGTGAAAGGAGGAGGAAAGTGCCAAGATTGCATGCCACGACAACCACGACGCTCCTGACAGCACACAATCAAACGAAGAAAGGTTCTGCGAAAGGGTGGAAAGGTTGATTGACCTTTCAATTTCGAAGAAAGCGCGGTGACTGTTTGAACTGTTGCTCAGAAGCTACGTAAAAAGAGATTTTTTTTGGTTGCAAATTTTTATATGAATTAGCGTCGACATCCTCCCCATCAATATGCCTTGAAAAACTCCAAATAACATTTTTTGCAAATGGGTCATTCTCCGCCAACTCACACAGCACTTGCCTTGACCTCTCTTTGATTTGTATGAAACTTTTGCTCCTGATCATGAATCCGAGGTCCATTTTTCGATATTTTGTGACTTGCAGCCTGAAATGGTGATGGTTTGGAAATTTGGTGTTAAAGGGTCTTTTATGTAAAATTGGACGCCCGATTTGATGTCCATACGGTGCTTTTGAATTGTTTGAAGTTTCGATAAGTAGTTCAAAAGTTATGTATAAAAACGTGTTTTCGCATATTATGGGAAGTTGAATAAATGGCAGTAAATCGAACCAAACATCATCATGTTATACATCGTTGGTTTGGTAATTGAAAGACATTAGACATTCATAACATTGGAAATCTGGCAACCCTGTCTCGAGTTATAACCACTTAAGTGATATTTATGTACTTTTTTGTAGCCGGATCTCACTTCAATGTATGTAAACAATGTCCGGATCCATCATCCGACACATCGTTGGTAAGGCAATCGATAGACCTTTCCAACGAATCTGAAAAATTGAAGATCTGGCTCGAGTTATGACCACTTAAGTGATATTTATGTACTTTGTTGTAGCCGGATCTCACTTAAATGTATGTAAACTATGTCCGGATAAATCATCCGACCCATCGTTGGTTAGGTAATCGAAAGACCTTTCCAACGAGTCTAATACATTGAAGATCTGGCAACCCTGTCTCAAGCTATGACCACTTATAATGCCACTTATGAGCCCTTGGGTGATATGTGTTTTTTTGTATTCCGGAACTTAACGAAATTAGACGAAATTTGTGTCCAAACCCATCATATCACGTATCGTATTTGTCAATTCAAGCGTGTTCAGGGAATCTAAGGCTATCATGCCTTGGCGAAATTGAAGCAATTTAAGCTTCACAAATCTTCTAATGCTGGTTTCTACAAAATCAATATTTTTGAATATTTGTCAGAATTTTCGTAAATAAACAACATTAAAGAGCGCATGTTTGTGAAATCGATGCGAAAACATGTCCAACACATTTCCAGAGAAATGTGTGACGTTTAACTAATAACTAACAATCACTGGAAAAACTAACTTAATCCACCTATGTGGTTGGAGCCTTCCTCACTTATTACAACAATGGCTGATATGAAATTTCATCTCTTTCAGATACAAAAATTTCATCTCTTTTTTAGATCCGGAGTAAAAAAGTACATCAATATCACATAAGTGTACATATCTCAAGACAAGGTTGCCAGATCTCCAATGTTTTGAACTCGTTGGAAAGGTCTTTTCATAACCTAACCAACGATGGGTTGGGTAATGGATCCAGACATAGTTTACATACATTTAAGTGAGATCCGGCATCAAAAAAGTACATAATTATCACTTAAGTGGTCATAACTTGAGACAGGGTTGCCAGATCTTCAATGTTTTGGACTCGTTGGAAAGGTCTTTTGATTACCTATCTAACAATGGGTTGAATGATGGATCCGGACATAGTTTACATACATTTAAGTGAGATCCGGCATCAAAATAGTACATAAATATCACTTGAGTGGTCATAACTTGAGACAGGGTTGCCACATCTTCAATGTATTAGACTCATTGGAAAGGTCTTTCGATTACCTATCTAATGATGGGTTTGATAATGGATCCGGACATAGTTTACATACATTTAAGTGAGATCCGGCATCAAAAAAGTACATAAATATCACTTAAGTGGTCATAACTTGAGACAGGGTTGCCAGATCTTCAATGTATTAGACTCATTGGAAAGGTCTTTCGATTACCTAACCAACGATGGGCTGGATAATGGATCCGGACATAGTTTACATACATTTAAGTGAGATCCGGCCTAAAAAAAGTACATAAATATCACTTAAGTGGTCATAACTTGAGACAGGGTTGCCAGATCTTCAATGTATTAGACTCATTGGAAAGGTCTTTCGATTACCTAACCAACGATGGGTTGAATAATGGATCCGGACATAGTTTACATACATTTAATTGAGATCCGACATCAAAAAAGTATATAAATATCACTTAAGTGGTCATAACTTGAGACAGGGTTGCCACATCTTCAATGTATTAGACTCATTGGAAAGGTCTTTCGATTACCTATCTAATGATGGGTTTGATAATGGATCCGGACATAGTTTACATACATTTAAGTGAGATCCGGCATCAAAAAAGTACATAAATATCACTTAAGTGGTCATAGGAGCGGCCGTGGCTGACTGGTTACGGTGTTCGCTTTGTAAGCGAATGGTCCTGGGTTCGACTCCCATCTGCTCCCAACGAGAAATTATAGGAAATATAAATCTTGAAACTCTGAACATGAACGAAAAATCAAAGTCGCTCGAGTCGGGGTTCGATCCCCCGTCCTTTGAATTGGTAAGCAAAAATGCTAACCACTAGGCCATCGCGACTTGGTTGGTAGGCTATGACTGGAATTAGGAATAGTGTTACTGTTACTATATACGCGCTGGGTCCTTGTCCATTTGACAAGGGTTCGGAAGTTCTAAATAACGTTTGAATCCGATTGATGCAAACGTTCTTCAGGGCGGGGCTTGTCGATAAAGCTGAAGTACCTCGCGCTCGGCTAGCCAGCGTAGAAATGGGTCACCAAAGCTCGGCAGAGCTAACACCATCCAAATGCCTATGCGAGTTATTTGCATGTATAGAATGCAGATCTAAAAAATACATGGAAACAACTCAATTTGTAAGAAGCGACCGCGTGGTCCCGTTTGGTTGGTTGCACACACACACACACATAAATATCACTTAAGTGGTCATAACTTGAGACAGGGTTGCCAGATCTTCAATGTTTTGGACTCATTGGAAAGGTCTTTTGATAACCTATCCAACGATGGGTCGGGTGATGGGTCTGGACAAAGTTTACATGCATTTAAGTGAGATCCGATTCGCAACTCTGACACTTTTTTATACGTAACTTTTGAACTACTTATCGGATCTTCAAACAATTCAATAGTGCAGTATGGGGCACCAAACCGGATTGAATGCAACTTATTTGACTCAAATCGGATCAGCCAGTGCCGAGAAAACTTGGCAAGAATTTTTAGCACCAAGGGGAATACGCACACACATACACACACACACACAGACATTTGTTCAGTTTTCGATTCTGAGTCGATAGGTATACATGAATATAGGTCTACGAGCTGTTTTTCAAATGTTCATTTTTCGAGCAGGATTATAGCCTTACCTCAGTGAGGAAGGCAAAACGGTGAATGAAGGGGTTTAATCATCATTTAGCTGAGCGATAGCCTCTCCCATGCGGAGTAAAAGTACGCAATAAGAACGACGAAAACAACAGCAAAAACATAGTCCACAAACGTCAGTCATCCCACGGAATGGGCCTGGTGGTGGCCACGGCCAATGAACTCCGCAGCACGTTTTCGTACTACAATCGTTGAACCCGCGCCCGCCCGCGGTCAATGGCCGGTTTTGGCACAAACACAAACACTCATTCACGGGGAGAATGGGTTTGGGAGAATGATTTGTTTTGTTGTTTTTTTAATTCGGGGAACCACAAGCGACGAACCCGAAAATGGTCACCCCTGCGATTGCGTTCTGTTTCGGATGTTGGGATAGGAATGTAGGCGGTTATATTTAAATATTTTGAAATTTGTTGATTTAACATTAATTTTGTTTTGTTTCTTTTCAGAGACTTCAACAACATTTTGACGGTTTGACGGTAAGAAGTACAATTTTGTTGAAAGTTCATTTTTGAATTCTTCACCAAACTTCCGGAAATGTGATCCCTGCTCGACCAAACAACAGACCTCAGCACTCAGCATCGTCCAATTTTTGTGCACCATCAACCGTATTTTTGTTTTGCGGCACCATCGGCTGATTCTGACCTACCTCAAAGATTTGCGACTGCCTGTTGGCGGCGGATGGCAACACAAACAGACAAATAATGGCCGTGTGCGAAAAGTTCGATGAACCTCGCTAGGAGACCCGCGGAGCTTTCGCGAATTTTTCGACTGCTCCACGATCTGAAAACTAAAGTTGTTGCTTCCCTTTGCGAAGAGAGGGGTTTGAGGGGAAGGCTTTTGGGGTGGCGCTTTTGCGGTGATTGTTTAGTTTCTCCTGGAGGGCGAATGAAAATGACGTGCTGCGGAGACCATTTGGTCACAATGGTGATCGTGAATGACCTTTTTTGCATTAGGATTTTGCATTCACTCCCCAACTCTTGGAAAGAAAGTTTAAGCAAAAGGGAAGTCTTGAAGGTTTACTTATCATGAAACAAATAAAAATAAAAGCTTGACTTATAGTTTGAAAAAAAAATAATACTTTTTTGGTGCCTTCGGTTTGCCCAAAGAAGCCATTTTGCATCATAAGTTTGTTCATCTCATTTTCCATACCAATTTTTCAGCTGTCCATACAAAATAATACATTAAAATTCAAAAATCTGAATCATTTGAAGTAATTTTTAAATCGATTTGGTGCCTTGGGCTAATTTGTAGGTATGAATAAGCACTACAGTGAAAAAATGATACACGGTAAAAAATGATGATTTTTAATTTCACTTCTTGTCTTGTGGGTCTCGTGGCGCAGGGGTAGCGGCTTCGGCTGCCGATCCCGATGATGCTATGAGACGCGGGTTCGATTCCCGCCTTATCCACTGAGCTTCTATCGGATGGTGAAGTAAAACGTCGGTCCCGGTTTCTCCTGTCTCGTCAGAGGCGCTGGAGCAGAAATCCCACGTTAGAGGAAGGCCATGCCCCGGGGGGCGTAGTGCCAATAGTTTCTTTTTCTTTGTCACTAAAACTTGATATTCAAAAAAAACATTTTTGTTTTTTTCTGATATGTTTAAGGGTACAATTTTGAAAAGTTGTCATCTATTAAATTAAATCATATGTCTTTGAAAGTATTTTCCCGGATTCATTATAAGGGACCAACATCACCCTTTAGTTCAAACTTTCAGGAAAATCTAAGCGGGAACCGCTTCACTTTTTCCGATTTTATTTGAGTTTGTTTACGATTTGTAGACTACAGTCCTTAGTATAAGTTTTTTTTTCCTGATGTGTAAATTAAGATAATTTGAGATAACTTTAGAAAAAAATTGGTTTGAATAAAATATTTATGGAAAATTTGCACCACAAAATCATCAGTTGAAATCAATGCCTTATATATTATAAATTTATGCATCTGATACATAATTTTTCTTTTAAAACAAATTGCCCATTTAAGTGTCTACTGCTCAATTTTGTTTTCAAAATTTGTTATTTTTCCCATGATAAGTAGGTCATTTTGAGCAACTTTCGTTCTACGGAAAACTTTACTTCGTTTCAGACGTGCATCGGCACTCAGTAGCACTTGACAGTTTTTCTAAGGCCATGGCTTGGAAAAGGCACCATATCAATTTGTTTTTTTCCCTAAAGTATGTTTTTTCCAATGCACTATGAGATTCAGAACGACCGAAACCTTTATCTTCACTTATTCGCTAGTTTTAGTGATGAAGTGCTATTTGAGTGCTAAATAGCACATTTAGCACTTGAAATTTTTGTGATATTCAAATCACCATTAATTTTTTTTGCAAATCCAAATTACATAGTGAACAACGATTATTAAAAGCATCGAACTAAAGCTTGTTTTAATGCACAGTGAGCAAAGATTCGCCCTGCCGTTTTACGAAGGCAATCATCTGAAAATGTGATGAAGTGCTGTTGAGTGCCGATGCACGAAAACTTAACTTCTCTTGTTTTATGTTTTTCTTGTATTATTTTAAGCATTTAAATTTGCATTTATCTTAGTTTATATTTGTTTTTGATATTATTTGGCCTATTCTACAACCTCCCATCATTAAATTTTGCCTTTCTTGGTTTTTTTTTATGTTTTTACAGTCACTTTACTTTTTATTGCTTTTTTCACATTTTCTGCTATAGAATGGCACCATTATCAAAAGCAATTCCTATACTCTTCTTTAGTAAGAAAGGCAAAAAAGATGTAAAAAAAATGCATAGAGACATAGTCACACTACAGAAATTATTGCATAGTCTTTTTACTTAAAATATAGGAAATGTTATTAATAACACAGCCAAAGTGTACCCCTAAAAAATAGCATTTTTTTTAAACTTTGGTAAGTTAAACTTCAAACTAAAGCTGGGACTTTGAATGTATCCGGATATCCAAAATCCGGAGCTCCGGATAGACGGATAATTATCCGATATCCGTTGGTATCCGGATATTTTTTCTCAAAACCCCTATTAAAATCATTTGAAAAGTGGATCCGACCCCTTTTTGATTTCCTAACTTCACGAAATTTTACTCTATGGGTAAACTTTGGATCCTTCTCACGAATCCGAGGTTCATTTTTTGATATTTCGTGACGGTGGGGCGGTGCAAGCTAGTGACTATGTAGAAAATTGGTACACTCTAAAAATAACCTTTAGGAGTAACAACAAATTTATAAAACACATAATTTGAAAATGATTTTTTTTCTTCATGGGTTATTGAAGATTCGAGAAGTACCTACATTAAATTCCCCATAAACGACATGTCGTTTGATTTTTGACAGTTCAGTTACGACAAACGGGAGCGCATTTTTTTTTTGTTTTACTTCTTTGTTGAAAAATACGTTTTTTGGAATTTGGAGTACATCATCAATTCGGGCGTCAAATGTTACACAAAAGTCCATTTGACACCAACTCATTAGTCAATTACTGACAAACATCATTCTACTCACAACAGTAAACAGAGAAAGATCGTGCTCGTTATTGCAGTGTACTTATTAGTTAAATACAAGTACTTTTATTATAGTTAATTACTGCGCCTAGTTTCACATCCATGCCGTCTTGCCTCCGCCACTCTCGGATAAAACAGTTTTCAACGACTTTGTCAAATGTTTGCCTGTTTTTTTCAGTTCTCAAATTATTTTTCCTTGAAAGGTCAACTCATCACTTTCTTTTGCGTATAGGATCGGTTAAAATGGCGTGGAGTAACGATTTTTTTTTTGACAATTATGGGTTTTTGCGGAATTTACGAAATTTGCAATTTTTCAGACCGCCCTAGCACGGTGCAGGTCACCCTAATGGCAAAAAAATAAATAATGAAGGTCTTATTATTCTGGCCAAGGAACCCCCAGAAAATTTTGAGCCCGTTTGGGGAACTTCTTTATTGGTTAATGCTTTTTTTCAAATGGAATTTCTTTATGTTGAAATAAGACACTTTTTTACAAAAAAAGCAATCTACTTTAACGACCCCCGGGTCTTTTGTGGTCTCTGTTGCAAGTTTTTGCTCATTTCTAGGCGTCCGAAGTTATGTATGGTGAGTCACCCAAAACCTTTTTTACGCAAATGGACCGACGTTTTACTTCCCCATCCGATAGAAGGCCAGGAGTATAAGGCGGGAATTGAATCCGCGCCCCATAGCAACTTAGGGATCGGCAGCCGAAGCCGCTAACTACCGCGCCACGAGGCCCTCGTCTATTTTACAAATAATTATCAGAATAATCAAACAGTTCACTAATGTAGCATTATACGTGATTTATGAAGCTATCAAAAGTAAAATAATCCATTTGATTCAAATCTCCCCTGCCCCCTCCCCTTTCTGAACTATTTTGTCCCTATTGATAATGCTCCAACCATCATCACTTGAACCAAAAAATGGGGAAAATAATGCTTCCTTCTTGCTACATTACATGGAAAAATATCCGGATATCCGTAAATTTCGGATAGTATCCGTTTTTTCGGAGCTCCGGATAGTATCCGGATAATTATCCGGATTTGGATATCCGGATATCCGGAGTCCGAAAATATCCTTTCCGAAGTCCCAGCTCTAAGCTCTACTTCAAACCCTAAAATTTTAAGTGTTCTTCTTTTCAATGTTTTAAAAAATCCAAAATTGGTTGAAAAATGGACTTTTGACGATTTTTTAGATCGTAGCCCGCCCTGAGGCAGAGTTGGGTTGTAAAGGATTAAGTTTATTCTACAAAACACACCGTGAATAGTATTCAAATTCATTTTGTTTATCATGTGTGTTTCTTTTCAAAAGATCTTTAAATTCTGTTAAAAAACATGGGTTGAAACCAATGTTCAAAAGATTGTTTTGAGATAAAATTTCGATTCAAACCTTCAAAATATTTTTTTTTTTTGCAAATTTCTCTAGCAAAAATCTAAACTAAAAACAATTAACATAACTCTTAAAGATGGTTATCGTAACTACATTTTTTTATACCACTGATTGGTTACTTAAAGTCATTCAACTTTTTCTAATTTTATGAAACTTGTTCACTTCACAAGAAGCGTCCATTCCATCCAGCCCGATAGAACAAGCGTGAGATCGGAATGCCGTTCTTGGCATTGAACCACTGCGCCCCAAGGAGAGGATGCATTCTATTGCAATAACCTCTAACAAGCACGAGAATCCTCGGCGTTCCAAGCAAACTCGCCAAAGTCACCGCCCATTAGAGGCGAAAGATTACGTGCCTGGCAGGTCCGGGGTTCCCTTCGAGTGCACTGATTTGCTATAATTAAATTCTGCTTAATTAAAGCCCATCCAGCTGGGCAGCCAGTGGCGGCGAGGTCCGACTCCGGAGCCGGAATGCACTGCCACCACCTGTGCGTCGTTTTTCCTGTCTCGAAACGCATACGCAATGCGACGGCACGAGATCTGGTTTGTTCATTAACACGGCATCGTCGACGTACCTGTAACTGTCACCCGTCTCGCCGTTACATCATCGGCCCCGACCAGGGCTCCTGGCCGATGCCCTCAAAGAAAAATAATCCGTTCCTGTGAGTGTGATTGCAAACTAGAAATGGTCAGTTTCATAACAGTGGATAGAACGGAGAATGGTGAGGCTAGAATTAACATCCCTAACCTCAACCCGAAAGATTCTCCAACGCAGACGTCTAGGTGCAAAACTCGCGTGATCAGATCGGTCAGCTTAAGCCAGCTAGCCAGCCAAGTGTCAGAACCGGTTCCTTACGCGCTGTTTGAATGGCGTTTGCGCTGTTCACCCGTTTGAAGTTACGAAGGCAGCAACTGCAAGCCAGTCGACGTCGTCGTCGTAAGTACAAGCCCCAAACCGGAAGGATACAAACCGTTACAAGGTTTCCTTGCTACAAATAGGCAGGACACGAGATATTGCAAGTACTCGCCTCGAGAAGATCGTGTTCTTCTGATCGAGCGGCGGGCGAGAATTTGCCTTTTGGAGGAGTCGTTAGTATTGATCGCCCGATATGGCAGTGCAGAGGCGACATTAGAATTTCAAATTCAATATCAACCGGCTCATTTCGCAGAACCAGGTCGCTAAGCGTGCTGAAATGTCGATGACACTGGCACATTGTGGGGGTAAGGATTCGGACAGGCTTATTTCATTGCCGTCGGACGCACCATGTGGTGGCATACATTATCAGCTATTTAATGCGAAATTTACTTTATAAAATCACCCAATATTGTGAAATTGATTAGTTGATTTTAATTTTATTTTATGTTTTATCATCAAAAGCTGAGCTAAAGTACTAAGCATAGCTGTTTCTAGAAGAAAACAAACAATACATAATTCGAAAAGTCACAGTCAAGTTAATTTTCAATAACAACGAAGGTGACGGTTATAGCCCTACGGACTCAATATTCAACGATACATATGGAACAAACGGAGGGTGTGACGTGCTCATATTTAGGATTTTGGTTTACGCACAGGAACAAGCACCTGATTGCCCGTGAAAAAAACATTTTTGTTACAATCTACTAAATAGAGATCGAAGATCCTTTTGGTGCTTGCTTCTATTCAGACGGACCCAGTCGCGCATATTAAATGTTAACATTGAAGCATAGGAAGCTTCTGAGGGCACTCAAAGTAGAACAATCTGCCAGCATAAAGGATCTTATCTTATCTTTCAAGGAATTAGCTCAATTTTACATTCGACGGGTAAACCTCTTTCTCGCTCGATTCAAATGCCCAATCAAAAATATTTTTAAGTAGGAAACGTTACCTCAAAATGGATTTCCAGACCAAATATCTTATGCTATGACCAAAGAAGTAATTTTGCATCATTAGTTCGTCCATAACAGTCTAAACGTTCAATGCTTTTAAACATTATTACTTTTTTGAAAAAATGCCAACACTGTTATATGAACTTTGACCAGCTTGTGCTATAACTCAAATGTATTTTTGTCATCTAGAACAAATCCAAAAGTGAAAATTTTCAAAAATGGTAATTTACACATTTATTTTTATGTGAAAACCCCAATTTAAAAAAATTATCATTTTAGAGTGTATTTTTTTCCTAAAAAGCAGAGCTGTTGAGTCGGAGTCGGAGTTGGAGTCGGTGGAGTCGGAGCCGGAGTCGGAGCTGGAGTCGGCTAAATTTTAAGAGCTGGGGTCGGAGTCGGACTCGGAGCCGAGCATTTCTGATAACCCGGAGTCGGAGTCGGAGTCGGTGTCGGAGTCAGAGTTATCTTAAATTCATCAAAACCATATGTTTTTTTATTGTTCAGTGTTTATATAAAACAGCTTAATTTACAAAATTTCTTAATTTTTTTTTATTGTTTTTAAGTCACATGTACTGCGTTGCTATTTTCTCATTTTTTTTATCAGATGCCATTTGGAAAGCTCTTATTGTGTAATTTCAATAAATGATAACCTGTTATTCCCCTCTTACCCAAGTATGTTGTATAATAACTCAAAAAATAATAAACAATATTGGTCTTGTAGTCAGAAATATTTAATTGATTCTTTATTGCTTCGTTTTGCCTATATTTATGTACTCTTTCAATTCAAGTTTGACCAAATTTAATCCAGTTCTTTCTGAAAAAAGTAAACACTCACATCACCTTTTACCCCAAAACCGAATGTCTTGAAGTTTTTTAGTAAATATTTTTTATGGAAAAAGCTACAAGGTACATAAAAAGATTAAAAATAATAATCACTGTTTTTGGAAATTGGAAACAGTCACTGAAAGTATAACTCTTCCAACAAATAATCAATAATTATAATAATCTATTACTTGGAACTCAACATGCGCATGTTGTTTACAACTATGTACACAAAAATCAGAGTGTTGCGCTTAAAATATTTGACACTGGCAAAACATATAAAAAAAGTAGCAACTAATTTTGAAATAATAAATGAATATGATTAATATAGGGGAGAGTGGGGAGATTTGATTCCCGGGGACACTTGATCCCAAGCCTGTATCTCGTCAGCATGTGGGTAAAACAATTAGCTTTGTTCTAGAAAGTTGTGCGAAATTAACTAAAACTCATTGTAGAAAACAAAGAAAAAAATTAAAAAAATGTTTAGATTGAGTTACACACATTTTTCTAAAACGAGCTGCAAAAAACTTCCAAGAGATCTTTTTTTTCTTTTTTTGATATGCAAAGAAAACACTAAAAAATTATTCAAAAAAATATGTTTTGTACATGCATTGTTTGATAAACTTATAAACTCCAAACCCCTTAAGCATTTGACGTTAAATTTATCGTCATACTATTTTTACAATCAATTGTTTAAAAAAGTGCGTTTAGGGAGACTTGATCCCTGCATTTTTACAGTCACTGGAATCAGCCTCAAGATTAATTAATTGGGCTGGGTTTTCATACATAGTTTCCTTTAGTATAGTTGTACATAACTTACTGCAGTTTGAACCTTTTTTCAAAAGTTTTGTAAACAAAAATTTCCAGCTTTTGTAAACATGCTTAATTTTGGTCTAAAAAATAATATTTTAGATTTTTAAATATTTTACATACTAAACTTTTTATATTTTGAACACAAACGTACAGGTTTTATGTGAAATTGCTGTAACTTAAAGAAAATTTAAAGTTTGGATGATTAAGAAACATTTTGCTTAAGATTTCTTCAAAATGTTGAAAGGAGGATCAAGTTACCCCTAAAATTTTTAAAATGCCGGTTTAAAATATTTTTTTAAAACGCTTTGCATGATTCGAAGAGTTCATCTGATGAAATACCCTTATTACACAGCTAAAAAAGTAGTAATCCAGCTTCGTGTAAAAGACCTGGGTGTTAAATAAATATTGCATTATTTTATTCAATTTTATGTAATTTTACACCCTGAAAAATGTAGCCCGTCACTATGGGAAACCTACTTGACCGAAATGTCAAGCTCATATATGTGTTTATCCTATCAGCTTTTCATCGATCTGATGGCCGAATGGGCTAAGGCGCCAGTCCTAACTGTTCGTGCTGGGTTTGAATCCCATTGGTTGCAACTTTTTTTTTGTGTTTGCAAAAATTGTACATGCAGCGTGTAATATTAAGTGTTTATTTTGACGAAGGTGATGTGCATGCTTTTGCATGCGATTTTACCATCGGATTTTTTTGCTGTGTAGCCAAACATAGATGAATGTTTAAGCTTTCAATTCATGCAAAAAGTTTATAGTTTTGTGAGAAATTGATAGAGTTATGTGCGATACAAAAAAAGGGGATCAAGTCTCCCCACTCTCCCCTATCTTAATGTTTACTATTTCTCTATTAAAATCTGCGAATGTTGATCCTCAGGTAATCTATTTTGATATCGTTGCAAATTATCTCACATATCTCAAGATTTCAGTACCAAAAAGGAAATAAAATGTATAAAAAAATGATAGGAGTTTAATTTAGTTTTCAAATACTATTTAAAAACAATCAAAAATCAACATATTATTCAACCGGTAAAAATAATCTCTGGCATGATGTCCATGTACGTCTTAAAAAAAGCAATGGAACTTTAAAAATAGTTTTTTGACATAGGACTATGTCTCTACTTACTATATTGGGGGGCCAGTTCAGAAATTCGATCCAAAGCGTCACTTTTAAGCGTTAAAAAAGGGGACATTTTGAACGCTTATATCTTTTTTCCCTGTGAATCAATCCAGACGGTTGGACCACCAATCGAAAGAGGAAGACTTCAGCTATTGTTTAACTACATAGATAGTTTGACTAAACATAGTTAAAGCACTTAAAACATGCAATCAAAATGAGTAATTTTTCAGTACAAATCGGACAGATGACCAATCAGAGCGAGCGTATGCATTCGAGACCGCGCCCCTTTTGTGCCGTTCTCCGGCTGTGCCGCTATTTAAGCAGAAAATTTCACAGAGCAAGACACTTTGGAACGAGCACTCGAACTGTGCACGTCGGGCCGGCGCGGAGCAGCAGCAGCAGCGGCCAATAGAAGAAGAGGACCAGCAACCAGAAGGAAGAACCACCAGCAGCAGAAGGAGGAAATTTGAGCGAAGCGGACCGATGGAAGTCGCTATGATGCGGCGGTTCTCATGAAAAATGGCCAATTCGACAGTGGTGGAAAAAACCTGGAGTGGCCGGTGCCCTCGAAGCAGGTTCCCTCGGGACGGAGGGGGGGGGGGGGTTACATTTACAGAAACATACGAGTTGTGGCAATATGGGTATCAAAATTCATGGTTTTTGATACTGAACATAATAATGGCCATTTCGACAGTAGTGGCCACAACCTGGAGTGGCCGGTGCCCTCAAAGAAGGTTCCCCGGGGCCTGGGGGGACATTTACAGAAACATACGAGTTGTGGCAATATGGGTATCAAAATTCATGGTTTTTGATACTGAACATAATAATGGCCATTTCGACAGTAGTGGCCACAACCTGGAGTGGCCGGTGCCCTCAAAGAAGGTTCCCGGGGCCTGGGGGGACATTTACAGAAACATACGAGTTGTGGCAATATGGGTATCAAAATTCATGGTTTTTGATACTGAACATAATAATGGCCATTTCGACAGTAGTGGCCACAACCTGGAGTGGCCGGTGCCCTCAAAGAAGGTTCCCGGGGCCTGGGGGACATTTACAGAAACATACGAGTTGTGGCAATATGGGTATCAAAATTCATGGTTTTGAAACTGAACATAATAATGGCCATTTCGACAGTAGTGGCCACAACCTGGAGTGGCCGGTGCCCTCAAAGAAGGTTCCCCGGGGCCTGGGGGACATTTACAGAAACATACGAGTTGTGGCAATATGGGTATCAAAATTCATGCTTTTGATACTGAACATAATAATGGCCATTTCGACAGTAGTGGCCACAACCTGGAGTGGCCGGTGCCCTCAAAGAAGGTTCCCGGGGCCTGGGGGACATTTACAGAAACATACGAGTTGTGGCAATATGGGTATCAAAATTCATGGTTTTTGAAACTGAACATAATAATGGCCATTTCGACAGTAGTGGCCACGACCTGGAGTGGCCGGTGCCCTCAAAGAAGGTTCCCCCGGGGCCTGGGGGGACATTTACAGAAACATACGAGTTGTGGCAATATGGGTATCAAAATTCATGGTTTTTGATACTGAACATAATAATGGCCATTTCGACAGTAGTGGCCACAACCTGGAGTGGCCGGTGCCCTCAAAGAAGGTTCCCGGGGCCTGGGGGACATTTACAGAAACATACGAGTTGTGGCAATATGGGTATCAAAATTCATGGTTTTGATACTGAACATAATAATGGCCATTTCGACAGTAGTGGCCACAACCTGGAGTGGCCGGTGCCCTCAAAGAAGGTTCCCCCGGGGCCTGGGGGGACATTTACAGAAACATACGAGTTGTGGCAATATGGGTATCAAAATTCATGGTTTTTGAAACTGAACATAATAATGGCTATTTCGACAGTAGTGGCCACGACCTGGAGTGGCCGGTGCCCTCAAAGAAGGTTCCCCCGGGGCCTGGGGGGACATTTACAGAAACATACGAGTTGTGGCAATATGGGTATCAAAATTCATGGTTTTTGAAACTGAACATAATAATGGCTATTTCGACAGTAGTGGCCACGACCTGGAGTGGACGGTGCCCTCAAAGAAGGTTCCCTCGGGGCGTGGGGGGACATTTATAGAAACATACGAGTTTTGGCAATATGGGTATCAAAATTCATGGTTTTTGATACTGAACATAATAATGGCCAATTCGACAGTAGTGGCCACAACCTGGAGTAACCGGTGCTCTCAAAGAAGGTTCCCCCGGGGCCTGGGGGGACATTTACAGAAACATACGAGTTGTGGCACCCATATCAAAATTCATGGTTTTTGATACTGAACATAATAATGGCCATTTCGACAGTAGTGGCCACAACCTGGAGTGGCCGGTGCCCTCAAAAAAGATTCCCCCGGGGCCTGGGGGACATTTACAGAAACATACGAGTTGTGGCAATATGGGTATCAAAATTCATGGTTTTTGATACTGAACATAATAATGGCCATTTCGACAGTAGTGGCCACAACCTGGAGTGGCCGGTGCCCTCAAAGAAGGTTCCCCCGGGGCCTGGGGGACATTTACAGAAACATACGAGTTGTGGCAATATGGGTATCAAAATTCATGGTTTTTGATACTGAACATAATAATGGCCATTTCGACAGTAGTGGCCACAACCTGGAGTGGCCGGTGCCCTCAAAGAAGGTTCCTTCGGGGCGTGGGGGGACATTTATAGAAACATACGAGTTGTGGCAATATGGGTATCAAAATTCATGGTTTTTGATACTGAACATAATGATGGCAATTTCGACAGAAGTGGCCACAACCTGAAGTGGCCGGTGCCCTCAAAGAAGGTTCCCCCGGGGCCTGGGGGGACATTTACAGAAACATACGAGTTGTGGCAATATGGGTATCAAAATTCATGGTTTTTGATACTGAACATAATGATGGCAATTTCGACAGAAGTGGCCACAACCTGAAGTGGCCGGTGCCCTCAAAGAAGGTTCCCCCGGGGCCTGGGGGGACATTTACAGAAACATACGAGTTGTGGCAATATGGGTATCAAAATTCATGGTTTTTGATACTGAACATAATAATGGCCATTTCGACAGTAGTGGCCACAACCTGGAGTGGCCGGTGCCCTCAAAGAAGGTTCCTTCGGGGCGTGGGGGGACATTTATAGAAACATACGAGTTGTGGCAATATGGGTATCAAAATTCATGGTTTTTGATACTGAACATAATAATGGCCAATTCGACAGTAGTGGCCACAACCTGGAGTAACCGGTGCTCTCAAAGAAGGTTCCCCCGGGGCCTGGGGGGACATTTACAGAAACATACGAGTTGTGGCAATATGGGTATCAAAATTCATGGTTTTTGATACTGAACATAATAATGGCCATTTCGACAGTAGTGGCCACAACCTGGAGTGGCCGGTGCCTCCCCCGGGGCCTGGGGGGACATTTACAGAAACATACGAGTTGTGGCAATATGGGTATCAAAATTCATGGTTTTTGATACTGAACATAATAATGGCCATTTCGACAGTAGTGGCCACAACCTGGAGTGGCCGGTGCCCTCAAAGAAGGTTCCTTCGGGGCGTGGGGGGACATTTATAGAAACATACGAGTTGTGGCAATATGGGTATCAAAATTCATGGTTTTTGATACTGAACATAATGATGGCAATTTCGACAGTAGTGGCCACAACCTGGAGTGGCCGGTGCCCTCAAAAAAGATTCCCCCGGGGCCTGGGGGGACATTTACAGAAACATACGAGTTGTGGCAATATGGGTATCAAAATTCATGGTTTTTGAAACTGAACATAATAATGGCCATTTCGACAATAGTGGCCACAACCTGGAATTGCCGGTGCCCTCAAAGAAGGTTCCCCCGGGGCCTGGGGGGACATTTACAGAAACATACGAGTTGTGGCAATATGGGTATCAAAATTCATGGTTTTTGATACTGAACATAATAATGGCCATTTCGACAGTAGTGGCCACAACCTGGAGTGGCCGGTGCCCTCAAAGAAGGTTCCCTCGGGGCCCGGAGGTTTTTTTACAGAACCATACGAGTTGTGGCAATATTGGTATCAAAATTCATGGTTTTTGATACTGTACATGAAAATTGACATTCCGACAGTAGTGGCCACAACCTTGAGTGACCGGTGATCTCAAAGCAGGTTTCCCCGGGGCCCGGAGGGTCTTTAACAGAACCATACGAGTTGTGGCAATATGGGTATCAAAATTCGTGGTTTTTGATACTGAACATGAAAATTGACATTTCGACCGTAGTGGCCACAACCTGGAGTTGCCGGTGCCCTCATGGAAGGTTCACCTTGGGAGAACATTTATGACAATTTTGCCGACAAATCTATGAAACAAAATAAAATATTCTTATTTCAGATTTCACTAGCAATCCAAAAACACATTCAAATTGTTTGGTCCTATGTCTTTCGGTTATGTCTCTGACATACCATCTTGAACTTTTTTTTTCAAAATTGTTATTTGAAAAACACGGTGACTTTGATAGAAACTGTGCTTCTTATAAATGTCAGCCTAAAAGAGAGCAAGGGAATTTATATGTTAAGTGCACCCTTAAATCGATCATTTAGGGTTGGTCTTTTAATGATTCATTACAAAAAAATAACAATTTTGCCTTCCTCACTGAGGTAAGGCTATAATCCTGCTCTAAAAATGAACTTTCTATTAAAAGCTCCTAGACCCACCTTCATGTATACATATCTACTCAGAATCGAAAACTGAACAAATGTCTGTGTGTGTGTATGTGTGTGTGTATGTGTGTGTGTATGTGTGTGTGTATGTGTGTGTGTATGTATGTATGTGACCAAAATTCTCACTGAGTTTTTTCAGCACTGGCTGAACAGATTTTGATCGAACCAGTTGCATTCGACTTGGTTTAGGGTCCCATACATCGCTATTGAATTGTTTGAAGTTTCGATAAGTAGTTCAAAAGTTATGCATAAAAATGTGTTTTCACAAATACCCGGATCTCAATTATATGCATGTAAACGATGTCCGGATCCATCATCCGACCCATCGTTGATTAGGTAATTGAAAGGCCTTTCCAATGAGTCCAAGACATTGAAGATCTGGTAACCCTGTCTCGAGTTATGACCACTTAAGTGATATTTATGTACTTTTTTGAAGCCGGATCTCACTTAAATGTATGTAAACTATGTCCGGATCCATCATCCGACCCATCGTTGGTTAGGTAATTGAAAGGCTTTTCCAATGAGTCCAAGACATTGAAGATCTGGCAACCCTGTCTCGAGTTATGACCACTTAAGTGATATTTATGTACTTTTTTGAAGCCGGATCTCACTTAAATGTATGTAAACTATGTCCGGATCCATCATCCGACCCATCGTTGGTTAGGTAATTGAAAGACCTTTCCAATGAGTCCAAGACATTGAAGATCTGGCAACCCTGTCTCGAGTTATGACCACTTATGTGATATTTATGTACTTTTTTGAAGCCGGATCTCACTTAAATGTATGTAAACTATGTCCGGATCCATCATCCGACCCATCGTTGGTTAGGTAATTGAAAGACCTTTCCAACGAGTCCAAAACATTGAAGATCTGGTAACCCTGTCTAGAGTTATGACCACTTAAGTGATATTTATGTACTTTTTTGAAGCCGGATCTCACTTAAATGTATGTAAACTATGTCTGGATCCATCATCCGACCCATCTTTGGTTAGGTAATTGAAAGACCTTTCCAATGAGTCCAAGACATTGAAGATCTGGCAACCCTGTCTCGAGTTATGACCACTTATGTGATATTTATGTACTTTTTTGAAGCCGGATCTCACTTAAATGTATGTAAACTATGTCCGGATCCATCATCCGACCCATCGTTGGTTAGGTAATTGAAAGACCTTTCCAATGAGTCCAAGACATTGAAGATCTGGCAACCCTGTCTCGAGTTATGACCACTTAAGTGATATTTATGTACTTTTTTGAATCCGGATCTCACTTAAATGTATGTAAACTATGTCTGGATCCATCATCCGACTCATCGTTGGTTAGGTAATTGAAAGACCTTTCCAATGAGTCCAAGACATTGAAGATCTGGTAACCCTGTCACGAGTTATGACCACTTAAGTGATATTTATGTACTTTTTTGAAGCCGGATCTCACTTAAATGTATGTAAACTATGTCCGGATCCATCATCCGACCCATCGTTGGTTAGGTAATTGAAAGGCCTTTCCAACGAGTCCAAAACATTGAAGATCTGGTAACCCTGTCTCGAGTTATGACCACTTAAGTGATATTTATGTACTTTTTTGAAGCCGGATCTCACTTAAATGTATGTAATAGGGTGTTTCAGCCAAACAAAAAAGTTCTCAGAATCAGGCAAACCGAGGTTCCCCTAGTAGAGGATACCCATAGGGACTCTCATGCTGAATATCAGCCCATTTGGTTGAGAATTGGCCTGTCCCCTGTGGTTTAAAGTTTGCATGGAAATTACTATGGGATTTTTGTGTTTTTCGTTCAATCGTTCCTACAGGTCTGGGGACAACATGGATTCACTCGGAATAAAGACAGGTGTGTAAGGGATGGTCGAATGAACACATTTCAGAAGGGATTAGGCTTGTCCATTCTGTCCCCAAGGTGCGCATTGGATCGACGTCCGGTGTCTCCAGAATCATCGATTCACCCTTCAAATGTACGCATTGTCCTTAGTATGCTATGATGGCTAGCTGAAAATTACGACGTCCCATGTCAGACGGTGAACACGTGGCAGAGCATCTACTCGAGTTTAGGCTTAGAAACATTCTTTAAAGTACTAAAATTATAATTATTGTTGTTCCTGAAGAATTTCAACTATTCTAAATAACGTAAAATGATGATTTTGTGTTAATAATGCAATCGATGCCTCTCCACGTGTTCACCGTCTCATATGGGGCGTCGTGGTTTTCACCTAGCCGTCATAGCATACTAAGGAAAAGCGATGCTTTTGAAGGATGAATCGTTGGTTTTGGAGACACCGGACGTCGATCCAATGCGCACCTTGGGGACAGAATGGACAAGCCTAATTCCTTCTGGAATGTGTTCATTCGACCATCTCCTACCCGCCTGTCTTTATTCCGAGTGAATCCATGTTGTCCCCAGACCTTTAGGAACGATTGAACGAAAAGCATAAAAATCCCATATTAATTTCCATGTAAACTTTAAACTGCTGGGGACAGGCCAATTCTCAACCAAATGGGCTGATATTCGGCATGAGAGTCCCTATGAGTATCCTCTACTAGGGGAACCTCGGTTTGCCTGATTCTGAGAACTTTTGGTTTTGGATGAAACACCCTAGTATGTAAACTATGTCCGGATCCATCATCCGACCCATCGTTGGTTAGGTAATTGAAAGGCCTTTCCAACGAGTCCAAAACATTGAAGATCTGGTAACCCTGTCTCGAGTTATGACCACTTAAGTGATATTTATGTACTTTTTTGAAGCCGGATCTCACTTAAATGTATGTAAACTATGTCCGGATCCATCATCCGACCCATCGTTGGTTAGGTAATTGAAAGGCCTTTCCAACGAGTCCAAAACATTGAAGATCTGGTAACCCTGTCTCGAGTTATGACCACTTAAGTGATATTTATGTACTTTTTTGAAGCCGGATCTCAATTATATGCATGTAAACTATGTCCGGATCCATCATCCGACCCATCGTTGGTTAGGTAATTGAAAGGCCTTTCCAATGAGTCCAAGACATTGAAGATCTGGCAACCCTGTCTCGAGTTATGACCACTTAAGTGATATTTATGTACTTTTTTGAAGCCGGTACAAAAAAGTACATAAATATCACTTAACACAATGTATACATAAGGTATACATTGTGTCAAGCATTGTGTTCTTTTTTCTGGATCTAAAAAAAATGATGAAACCACTCATATACCCATTTTTGGTAAAAAGTGAGGAAGGCATCAACCACATAGGGGGATTAAGTTAGTTTTTATTTTTAAATTTACTATCTTTGATTAAATTAAATGTAAATTTTTGGTTATGTAAACATATACAAATTTACTGATAATACTGTTCTTCTTAAAAAGCCTTCAAAACTTAGGGAGTATTTAAATAATCCTATTTATCAATGTTTTGAAAATAATAGTCAACTAACTTTTGAAATATTTAAAAATATGTGGAGTCGGAGTCGGAGTCGGAACCAACCATTTGTAGAAAGCTGGAGTCGGAGTCAGAGTCGGCTAGAGTTGGTAGGCCGGAGTTGGAGTTGGTTGGAGCTGAAAGCCGGAGCCGGAGTCGGAGTCGGAGTCGGCGAATCTCAGAAAGCCGGAGTCGGAGTTGGAGTCGGAGTCGTTTGAAATATGACCCGACTCCGTAGCCCTGCTAAAAAGTATTTAGAAATTCTTGTGTTATTCTCTGCCAACTCACACGAAATCCGAAAAAAATTAATCCTCTTCGATTTGCATGAAACTTTGTTCTTAGTGGTAACTTGAGTCCCTGATCACGAGTCCGCTCAATTTTTCGAGATCTGTTGACGGTCGATAGGTTCGGTACGACCCCTTCAATTTTTAACATTTGTAAAAAGACGTGTTTGTCAATAATTTGCAGCCTAAAATTGTCTGGCTTAGAATTAGGAAAAATAAGATGTTTTGAAATGGTTACACTGCAATAAAAAATAGTACCAAATTCCTTTATTCTAGAAATTTTGCCTCTTCCTTATTTAGTAATCGAGTTTTTTGGATTACTTAATTAGGAAAGGAGCCAAAATTCCTGGAATTTAGGAATTTGGTACCTTTATTTTTTTTCAATGTACTTTTTTTGATTCTCTTTTGTAGAATCGCGATAACTTGTGATGGTTACAAGCCCTTACATTATTTTTTAATAGTCTAAACATTGTTACACTCTAAGAAAATCCTGTAGGGATATAAAAAAACATGAAATTTTTAAATGAAATTTTGTGTTCTAAATAAGAAAATTACCTTTCTGGGTTATCTCAGATTCGAAAAGTACATTAAATTTTCAATATACAGCAATTCCCTTTGAAAAGAGCCTTAACCGAAAAAAAAGTTCTCCGATTGGGCTCAACATTTTGCTGGAGGTTCCTTGGCTCAAATAATTAGACTCATATTTGTTTGTTTTGCCGTTAGGGTGACCTACATCATGCCGGGTGGGTGGTTCGAAAAATGGCCATTTTCGTCAATTTTCGCAAAGACTCGCAAAAAATCATACCTCCGCGCCATTTCATTCGAGTTTAGACGCAAAAGAAAGGTGAATAGTTTTGACCGTGTCTGGACCAAAGAGCCTATGTCTGAAAATATTTTTATCGGATTCCTCGGAAAATTTCACATACTGTGTCTAAAAATTGGCCATGTCAAACCGTACGTTTCCATGATATATTTTTTTGAAAATAAAACCTAAATTTTTCGACGCGCCACGCGCAAAAACAGAAAAATGACGAAAACGAGAAAAAATTAACTTTTTTCACTAAAACTGCGCAAACATGTTCTAATAAAATCAGAAGTTATCGAAAAATGGAGCTCGGATTCGTGATCAGGGATAAAAGTTACCACGCAAAGTAGAGGGGTCGGGGTAGCTGCTGTGTGAGTTAGCGGAGGCGATTTAATGATGCAATATAATTTCTTTGGTTATAGAAATAGTACTCACAATATTTCATCCAAATCAATAAAATAATCAAAATCAATCATTGTTCTCACAATTGATTTCCTCAAGATCATGCTCTAAAAATTGGATATAAAGGATGTGTACGAATTGAAAATATAATATAACATATCGATAGCAACCCTGTTCAATTCCTCGATGCAGCTGTTTTTCATTCACGTAGAACTTTCCTCGTAAAACTGTAATCAAGATCCACCCATTCATGAATTGAACCTTCTCTGTCACCAAAAAATCAAAATTTAGCACGCGTCCAGTGGCATGCACTTTCAGCAAATTCATGCGATAAACGCAACGATGGCTGTGCCCGATCACTTTTTGGGAAGTTCCGTCGAATTGGAGCCAAAACAAATCCGTAACTTGAGTCCTTACATGCCGCTGCAATAGCGCGTACCTTTTCGATTCTGCCTGCGTTCCCCGAAAATTGGTTCAACGCAGTTTTTTTTTTGTTGTTCTTTATTGCCAAATTCGAACTTTGCTTCTCTGGAAACGTCGACGCCAGCTTTTCGAGGAAACGCACCGAAAACGTAAGCCCCAGGTCAGCGCTTCGTGACGTCACATTGCGTACTTCCTCTGGACTCTGGGCCCAGCTCAGCAGACGCATTCAAAAACTGGTCAAATCAGCAGCGAAAGTTGATTACGATTACGTTTTGGGTCGTCCAGCAAACGACGACGACCAACACTTACGATCAAATTTGAGCATTTTTTCCCCACTCGTCGTTGACCCAGTTTTGGGCCAGCCGGCAAAGAATAAACTATTCCACAGACGATTGACATCAATGAGCACCGACATAAACCCAGATTTAAGTTCGTTTAAAGTGCGACGCATCCCCCCTCCCTTCAAATGGAGAAAGAGAGAAAGATCATCGCGCATAAACGAGGTTCAACGACGAGACTGACCGGGCCACGGCTGGCCACGTCGAAGCCACGACGGTCAACCGTGCGATTCTGATATGGTCACTTAAGGCGGGGTTCACTCGTGGCGTGGTTTGATCAGGGAGGCCAATTTTTTAAATGTATTTGAGCTACACTATATGGAAATTTTACAATCGATATTTTACAAAGCTTTAGAAATAATAAAATGCAAAACAAACATGCATTAAAAACTTGTTTGGGACCTCCGGCATTTGCGCCAGCACTCTCAATTGGTTACAATTCAAAGCACTATATCAAACATTCAAATAGGTACTTCTTGGAAGATTTATCAAAATTGTCTACTCTTTTACGTAATTCACAAAGCTCAACATTTTATTGATTGTGCTGCTGGTACCGACAAAGAATGCATTTCCTCTCCCCTGAAGAAAGTTCTACAAGAAGCACAACGTCACCCCGAGTTCACACGTTCCATGCGATGGTAGTTTATCAATTCACGCGCCACCACCGCGATCTGACATCAATCTAGATAAATTGGTGTCAAGAGCCTTTTCCCTTTCAATGAGCGTAACAATAAACCGTATGAAGCAGCAGCGGTCATTGAAGAAGTCAGTGTAGTGAATGCACTCTAAGCCGAGCTGTGAATGTTGCGTGCTGTGGACGACGACGACGCATCGCGGAAGTTTGTCACGTTTGAACTCAATTAAGCGCGGGGTCAAGTGGTAAGAGTGACTCGCGCCACCACGAGCGAGCGGGGCCGGGTTTATGATCTTATCACTTTCACTTTGTGGGGAGCCAGCATGGATGTGGGTCCGACCCGGTTTGGACCGGGACTGGTGGTGGTGGTGGGATGGCTCAATTGGACGTCCCGGGAAATTTTCCCTTTTCATGAAGAGGGATAACAACCTAGTAATGGTCTGTTTGATTGCCGTGGGATAGCTTTTTTTTTGAAGATGCTAAATACATAAACATAAAATTGATTTATTCACCATTTGCGCGTGCATTTTGAGCTAATTTGAGTAAAGTACTCCATTTGGTGAAACTAACAATGCCATTCACTGATCCCTTAAATTGGATTTCAATCCCGAGATATTGCATGAGCATGAGCGTGGAGCATGGTTGACACCTGAAGTTAAACAATGAATCAAAAATGCTCAGTGACTCACAATCCAGAGGTTGCTGTTTCGAATCCCGCGGCGGGCTCTCTAAAATTCTTTGTGTAAATATGGGGTATTGCCATAATTGTATGAAAAATTGTATGGAAGAACCAAAGATGCAACCAAAAACATATTTTTTCATAGAAAAAGTACAAACAAATTTTCATTCAAACCAAAAAATGCAAAAAAATAAGCAAAGCACGAATAACAAGTTTTCACATTTTACATGAAATTTTTTCTACTGAAATTGCCTATAAGTTTGGAGATTTTTTTGATTGTGTTTTTGAAACACATATTATTTATTACCGTCAATGGGGGTGACTATGGGTCAAAAAACTCTTAATTTCTCAATAAAAAAAAACAATTTAAATAACATCGAAAATATTTTAACGTAAGTTTGTTCTAAGATAGTTTGCTAACATTTTCCCAAAATATGGAAGATTTTGATGAACACTACACCCAAAGGTCTCGTGGCGCAGGGGTAGCGGCTTCGGTTGCCGATCCCGATGATGCTATGAGACGCGGGTTCGATTCCCGCCTTATCCACTGAGCTTCTATCGGATGGTGAAGTAAAACGTCGGTCCCGGTTTCTCCTGTCTCGTCAGAGGCGCTGGAGCAGAAATCCCACGTTAGAGGAAGGCCATGCCCCGGGGGGCGTAGTGCCAATAGTTTCGTTTCGTTTTTTTACACCCAAAGGAAAAATATATCTCAAAATCTGCAACATTGGATTTGCTGCAGAAAATGTCATATTTTATAACATTTTTTGCAGCAAGCCCGTAAAAATTTCAGCGATCTGCAGTTCTCACCAACACATATAAAGCTGGCCCGTCCCGAGCAACACTCCAAAGAGAAGCATATGTTGGTGCTCTTTCACTCACTTTTCATCAAGCGTCCATGGCGCGGTGGTAGCGTGTCGGATCAATAACCAAGAAGTTGGTGGTTCAATCCTCGTTCTGCTAAGTATTTTTTGTGAATTACAACCAAAAAGTCGTCGGTAATGTCGATAATTGTCGGTAACGGGCAAAAATGTCATACTCCTAAATCGCAAAAAATGCATGAGGACAGATTTCATGCAGATTCTGATATACTTTCATGCCGCCATGCATCACAATCATGCGACTGCCAGTTGGGTGTACCTTAAATGCCAATAGTATGAAAATTGACCCAATCTCTCCCCTTAGAGGGGGTGACATTGGGTCAATTGAAACAAAAATGATGCTCAAATACAGCGATATGGAGCAGTTCTCTCAGATCTCGGTCATTCGTTTTTTTGTATTTTTTAATCCGACTGAAACTTTTTTGGTGCCTTTGGTATGCCCAAAGAAGCCATTTTGCATCATTAGTTTGTCTATATAATTTTCCATACAAATTTGGCAGCAAGAAACAAAAAATGATGTATGAAAATTCAAAAATCTGTATCTTTTGAAGGAATTTTTCGATCGATTTGGTGTCTTCTGCAAAGTTGTAGGTATGGATATGGACTACACTGAAAAAAAAAATGATACACGGTAAAAATTTCTTTGATGATTTTTTATTAAACTTTTTACCACTAAAACTTGATTTGCAAAAAAACACTATTTTTAATTTTATTCATTTTTGATATGTTTTAGATGACATCAAATGCCAACTTTTCAGAAATTTCAAGGTTGTGCAAAAAATCTTTGACCGAGTTAAGAATTTTTCATTTTTCGATGTTCTGATTTTACATCGAAAAATGAAAAATTCATAATTCGGTCAAAGATTTTTTGCACAAAAGTACATTAATGAAATTTTGATAAAGTGTACCGTTTTCAAGTAAAGGCCATTTTTAGGTAACTTTTTTGAAAATAGTCGCAGTTTTTAATTTTTTTAAATTCGTGCACATTTTGCCCACTTTTGAAAAAATATTTTTTGAAAAGCTGAGAAAATTCTCTATATTTTGCTTTTTTGAACTTTGTTGATACGACCCTCAGTGGCTGATATATTGCCATGCAAAGGCTTAAAAAGATGAAAATTGATGTTTTCTAAGTCTTGCACAAACAACCCATCGCTTTCTAATGTTGATATCTCAGCAACTAATGGTCCGATTTTCAATGTTAAAATCTGGAATATTCGTAAAATTTTCCGATCTTTTCGAAAAAAATCTCTTCAAAATTTTTAAACCAAGACTAACATTTTAAAAGAGCGTTATACTGAATATTTGGCCCTTTTGAAATGTTAGTCCGGAATTAAAACTTTTGAAAATATTGTTTTCGAAAAGATCGCAAAATTTCACGAATGTTTCATATTTTAACATTGTAAATCGGACCAATAGTTGCCGGGACCGTGGTGTAGGGGTAAGCGTGATTGCCTCTCACCCAGTCGGCCTGGGTTCGATCCCAGAAGGTCCCGGTGGCAAATTTTGAGACGAGATTTGTCTGATCACGCCTTCCGTCGGACAGGGAAGTAAATGTTGGCCCCGGTCTAACCTAGAGGTTAGGTCGATAGCTCAGTCCAGGTGTAGGAGTCGTCTCCCTGGGTCCTGTCCCGGTGGAGTCGCTGGTAGGCAGTTGGACTCACAATCCAAAGGTCGTCAGTTCGAATCCCGGGGTGGATGGAAGCTTAGGAGTAAAAAGAGGTTCGCAATTGCCTCAACAATCAAGCCTTCGGACACCTAGTTTCGAGTAGGAATCCCGAAATCGGGAACGCCAAGGCAATGCTGTAGAGCGAATAATTTGATTTTTTATTTTAGTTGCTAAGATATCGACTTTAGAAAATGTTGGGTTTTTTGGGTGAGACTTTGGGTGAGAAAACAACAATTTTCCTGTTTTTAAAACCATTGCATGGCAATATCTCAGCAACTAAGGGTCGTATCAACAAAGTTCAAAAAAGCAAAATATATAGAATTTTCTCAGCTTTTCAAAAAAAATTGTTTTAAAAGGGGGCAAACATGGGCACTATTTTTAAAAAATGAATAACTACGATTATTTTGAACAAAGTTACCTAAAAATGGCTATAACTTGAAAACGGTGCACTTTATCAAAATTCCACTGGAGTACTTTTTGATTGAAAATTCGATTTTACATCGTAAAACTAAGTTGAATTTTTTTTGCGATCAATATTTAGATTTTTTGAAAAAATCAGTATTGTTTCAAAAAATCATAACTCGGTCAAAGATTTTTTGCCCATTCTGGAAATTTCTTTAAAGTTGGCATTGATGTCCTTTAAAACATATCAGAAAATAAAAAAATAAAAATAATGTTTTTTTGCAAATCAAGTTTTACTTGCGCAATTAATTTTTTTATGAGAAATGTAGAATTTAAAAAAATGGGTATTTATTTAGGGTGTTATCTGAGATGTACCTACAAATTTGTCGAGTATATCAAATTGGTCAGAAAATTCGTTCTCTAGATAAATATTATGAATATTATTATAGCATTTTTGTATTGACAGTTGCCATAATTGTATGATTACTTGTATGGCCGAACCGAAGGAGCAAAAAAAACATATTTTTCATAAAAAAGAACACGCAAAATTTCGTTCGAATAAAAAAATGCAAAATAATAATTGATGTCCAAAGTCACATTCTTACAGAAATTTTTAAATTAAAGATTAAAAACTACCACGACGAATGATAACGTAAACATGAAAAAGAAACAATTCATATAAGATTGCTTAATATATTTTTCATGAAATATTTTAGTTAGGCCTCCCTTATATTTGATACCGAGTTTCGTGAAACTTTTAAGGTCCAATGCAAATCGAAAACATGGTATTCAAGGAAGGAAAAATCATTTTTGCTAGCGAGTTCTCTCCACCCGCAAAAGAGAGAGGAGGCAAATCACGCAAAAAATCGCTTACAAATTTCTCCAAGAATATCAATCTGTTGATGATTTTTTTGTGAATTTCCTTGTTAGCATCCCTTAAAATTATGTATTTTGCTTTGTTTACACACATTGTCCATTTACAAATAGGGGTCGTGCATAAACCACGTGGCCTTTTTTTGGTGAATTTTTGACCCCCCCTCTCCCCTCATGGTTTTTCGTGGTTTCACGCCAACCCTCCCCTATATGGCCACGTGGCTTTTTCCTCCCAGGTGAAAAATCTTAAAAAAAAAAACAAAATAAATATAGATTTCAAAAATGTTTATCCACAAATGATGTACCGTCAGTGGTGGTGACTTTTGGTCAAAAAACGATATGACTGTTGTTATTTTAACACAATAAAAACATTTCAAATTATATCGAAATAAATATTGCTGGGGAATGCTCCTAAATTTACCAACATTTTCCCAGAATATGGCTAGTATAATCACACCGTTCATAAATGCCAATCGTTTTAAAATTAACTCAAACTCACCCTTTAGAGGGGGTGACATTGGGTCAAACAGAAAACATTTTAATTTGTGTAGGTGCTGTAACACCATTAAAACCAATTTAATAATACATATAAAAAAACAGAAATTCGCTTAAAAGTGTGAAAAAAGTATCATGTCACAAAGTTTAAGGTAAATAATAACAGTATAACAATTTTTTGAAATGGTACAGAAAGTAAAAAAATACTCTCAACAAAACAAGCAACTTAGTAAAACATATGTATTCAAAATTATGGAATTGCAGTGCAATTAATTGCATCCAGAATAAATATGCTTTAAGAATTAAAGCTATTTTGATATATAAACAGCATTCCTGATTTAATTTAAATGCGCTTTAAAATATTTTCTTAAAATCGAAATTAATTAAATAGAAAATTTTTGTTTCAGGAAAAAATATTTTCATTTTATTTTAAGGAAAATATCTAGTTATGAAAGCTCCTAGTTAATATTTATTTTATTCCAAACATTCATAAAAATCCAAACTAAAGCAACTTTTCTTTTTAATTAAGCATGATTGATTCCAATGATTCAGTGTGTCCAAAAAAGTCGAGCTGTTTAATTTTTTTCTCCATACCAGAATCAGAGACAGGGACAAACATTCAATATTACGACCTTTTGAAATGTGAGTCTTATTTTTTTTTTTTGAAAATATTGATTTCGAAAAGTTTGGAAAATTTCACGAAAGTTTTATTTATAAACATTGAAAATCGCACCATTAGTTGCTGAGATATCGACATAAGAAAATTATCGGTTATTTGGGTAGTAAAAATCCATTTTTCTGTTTTAAAATCTTTGCATGGCAATATCTTAGCAACAAAACAACAAAAAATTTTCTCAGCATTTCAAAAATATTTTTTTTCAAAATTAGGCAAACATGGGCACTTATTTTTTAAAATAATAACTGCAACTAATTTAAAAAAAAAGTTACCTAAAAATAGCTTTAACTTGAAAACGGTGCACTTTGATTAGTGTGGTGCTTTTCGGGACGCGCAGTCCTGTTTTTTCGTGTTATTTTCCGTCTCTTTTGTGTCGCTGTTCGAGTGAGTGCATAATTGGCAAAGGGAGCGCGTGGTCGTAAAAAAATATTCAGAGTGAAAAGTGTTGTTTTGTGATTTTCAAAGTCCTTCCTATATCATCGTTGATCGGAAGGCACGGCGTCGGGTGGAATGTGTTTAAATTTTTCGAATAAGGTTTTATTTTTTGCGGTGAAAAAGCTATTTCTATATAATGATCGAAAGACGCACTGACAATTTGGATCGTCGAGTTAATAGTGGAGCAAAATAACTGTGTGATTTTGTGTGTTAACCAGAAAGACTTTCCCATAGCATCGTTGCTCGGAAGGCTCGCCGACGGGTCTGTTATGAAAGTCCTTCCCATAGCGTCGTAGCTCGGGAGGCATCGAAAAGCCAATACCTTATCCTACTAACCAAAAAAAATAAATAATCACGTGATGCTTGAAGGAGATGCTGTGGATTCAACGGTCTCAAGCGGTATCAACAAGTATATAGCGAAAAACTATGTGCTTGATGAGTCTGCAACTTCAACTATCGGACTAACATTCCTCCCTTTCGTTGAACTGCAGGCTTCTTGGGAGGGCGCCGGTATTGACTTATAAAGTAAGGATCTTCAGAGGTTAAACAGTGAACGGATGGTTGGCTCCCACTGATCATTTTTGATTCATTGCTTAACTTCAGCTGATCCGTCAATAAAGGAGTAGCAGCTCAATGGCAGCCAACCATGCTCATGCTCAACTTGAAAACGGTGCACTTTATGAAAATTTCACTAATGTACTTTTAGATTGCAAATTCGATTTTACATCGAAAAATAAAATTGAAATTAAGTTGCGGTCAATACTTAGATTTTTTTTAATCAGTATTGATTCAAACATTCATAACTCAAACAACGATTTTTTGCCCATTCTGAAAATTTCTGAAAAATTGGCAAAATTTAAAAAAAAATAAAAATAGTATTTTTTTGCAAATCATTTTTAAGTGACAAAAAGTGAAATTAAAAATAAGCAAAGTAAATTACCATTTATCATTTTTTCAGTGTAGTCCTTATCCATACCTACAACTTTGCCGAAGACACCAAATCGACCAAAAATTTCTTCAAAAGATACAGATTTTTTTAATTTTCATTGCTGCCAAATTTGTATGGAAAACTATATGGACAAACTAATGATGCAAAATGGCTTGGGCACCAAAAAGGTTTCAGACGGATTAAAAAATCAAAAATAAATTTAAGAATAAAGACCGATTTTGTATAGAATTGCTCGAAAATCGATTTCGTATCTTTGGAAAAGTTGTAGACAACGCTTTTAGTCATGGACATCCAAATTGTTTACGTCTTACTCTTACTTTAAATTGATTTTGCTATCGACTACGTGTTTTGATAAATTTAAAAAAGATTAAGCTAAAATTTTGAATTTATTTTACATTTTTTTCAGTTGTTTAAATAGGCAATTATCTACGATTTAAGATTTTTGATCCAACTTTTGGTTGGAGATATTACCTCAAAATAAAAACAAAAAAAATTAAATAAGTTAATTTTTCAATCTTTTCAAAATCTTTGAAATTATTAACACTGGGACGCCCAACGCATGTCCCACGGATGCCAAAGCCTCTCTAAAACGTTGGAACGGTAACTTCAACTCACAGGTTTTCGGGCTTGTCTCCGCGGATTTTCGAGCGATTTTTTTTACTAGAGCAAACAAAAGTTGGAACGACGTTTTTGATCGCATAAATTACAGATTTGATCATATCGAGTTCTGCAAAGTTTAAGGATCATCTAGACATCCTTATAATTCACTCAAAAAAAAATGTCCCGGCTGGTTGAGTTATGCCCGAGAACCAGCGAGTTTGAAGTACCGTTCCATCTTTTTAATGAATTTTATTTATGTTGATCTTGACGGCATTGTATTGAAATTTATTTCACAAATTGATATCGGCATTTGAAAATTAAGTGACTCTTTCAAACTTAAATTATTTTAATGTGTCTATATATTTGAGTGGTTTTATCTCAAATATGAAGTTGAGGGTATAGTATATTTTCTCAGCTTAAAGAAAAACCAATATTTTCAGGAAAGGGCACCTTTGGTCCCTATTTATTTAATCTTCAAATTAATTGAGAAACAAAAACAATGTTTGCTTGAAGCTCTTTTTTTCTCTAAAAATCTAAAATGTTTGCCCATGATTCTCTTTGGCTCAAGAGATGGTCCCTATTAACATAAAAAAATACCTACAACTTTGACGATGGATAGTAAACGTGTATTTTATGAAATGTTATGTAATATAACAATCTGAATTGTGTAACCCATGAAATAAGGCATATATTTTAGACCAAAATATTCTTCAAATTTTTTGGTGAATCTTAAAGTATGTATGTATCGTTCGTTTTTTCGTTACTGGTTATTTTTTATTGTTAGACGTTTCACTTGCAAATGAGGTAGTAAAACTGAAATTTTGCGCGATAATCCTGAATTTGGTGTTTTTAGTTTCTTTGTACTTAAAAAATATTGCATGAGAGAGGGGATACAAGATATCTTGAGTTTGTTTTAAGTGTCAAAAGGAAATCTTCCGATTAAGATTCTTCGATCACTTATAGGACCAGCTACGGTAATTAGCTAAGATCTGAGATTTTGATTATTTTTTTTTGCAGAGAATCATTTTTAGACACTTAATTTATAATACATATTCAGTTTTTTGCCTTGTTACGAAAATCTTATAAAATTGTCAGCAATATTTATTTTTTAAGTTGTCCCAAAATAGAACTATCGAAGACTACATCTACTTTCAATGCAAATTTGCAAGCACATTTTTAGCTACTTGATACCATCAACAAAAAATTAATTAGTGTTTGCATTTTGGTACGCATTTTTAGGGTATATTAACTTTGGATACTGTCACTTTATTTTTTAACAGCTTTTAAACTTTTGCAAAACGTAGTTACATGAGTACTAAAAAGTGTACATTCAATTACAGGCTCAAAGTATTGATATATATATAATTCAATATTGAATTGGAAAATATTATGACATTGAAATATAAGTAATAATTTTAAACACAATAATTGTATGGTTTTGAAGTGTAACAAAAAATGTATGCATATAAGTAAATTCAAAGCGCGTATTTTTTGTTTTTTTAAGAAAAGATTTTTTAAAGGCCACGTGGTCAGCCGTCGACCCCCTCCCCATGGCTTTTCATGGTTTTTTCGGTCGGATTTCGGACCCCCTCCCCCCCCCTAAGGAGACCACGTGGTTTATGCACGACCCCATAGTGACAGGTCATTTTTTGACGTGTGACGGTACACTTGCAAGTGTAGTAGTGAAAAAGATGTTCTGCCGAATGTTCAAGATGAGGATTCCTTTTAGATTCCTTTTATCGATCTTTCGTGGGTGAGAGAGGAGAGCCCTTTCGGATTTTTTCTCTTGATGAACGTTCAAAGACCTTTTTTGGAAGAGATGATTCTTCCATCGCTGATGGTATTTAATTATTTTTTGCACTTTTCTCTTTTTTTTTAGAAAAAAAGTATCTTTATTTTCAGCAATGTAAATTTAGTCAAAACATATTTTTAACATCATGTGATCTAGAACATGTGCGAAACAGCCCGTTGCAAGAGGAGTGCACTTTACCAAAGCCCGAAGGATAAAACAATGAAGCATAATGATGATTGAACTTGATTATACACGATGTAGGACTATATGCGCGGACAGGGAAGAATGCATTTCGCGGTGCAGCATTGTTTCCGTAATGAATGTTTCAAAATCACGTTCCACACATTTGGATAATCTCGACTGCAGCGCAAGAACGAGGCGAATCTTGAACCTGCAGGTCCTGTTTTCCACGAATTATGTGCGGTATGGTACGAGTTGATCTTGAAATTTGATCAAGGCCACTCTGTTAATACGTCTCATCGCTCTGGTTTCACTCATGAAGACTTTGAAAGCTAGATTTTTTTGTTGAATGTTGAAATGTTGAAAGTTACTTTTCCCCATTTATTTTGGGAATCCGTAAACATTTGTTCATGAAAAGTTCCGCCAATAATCGCCGTCCGGTTCCTTTCCAAAAGTGTGTTCTAATGTCAAACGGTGAGCTACGTGATTTCCGGCCCGTCGGTCGTTTGCGACGACCCAATATCACCTTTCCCGGTCGGCAACAATTCCGCAGAGACCTTTTTTTTGTTGCCCACTTGTGGACCACCAGACAGCCAGCGTATTTGCGCCTTTGCGTGCTATGGGGTTTGTGTTTGGATGTTTATGAAATTCGATCAACTAAAAAAACTGGTGAACTCTCTGACCACGGCGACGGCGCCAATCTAGAAGATTGGATCCTCCCCAGACAACGTGACTGTCTGTGATCAATCGAATCGGCCGACGGCTAGACGCTTTGGTTAGTTTTGGACCTTGCCTTGGTCGTCGCGGTCAATTTACGTAATTATAGTATGGGAATTGCTGTGGTGGTGACCATGTCGCAGGGGGTGAACCATGCATGGGAAGAACTGAGAGGAAAGGAGTTAGGAGGAACTTACATGGTTAGTAAGACTAGACTATAAATAATTGTTAAAAATGTGTAACTGTTCGATATAAGTACTGAAAACTGTTCTTTTCGGCACTTTTAAACGTTTGTTTTCCCACCACGGCTATTATTTGCCGTCAAAAAAGTGTCAAATTTAAAAACAGTTTAAAACGCATAGAAAAACAACTAATTGGATAAAAATACGGCTGAACTATTAACCGGTTAAACATATGAGATTTTCGCTTGTCTTTTTTTTGGTGATTCAAATAACAATAAAAAACGTATCTTTAGAAATAACAAAACTACCCACAAGATCGATTAACATTCCAACTGCCAAGCCCTCAAAAAAGTTTGAACAGTAAATTCAACTCGCTTGTTCTCGGACATAACTTATGCAATCGGGACAATAATTTTTTCTAGTCATTTGTTAGAATGTCTAGATGGTCCTTGAACTTTGAATCACTCAATTTGATCAAATTTGTGATTTTTGCGATCAAAACTTTACCTTCGCGTGTAAAAAAATCGCAAAAATTTCCGCGGAGGCAGCAGTTTTGAAAAAGTTATAACGATGTTTTCGGTCGCAAAAATTAGAGATTTGTCCAAAAATGCTCTGCAAAATTTTAAGGATCGTCAAGACATTCTTACAAATCACTGGAAACAAGAATCGTCCCGATTGGTTGAGTTATGCCCGAGAACCAGCGAGTTGAACTTTTTTGGGAGGCTTGAGCGTCCGTGTATGTTAGACATGCGTTGGGTGTTCCAGTGTTAATATATACCAACCCGTTTCCTTCGCAGTAGGGCAACAGTAGCAGCCCACAGTTGAATCATAAAAAAAATCACCGGGAAATAAAAGCGAAATCTCAAAAACTTGTTTCAATTTCCTCCGCAAACCCCACTGCCGGAGGGCTGGTCAACCCGGCAACAAATTTACGTATCCCCTCTTAAACTCACTCCTTCAGTACACTACCCGGCTTGGACCGGCTGACCGGTCCAGGTCGGTTGGCCCAGAGAGAGCGATCGGGACAGTCAAACGGAGGGAGGAAGAAAAAAAAATCTATGTAAATAGGGTACGTTTACGGGAATTAAAAATGTGGTAACACGATCGCCAGCGTGGTCCACGCGAGCGTCTGGGGCTGGTGGGCTGGCCACCAAAAGATGTTGACGGAATCACTTCCTACATTTGAAGGTGGTGGAAGTGGCCTACCTTCTGTGGAGTTAGATACTGGCCGGCGGCGACGGAGGCACGAGGCTCGCTAATTGGGCTCCGATGAAGTCTCTGGTTAGACACATTTCGCTTTCATTTTCGAGACGCAACTCAACATAAGATTTGGAGTGGCGTTTCTTGTAAGAGAAAGATGTGCAGTTGAAAAATATTTGAAAAGGGATTGAAGTGTATGTTGCGATTACAAGAAAAGATGAAATTTTTTTTTCAGCGCAATTTTCTTTGAGATCATCCATAAATTACGTGGTTACCTTAGGGTGGGGGGGGGGGGGGGTTGTTTATGTTTTAAGGGATTGTCCACGCTCCTATACAAAAAATATTTTTTTTGTTCGAAAATTGTCCACGGGGGAAAATAGAGGGGGGTCTGAGATTTTTAAAAATCCACGTGGTTTATGAATGGTACCTTCGAAACTATTTTGTTTTACGCAATATTAACTTAATTTCAATTTAAAACGAATTAGGAGAAATATACCCATTTTAATCACTCTAAGCCGTTTGACCAATTCTCATCACTTTTGCCGTTTTCTGCTATTAAATCAACATTTTCAGATGTATCAACAATGGAGAGTTGCTTGCTCATTTTTATTTGAGCTATTTATTATTTTGGAACAGTCAAAAACACTTTATGAAAGCTGTAATTCATTATCAATGTGCTGATAGGCCGATAATAGAAATAGGCTGAGAAAGGGCATAGTTCCCCTATGTTTTAATATAAAGATTGAAGCACAGCAATCTTAAAATTAAGTAACAACTGAATGCAATAGGTATACATTTTTATTATTACACTGGACTCTCTCGTTGTCGATATTGAAGGGACCGTTGAGAGCGGGAGTTATCAAATTATAGAATGAAAAATCAAAGCAATCTATTTGAAGGGACTGAAAAATTCATTGACAGCTGGAGCAATATTAAAATCGAGAAGATTTACAGCCAGAGAGTCCACTGTAATTAAAAAAAAAACTGTTCGGCAGTTATGTTTGAAAATAGGAATTGAAATTTTCATTACAAATCACTTTATTGCGCGTATTCCCGAAAAAGACACGCGACATACCAGCCTGGAAACGACGCGCCGCACTTTCGGCAAATGCGCGCTGTCAAATCCCATACTGTGCGTTTTGTTTTTGTTGATCTTATTCTTCGAATTCCATGGCATTGTTGCTGGGAATGTTTTTCTTTGCACCAAAAGCGCAGAAAATCGCTGGCAACAGTGTCTGCGGCACATTCTGAAATGCCGCGCGGCGTGTACCTTTGAGAGAAACGGACAATATTTCATTTGTTCGTAAAGTTATTATTGCGATTTTCTTGTGGCAATGTTTATTATAATGTTTATAATTGGGTTTGAACACAACCGAAAAGGTCTCCAACGGTTTTTATATTGTATAAACCAATATGGATGATTAAGAACTCAATATGATGAGAAATTCTCTTATGTATTTGGTAATCGAATTTTGTGTAAAGAACAGTAAATACGATGTGTTTCGTAGAACAAACTTAACAATTCGACAAGTTTGACATTTGATGCCATGAAATGCATAGACCCCTCAGTGCATTTTTTTCTTTTTTCTAGAATGTTAAAAAAATCGCCAACAGTCGATGGAATTATGGAAATATTCTTCATTTTTTTTAAGAATATGCCTTATAGCAGCGATTCTCAACCTTCTTCTAGGCCGGTACCCCCTACATGTAATTCAAGTAGGCCTGGTACCCCCGTTGAGAATCGTTGCCTTTTAGTCTTCAAATTACATATTTATCCAATACCAGTTCCAGTACCATAATGTAACAAGTTGATGGAATAAATACTCTTCTTTGCTTACTATTTCATGAAAATGCTTCAACAGATTCCCCTGACACAAATTTGAGCATTAAACAATGCAAAACATACAGTATTGCATTAAAAAGTTATTGCCTTGAAAATTTACAATTTAGAGGCGACGTGGTTTAAACACGATGATATTGGGCCTAATCAAACTAAAACGGTGCACTCATACAAAAAAATGGTCATTTATCACTGTTGCTGCGTTTAAAAGGCCTGGGCGTAAAATAAATATTGCATAATTTTATGCAATTTTATGTGATTTAACACCCTGAAATATGTAGCCCATCAGTATGGGAAACCTACTTGACCGAAATGTCAAACTCATCGGTCTGATGGCCGAGTGGGCTGAGGCGCCAGTCCTTACTGTTGGTGCTGGGTTTGAATCCCGTCGGTTGCAACTTTTTTTTTGGGTTTGCAAAAATTGTACATGCAGTGTGTAATATTAAGTGTTTATTTTGACAAAGGCGATGTGCATGCGATTTTACCATCGGATTTTTTGCTGTGCAATGTCACTCTACACGGAAAAAAATCAATTCTCGAAATCGTGAATTGAATTCACGAATGCGAGAACCACGAAGGAAAATATTCACGTTTATAGTGCAAATGCACCATACTTATGAATAAATTCCTTCGTGCTTCTCACATTCGTGAACTTAATTCACGATTACGAGAATTGATTTTTTTTCTGTGTATTGGCGGAATTTAGAAAAAAGCTGCATTCAAACTCCATACATTCATTATCGTAAACCGGGGTGATGATAGAATTTCACTTTTTTTCAAAAAAAAAAAAACTATTCAAAATATATGGGGTTAAGTCACACAATGTCCATTTATTTCCTGATTTTTTTTACGAATTTGCTCTAACAAATATTTGCGTTGGAAACTGGAGGTCACAGTGACAGTGAATTAATTTTATCAATTGGATTATTAGTTCTTCTATTTGTTGCATTTGAAATAAATTACACTAAAATGTTTGGTTAACTTATTTTATTAACTTTTATAAAACTCGATTTGAAATTGAAATTAAATTAACAAAAAGTTATAAGATACCAGAAAAACTTAAGACGCTTAAAATGTATAACTAACAAAATAGCTTTATCTATTCTTTGAGAAATATTGCATAAAGAATTTGGAAATGCACCTGATCCAAACTATGCCTTCCTCACATTCATAAAGTCAATACATTCAGTCAAAATAGCAACATTCCCTCTTAACATGTTTAACAAATCAATTTTATTACTCAATTCTTTTGATAGGGTTTCCAGACCTTCAATCTGTCTGGTTCATTGGCAAGGTCTGATAAAAACCTACCCAACGATAGTTCGCATGGAAGATTCGGACAAAAATTCTATCAAATACCTGAGATCTGGCCTCCAACACGTGTATAAATAACACTCAAGTGCTAATAACTTTTTATAGGGTTATCAGATCCTCGATGTTTTAGTCATTTCCTCATTTGAAAGGTAGTTCAATAATCTATCTGACAACAGGTCACATGATGGACCCGGACTTCATTTTCGTCGAAATATCTGAGATCCGGCTTTCAAAAAGTGTAAAAATAACAATTAAGTGCTAATAAATTTCGCTAGGATTGTAAGATCTTTGATGTTTTAGGCTTATTGGAAAGGTCTTTCAAATACCTTTCTTAAAATGTATAACAAGTCGGGCTTTCTTACAAAAACCACCCTTTATACAATCTTCCGAAGTTTAGTCAAAATCGTTTTTTTAAGCATAACTTTTGAAGTACACCACAAAACTTCATAATATTAACTAGGGTCTTGTGGGGTGTACCCCATTTGGCATAATGGACATTTGGCATAACGGGTTTTCAAGATGGACGTTTGGCATAATGGACGTTTGGCATAATTGGTCCAAGACATCAGGGACGTTTGGCATAATGGACATTTGGCATAATGGACGTTTGGCATAATTCGTTCAAAAACCATCAAGGACGTTTGGCATAATGGACGTTTGGCATAACTATTACTAGCTTGTTTTTTTGTTAAGTATTTGTCATTTTCACGAATGAAAATGTATATTTTTTACCTTTTTTATATTACTTTAAGAGATTATCTCTTTTTTCTATAAAAAATTTGGTATCTCTATATTTTTCCCCAATAGTAAATTCTTTCCTTTTTGAATAATTCACAATAAATCTTTTCAATGAAATTTTGATATTTTTATTAAATAATTAGTATAAAGAAGAAAATATCTCTTGTTAGCTTAAGATTTTTCCCCTTTCAATATAATTAGCAATAATTTTTTAAATGAAATTTTCCCTTCTTTTATATGAAATTCATGATGAGAAAAACCTCTTCAAATCTTCGACAATTGAGCTTTTATAATGCAATTTTCCCTTCTTTTGATCAAAATTTTACTTGAAGAAGGAAATCTTTAAATAAATTCACATTTTTCCCTTCTTTTTTTCGAATTTAATCTACAGAAACCCCAGAACTGGGCAGCACTCATCCGACACGAGACTAGCGGAAAGATTCACAGACACAGAGAACACAGTTCTAGATGACCGAGAGAATTATGCCCTCGAGTCCATTTTCAAGAAAAAGTTCATCCTTCAAAACAAAAAGTGTTCCCTACGGGAACTGAACCAGAGACCTTAAATAGACTAACTCAATGACTAATCTGCCTTGGCCACAGCAGCTTGGTGACACAAGAGTAGTCAGATTTCGATGTATGACTCTTGTTGCAGATTTACTGTTTCAATTAATAAATGAAATTATTTTTTTTTGCAGGTGTGAGTTGGTACCATTATTCTATCGAGTTTAGCATTGAGCTCTCTATAAATTTTAATGGAATTATACTCTCGATCCTGTATTTTGGGTGAATGGATGTCGATGTTGCTTTTCTTTAAATATTTTGCAAGGTTTTTTTTATTCAATTTTCCCATCATTTTTTATATTTAACTTGAAGAAGGGAAATTCTCTTATAGATGTTGTCTTCAAACATTTATATAATTTCTGCACATTTTTTCTCTGTTGGTTTAATTTTTGTAATAAGTTGTTTATAGAATTTTCCCTTCTTTTATTTATTCAATACTAATCTTAAAGAAGGGACAACTGCCCAAAAAAAGAATAAATGCTGATTAAATGTTATTTTTAAGAGAGGTAGGTGAAAAACATAAAAATATTGCGATAGTCAAACATTTAAAGAGTGTCAAAATGTGAATCTTTAAATTTACGTTTCCTTCCATAAGTTGAATTTTATATAAATAAATATAAATTTTATAAAAAATTTCATAATCGAAGTTAATTGTCAAATATTTGAAAAGTATTGTTTTTAGAGATTTTCCCTTCTAAAAGTTGAATTTAAAAATAAAAGAAGGGAAAATTCCATAACTCATTTGTCAAATATTTAAAGAAAGAAAAAAATGTACATCCCTTGTTAAGAATGAATATTAAAGAAGAAAAAATTGCATAAAAACAATAATTGCCAAATTTAAAAAAAAATACAAACTGCACATTTTTTGAGAGATTTTACTTTATTTTAGCTTTAAAATAAAAGAAGAGCAAATTGCTTTAAAAAAATTAAATGCATTTCGTTAAAGAAGAGCAAAATGTACATACATTCTTAGGTTGAATTTGAAAAAGGAGGGGAAAGGGTAAACAGTATAAAATCTTTCTTGCTAAATATTCAAAAACTGGCAAAACTTTGTAAGGTTGAATTTAAAATAAAAGAAGGAATAATTGAAAAAAATAATTGAAAAAATTAGCTGCAAAATATTTCAAAAGAAGACAAATCTCAATATTATATATTTATGAAAAAATGCATTTTATATTTATGAAAAATTGCATTTTAAAGCTTTATTAAGAAAAAAAGGAAAAAAATACATCTATTGGGAGAAAATGACAAAGATACTAGATTTCTTGAAAACAAAAATCATTTTTAAAGTAAAGTTATCTGCTAAGAAAAAAGGAAAAAAAACCTATAAATTATTATTCTTTACAAAAAATAAATACTAATTGAACAAAAAAAAAGCTAGCAAAAATTATGCCAAACGTCCATTATGCCAAACGTCCTTGATGGTTTTTGAACGAATTATGCCAAACGTCCATTATGCCAAATGTCCATTATGCCAAACGTCCCTGATGTCTTGGACCAATTATGCCAAACGTCCATTATGCCAAACGTCCATCTTGAAAACCCGTTATGCCAAATGTCCATTATGCCAAATGGGGTACACCCGGTCTTGTGGGACCCCAAGACGGATCAAATGAGACCAAAACGGACCAAATCGGTTCAGCAAGTCCGGAGATAATCGTGTGCATATTTTTCGGCGAACGGACTCGCAGACATACACACGCACATACGTTTGTTTAGAATTTGATTCTGAGTCGATAGGTATACGTGAAGGTGGGTCTACGAGGTCGAATAAAGAAGTTCATTTTTCGAGTGATTTTATAGCCTTTCCTCAGTTAGGTGAGGAAGGCAAAACAGAGAAATTGCGATGCATCTTTTTTTCCGTACTGCAAAATTGAAAATCACGTAATTTCACGTATGCAATGGCTTCGAGATACAGTTATTTTGATGTTACGAAATACAAAAACATTTCAATAACAAACGTTCTTCTCAAATGTCATTCTCGTGTGCAACTGGCCTCATCTACACAAAAATTGCACTTTAAAGCATAGGTTGACTATAAATTTTCATGTTATCGGAGAGAGTCAGGTACAAATATATCACAAAAAATCCTGATATGAGCTAGAATTGCTCTATACTTTCAAATTTTCAATGTTTCTATAACTTTTCAAATTTTCAATGTTTCAATTGACAGAATAAAAGAAAATTAAAAATAATCAAACAACAAGAATTGAATTACTTTTGGGAAAGGTCTGCTTCGATCGCTCCTAAATTTTGGGAGTTGTTTTGAGGCCTGATTGTGAACAAAAAAAATGACTGTTCTGCGTATCGAGCCACCCTAACGTATGTTGCATTCTTGTTGCATTCCATCGAAATTTATTATGAAACATAAAAAAACGTGTTTGTGTAGTCTTATTTTACTTTCAGTAGAATTTTGTAAAGCAATTTTCGATTCACAGAGAACAGAGTATCGACAAAACAAATTGGTATCGGAACAAGTCCCTAGAAAAACTGTGGTACACTGCAATCGACATTCAGGCTTATTCTGACGATTGGCATGAGATTACAAGATAGTGTTTGTGTATCGGTTGCCATATTTATAAATAGTTTTTTTTTTAAATTGTTTTGTTCTAGCTGCGACGCCTGTTGCACGTGTTATTAAAATTCTAGTCGAGTTTTCGTAATGTTGTTTTTTTTTCAGGTAGTTTATTTAACAACAGTCGTACATTGTATACATAAAGCTATTCTCGACCCTACGCCTACAACTAAGCTAATTTAAGTCCCAATTCCTTTCTCTTTCCTAGTCCCGGTCCGAAAGAGCCCGGGGGGTAGTCCCTGTTACACTCGGAGTTAACAGAAATTTAAACATTAGTTATTGACTTATTTGGTGAACTGACCTTTTGTCAAATTAAATTATATCATTAGTAAGGAGCAAAATTCATTGCCTGTTGCAAATGTATCCCTCGCAATAGATTCAAAAATGATCGATATGCAAAAAAGTTGAATCTAGAAGATGTAGAATTCTCAGGGGACTTCCCAAAAAGCTTACTACGTGGATCGATCAGTGCTTTTTTTTACCAAACTCAACTTCCCTGTCTCCATTCCGCAGCCAAAACCATGACCAGCCTCCACGGTGACGGCGGCGGTGTTGGGACGGCTGTCTGGAGTTGATTTCCATCGAAAGCATGAATTTGACCGATTTTTTCACCTCTCCACGGGCGCCAAATGTGTGTCACGCATCACCGTCGTCGTCGTTGCGGCCAGGGCCGTAAACCAGCTGGATTTGCAGAGTGACGAACTTTTTAAAGCTTAAAACCGTTAATCTATGCTGAACGGTGGGGGGGGGCTGGGTTGGGAGGGGGGAGGGTTAGGGGAGAGTACCAACTCCAGCTGATGCTGTGGGGGAAAGTGACGTCCAAACTAATGGGATGGCAACGACGAAGAGCACGCTCGTGACGGGGCTGTTGGAGGCTGGTGGTGGCCGATCAGCTGAAGCTTTTGCGGGGATGAGGTAGGCTTGTGGAGTTGTCGGGGAACGGGAACCTATGATCACATTCATTCATCCATTCCGGTCGATGCACTGTGAGACTTTTGAAGGAGATATTAAACTTTAAAAACATTTTTCAGTTTCGTTACTTTTACATGCTAATTATTGGAGGAATTAAGGACAATCCGATATTCGAATATTTGAAAAAGAAATCACTTAAAATCAGTTCCTGAACACGTGGAAATAGAATTTACAAACTTATGTCCCTTAAAATTGTATTTAAAATATAAATCTCAATTTTTATCAACATTTTCCACCTTTTCACCCACTATCCACAACCAGCTGCCACCGTCGTTCATCGATCCGATAGAAAACCAGATTTCATTTTCATTTCTTGTAACATCACCGCCGTCGTCACGTTTGTCCACCACTTACGACCATTGCGCAGTGCCAGTTTTCCCTTTCACGTGGGGTCGATTTTCGTAATGAAAATGAAACTCGTCTATAATGTCAGGCCGCGCCACGCGGGACTGCCTGTTTTTCCGTCTTATCGACTGAAGTCTGTTTTTTTTTCTTTTTTGCTTGTGGTGGATGGCCATTTTTCACTTTCAATTGAGAGAGCCCATCGGTGGTGCGCCCAGCAACAGCCGGAGAGGTGAAATTATCGAATCAAATTAAATTCAAAGGAAAGTTTGAAAGATCGCCGTGTCTCCTCATTGAATAAATCGCTATTTGGGATTAAAACATCACAAATAATCTAAAATCTGTTGAAAACATTATTTAATGACACATATAAATTAAATAACAATTTATTGCGCAATCTACCACTGATAAGCTTGATTTCCCGAAAAAACAAATTTTTCATTCCATTGACTCCTCTTATCAAGCTACTATAAACAAATACGGTGTTTATTTCCGCTGCATTTACTACGCCTCAAATGCACCTTGTGGGTGAAACATAACGCTAATTATGAATCAAACGCGTGACGCAGCCGTAATCTGTTCTCGTAAATATGTCGATTACGTCGCTTAATTGGCTGTGCCAGCATAACAGACCGCACTGATTACAGAGTTCATCGGGTTCAACTCGCATCACGGAGCAACATTCTGGGATTGGATGAAGAGAGCTTCCACTGAACTGGTAGTCAAATATTTGTTAAGATGTGGCTTTTTTCTACTGCGTGGAACTTTTTTTTTATAAAACTTGTTTGACTTGATGTCCTCTTATGAGTAAATTTAAAACCAGGATATCAAATAATCCGGAAATTTTCCAATCCCAGTTTTCCCAAAATTAAAACATGAATATTATTGCAAGTTCAAATATGTATATAATATATAGGGGTTCCTCTAATGTTGCCATATCAGCACTTTGATGTTCAATTACAGCTCGTTTTCAAATGAAATGCGTTACGTAGTTTTAGAATGATCCCACTTTGTTTACATCCACAAAGTAGGAGGCTGATCAAGCACAAACATGACTTTTTTATAACGGGTAAATGAGTTGCCTTAATTTTTTATTTTTTGAAATATTTTCTAACTGGTAAGGTTTGTATCACGATTATTATTTATAAAAGATATACTGGCCCACACATGATCCATGCACTATTTTTGAAAAAAAAATTCTATGGTGTTCAATTACAAAACATTGATGGCATGCCAATTACAAAATATTGAAATTTCACGGCAATTTCACGGTACTCTAAAAACTGCTCAAAATAAATGTAAAAATGTATTCTTTTAGCAAAATTATTAACAGAAAAGTGTCTAAAAAGTAAGCAGAAGTTCTAGATACAAAATAAAACTCCCTGACACAAATTATTTATTTGAAAAAAGGAGTATTGGATTTATCTTGGAAAATTTTGAAGAATATCCGTCAGTTGAATTCTCGATTTTTTTAATGGTCTTACAAAAAAATGTAAACATAGAGTGTATCCCGCTTACTTCAATGAACATTGACATTATTTTTAGATGAAGGTGGTGGGATACACTCAATGTTAACATTTGTTCATAGGGCCCAGTAAAAAAAGTGAAGAATTTAATGATTCAATTTTATTCAGTTTTTATAAAATTAATTTGCTTAAATACCTCCAAAACGAAGCACGTCCTGAACCTCTAATTCATGAAAACTAGAATCATTAAAATAAGTGCGATAAAGATTTTTTTTGCTTTCCTTAATTTCAGAAATAGGACAATTTTAGTATTTTAATAAAGTTCAGGCAATACTTAATTCAAAGCAGTTTATACATTTATTGATATAATTCAAGAAAAAATATAATACAAAAAATAATGATCAGCAAACAAGATACCAATATGTTTTATTTTACAAATCAATTGAATTAAAATACAAAATTTAAATTTTAAATATTTAAATGCAATTTGTTCATCGTTGTTAAATATCGTTGATTAATAAAAATAAATTTTACAAAAAAGCTATTTGTTGCCTTTTTCAAAAAAGTGTTGATTAATGTTCTTTTAAAATCTTTTTGGAATTTAGTGGAACAAAGAAACTATCTGCATATTGTTGAATATTCTAATAAACAATCTCTTCAAAATATAGTTGTAGATCTGATATGAAATACTTTTTTGTTTGCAAACTACTTTTAAAATGCTTGTTATAAGTCTTTTAAAATGTTTGAATCAAAAAAATAAGGCTTTAATGCAGTGAGTAGCGATTTATCAATTGAATATTTAAAATTTCGCGGCATTTCACGGTATTTCCCAAATTTCACGGACCGGGGCGAATTTCGCGGATTATACGGTTTTCGTGAAATCGCGAAAAATCACTTGCCCTAGTTATTGTCATCTTAAACCTAACAAAGTCACAAGTTGCGATCGGTTAAAAGGGGCTTTTCTTTTTTACGGTTGATGAAAAACAGCATGTGGACTAGAGGTGGGCAAAACCGCTCTAATTAAGAGCCGCTCATTTTCGTTCACTCTTTAAAAAGAGCCGCTCTTTTGAAAGGCTCTTTGGCTCTTTTTCAAAATTTGGATGAAATGAGTTTTTTTGCAAGAATCGTGTGATGTTTTTTCACATTGGACTTTTATAAATAAGGCCGTACCAAATATTTTTTGAAGTTTATGTCCCTCAACTCTGGCCAAAATCGCAAAAAAATAACAAGCCATGGTATGAACATTTTAACGAAAAAAGTGTTTTAAATGCATTTTACACATCCCCAGTTGTATTGCAATCATTGGTTTTCAAGATATCAAAGTATTGATGAACTTGTTTTTAAGCCGAAAAATAACTTTTTGCATTTCTGTGCAACGGAATTTTAATTTGCTTTCAGTTGATAAGACTTCTATTTCCATTTAAAATTTGGAAGTTTTTTGAAAATAATATTGTTTTGCCCCCTACGTCCCAGGTGTTCGCTTAAAAGATTTTTCATTCATTTTTCTTTGAAATTAGAATACACTTCAAAATGAACTATTCGTAATCCGTTGCTGGATTTAGCATTTATGTTGCACAACCATGATTTTTTATGGTTTTCGATCAAAATGTGAACAATTAACCACATTTTATGACGCTTGTGCAATAATTAATGTATAAAAACACTTGTGCATCTATTGTTCAACAAAAAAATAAAAAAAAGCGATGTAGAACTTGGTACTTGAGGGTACAGAAGAGGGCAAGAAGAAAAATGCTCCAATTTATGGATTGAACTTGGTTCATGGTTCTGTATACAGCTAAGATTAGGGATAAAAGAAAAAAAAATTAACAAGTTTTTACCAACCTAGTAGTTACGCACCCCTAGAAAGAACCAAAAAATTGAACCCTGTTTGTAGAAACTTAACCCATTTTTTTAAATGATATATTGTCATATTCCTCTGTAATCTGCTTGCGTTTTTTTACAAAAGAAAAGCTTATAAACGATTTTAGCTTTACTATTCAAATATATTCGGGAACTCATAAAATATTTGGCAGTCTTCAAAAAACTCATCAAACGAAGGTCGAATTGAAAAAGAACTATGAATATCATTCTTGTATATTCTAACCAAAACCTGTCAAACAGGGGATCCTCCGGAATGAACGCTTTATTTGCGTAAGAGTAACGCATCTGAATATTCCCTTCCGCTCACATTCACACGCGCAAATTGCTCGATTCTCTGTATTGTGAGTGTCCCCACTACACATTTGATTTCTAATCGATTGATAAGCCACTCTTCTCCTGCCAGGGAAAGGCAAACCATCATCTCGTCACCGCATGCTGCCTGATAAGGAGCAGCATAGCATCGCGTCACATCACACACGCACACACAGTCTTAATCAGGCTTAATCGGCGTCTTGCTTTGGTACCTTTAGCCTGCGTGCGCCATCCACGGCCCAGAAGTCAAACGTGAGCGAACGCGCGCAGCCACCAAAAAGGCAAAACAATAGAGAGCAGCAGTCGCCGGGTCGGCTTATCGCCGTGTGTGACGTCACCGTTTTTGGTGACTTGCCGAATAATTGAACAAGAGTCTCTTCTAAGGTGTGATAAGCGCAAACTTGAAGGTGGCCAGCGGAGCGGCTAAGAAGCCGATTCAGTAGTGATAAGCGGGTTTGCCTCGGAGGTTGTGTGTTCCTTCAGATTCTGGTTTCGAAGTGAAGATTTTTGTTCCTGCTTTTACCAACAGGATTCACACGATGGGTAAGTCACAGTCGGCTAGTTGAAGCCACTATCGCGAGGGTCGGGTCGGGAGGCAGGCAAATTCCACACACGAGCGCACACTTGAGCCAAAACAAATCAATTGATTACCGCGGGTTCGAGCGCACGCGGTGGGGCCTTCCTGAGAGATGTTCTTTGTGAAATCATAATTAGCTATCCTTTCTTTGTAAATTTGCTGAATTGTTTTGTACATTTATGGTAAAAAATGAAGTAAAACTGGACGCAACTTCTTAGATAATTTGTATTTAACTTCGACCCACTATAAAATCATCTTGAACCATAATGTTAAAAAAAACATGATCACAGTTAAAGAAGTTAGGTCGTTGCAAATATTTTTCAAAGTTTATGTCGCCCCACCCCTTCAAAACTGGTCCAAAAAATCAGGGGGCAAAAAAATATCGAAATTTCAATGGAAATAGACATCTAATCAACTGAGAACAATCTTAAATGCCTTTTTCTGCATCGATAATCATATTTAACATGTTTGGACTCGTTTCAAAATATTTTGAACTTTTATGAAATTACAATGTACAGCACCGCAAAAACTTTTTTTTTCTCGCAAAAATAAAATTTTCGTCTGTATTTAGAAATTTTGAAAATCAATGATTTCAAAACAACTGGACAGTAGCCTGTCCCATTTTGAGGTCATGTCGAGGAATTTCAGGTGCTCACTTCTTAAATGATAGATTATGATGTTAGGAACAATGTTTTCTTAGACAAGAAAAAATAATAAAATACTTTCTCGCACCCCCTAGTCAATTTACTAAAAAAAGTCACTTTTTTGAACAAATTTTCAAAATCGCTTGGAATCAATACAAAAACTGCTTCGATCAGGTGTGTATTATCTTCAAACGATAGGTTTTTGTCCATAGATTAAGATGCACTATCAATATTGGACCAAAATTTAAGTTTTGGACTCTCCCAGGCGGATTTGTGTCGAAAAAATCGCATTTTTTCGAAACTTTTTTCAGAAATGTTCATTTAATTTAGGGTAGCCTATTTTTCCCAGTAAAACCAATACATGCAGCTTGTAGGAAATTTCATGGCGAACATTTTTCCCTCTGAGAAAATCCAATTTCGACACTCCAGAGCCGAGATATTTGAGTTTTAGTGAGGAAAAAGTGGCAATTTTCAAAATTTCTCAAAATTCAGAAGCAAGGCCTACTAATTACACGATGTAGCAAACATATGTCTCAAAGGTCAGGGTATGCTTTTATAGTAATTTTGGCCGCTGAATCCGAATCTGAAATCAAATTTCGTGTAAACAGTGATGTTTTGGAGTTACACCCTTTTGGAATGTTATTTGCGTGTTTAAGAGGCAGTTTTTGTAAATATTGCTCGGTTTGTTCTAGAGGTCGTATCGAGGTGCTCCGATTTGGATGAAACTTTCAGCGTTTGTTTGTCTATACATGAGATGAACTCATGCCAAATATGAGCCTCTACGACAAAGGGAAGTGGGGTAAAAACGGGCATTGAAGTTTGAATTTTCCGAGGATTTCGAATATGACAAAAGTTAGACTAAAAACAGCCGCTATGGGACAATAACTAACGTTGTAAAATGTATGTTCTAGAAAAATCGAAAAACTATGAGGAAAACTGCGATTGGCCAAAAGTTATTACCGTAGGCTTATAGTCCATGAAATTCCTAACTTTTGAACTAAAAGAGTATGGGTGTTGCTGGCTGTTGCAAAAGATATTGAGGTTTAAAAACCATTTCTAACAGTAATTAGCAAAAGCTATGAGAAAATGTTAAACCAATCCTGGATGTCTATGGCTCATTCATTTTGAAGTGCTTCAAAAGACCTTTCGAATGCATCAAAGAGAGTTGGAATTGATGAAGTTTTACTAAAATGCGAGCAATTTTAAGATTTTTTATGTTTTTTGGACCTCGAACTTCAATGCCCGTTTTACCCCACTTCCCTTTGTCGTAGAGGCTCATATTTGGCATGAGTTCATCTCATGTATAGACAAACAAACGCTGAAAGTTTCATCCAAATCGGAGCACCTCGATACGACCTCTAGAACAAACCGAGCAATATTTACAAAAACTGCCTCTTAAACACGCAAATAACATTCCGAAAGGGTGTAGCTCCAAAACATCACTGTTTACACGAAATTTGATTTCAGATTCGGATTCAGCGGCCAAAATTACTATAAAAAGCATACCCTGACCTTTGAGACATATGCTTGCTACATCGTGTAATTAGTAGGCCTTGCTTCTGAATTTTGAGAAATTTTGAAAATTGCCTCTTTTTTCCTTACTAAAACACAAATATCTCGGCTCTGGAGTGTCGAAATTGGATTTTCTCAGAGGGAAAAATGTTCGCCATGAAATTTCCTACAAGCTGCATGCATTGGTTTCACTGGGAAAAATAGGCTACCCTAAATTAAATGAACATTTCTGAAAAAAGTTTTGAAAAAATGCGATTTTTTCGACACAAATCCGCCTGGGAGAGTCCAAAACTTAAATTTTGGTCCAATATTGATAGTGCATCTTAATCTATGGACAAAAACCTATCGTTTGAAGATAATACACACCTGATCGAAGCAGTTTTTGTATTGATTCCAAGCGATTTTAGAAAATTAGTTCAAAAAAGAGACTTTTTTTAGTAAATCGACTAGGGGGTGCGAGAAAGTATTTTATTATTTTTTCTTGTCTAAGAAAACATTGTTCCTAACATCATAATCTATCATTTAAGAAGTGAGCACCTGAAATTCCTCGACATGACCTCAAAATGGGACAGGCTACTGGACAGTTGTATGATGCATTTTAAAACACTTGTAGAGAAATGCATTATAGGATTATAGGAAAAGAGGGGGTAATATGCACTCTTTAAGGGAAAACTTTTCAACCATAACAGCATTTGATAGAATTTTGTTTCATGTTCTCAATCAACTATTTTTCTACGTCATCCATGTGAAAAAAATCTTTTAAAACTTCAAAATTGTTCAAAAATAACAAATGTCTAAAAATATTTCAAATTCATTAAAAAAACATGCAGGGCAATTTTCACAAAAACATTGGGACAAAATACACTACAACAACAAGCTGATTTTATACTACAATGCTCGAGCACTCTGTCCTATGAATTCATATCCAAAATAAGTTTCTCACATATGAAAACCGGGATTAATCCCTTTTTGTTGAAAAGTACACCATGTACTTCCGATTGCTGCGCATAATCAAACTTGTTTCAGTAAAATCGCTGTACCTCGCCAATAGTTCATTTTAGTTTGAGGTTTACATTGATTATTATTCAAAATTGTCCGGGGAACACGATGGTGATAAAATAAAAAAAAAATAAAAATATTAGGAATTGGTCAAAACTGAATTTGAATACTTAAAACATAATATTAGGAGGCATTCAAGGGTTTAAATATTATTTTAAATGGAATTCCTTGGGCAATTTTCTATAAAATTTAACCTCTAGAAAGTATTTATAAACTATCGAAAGATGAACGTTCCCTCTAAGTTTGGTCCAAATCGGTGAAGGTCGATTCCAAAAGTGTACACAGTTAACCTGAAATGACCCAATGGTAATTTATTTTCTTGGTATTTCATTGCCACCATCTTAGATTTAAAATTTTGTAGACTCTGTAGAGCTCTTTTGTGGTCATATTTAACCCCAAATCTTTAACAAAACAAATGTTTTTCGTATTTTTAAAATTGTCTTGCTTTTAAGAGCTCAACGACCTCATTTTAGTCAATCTTTAATAGTTGCAGACTGTTAAATTACAAAATGTTTACAATATTTTTTACAGCCTTCGGCGGTCGGATGATTGTGATGCATGACGGCATGAAAGTATATCAGAATCTGCATGAAAACTGTCCTCATGCATTTTTTGCGATATAGGAGTATGACATTTTTGCCCGTTACCGACAATTATCGACATTACCGACGGCTGATTGACTGTATTGCAGGAAAAAAAATCTTAACAGAACGAGGATTTAACCATCAATTTCGTGGTTGTTGGTCCGACACGCTACCACCGCGCCATGTACCCTTGATGAATTGAGAGGGACAGAGCACCAACACATTCTGCTCTCTTAAGTGTTGCTCGGAATCGCGCCAGCTTTATATGTGTTGGTGAGAACTGCAGATCGCTGACATGTTTACGACGCGGGCAAAAATGAGCTATGAGCTTGCTGCAAAAACTGTAATAAAATATAACATTTTTTGCAGCAAATCCACTGTTGCAGATTTTGATATATATTTTTCCTTTGGGTGTACTATCACAAGTTTACAAGATATCTATGAATTTATGAGAACTTTTTTTTTCCTAAAGTTTCACGCCTTTTTCCGATCTGTAGTCCAAACATTCAAAATTTCGACGTTGTCGTGCTATCTTGTCACACGTCGCTTTTTGACGTTCCGAGAAAAATGAGTTTTAATGTTTGACCTAGAAAAAACAAAAAAAAAATATCACGCAATGTAAACAACAACAAACACGTTTTTTTTTGTTGAAAATTCTGTGAATTATCCTGAAGTTTGGTTGAATTTGGTTGCTGGAGTTCCGAGTTATAGTTAAAAAAGATTACAGTAGTCGAGCATTTACGTGTGTCAAACGCGCTCAGACTTGAAATTTTTTTTTTGTGGTTTTTGGCTTTTGTTTAATTTTCAGTATTGAAGACGAATTTCGAGGATCTGTGAAGATAAAAAGGTGAGAAATTCGACGTCGTCATGCTATCTTGGCGCACCAGCAATTTCAACGTTCCAAAAAAACGCGTTTTAATGATTGACATTGAATAAACAAAAACAAAAGCACGCAATGTAAACAATAACAAACACGTTTTGTTTGGCTGACGATTATGTGCATTGTCCCGAAGTTTGGTTGAAGTTGGTTGCTGGAGTCCCGAGTTATAATTACAAATGTTTACGGTAGTCTTACTTGTACGTGCGTCAAACGCGTTCTGAATGTCGCACTTACATCAATTTTCAGGGAGTGACAAGATAGCACGACAAGATTGAGACTACTTTCATATATAAAGTTACAAAAATGTACGGAGTTTTTTCGGATTTCGTTGAATATCTCTGGATTGAAATCGAATTTTGGGGATTTGTGAAGGTCAAAAGATGAGGCATTGTGAGCTGCACAAAATGGCGTTCTTAACTCAATTTGGCCCACGTACGACAAGTCAGCATGACGACGACGAATTGAGAGCTGCACTAAATTGGCGTTCTTAAATCGACCATTATTTGATTAAAAATGCATATAACCGTTATGCATTATGTTTTACATAGTTCACAATCAATTTTACAGGTTCTTTTAATGAAAATTTAAGTTTGTAGCTATAATTATGTTTTACTACTACATTTTTGAGAAATTTCTTTAGGGCATGGACAAAAACTTGAAAATAGATTTTGCATTGGCCTTTTCCAAATTATAATTTAAAAAAATGCAGCACTTTCGTAAAGAATCCTGCCTTAAGAGACAGTGAATAAACTCATGCTTCAACGGAGAGGCTGCGCCATAACTGGACCAACGACCGCGGAACATTGACCGTGACAGTGAATCGCTTCCACTCACAACACGCGGAACGCGTTTTCATCCGCGCTGGTGTTCGTCATTATCAGGCGCTTTTGTTGCTCAGTCGCGCAAGCTCCGAAGCTCTTGAATAATCCGCGCATGAAAATAGTTACTCATACGCAAAGGAGCACGCGCTTGCTTGCGTGTACTCGCGCCTCTCGTCGGGTTGAGAACTGAGCGGAGCGGAGCGCAGAGCAGAGAGAGTGAAACGAAAGTGCAAGTGCAAAACAAAACAACAAGTGACCAGCTGATTGCCGCACTCACACAACCAAGCGTTGCTCTCGCTGACCGGGGGACGCCGTAACACGTTCGGACAGGTTTGCCCAATGAACCATTGTTTGCTGCGGGTCGGCCAGTTCTATTGAGTCAGTAGTACAAGTGGCCTCAAGTGGACGACACGCTGCGGTGCGACTCAAGTGTGATACTATCATGTGATTTTTTTAAAATAATACAATCTACCCGAAATAAAACGATTATAAAGTGGGATGATAACGAAGTTGGAGGCGGAGGTACAGCTGATAACAGGTGATAATGAACTTGGACGGGGTGTGAGTGTGTGATTACAAAGTGTTTTGGTTGAGCGGTGTTAATTAATGACAACGGGCTGACTTGCAAATACGGTCAGCAAATAGAGTGTGTTATTTTGTGGAAGGAAGTTTATCAACTGGACTGAACTTTGCGTAATGTGCTAAAAATACACTAATCGGTGTCACTTGACCACTGTTATGTGGGTTATTTGATGGAGAATTCAAGGTCGAATTGGGAAACTCATGAAGATTTACGTGGCTGAACCGGTTGCATCCTTTGCAATTTCAACTGAATAGATCTACAGCAAGTCTTGCCAGATTGTAAAGCAAAAAAAAATGATCACCAAACAAATCTGGATTTTTTTTTTTGAAAAGGTCCAATAAACCAAAATTTAAGTTTTTGCATTTTGGGTGTTTTTTAATACCCCTGACTCAAGGCGGTTTCAAAAACACCCAAAAAGCAAAAACTGGAAATTTGGTTTATTGGACCTTTTCAAAAAAAACTCCAGAAATAATTTAAAATATTTGAAAAAAAAACAATAGCTTATTAGTAATTTAATTTGTGATAATTGATTGAATAATCAGATTTTTTTGAATGATTAAATAATAATTTGATTAAAAAATGCAGGTAAAAAAACTCAAAAAAGGAACGTTAGGAGTTTTTCTACTATTTTACTTTAATTTAAAGATGGAATATTTTTCTTTCGCTATTACATATGGTGATTTTCGATGAAAATGGAAGTGCAATCAACTGAGCACATGTTGACGGCAACATTTCAAAAGGCATCATTTACATTTTGACACTTTCTGGGTTATTGCATATTTTAAAGTTTTCCAAATAAGCTACCTCTCCACCAAAAATGAGCAAAACTTACTTCAGTGAAGTCAGTTTAATAATGGTTTTAAATAAAGTAACATAAACAAAATCTCTGGTATCATCAGTGCCTGTTTATATAGCCCTGTCAATCTGTCAAATAAAAGACTACATGAACCTCGTGACAAAAAAACAAGCATCATGAAAAAGACGCCATGTACATTTGCCGACGAATCGTAACAAAACTTCCCCTTCAATGACATCAGGGTGATATAAACATTAGTGATTTCAAAAGAAGTTATGTTTGTTTTTCTTAAATATAATGTTATGTTTGTTATGTTTGTTTTTCTTAAATATAATGACGGAATCAATGTTTTATCGAGTATGAATGATCAAGTTTCAATAAAAGCTACGTTTTTCATCATTTGTTATCATTAGAACACATTCTTTTGCTTTTATATTAAAATGGGAATTGGAAAATGATGCTCAACATTCAAATGCGTTTTTCTCAAAACACACGGTTTGTACATGATGCTTTTGAAATGTTGACGTCGATTTATAAATGTCTGCATAGTATAATTGAGCTCATTTTAAATATTTTTTTAAAAAAAGTGTCATTATTATGTAAAGTATTAAGAAAAAAATTCCTAGTATTTTTTTCAAGTTAGAAATCTAACAGGTTTGTTTTTAAATACAGTCCAGACTCGATTATCCGAAGACCTTGTCAAAATTTCACATCGGATAATTTTTTTTTTTTGTTGTCTCATTTTTTTTTTGTTGAGCTTTAGTATGACCCCTAAACTACACTGGCGGTCAAAACGGCGGTAATGAAATGTTGAAAAATGCATTTTTAATTTTACTGGCATTCAACCATTCAAATTTAATTAAGTAACACAACTCGCAGAACAATTCTATGTTAAAAGTAAGAAAACAAAAAAACGAAAAACATATTTTTTTTTTGGTTTGTGATTTAATTATCCGAAGTCCTCGGATAGTCGAGGCTTCAGATAATCGAGTCTGGACTGTATTAGCATGTTTTTTTCAATTTTGACATGATAACCCTGAGTGTTTCCATTCCATTTGAAAAGAGCCTAAACCGAAAAAAGGTTCTCCGATCGGACTCAAAATTTTGACAAAAATAATTAGACCCGTATTTTTTTTTTGTTCGGCCATTAGGGTGACCTACATCGTGCTAGGGTGGTTCGAAAAATGGCAATTTTCGTCATTTTTCGCAAAAACCACTTTTTTTAAATCATATCTCCGCGTCATTTCATCCGATTTTAGCTGTCTTAGACGCAAAGGAAGATGATTAGTTTGGCTATTTGAGAAAAATAGTAAGAATTTTCAAAAATCTTGCATAACATTTCAAAAAGTCGCATAAAAACATAAAATGGCGTTTTGACAATGTCTGGATCAAAGAGCCTATGTCTGAAAATATTTTTATCGGATTCCTCGGAAAATTTCACATAACATATCAAAAAAATTGGCGTTGTCGAACCGTACGTTTCCGAGTTATGGTTTCTTGAAAATAAAAACTTTTTCAACACGCCAAGCGCGAAACCAGAAAAATTACGAAATCGGCAAAAAATTAACTTTTTTCACTCAAACTGCGATAACTTAATAATTTCAGCGATTACCTATACATGATAGGGTACCAAAATTTTCGTAATTAAAATACGCAATCATAAAAAAATGCAATCTTTTGAAAGCAAATTGTAGTTTTTCTTTAAATAAACCAAACGCTTTTTTAAGCTTTTAAAAGTATTGTTTGGTTTGAGAGATTTTTAAGAAACAGAAAGCTTAACGCCACCGCGTAAAAAGAAGTTTCTCTGCACGGAGAAAAAAGAGTTCCCAAAATCGTGAACAAGTGAAAATGGGAACCACGAACAAAGTGTTCAAATCCCATGGTACGATTTGCAACAACGTACCATGGCATTTGAACACTTTGTTCGTGGTTCCCATTTTCATGAACACTTGTTCACGATTTTGGGAACTCTTTTTTCTCCGTGTGTACTGGTTTAGTGAATCATAGATTAACTGTAGCAGGGGAAGGTGGCGCAAGTGTAACAAGCTACGGAAATGCTTCGTTAAAACATCTGTTGGATTTTTTGATGATCATCCTATTCTAGTTCTTGACATTTTTTAAACGTTTCTTTTGTTTTTTTGATGAGCAATTTCAGCTCAAATCAGCAATTTTTGTGGTACTTTTGTACCCGACCCTCTCCGATTTCAATGAAACTTTGTAGCCATGTTATCTTAGGCCTATATAAGCTATTACTATTATGCATACGGAGCCAATTGTACTCGAAAATAACTTTTGAGAAGGGCGTTAGTCATTTAAATATTTGTGTATTTTGTAATTTAAATTAGGCTGTATCTCGAAGCCATTGCGTCCTATCAAAAAGTGGTCAAACACAAACTTGTAGTAAATTGAACGAGCTTTCTGAAAAAAATATATTGAAATAAAAACACACTCCACTTCTATGAGATTTTTAGATTTCTATGTATAAAAGTTAAATTTTAAGGTGATGTCACGATTTTTTTCGTTCAAATTTTTGAGGAAATACTCCCAAAATTGCGAGTCGAGAGAATCGTTCCCTCAAAATTTATTGAGGGCTCAGCGCCAAAATCGAGAGAATAATGCTACCAACTCACACCACCATAACAAATGAGTTCATTCGTCAATAGGCAAGAAAACCGTGACGTAGCAAATGAACTCAAAGAACTCAGTATTCATTTTATGAGTGCCTTTTGAGTGGTTTGACAGGTGTCAAATCGGGACTTAGCATTTTTTGAATTTGAATTTGCTTCCGATTGCGCGAAACGTCATAACCCGAGTTTTTTTATCGTATCAGTGCCCTTGTGCTTGTCCGTGTTCGTATACGTGTACCTGACCACGTAGGTACCTGTTCCTGGTCGTTCCCGTGGCCGTGCTCAAAGCCGTGTCCTTGTCTGGACTTCTGTCCGTGTTCGTGCCCGTGCTTCTAGCCGTTTTCGTGTCCCTGGCCGTGTAGGTGCCTGTTTCTGGCCATTCCCGTGGCCGTGTTCCTGGCCGTGTTTGTGTCCATGTGAAACGGAACAACTGGAGCAATATTATAATTTTAAATGCTAAGTCCCGGAACTGACACCTGCCAAAAAAGTTCATTCGGTTGTTTACCTTTGAGGTTAAGTTCCGAGCTTTTCTCCTTTATTGAAACTATAAATCTCCAACAAGTGGCATACATCGATATCTGGCCACTCCTTGTTCATTAAGCTGTGGTGGCCGAGGCAGTTAAGTCATTGGGTTAGTATGTCAAAGTTCTCTGGTTCGATTCTCGTAACTTTTGGTATTTTGTTTTGAAGGATGATTTTTTTTTGCAAATGAACCTCGAGAGAATTATTCTTTCGCTCATCTTGAGCTGTGTTATCTGTGTCCGTAAATGGTATCACTATTCTCTCGTCTCGAGGCCATTATTCTCTCGGACTATCGCTGCCCAGCTTTGGGTGTAGCCTGAAATGTAACAAAAAGACTCACGAAAAATGCAGCATGGTATGTCTCTCCTAAAAAATACAAAAATCATTCACTGAAACTGTTTATTTTTTGAAAAGTGGTCTAAACGTCAAATTTTTTAAAAACCAATAGTGGGAATCGATTTCCTAGAAAATTTAAATAAAAGTCTTCATATTGACCATTGTCCTATGTCCAATCCTTATGAAGATACAACGGTTTCAAAAATATAAATGTTGAAAAAATAGGTTTTTTGACGGTATATGGCAATTTCTATAAGACAGACTTGATTTTTTGGAAAAAAGTTGCTTTGACGTTTAGCGTTGATTAGACAATAATCTAGATTTCAAATCAACAAAATGTTTTGTTGATTCAAATATGCCTTATTTTTCTGCGTGTATGAAAAATCATGATTTACTGAGTTCAATAACTCACTTTTCATACGAATTTTTTAGTTCAACCCATATAACCATTTTTATGGTTATATGGTTTAATGGAACTCAAAAAATTGTATGAAAAGTGGGATATTGAACTCAGAAAATCATGATTTTTGGTACATGCAGAAAAATAAGGCATATTTGAATCAACAAAACATTTTGTTGATTTGAAAATCAAGATTTTTGTCTTATCAACGCTAAACGTCAAAGCAGCTTTTTCCAAACAACAAAAGATTTTTGTGGAATTGAGAAAATCAAGGTTTAATTCAACGCAAAATTGGCGTTGATTATATTCAACAAAATTTTTGTTGCAGCAAACCTCGTACAGGCTGATTCTACAAAACATTTTTCTGCGTGTAAAGGTGAATCCAAAATTGTTTGTTACGTAATAAAAGAACGATTGTTCCCGTTATGCTACAATTAAATGTCTTAAGAACAACTATCTGAGTATTGCTACTTTATGTTTTCCTGATTATCTTAGCGAATTCGAAAAAAGGAGGATTACTCGAAGATTCAAGTTGTTTAAAAAATAATTAAAAATGCTGGAAAGACCTTTGAAATTGGTCATTTCTTAAATAGATTTTGTTTGTATTCACATATTGCACCTTAGTGCCACCTATCTGAAAATAATATGGATAAAAAAGAAAGCAAACATTGAAATACAATCATAAATTTTAAAACGACATCTACCACGCGTCTCCATCAACACACAACAATACGCCTTTACATATGCAACATCGATCCGACTTAATGTTGTACCACCCCACGCAACATGTATTCTGTTGCACGCAACAGCCAACATTATGCAACATCATCTCACGATTTTCTCTCTTCTCTCCCTCTCTCTCTTCCCGCAGACATTTTCCGCCCGCCGGACGAAAAAATGTCGGTGACGATCGTCCTGTTCTACGTGATCATCACCGCGTTCATGCTGATGTCGTACAGCCACAAACCGCGCAAGATACTGGAAACCGCCAAGGGCTATCTGTTGCAGCTGCTTCACCTGAGCAACAACAACGCACCGACGATGATACACGTGCCGCCCGATGACGGCCTGGCACCACAGCGGGTCAACAACGTGTGGGACATTCCGGGCCCGCAGCGGTGGCCACTGGTCGGGACCAAGTGGATCTACATCACCGGCCGCTACAAGATTGCCAAAATGCACGACGCGTTCGTGGATCTGCACAAGCGGTACGGCAACGTCGCACTCGAGGTGGATCGCGTTCCGGTGGTGCATCTGTTTGACCGGGCCGACATTGAGAAGGTGCTGAAGTACCCCAGTCGGTATCCGTACCGGCCGCCGACGGAAATTGTCGAGCACTATCGAAGAAGCCGGCCGGACCGGTTTGCCAGCACGGGAATCGTGAACACGTGAGTTTGAAGAGAATCACTTGGAGATTCAACATATCTAACCGATTTCATCTCGATCTGCAGACAAGGCGAACAGTGGCACGAACTCCGGGTCAAGCTGACCTCCGGCATCACGTCCAGAAAGATTCTGCTAGCGTTCATTCCCTCGCTGAACGAAATCTGCGACGATTTTGTGGAGCTTATTCGACGCAAACGTGACGCAAATGGCTGCGTCAAGGACTTCCAGGATCTGGCCAACACCGTTGGTCTTGAAAGTAAGTCATTTTAAGATCCTGAAAACTCTTAAACACAGCCATCCCCTTCAAACAAATAGTTATTTGCTGCCTCGTGCTGGGCCGCCGGATGGGCTTCCTGAGCGGCGACCGGCAGAGGAACGAAAAGTTTGGAAAGCTGGCCGAGGCCGTCAAGTCGACGTTCGTGTACATCAGCCGCAGCTACTACGGGTTCAAGCTGTGGAAGTACCTGCCGACGCAGCTGTACCAGGATTACGTGCGCTGCGAGGAGATCATTTACGAGTAACTTCTCAATTATCGTATGGAGAACAAAAACTTATTTTTATTTTTTTGCTTTTTAGTACCATTGCGGAGATTGTAAACGAAGCGCTGCAAGAAGAGCAGCAGCAGTGCTCGGAGGATGATGTGCGGAGTATTTTCCTGAGCATTTTGCAGACTGAGGGGCTTGATACGAAGGATAAGATTGCCGGTATCATCGATCTGATTCATGCGGCGATTGAGACGGTGAGTATGGAAAAAATGAGGCTACCCTTTTATCTCTTCTACGTGAAAACGTTACTTAAACCAGAGTCATCTGGGACGAATCGGAATACATGGGGCGAAGTGGGACAGCAGTTTTAACCATGTAGGAGCACAATATTTTTCTGGTTGGTTTCGGTTAGAACAGCCTCAGACCAACAGAATGTGTACTTCCATTTCCAAATTTAAAACCATTAAATACTCTAAACACTGTTGTCCCTATTCAAACTGTAGTCCCGATTCGCCCCAGATGACGGCAGTTCTTCGATTCTGAGCAACATAATGTATGCATTCATTTCCAAATTTGAAGTTTTTAATTGCTTTAAACGTGCTGTACCTATTCAGACTATAGTCCCGATTCGCCCCAGTTGACGGCACCTCAGTGACTGGTGCCTTCCTCCTACAATCAATTGAAAAGGCTTCCTGTTTGTATTGAAAAGCTCAGGCTAACAAGCTTCGTTCTTCCACCTATTAGAAGCTTGAAAACTCGTCTCACACTTTTTTGTTTTCGTCAAAAATTTGTTTTAACAGAACTTTTGAAGCTTATGACTAACGCGACAAACGCCAAAATCCGCTTTGTCGCCAAAATACTTTTCTTTAGTAAGTTAGGCAAAAATAAAAACTTTACTTCTAAAAAGGTTCTTTCAAGAAATATTTTTTAAATGCAAAAAAAAACGAAAAGAAATCGTACATTTTAAACGATCAGAAATCCCTTCTCAATATACAGAATGTCATACATTTTCATACCCATTTTGTATTACCAGCCCCCAAAATTGTACGAAGACTTGTAGAGAAAAACTAAAGATGCAACATATTTTAGTTTTTCATAACCAAGTTTTATTCAAATCAAAATAAGAAAATGAAAAAATCGTGAAAAAATTCTATGTTTGTGGACTTGTCGATTTTAATAAACCAATTGAAGCTTTTTGACCAAACTCGTAAAAAAATGTTTTTTTTTGTCCTCTTATATTTGACGACAAAAATTAAAAAAATATCTAAAGTTAAAAAAAAAACTATATTTATTAAAATAAAAATTACAACCGCAAGTCCAAGCGATTTTTTTTTAAATATTGTTTTTGAAAAAAATTGGAAAATTTCACGACTGTTTCATTTTTTAACATTAAAAATCGGATCACAAGTAGCTGAGATATCAATTTTCAATTCAATTCGGTTTTATTGGTGAATAATCGAGATACATTGAGTTATTTTGAAGTGCATAACAGAGTTTTGGAGTTCCTTACAGCTGTGTGTTGCATCATAATCCATTTAGGAACAATTATTTCTTTAACTAAGGCACTAGCAAGAGTAAGAAAAAACTATAAAAAAAACTTACAGAAATTGCAAAGGAAAGGGGATAGAGGAAGAGAAAGCTTATATCTAGATCACAGGTAATTTATTCTTTGTAGATGTGTTTGATCATCAGTTCCCCAAGGGCCAGGAATTGTTCTGCCTTGTTCCGGCAGCTCCGAAACCGCGTCATCATCTCCCCCGCGAGAGCAAAGAACTCCGGCAGGGTGAAGAGATCTTCCCCGGTGACTTCTTGTTGGGCCGTACTGCCGCTACCGGCAGCGACCACGCTGGCGAACGAACGCCCCCAACCAGGAGGGAACGCTGAGTTTTCCGCTGGAACCGTACGCTGTCCAGCTGCAGGGACGGCTGCGCTCGTACTTCGCTGAGGAGGGTGGGACGCTTTCTTCTTCCTCTTTTCCTGCTCCTCGAGGTAGACCTTGCGCGCGACGCATCCGCGGTAATTGCCGGTATGGTTACCGTCACAGTTCGCACACTTTACGCGCAGCTTAGTTTGTTCTGCCTTGTCCCCCAAGTCCGCCTTACGTGGCAGTGCGCACGCCTCCGAGAGGTGTGACTCACCGCACTTCACGCAGCGGGGCCGGAGGTTGCAGTTCCGCGAGCCGTGGCCGAATTTCTGGCAACGGTGGCATTGCGCTACGTCCGTCGGGTTCTTGGTGTAAAACCGCCAGTTTACCCAAAAACCGTCCAAGGTCTTAGTCCGCCGCAGGTCTTGGAGCTTGACGGTGCCGCGGTCGAAGTACAACAGGTACAGTGTGTGCACACCCATGACTGTTGTCTTTCGCGAGAGCACTTTTATCTCCCGCGGTTTTATTCCGGCGTCCGAAAGGTGACCCTTCAGTCGGAGATCGGACGGTCTTGATAACCCTGCAAGACGACCTTAACCGGGGGCTTCTCGGGGTTGAATGTGTAGAAGTTGAAGTTGCTACGCTTCAATTCTTCAAACACCAGGTCGAAATTCTTTTTGGTCAGTGTGATCACTTGCACTGCCGACTTACCGATTTTCAGACAATATCCGAGGCCTTCCAGCAACTCGTCAACATCGTCCGCTAACGTGTCCAAAACAAAAATTGGAGGTGGTCTACGTTCCACTGGAGAGTTGTTCTTTTTTGACGTCGGCACTTTTTCCGTGCACGACCATCATCGTCGTCGTTAGGAGCGGCCGTGGCTGACTGGTTACGGTGTTCGCTTTGTAAGCGAATGGTCCTGGGTTCAATTCCCATCTGCGCCCAACGAGAAATCATAGGACATATAAATGTTGAAACTCTGAACATGAACGAAAAACCAAAGTCGCTCGAATCGGGGTTCGATCCCCCGTCCTTTGGATTGGTAAGCAAAAATGCTAACCACTAGGCCATCGCGTCTTGGTAGGCTATGATTGGAATTAGGAATACTGTTACTGTTACTATATACGCGCTGGGTTCTTGTCCATTTGACAAGGGTTCGGAAGTTCTAAATAACGTTTGAATCCGATTGATGCAAACGTTCTTCAGGGCGGGGCTTGTCGACTCAAGCTGAGGGACCTCGCGCTCGGCTAGCCAGCGTAGAAATGGGTCACCGAAGCTCGGCAGAGCTAACACCATCCAAATGCCTATGCGAGTTATTTGCATGTATAGAATGTAGATCTAAAAATAAAATACATGGAAACAACTCAATTTGTAAGAAGCGACCGCGTGGTCCCGTTTGGTTGGTTGAACACACACACACACACACACACACGACCATCATCGTCGTCGTCGTCGTCGGTAGTGCTGCTACCGTCAGAGTTGTTATTTTCTTCGTCGTCGCTCAGCATCTGGAACTCGTTCCTGATGGGGATGTTGGCGGATGTTGATGTGCCACTGGTCGTGGCACCGGAAGTACCGGAACGGGTTCGCACTGGTGATCTTGGGACATATCCGGGATGTAGTAACTTTTTGTCGATGCCTTCAGCGCTGACGCTCCCCTGCGCGATGGCGGCCGACACGGCGTTGGTTTGTTTACCTTTTTGCACACGGCCGGTAGACGAACTTCGCGGGTTTTTCGAGGCCGCACTCGAACTGCCACGGCCACGACCGGCCTTTGGCATGCTGGAGAAGCAAACTCGCGGGTAACCACAATCAATTACAGCGAAAAAAAATCGAAAAAACGATGGAGCACTGAGCACTAGCTGCATGCTCTCGTGCGTACACGGAGGGAGCTGATGTAGCTGAGATATCGACACCAGAAAATGGAGGGTTGTTTCAGTGAGTCATAGAAAACTTCAATTTTCCTATTTTTCTTCTTTAAAAATTAACATTAACAAATAAAAGAAATCATTTTGTGTAATTGAGTTTTGGAAAAAAAAATCGACCACGAGAGCTAGCAGCAGTGAAGTGCTCTATCGTTTTTCGGATTTTTTCGCCGTAATTGCTAGTTGCTTCACCAGCATGCCAAAGGCCGGTCGTGGTCGTGGCAGTTCGATTGCGGCCTCGAAAAACCCGCAAAGTGCAAACAGCTAAATAAACCAACGCCGTGTCAACCGCTATCGCGTAGGGGAGCGTGAGCGTAGAAGGCATCGACAAAAAGTATCTACATTCCGAGATCACAATTGCGAATCCGTTCAGGTACTTCCGGTGCCACGACCATCAATATCCGCCAACATTCCCATCAGTAACGAGTTCTAGATGCTGAGCGACGACGGAGAAAACAACAACAACACCGACGGTAGCAGCACTACGTACCAACGACGACGACGACGATGGACGTGCACGGAAAAAAGTGTCGACGTCATAAAAGAACAATTCTCCAAGGAACGTAGACCGTCAATGGTCAATGGCGGACGACATTGACGAGTTGGTGGAAGGCCTCACCTCGGATATTGTCTGAAAATCGGTAAGTCGTCAGTGCAAGTTTACACATTCGACAAAAAGAACTTCGACCTGCTTGTGGACATTCGAAGACAACTGTTAAGGTCGTCTTGCAGGGGTACCAAGACTGCCCGATCCCAGACCTCAAGAAGGACCTCTCGAGTGCCGGTATAATGCCGCGTGCTAACAGTTACAGGTACACACAGACACTGTACCTGTTGTACTTCGACCGCAGCACCGTCAAGATTCAAGACCTGCGGCGAGCTAAGGCGTTGGACGGATTTTGGATAAACTGGCGGTTCTACTCAAAGAACCCGTTGGACGCAGCACAATTCCACCGTTGCCAGAAATTCGGTCAAGGCTCGTGGAACTGCAACACCCCGCCCCGCTGTGTGAAGTACGGTGAATCACACCTTTCTGAGGCGGACTTGGGGGACAAGGCAGAGCAAACCAAGGCGCGCATTAGGTGCGCCAACTGTGGAGGTAACCATACCAGCAACTACCGTGGATGCAGCGCACGGAAAAAACTATCTCGAGGAGCAGGAAAAAAAGAAGAAGAAAGCAGCAGCGTCCCAACCTCCTCTGCGAAGTACGAGCGTAACCGTGCCGGCAGCTGGTCATCGTACGGTTCCAGCGTTCTTTTTTGGATGGGGGCGCTCGTCCGCCAGCGTGGTTGATGCCGGTAGTGACATTGCGGCCCAGCAAGAAGTCACCGTGGAAGATCTCTTTACCCTGCCGGAGTTCTTTGCTCTCGCAGGGGAGATGATGAAGCGGACCTCGGACCTGCCGTAACAATGCGAAGCAATTCCTGGCCCTTGGGGAGCTGATGATCAAGCACATCTATAAACGATAAAAAAAACTGTGTATACTAGTATTAAGCTTTCTCTATTTCTATCTTCTTTCCCTTGCAATTTTAGTAAGTTTTTTCTTAATTTTTCTTACTCTTGGTGATACCTTTATTTACAAGCAATAATTGTTCCAAAATGGATTGTGATGTAACACACAGCTGAAGGAACTCCAAAATTCTGTTATGTACCTCAAAAGAACTTATTGTATCTTGATTGTTCACCATTAAAATCGAATTGAAATTGAGTTTTGGAAATTTAAATACCCATTTTCCATAATTTATTGAAATTAAAAATCAGCCTTGGTACACAAAAATATAAAATTTAATTGTTACTATGTATATCATTTCCTTCCACAGTTCTCTAACACTCTCTCATTCCTGCTGCACAACTTGAGCAACCTCCCAGAGAAGCAGCATAAGATATCGCAGGAATTCGACTCGGTCAATCCGGTCACCAGCACCGAGATGTCCAACGCCACATTCACCAAGGCGTGCATCAAGGAGTCGTACCGGATTTCGCCAACTACTCCGTGCCTGGCCCGGATCCTCGAGGAGGACTTTGTCCTGTCCGGCTACCACCTAAAAACTGGGGTAAGTCGTTCAAGCGGTTGACTCCTTGTTTTATAACTATAAGCAATCTCTTTCTGCTCTCCTAACGTAGACGGTAGTTATCTGCCATACGCGCGTTGCGTGCCAAAACGAGCAAAACTTCCGCAACGCGGACAAGTTCGTGCCCGAGCGGTGGCTCGAGCAGGTCGACGAAAACCAGAACGTCTACAAGCTGGACGAGCCGGGAGCTCCGCTGGTGCTGCCGTTCGGAACGGGCCGCCGAATGTGCCCCGGCCATCGGATCATCGACATCGAGCTGACCCTCGTGATGGCCAAGGTGAAGATTACTAGTCCACTAACATGTCACTCAGTTGACCTATAATCACACTTTGTCTGCTTGCAGATCTTCCAGCAGTTTGAAGTCGAGTACCACAGTGACCTCGATACGCAGTTCCAGTTCCTGCTGGCGCCGGGAACCCCGATCGAGGTTATTTTCCGCGATCGAAACTAAGTGCTCAGTGGTGTGCCACCCTGTCTCACGCAAAAACACAAAAAACCAACCTCCTAATACCTGTTATCTATTGTGATTAAGTTTAGATTAAGACTATTTTGTGTACAAAGCTAACTATTACTACTCCTTGGTACGAAAACGTAAGCGACGAGAGAGAAAAAAGAAAGAGAGAGAATCATATTGATTAAATCCTATATTGTTGAAGCAGATCTGTCTTGATCCGTGTACGATTAGTGACCGCGTTACTTGTGCGGGATGCAACCTGCAACTGAACGAAATATTTACTACGATAGGCTATCACACACAAATCAACTGGTATAATTTATTGCATTTTGTACAGACTTGAACGATTATATTAAAAAAATAATACTTTATAAATACGTAATACAAACTATGTCTACGAACTGACCGAAATTGTATTCCATTATGAGAAAAATCCATATAAATTGTTAAATCTTTCAAAATCATTAAATGTACAAATAAATCACTTTTTCTAAAAATTTACTGTTTATTCAAGTGGTCGCTTGTCTTTTATAAGTCCGGAGAGGGCGGTACGACTTCTTTCATCACGAACATTCGAAAAAGACGTGTTTTGATAATTTGAAATTTTCTGTGGGTCCCTAGGGGACATTTATGTAAAGCGGTATACGCACTTCGGAAGGAATTGGTCAAGAAAAATTTCAAATGGGCAACAGCGGCAGAGTAAGCAAGCCAGAGAGGGTGAAGAAAAGCCCCAAGAAATCGTTCCCTCTTCTTTGTTCTGCTGTTCGTAAAGCTGTTTCCTGACCCCTTTCTTTCCGATCAGCATACTAGCCTTAAAATTGAGCGCCCGAAAAAATCCCATATCTCAGTATTATATAAACTCTTTAAAAACCTCTGACATTTTTCGTTACCCAACTGCAAAAATCGTGGGACATGATAAGCTCCTGAATGGCAACCAAAATAGTAGTTTATGCAACAAGTTGTAAAAAACTTTTTTTTTTCAGCACGAGTCGTACATTTACCCACAGAGATTTACCAACGTGGTTCACCGAGTTGGATAAATACGACGAGTGCTGAAAAATCAAGTTTTGCAACGAGCTCCATACAACATTTTTTGCATTTCTGAAAAACACTGAGTGAAATTTTAAGTCAAATGTTAATGTATGTAAACAAATCGTTTAAATCAAAAAATGTTGAAAAGTATTACTTTTCAAAACAAGTGCTGTTAAGTTCAACTTTTCAGCATCAATTTCAGTGCTGAAAAGTAGAACTCTTCAGAATTTATTTTGAAAAGTGTTGCTATTCGATTCTGTTATTTTTGGTACAGAAAAGTAGGCTATTTCGTTTAAGAATTACAGGAAAAGTTAGTAGTTTTACGATGGAATTGCAAAAAGTAATTTTTGTTACATCCTATCGTTTTCCATAACAAATTTGGTAGTTGTAGGCAGTTGTATACAAAAATGGTTTGTAAAAATCCGAAATCTATCCGGGATTCGCGTTGCGTTGCTGCATGTCCGGGAAGACGTCGCTGACCTGGGATAGAGCCTCAATCGCGCAGATGACGAGGAAATCTTGGCTGATTTGATGCAGCCGGATTGGCGGCTCCTAAGAACTTAGGAGCTGCAGGTTGGGACACAATCTGGCTGTGTCTTTCGAAGATTTTAAGATTTGATGATTCTTGGTGAGAGCTTTCCATCATTATTTGCTAAATGATTATATTTCCTTATATTATTATACTATAAATTCAATAGCCCTCCTACCCCTTCCTTTCTTTCCCATTCCTAAATCCCATTTTGCCCAATTCCACTTCCCCCTAAAAATATAACTATCTGCCAAATTTACACTAACACACCACATCTAACTGATCCGGAGCGTTTGGTACGGTATGTCCACGCATCCTTCCTCCCCTGTAGATTCTGTGGAATGTGAGCCGTTCACAGAATCCTCTCTGCGGTAAACACAACGCAGTAGGGCTGGCCGCTATAATTTTTGTATTACATTTTTGGGTGATCTCGGATGTATTGCAACTATTAATATTGACAAGAAAAGTGCTTGGGGCGTAATCTAATCACAAGACTTTCCAGCATGCTTTCATCGGACTGGCTGCGTTTGTGTTAGATTAGATTAGATTAACAATTTTTCGAAAAATCAAGTTTTGCCTGGACCCGTGGTGTAGGGGTAAGCGTAGTTGCCTCTCACCCAGTCGGCCTGGGTTCGATCCCAGACGGTCCCGGTGGCATTTTTCGAGAGGAAATTTGTCTGATCATGCCTTCCGTCAGACGGGGAAGTAAGTGTTGGCCCCGGTCAAACCTAGAATTTAGGTCGTTAGCTCAACCCAGGTGTAGGAGTCGTCTCCCTGGGTCCTTTCCCGGTGGAGTCGCTAGTAGGCAGTTGGACTCATAATCCAAAGGACGTCAGTTCGAACACCTGGGTCGGATGGAAGCTAGGAGGGCTAGGGCTAGGAATTATTTCAAGAAAATCCACCGCGGTTAACCAAATCAAATTAACAAAAGCCCTAGGGTGTTCAAAGAGGTATGCAATTCCCTCAACAACCAAGCCTTCGAACACCTAGTTTCGAGTAAGAATCTCGTAATCGAGAACGCCAAGGCAATGCTGTAGAGCGAACAATTTGATTTTTGAAGTTTTCACTTAATAATCCGATCTGGCCCACTGTACATTGGCAATAACTCCTCAGGATCAAATTCGCAATTCGCAATTTACAGTGTAAGAACGGGCCTTGACCGATCTTATGCACCAGGTTCCCGACGAACACGCACTGCCCTTACACCTACATCTCACCCTTGCTCTGAGTCAGTACGAGCAGCACGCTAGAACACGCTTTGAGTGTTCGTGCCAGGCATGCACACCTTCTTTTCCGGATACGCATTTTAACTCGGCCGGGGGTGGTACATTAAGTAGGGTTTGATGTAAGTATAAGCGCCTAACCATTTATAGTGTGCCTATCAACTTTCATTAAAGCAAAAACTGTTTTATTTTAGATTGAATTCAAAAACTAATTGTTATTTTACTGTGTATTGTTTTCTCCTGAAATCTTTCCTAGTGTTGAGTCGTGTTTATATGTTGCTTTTTCTTTTGTCGCGGTGTTTTGTTACAATTTTTGGTCCTAAGCATGTTATAAAAGTTTACCAAAAATACAATAGTAATATTTGTGTTAATCCTTTAACCATTAAAAATTGAGTAAGGGCTCAAATCTCACTAGTTTGAAAAAAGGGTGAAGATTGAAAACAATAGACAGTAAAAGAGAATTTATTTCATAAAAATCAAGAATCAATAGTAAGAGAATGATGAGCGTATTTAAAAGAATAAAAAAAATGAGATGCTAGATGTATTAGATGTAAAATTAGACAATAGTTAATAAATAGAGATACAAAACAAGCTTAGATTATAGTAATGATAATTTATAGGACAGATAAAGAATTATTCAAATAAATAAATTCGCAATAAAATCAAAAAAGATTAGACAAATGATAAATAGACTTGATATCACTAGTACATTAAGGAAAAGTATATTTTTAGGAATTGAGAATGAGTAGAGCAAAATAAAAATAGAAGATAGGTGCCGTTGTGCGATGTTTCAGGTACATCCACAGCAGTTGACTCAACATACTGCGAATCAAAACAATACCGTCTACAATCACAAACTACTTCCCTTTCCCACATTGTCGCGCCCCTTTCTTTTAGCCGTCTCGACTCTGACCCGCGGTGGCCAAAGGTTTACGATCCGTTTCCACAGGCCACCAGCTAGGTCATCATGAAAACCAAGCCAACGTGGAGGTAAGAAAATAGGACACTCGCAAGGAACCAGAGCTATACTGTTCTGATCAAGATAATTCGGATGATCTAACAGAACTACGGATGTAGTTAATTGCGCTCCTTCCAGGATGTTCCTTACGTGGACGTCAACCGAAGAGCACGCAACAAGGTCAATGCCATTGCATGCTCTTAGGTATCAATCCTTGGCCTGCAACTCCTCAGGATCAAAGTGAATAAAACAGGAATGTCAAACAAGGAAACAGTTGTGCTGAACGACGTGACTTTATTTATTTGTTTCTTTTGTTTTCTACACACAATATCCATACAAATATCAGGTGTGAGTATCTTTATGTGCTTAGAAAAAAATGTATCCTGCTGAGTTTTTTTTTCTTCACCTTTTACTAATTATTCCTACGTTATGCTTGTGTAAGTAAATATTTAAACCACTGTTCACTGTTGACTAGTGTTGTTAGCGTGCGTGTTACATAAAGTTAAACAAAGACAAAACAAAACAAAACAGAAAAAATACTTATTTTAGACAAATTTGGTGGAAAGCAACGACAAAGTTTATCGATATTCAAAGTGTTATGTTTCCTTCACAATTCCTTGTGCCTGTCAATCGTTGATTAAATGATCGCATGAGAAAGTTTTAAATATATTTTTCACTGCAGTTTTAAATATATTTTTTATTGCACATATTTTGAATGTAAATAGAGAGAGATTTTATTGTGATAAATTGGGCGAAAGCCGGGTGCAAGCAGACTTAACCTATTCAGCAACAAATGTACAACAAATACAAAGTGCATTTTGAGTGAGCAAAAAATAAGCCTCCTTTCAAGCTGTGAACGAATAGCTGTGCGTTCCGAAAGCCGCCGCAGTGCGCGACATTTTCATTTAGTAGTATTTCCTGGCCGTCGTTGGGCGCGCTATCCCGGAGGTGCGCGGCCGGGCCGTTTTGGCCAGCACCGGCTCCGACACCGAGTCCGTGTTGTAGCTCAGATAGACGTGCGACAGGTCAATCAAATCCGTCTCCTTGGTGTTGACCTTGGGTTCGGCCACGTTTTTGCGCATATTGTTGCCGGTGTAGGCGACGCACTTGAGCTGCCACTCGCCAATGTCCTCGTTCCAGTGGGTGAACTTTTCAATCATGTTCTGAAAGAGGAAAACAGAGAGGGTTACTTGAACATCAACGTGTTCACTTTTCTAGATCCTACCTGATACTCTTTGGGAATGTATGAGTTGATGACGAGCTCGCACAGGGCCAACTCGCGCGACAAGCTGCGAATGTTCTCGTAAATGCCTTCCTTTTCGCGCTGCTGCTCCTGCTGCTGGTCGGCCAGCTCCGACTTGATACCCATCAGCATCGACATGACGCGCTGGAGCTTTTTGGTCTTGCCAACGCACTCCTCCTGCAGCGAGCTGTACCGTTCCTCGATGTCGATGCGCTCGGCCTCGATCTTCTGCAGCGTTTCCTCCAGCTCGCGTTCGGTTTTTGTGCTACGTTCCAGCTCGGCGATCGACTTCTCCAGCAGCACCTCCTGGGCTTGGGCTTTCTCGAGCAGGTTCTCGCCGCCGACGAGTATTTTGTTCTCCAGCGAGGAGAGCTTGGCGCGCAGTTGGTCTTGCTCGGATCTGTAGAAACGTTAAAAAAGGGGAATAACAATATAATTGAACGGATGGCTATAGCTCTACCCACTTTGCCCGGCTAATCTCCTGCTCGTTCTCCATCGCCTTCTTCTCCATCAGCTCCTTCTCCGCGTCGGCCTTCTCCTTCTTCTCCTTGGCCTTCTCCCGGCGGTGCTTCTCCTTCCGTTCGGACTTTTCCTTTTCCTGCTCCTCGTCATCGTCCTCAATTTCCTCCACCTCATCGACCTCGTCTTCTTCCTCTTCATCCTCATCAGTTCCAAGCCCATTCGCGAAAACGCCTTCCTCCAGCTGTCGCTTGAGTTCCTTGATTTCCTCCTGGAAGTGTCGCAGCAGGGCGTCCTTCGGCTCATCGTTGATGTGGGCCAAATTCTGAATGCTCTTGGCACGACAAGCGTAACGCAGCGTGGAAATCGTCTCCACGTAGTTCGAATCAGCCGGGCTGACGCTGGCGCACATCACGGTTTTGCTGTTCCCTCCAAGCGAGTCCTGCAGCAGCCGGGTTAGCTTTGAGTTGCGGTACGGAATGTGGGTCGATTTCCCGTCAACCAGCGCACTAATCACATTTCCCAGCACCGACAGCGACAAATTAATCTTGGTCGCCTCCTTCAACCTCAGCCCAGATGACTGAGTCTTGCTTTGCCGCTCCGAACCGGCCAAATCAACCAGCTGCAGCTTGCCCATGCGGACGTTTTGCTTGCCAGTTTCATCAGTCTCGCTGGACTCAATCGTGATCGAAAAAATCGCATGCGAACGTGACGACTCAGAGTTCATCTTGGTAGCCCCAACAACCCTATTCTTATTCCCCAGCTTCATAATATTATCCAAATCGTCCGCGTTGTGCACCACGTAGCCGCTCAAATCCTTCACAAACACCCCAATATCAGCCCGTTCCTTCACCTCCAGGCTCTTGTTGAACTCCTTCCCTAGCAAGTCGCGCACCTCCTCATTGTAAATCTCCATATAACTGACGCGCACCAAAAACTTCTGGTTTTCCTTGCCGCGAGCAATGTGGCCGAAGATGTGCGCGAACGTGTTCGGGATGATGCCCTTGGTTTGGGGCGAGTCCGGGTTGCCCGACATGGTGTACGTTTTGCCGGTGCCGGTTTGGCCGTACGCCAGGATCGTGCCGTTGTAGCCCTCGAGCACCTTGTCAACGATGGGCCGGGCGGTGTCGACGTACAGGTCAATCTGAGGGAAAAGGAAGGAGATACAGGATTGGATTAGTTGACGAAATTAAATTAAACAGTCTGGACAGGCGCGTAGTCAGGGAGGGGTGGGCTTCGGGCTGAAGCCTTTGTTCTGCTGTTCGTAAAGGCATTTTTTGACAATTTTTCTTGGGAGGTGCGTATTGGCCCTCAAACAGCATGCGTCCTTTTATGGAAGCGATGGCGATATACCTGTCCACAACATTCAAAGTAAGCTGAAAAAAACTCTTCTTAATGTTTTACGATGTTGGTTTTTTTGTGTAAGCAGTTTTGATTAATTTCAAATTAAGGTATAGGTTTGTCATCCATCAGACACGTTTAACAATATTTTCTTAGGGGAGATGGGGGTAAGACGGCCACCCTAAGTGAGAAGTATAATAAATTTTAAACAACAGATAATTTTGATCTCAAATTACTTACATATTGTTCTACTAGTAGTCCACTATAGAAATGCCATAAATTAGTTGGTCATATGTGGGGTAAGACGGTCAGTGCTATAAATTAACTTAATAACTTTGCTAAATCCACCCAAATACCTACATGGTTGGTTGAACAGACTTCTCTAAACATCATCACTATTTTGGTTGAAAAGTCAATATTCAAATGTGAAGAAAAATGCTGTTTAAAATATTTCATATTTTGACTCAGTGGATTTTATATTATTACGACAGCATTTTATGAAAAACTGTGAACTTTTACTGCAAAACAAACACAATTTGATGCAAAATAATTAGTTTGTGTATTTTGATTAGAATAAGTAAATCAAAATTATGTAAACAAATGAAAATTATGAAAATTTTGATAATATTTCATACTATTCAATGAGTTTTGCTATATCACAGTAGAGAATGTTGTCGAAACTGTAGTTAACAGCATTTTGATTAAAAATGGATAGTTTTATTGAAAATGCTTTTCCTTATCTACAAATATGTCATAATAGTAAAAAAAAACTGTCAAAAATATAACCTATATCACATAAAATTTACAAATTACGGGTGGCCGTCTTACTTGCCGTCTTACCCCCGGAGGAGGTGGCCAACTTGCCCCCAAATAAATCATTTTTTAAAACATTTTTGCAAAAAGCTCATCGCATTTTTTTTTAACTTTTCCAAGGGACATAATCTAGAGAAAACTTCAATTTAATATTGAAAAATATTTGAAGACAGGAAAACAAATTGTTATCCAACAAAAATTCCTAAGTTGTAATTCATGAAAATTACATCCAGTTTCATGTTCAAAAATTATTTTCTTTATTTTGAGCTATTTTTAAACTATTTCAAATAATATGTTTGGCAAAGGTGACTCCATATGTATTATTTAGCATGAGGAACAGTATTGCTAAAAATTTTAGTAATATGCATTAGTATACTTATTAAAACAGTGGGGTGGCCGTCTTACCCCGCTTGGCCGTTGGTCTTCTAATCTATTTTAATCGAATCCAATCAATATTGTACCAAAAACTTGGATTAAGAGGCAGTTTTTGTAAATATTGCTCGGTTTGTTCTAGAGGTCGTATCGAGGTGCTCCGATTTGGAATAAACTTTCAGCGTTTGTTTGTCTATACATGAGATGAACTCATGCCAAATATGAGCCCTCTACGACAAAGGGAAGTGGGGTAAAACGGGCTTTAAAATTTGAGGTCCAAAAAACATAAAAAAAATCTTAAAATTGCTAGCATTTCCGTAAAACTTGATCAATTCCAACTCTCTTAGATGCATTCGAAAGGTCTTTTGAAGCACTTCAAAATGTGCTATAGACATCCAGGATTGATTTGACTTTTTCTCATAGCTTTTGCAAATTACTGTTAAAAATTGGTTTTTTTAACCCGAATATCTTTTTGCAACAGCCTCCAAAACCCATACTCTTATAGGACAAAAGTTAGGGAATTTCATGGACTATAAGCCTACGGTATTAAGTTCTGGGCCAATCGCAGTTTTCCCCCTAGTTGTTCGATTTTTCTATAACAAACATTTTACAGGGTTAGTTTTTGCCCTGTAGGCTTCCATATCGGCACTTGTTGGTTTCAATTTTGTCATCTTCGGAATCCTCGGAAAAGAGAGTTGGATTTGATGAAGTTTTACGGGAATGCTAGCAATTTTAAGATTTTTTATGTTTTTTGGACCTCAAACTTCATTGCCCGTTTTACCCCACTTGCCTTTGTCATAGAGGGCTCATATTTGACATGAGTTCATCTCATGTATAGACAAACAAACGCTGAAAGTTTCATCCAAATCGGAGCACCTCGATACGAGCTCTAGAACAAGCTGAGCAATATTTACAAAAACTGCCTCTTAAACATTTTTAATGGCAAGCAAAAATAAATTTTGATATTTCAAATACCAGCAACGATTGCTGAATCTTTAGCGAATGATCCGTCAAACTTACACAAGAAAATTGCTGAATTTTCAGCAAAATAACTTGACGTTTCTTTAGCTGAAACATCAGTTGTTTTGACAACCCGTTTACTGAAATTTCAGTAAACTATCTGTCAAAGTCAAGGGAATGATGGAACGAGAAGAATCACAAATCCGCATGAATAATTTCAAGATTGTTCAGGTGTAAACCCAAAACATGATCAAAAATTAAAGTGGACGAATAAGGCTCTTAACTGCTTATTTGATTGTCGGTGTAGATTGTTTGTTTTTTACTCTTTGGTCTGACAGATTTGGTCTAGGCGAGGGATAGGACACAAAGGTCAAAGTGACAATTGTCAGTTAACTGAGAATTCAGCAAAATCTAAATTACTGAATCGTTTACTGAAATTACAGTAGATGAAAATTCAGTTAAACGTTACTGAATTTCAGCGAAAAAAAAATTGGTGTGTACATATTAAAATTCCAGAAATCAACCAATACCAATCATTAAAAAACATTGAACAAACACAATGTAAAGGTCGTTAGTTCGAATCCCGGGGTGGATGAGAGCTAGGAGTTTTTTTTCAACACAGAGTGAATCATGTTTTAAATTCTTAAAAATAATGTCCACCAAAAACAAATTTGTCTAATTTTTCTTTACGACAGGTCACATCTGTTCAAGTTGGTACTACTTTTTAAATGAGTTATTCGAATGTTGAGAAATGGTTCCCAAAAAAACACGGGTGCAAATAACTTCAATTAATATTTTACTAGCCCTGTGCTCTGAAAAAGTAGCCGTAACAGTTCCAAGAACGGTATGATAATTAAATTAATTAACGCCCATCCTGTTTTTTAAACGTGGCACCAAACGAAAAAGAAAAACCGTTTTGACGATCGTCGCTGACCTCGGAGATCAATTCAATTTGAGGCTGGATCTAAACTAAGTTCTACGTTCTGATCTGTGCTAACTACTCTTAGGTGGTGCAATGTGCTCTAGCTCATTCATGATTTTGTCACCCACATTTAAACCCATTGGAACGGAATGTTGTGTTTGTTTTAGAAGAAGCGACCGACTGACTGGACTGGAGGACAGACATCGACTTCACCCAGTGCCAGCGGTCATCATACTGTCACTGACCTATTTTAGAAAAATTGCGTGTGGCAATGCACTGCTGTGCACCACACTCGCCGCCGACGCCGGACAACACCCATCCTAAACCTATATCGGTAGTAAATATTGAATGGAGCACATATGTGGGAAGCAACAATCCATAATGAAAAGGAATTTGATTGGATGTGTATCGGTTTTGTTTGTGGTGTGGGGGGAAAATTGGCTTCATTCTGGTGTGGCACTCTCTGTTCAAATATGAGGAGCCTCTAGTTAGTTGTGAACAATTTGGGATCGATTTACAATGAATCGAAAGTCCAAACAGATGTTTATAATTTCTGATAGCACTATCTACTTAGCAAGGTCGTTCCCACGAACAGACGATGCTTTGTTGCAGCTGAGAGCTTTGTTCTGTCGATGGTACAATGTCAAATGAATTTGATATCTTTTGTTAAAGCTCAAAAGATCTTATCTTAAAATATCCAAAAAATGAAAGCTCTTAAAAGCTCTTGAAGCGATTCAAGTTTAAAAAGGGGTTTTGCTATTTAAGTTACTTATCGTCCGAAGGTTTGTATAAGACTTCAAATAATCGAATCATGAAAAAAAATGTATTTTTTTCGTTATCGCGGGTGACATTGGGTCTGGGGGGGAAATTGCTGCAATTTTTATGACCCAATTTCACCCCCAGACCCAATGCCCCCCCTGATGACGGTACTTTAAAAATCAAAGTTCTGTGACCCATTTTAGTCAAATTTAAAGAGTTGATAGCCTATAAAAAAAGAAAATGCATTTTTTCAATATTTCATCACCTTGAATTTACAAATTCTAATTCACATTAGCGTAGTCAATGACTAAAGCTTGACAATAAAAAATAATACAACGATTTTCTTTTTGTGTTTCGATTATCCGAATTGAAATTTTTCAAGGCATTCGAACAATCGAGTCTGGACTGTAAACATATATACTGTATACATACATATATTTTTGTAACGCATTTAAATTAATGTTCAAATTAACGTGGAGAATTGAAAAAAAAATTGAGCAATTCCATGTCAAATAGGGAATCGGTTGTAACCGACCCTTTCTGATTTAAATGAAACATTGTAGACATGTTATCCTACGCTTATATAAGCCATTTTTGTATATATAGAGCCAGTTTTACTCGATAATGACATTAGAGAAGGACGTAAGTGTTATAAATATTTTTGTATTTCGTAATTTTAACATTGCTGTATCTCAAAGCCGTTGCATCATATCAAAAAGTGATCAAAGACACCTTTTAGGAAACTTGACTGGATTTCTGAAAACAATACACGGAAAGAAAAAACACGCCATTTCTACGAGATTTATTGATTTTTCAGTTTAAAAGTCAAATTTTAAGGTGAGCCCAGGATTTTTTTTTCGTTCAAAATTATTGTGATAATAGCCTAAAGTGTTACAATAAGACTCACGAAAAATGCAGGGAGCAGTTCTCTCAGATTTCAGTCATTCGATTTTTTTTTTGTATTTTTTAATCCGACTGAAACTTTTTTGGTGCCCATTTTGCATCATTAGATTCTCCATATAATTTTTCATACAAATTTGGCAGCTGGCCATACAAAAATGATGTATGAAAATTCAAAAAACTGTATCTTTTGAAGGAATTTTTTGACCAGTTGGGTGTTTTCGATAAAGTTGTAGGTATGGATATGGACTACACTGAAAAAAATGATACACGATGAAAAAAAAATTGGTGATTTATTATTTAACTTTTTGTTACTTAAACTTGATTTGCAAAAAAACACTATTTTTATTTTTTTTTATTTTTTGATATGTTTTAGAGGACATTAAATGCCAACTTTTCAGAAATTTCCAGAATGAGCAAAAAATCTTTGACCGAGTTATGAATTTTTTATTCAATACTGATTTTTCCGAAAATCTAAAAATTGGTCGCAAACATTTCATTTTTCGATGTAAAATCAAATTTGCAATCAAAAAGTACTTCAGTGAAATTTTGATAAAGTGCACCGTTTTCAAGTTAAATCCATTTTTAGGTGACTTTTTTGAAAATGAAAATGATTTTTTTACCGTGTATCATTTTTTTCAGTGTAGTCCATATCCATACCTACAACTTTGCCGAAGATTTCAAATCGATCAAAAAATTCCTTCAAAAGATACAAATTTTTGAATTTTAATACATAATTTTTGCATGGCCAGCTGCCAAATTTGTATGGAAAATTTAATGGGCAAACTAATGATGCAAAATGGCTTCTTTGGGCATACCAAAGGCACCAAAAAAGTTTCAGTCGGATTAAAAAATACATAAATTAAAATTTAAGAAAAAAGACCGATTTCGTAGAGAATTGCTCAGGATGGAGCAAATTACATAAAAAAATATAAAAATTATTTACTGAAACTGTTTTTTTGAAAAGTGCTCTAAACATCAAAATTTTCATGAACCGAACACGAGAGTCGATTCTCCAGACAATTTTACACAAAAGTCTCCATATTGACCATTGTCCTAAGTCCAATTCTTGTGAAGTTACAGCGGTTTTAAAAATCAAAATGTTGAAAAAAAGGTTTTTTGATGGTTTTTGGCAATTCTATGTGACAGACTTGATTTTTTAGTGTCGAAAATATGTTTACCGGAAAGCTCGTCCAATTTCCCATAAGTTGGCCTTTGACAGTTTTTCATTTTGGCTCGTTTTAATATTTACATAAGCTTACTTACTATCCAGGTTTCTACCACACTGAAAAACTAGGGAAAAGTGGGGCAAGTGTAACAAGCTAAGGGAATGCTCGTTACAACCCATTAAAAACGTTAAAAAATCTTTCGGATTTTTTTATAATCATCTTGTTCCAGGTCTTAACAAGTCGGTGTTACAACAAGTTTTTAAAAATCCTGTTTTTTAATGTAAAAAAAAAATGATTTTATTTTTTTTTATTTTCCGTATGCTTTACTCAACTAGTGGGTCAAGACGAACAACCCTTTGGGGCAAGAGGAACAATGCATGAAACAACATGATAATTTGTTAACAATTGAACTGTTATCACTTAAATTCATCGGATTAGAATATATTTGAAACGTTTCGTTAAACAATTATATTTAACTAAAAACTTGATCATTTTTACGAAAAATAAATTGCTTTGATAATAAATACTAAATTTTCATAATATCACTATATTTTGTATGGATTTTTTTAAACAATTGTTTATCAATTTTTAAGTACTTTTATGTATTTATTTCTCAATAAAGTTCGTTGTTGCAGCAATTCGTAATTTTCTCCATACTAAAAATCCATATGGTACACTTGCCCCACCTGAACAAGATTTTTTAAAAGCTCTCAACAAAAATAACCAAAAGTTAAATCATACTTTGTAATAGGTGCAAGTCATTGGTAGGGACACTACTGATCTAGGAAAAATAGCATTTTGATAAAATGAGTCTTAAAACGAACCCTAGGCTTTACTTTCCAAATATTATAAGAAAACAACAGTTTTGAAAAAAAAAACTTCATTCAATCTTATGCCCCGTAGCGTTTACGTCGTTTTGGCGGTTCTGTGCTAGTGGAATCAGCTAATTGCATTGCTGGCAACAAATCCTCATACTGGAAATAATCAAAATTGTAAACAAATACAGCTGTACGAGCCATTGTTCCTCTTGCATCATATGGTCGTCTTGCCCCACCTTCCCCTATTCTATTTTCAGTTATGAGCAATGTAATAAAGCTCATATCAGTAAGCCCATATATCCAATTGAAATGCTGTCAAAGACAAACTTATGGGAAATTGGACGAGCTTTCCGGTAAAAATATTTACGAGACTGAAAAATCAAGTCTGTCATAGGCGTCATCCATAAAGTATGTCACGCTCTAGGTGGGGAGGGGGGGTCTGAGCAAGTGTGACATTGCGTTTTGTAAGTATAAGAAAAGCGTGACAAAGGGGGGGAGGGGGGGTAAATTTTGGCTGATTTCAGCGTGACGTATTTTATGGATGAAGCCATATGGAAATTGCCAAAAACCACAAAAAACCTATTTTTTCAACATTTTTATTTTTGAAACCGCTGTTACAGTTCCAGAAAATGATTTTTGTATTTTTTGGGTGGGTTGCTCCATCCTGCATTTTTTGTGAGTCTTTTTGTAACATCTTAGTCTATTTTCACAAAACAATTGAACGAAAAAAGAATCGCGGGCTCACCTGCAAAATTGACTTTTAAACTTGAAAATCAAAAAATCTTATAGAAGTGGCGTGTTTTTATCTTTCAGTGTATTTTTTCGGGAAGCCCGTCAAATTTCCTACAAGTATGTCTTTGACCACTTTTTGATACGATGCAATGGCTTCGAGATACAGTAATTTTTAAATTACAAAAAAAAATATTTAAAACACTTACGCCCTTCTAAAACGTCATTATCAAGTCAAACTGACTCTATATACACAGATTTGGCTTATATAAGCGTAGGATAACATGTCTACTCATTGAAATCGGAGAGGGTCGAGAAAAAAAGTACCTAAACATTCATGTTTTGGGCTGGAACTGCTCTATTAAGTGATGACAAGAGTATTGTAGGGGTCACTCTCTGCCAACTCACAAAAAATCGGAAAAAGTTGCCCCAAACCTCTTCGATTTATGTGAAACATTGTCCTAGGACATAATTTTAGTCCCTGTAACCCAGTAACGAAAAATGACAGAGGTTTTAAGACTATTTTTGTTCTTTTACGAAGAAAAATACGTGTTTTTCGGAATTGTGGGTACGCCATGAAATCGACACAAAATTTTCAAGTCATTGCCAATTCAGGCTGAATATTATTGAAAAATACGTCTTTTCCGAATGTTCAAGACGAAAGGGGTCGTCCGCCACACCGTCACGAGATATCAAAAAATGGACCTCGTCACGTCATCAGGAACCAAAATTACCCTTATAGTCAAAGTATCACGCAAATCGAAAAGTAGTTGTTGCATTTTTTTCCGATTCCGTGTGAGTTGGCAGAAAATGGGGAAAACCAGTTATTTTTTTAAATTGTTAACCTTTTTTGCGATTCATGTTCAACATCTCAGGCATATAAGCTAATTTCTTTTGATAAATTAGGTGCATAGAAAATTGGAATTTTGAACATAAAGAATTATAAAGAACAAACTTATGTGTAATAACAAACAAATACAATCAAGACAGAAATTAACAACCAATTATAAGCTCGAGATCACCAAAAAATTAAGACAATATAGAAAATTGAAATTAAGGCTAGCAATCACGATCTTCATTTCATTTCAAATGAACTCACTCAGCCAACGTTTCCAGTTCCAGCACTGGTAAGGGTTCACGCGCGCGGTTCATCCACTGAACAACAAAGTGTTTCACTAGAGGGGGTGTGCAGAAGACGTCCCACATCCCACGTGGATGGCATGAACAACGTTCCTCGCCAGAGACAACCAACTCCAACGACCGACGAGCACGTCGCGTTCAGTGCTTTGAGCGCGTTCTCCGACATCGGTCGCATTTGGTCTTTTTCTCTCTCTCTGTCGGCTCGTCTCTTCCAGAAAACCAAAACAAAAACAAAATTCGGTCGGTCGCGTGTACACAGGTCACGATTCCCGCGCCGTTCAACATAGGCCGTAGCATAAAATCGCGTGCTACTGTACCACAACAAACAACACAGACAGGCAGCAGTAGCAACAACAACAGGTCACGGGCACAAGTCTTTGTTGGACTTCACGACGACGACGACGAACCACCTTCGCATTTGATAGCCCCCCTCGGCAGGTTAGCATTGGATAATTTGAGGAGAAGCACAACCAGCATAAAAAAGCAGAAGAAATCAAGTAGCATAGACGATCAGGGTGTGTCTCCTCAATCGACTTCGATTACTGTGCCGACAATGAAGAAACAAATGAAGAGCAAGTTGTTTTGTAGGGCAAAGTCACTGCCACAATCAATGGTGAAGAATATCGATGTTGTGTTCTGATTGAAACAAAAAAAAAAACTAAAACAAGTGAACGGGGAAAATACCTGCTAAAGTGACTAAAAAAATCATCGTACTAAACGACGCTTGGCTACATTCGCACGTGTGTTGGATATTAACCGTGGAATTTCAGAGCAATCGTGGGGTGAAGGAATGTCTACAAAGAGAACGTGATAATCTAGCTTTCAGAAAGATGAAGAAATATTTTACGTTACTACAAACAATACCAAATGATAATCATAACATATTTACACCAAGGACACCAGATGTCTTAAATTCAAGTCCACATGGGTCGCACAAAGAAGATAAAAAATTTAAATACAGAAAAAAAAAGATTCAGTAGGATCAAACATGTAGAGGAGACGCATGGTTCTTTCTTTTTAAGTTTTATCTCCCGAATTTTCTATAAAACCCGCAATAACTGTTTTTACAAGTTGATTTGTCTTGTTTTGCAGTTTTAACCCTTTCAGGCCTGATGGGTCATATATGACCCAAAAATCAAAATGTTCAAACTGTAATTTTCGTCATGAGGATCATTTTGCCATCATTAACTAAAAAAAAAAAAAAATCATAAAAGTTTAGGCCTGAAAGGGTGAAATCTTTTTCAGATACTTTTTTATTTTTAATAAATATTTTTTATTATATTTTCAATTTTGTCCCATATTTGTAAATGTAGAATTTCTCCAGAATTTCGCATTTTTTTCGAGATTTTAGCATTTTTTGAAGAAGCGATTTTGCATCATTAGTTCCCATTCAATTTTGCGGACTGGTCATACAAAATGAAGATGAGAGTGTGTATTGGAAAAACTTGGCCTTTTTCCTGATCGATTTTGTGTATTCGACAAAGTTATAGGTTACGGTTTGGATTTGCCAGAAAATAATAGATACATGGCAATAGAATCATTTATTCCACCTACAAAAAGTCAAATTCTAAAAATATCCATTTTATCCTTTTCTGCGGGCATCTTCTGCTTTGCAGTTAAGGTTGGTGGAAAATCTGGTACTGAAGATACATTTGTATTCGAAAAAAAAAAAATCAAAAATTGTCTAGCAAAACTTCTGAAATATTTTTTGATGCTAAATCAAATTTGCAATCGATAATGACAATGATTTAAAAAAATTATAATGAAGTGCACCGTTTTGGAACCATCCACAAACCAAGTGGACACTTTACGGAGGGAGGCGTTTGGCAATTGTCACGCTACATACAAAAAAGTTTTTTTTTGTATGGACAATAGCCCACGAGGGAGGGGGGGGGGGGGTTGAGATATCCAAAGAAAAAGTGTCCACGTGGTTTGTAACTGATCCCTTTCAAGTTACAGGCATTTTAGAGAAAAATTCTAATCAAAACAAAATCATAATTTTGCAACCCTGCATAAGATAATTTCGAAAAGCTAAGAAAAAATTCTACAGCTTTCCTTTTTCGACTTTGTATATCGGACTCATAGTACCTGAGATACAATCTTTCTAAGTTTAAATTTTGTGAAAAATATTTTTTCTCAGTGTCATCTATTTAGCCCTCCTTTCCAACTTGTGATTATTAGAAACTATTGTATCGATATTCAATGTTTAAAAGTGAAACTTTTGTGAAAATTTCAGCTGTTTCTATAAACATAATTTCGCAGTTCAAAAATCAAGCCCAACATATTAAAAGTATAAAATAAAGAATTTAAACAGTTTAATTTTTTAATTCCGAAAATTCGAGAAAAACATTATAGTAAAGAACAAAAATTGGTTTGAAAATTGATTTCTGGTGAATTCTTTACTGAACTGACAACTATTTGGTTAGACAAAAGTTTTAAAGAATGAAATTAGGAAAAAATATTTTTTATAGCGTCATCTAATTTTTCACTGACGCTATTTAGAAAATTTTTGTGACATTTTCAAAGAAAAAACATATTCACAGCATTAAAGAAAACAGCCTGACTTTTAGAAATTGTCAACAAATCATTTCCCCTCAACTTAAAATGTAAAATTGAAACTGAAGTAGAAAACATACCTTAAATTTAACCTGAATGTGAAGTTGTGGTATACTTTATTAACTCTCTAATTAATTTCACATTATTTGAGATTTATTCATTTATTTATTTTTGGAACGATGCATTACACATTTTTAATGATTTATCTATCATGATTTTTTATCCATGAAATGAATTTGAGACTACCAACTTCTAGGTGGCGTTCGACTAAAGCTGCACTGTACAAGTTCGCATAAACAACAACAAGCCGAGGAAAACGCATTTGAAATTTGTCCCACAAATAAGGCTACGTGTTAAGTTTTCGCGAAAAAACTGGAATTCCTCCTGATTTCTAAAACAAAGTACAGTTAAACCTCGCATATGCACCTCATATGGGGGTTTCTTATGCGAAGCACGCATATGCGAGGTACAGGGCTTATGGGATTTTGGCTATATGGGAGACATGGGCTATATTTTTATAAAAAATCAACTAAACTATACAAATTTATAGTGTTTTGGAATCGTTATGAAGTCAGCTATACAGCAACACCAAATTTACATGGTTTACGATGTTCTAGATCATCCGAAACTTCGTCAAGTTAAGGCCTATGTGTTCAACGCCCTACAAGTATGAGTTAGGCGATTTGACTGTGGTTTTTGACCACATATCATATCCGGATAACCTCAGGGAGGTTCAGGGACTAGTCTACCGATATGTGGTGTTGTTCTGGGTCTTCTGTAGAGTCCCTGAAGGTACGTCTGATGGGTCTACCGCCGTAACACGGCAGAGGTCGGTGGTTTTTGACCTCAGATCATATCCAGATAGCCTCAGGGAGGTTCAGGGACTAGTCTACCGATATTTGGAAATGTTCTGGGTCTTCTGTGGAGTCCCGGGAGCTACGCCTGAAGGGTCTACCGCCGTAACAAGGCAAAGGTCGATGGTTTTTGACCTTAGATCATATCCAGATAGACTCAGGAAGGTTCAGGGACTAGTCTACCGATATGTGGAGATGTTCTGGGTCTTCTATAGAGCCCCGGGAGTTACGACCGACGGGTCTACCGCCGTAACAAAGCAGAGGTCGATGGTTTTTGACCTTAGATAATATCCAGATAGCCTCAGGGAGGTTCAGGGGCTAGTCTACCGATATGTGGTGATGTTCTGGGTCTTCTGTAGAGTCCCGGGAGCTACGTCCGATGGGTCTACCACCGTAACAAGATACAGGTCAGAAGTTTTTGACCTCAGATCATATTCGGATAGCCTCAGGGTGGTTCAGGGACTAGTATACCGATGTGTGGTCATTTTTTGGGTCTTCTGTAGAGTCCCAGGAGTAACGGCCGATGACTCTACCACCGCAACAAGATAGAGGTCGGAGGTTTTCGACCTCAGTTCATATCCGGATAGCCTCAGGGAGGTTAAGGGACTACCCTAGTAACATTTTAGGTTTTAAGTAGGCCATTAAAGCCTGTTTAGGCTGCATGAAGGTTTTCAGAACCCTGATAAAACCTGTAAGTTTTAAAATGTTACTAGGGTAGTCTACCGATTTCTGGTAATGTGCTGGGTCTTCTGTAAAGTCCCGGGAGCTACGGTCAATGGGTCTACCGCCGTAACAAGGCAGAGGTCGGTGGATTTTGACCTCAGATCATATCCGGATAGCCTCAGGAAGGTTCAGGGACTAGTCTACCGATGTGTGGTGATGTTCTGGGTCTTCTGTAGAGTCCCAGGAGTTACGGTCAATGGGTCTACCACCGAAATAAGGCAGAGGTCACTGGATTTTGATCTTAGATCATATCCAGATAACCTCAGGGTGGTTCAGAGACTAGTCTACCGACTTCTGGTAATGTGCTGGGTATTCTGTAAAGTCCCGAGAGCTACGGTCAATGGGTCTACCGACGTAACAAGGCAGAGGTCTATGGATTTTGACCTCAGATCATATCCGGATAGCCTCAGGAAGGTTCAGGGACTAGTCTACCGATGTGTGGTGATGTTCTGGGTCTTCTGTAGAGTCCCGGGATTACGGTCAATGGGTCTACCACCGAAATAAGGCAGAGGTCACTGGATTTTGATCTTAGATCACATCCGGATAGCCTCAGGACGGTTCAGGGGCTAGTCCAACAGCCGTAGCTCCCGAAATCTTACAAAACACCCAGAACATCACCACATATCGGTAGACTAGTTACGGCTGTTGACCCATTGACCGTTACTCCCGGGACTCTACAGAAGACCCAGAATATTACCACACATCGGTAGACTAGTCCCTGAACCACCCTGAGGCTATCTGAATATGATCTGAGGTCAAAAACCACAGACCTCTGCCGTGTTACGTCGGTAGACCCATCGGACGTAGCTCCCGGAACTCTACAGAAGACCCAGAACATCTCCACATATCGGTAGACTAGTCCCTGAACCTCCCTGAGGCTATCTGGATATAATCTAAGGCCAAAAACCATCGACCTCTGCCTTGTTACGGCGGTAGACCCTTCAGGTGTAGCTCTCGGGACTCCACAGAAGACCCAGAACATTTCCACATATCGGTAGACTAGTCCCTGGACCTCCCTGAGGCTATCTGGATATTATCTAAGGTCAAAAACCATAGACCTCTGCTTTGTTACGACAGTAGACCCGTCGGTCGTAACTCCCGGGACTCTATAGAAGACCCAGAACATCTCCACATATTGGTAGACTAGTCCCTGAACCTCCCTGAGGCTATCCGGATATGATCTGAGGTCTAAAACTACCGACCTCTGCCGTGTTACGGCGGTAGACCCATCGGACGTACCTCCCGAGACTCTACAGAAGACCCAGAACAACACCACATATCGGTAGACTAGTCCCTGAACCTCCCTGAGGCTAACCGGATATGATCTGTGGTCAAAAACCACAGTCAAATCGCCTAACTCATACTTGTACGGCGTTGAACACATAGGCCTTAACTTGACGAAGTTTCGGATGATCTAGAACATCGTAAACCATGTAAATTTGGTGTAGCTGTATAGCTGACTTCATAACGATTCCAAAACACTATAAATTTGTATAGTTTAGTTGTTTTTTTATAAAAATATAGCCCATGTCTCCCATATAGCCAAAATCCCATAAGCCCTGTACCTCGCATATGCAACTCTTGCGACAAAACCGAATCAGGTGGAATGACTCGTATATGCAAAGTTGCATATGCGAGGCGCTCTTATACGAGGTTTAACTGTAGAGCAATTCTATACGAAATCGGTCTTTTTTAAGAATTAATTGATGTATTTTTTAATCCGACTGAATCTTTTTTGGTGCCTTTGGTATGCCCAAAGAAGCCATTTTGCATCATTAGTTTGTCCATATAATTTTCTATACAAATTTGGCAGCTTTCCATAAATAAACAATATATGAAAATTCAAAATTCTGTATCTATTGAAGGAATTTTCTGATCGATTTGGTGTCTTCGGTAAAGTTGTAGGTATGGATATGGACTACACTGAAAAAAATGATACACGGTAAAATTTTTTTGATGATTTTTTATTTAACTTTGTATCATTTGCAAAAAAAAACACTGTTTTTATTTTTTTTCATTTTTTGATATGTTTTAGGGGACATCAAATGCCAACATTTCAGAAATTTTCAGGTTGTGCAATAAATCTTTGACCGAGTTATGAATTTTTTAATCAATACTGATATTTTCAAAAAAATCGAAACATTGGTCGCAAATTTTTTTCAACTTCATTTTTAAAATCAAATTTGCAATCAAAAAGTACTTTAGTGAAATTTTGATAAAGTGCACCGTTTTGAAGTTAAGGCCATTTTTAGGTAACTTTTTTCAAAATAGTCGCAGTTTTTCATTTTTAAAAATAAGTGCACATGTTTGCACACTTGCGAAAAAAAAATTTTTTTTGAAAAGCTGAGAAAATTGAACTTTGTTGATACGACCCTTACTTGCTGAGATATTGCCATGCAAAAGTTTTAAAACATGTAAATTTATGTTTTCCAAGTATCACCCAAACGACCCACCAGTTTCTAACATTGATATCTCGGCAACTAATGGTCTGATTTACAATGTTAAAATATGAAACATTCGTGAAATTTTTTGATCTTTTCGAAAACAATATTTTCAAAACTTTTAAGTCAAGACTAACATTTCAGAAGGGCCAAATATTCAATATTACGCCCTTTTAAAATGTTAGTCTTGGTTTAAAAATTTTGAAGATAAAGTTTCAGTCGGACCAACAAAGTTTCAGTCGGATAAAAAAATACAAAAAAAAATCGAATGACCGAAATCTGAGAGAACTACTCAGTACTGGATGTTGTAGGCTTTTCTGAAAGATCACACAATTTTGAACCAAACAGCATAAATAACTCAAAAACGATGAAAATGCATATGGGACATTTATGCGATCAGGGGCAGTGCAGGGTCTGCAGATGATGATTTAGCGATTTGATAAAAATCCACTGAACTACTCAAATTCGACAAATTTTGAGTCGCTGAACACGAATTTGATGTTAAGAATAAGAAGACATTTTTGCCTTCTTCACATCACTGAGGTTAGGCTATAAAATCACTCGAAAAATGAACTTCTTAAATACGACTCCTGGATATACCTTCACCTAAACCTATCGACCCAGAATCAAATCCTGAACAAATGTCTGTGGGGATGTGTGTAGATATGATTTTTTTCCACACGATTATCTCAGAACTGGCTGAACCGATTTAGGCCGGATCCGCCCTATTCTGTTCGTTTTGGGGTCCCCTAAGACCCTATTAAATTTTATTCTGTTTAGTGAAGTACTTTTAAAGTTGCGTCAAGAAAAAGTTTTGTTGTAGCTACAAAAAAGGGCAATTTTTGCCTAACCTCAAAGGCCGGATCTTTTTGCTTACGCGTGAGAGTCACGCAGCATGCACGCGGAACCGGTTGTTGCGTTTGAGACGGAATTTGTATACGATTCTAATTAGAATCCGTTTCAGAATTCGGATTGAGTAAACTGGGCGGTTGCCACATTGCTTAAGCAGTGTCTGCGTCTCTTCTGGAAAAAGTCTGTATTAATTATGTTGCTGAATACATCATTTTGTCTCTAAATTCAATTACAGCCCCCTCTTTTCTCCTTTATTTTGGAGAGTTGGTAAAAACTTGAATATTGCTGTTCTGGTAAAATCAATAATTATAAAAAAATTAAATAAAATTAAAAAAAAAAACTATTACATTAATTTGTAAATACAACATGAATGTGAGGAAGGCACCAACCACCTTAAGGTGGATTAAGTAACGTTTTTATTATTCGATTACCCAAAGTTTCTTTGGATAATTAAAACTTTGAATAATCGAATCTGGACTGTTTTGCTCATTCAATTTTTTTTACCACAAATAATTGTTTGTTTGCTTGAAATAAAATTTCTTTGACAATAAATCCAGAAATTCAGGATAATTTTAGAACTGAAATCTCAATAAAACAATTAAAAACTTTTTATTAACATTTTAGATATTTTTGGTGCATCTATAAATCGATAAATGCCAGCTTTATTCAACCTACATCAAAACAAATTGCCAAAGAATTTGATTTGTTTTCGACGCTGGAATGTCAAATCAAGTCTGGTCTATTTTTGAACCAGTCTCAATAAATACAGATCGATAAACAAAATTCCATATTTGCTCCGCCCAGTGATAAAAAACGCCACTTTACACGCGACTCTACTGTACCACTTTTGTGTAACCTATTTCTTTATGTAACACCTTCACAGATTCACAAAGTGAGCCCCATATTCTTTTGTTTATTGTTTACCATTTCCCCCTGCGTGCGGATGGCTTCGCAACGTGAAAACAGGTTTTTTTTTGTTACAGGTTTATGCTGAACAAAAAAGTCTTCGACGAGGACTGATGTGCGTGTGAGATGCCTTCTTTACACGGATAGAAATCCGGTCCGCATAACCGAAAACAAGTTGCGATAAAATCGAAAACATCGATTGTTTTCGATTTGATCGACAATGTTTTCAAAATCGACAACATTGTCTTCGATTTTGAAACATTTTGTTCTCAAAATTGGCAACCGTCCCCTACGATTCCCCCGTAACAACTGTCAAAACGCAGCCAAAATAATCAAAACGTCAACCGAGTGATCGTGGCAGTTTGTGTTTTAGCCAAGTTTTTTTTTGTTTTCGGGAGAAAAAAGCAACGAGAGGCAAGGCGTCCTCCTCCACCTACACCGGAGTGACCCCGCCGCAGCAGCAAGGCCAAGGTCAGACGCAGCAGTCGTTGGATCAACGGCAGGATGAAGAGCTCGGCTCGGGCGATTTCAGCTCGCTCTCATTACCAAGTTCACCCACGAACACGGCAACCGCAAGAAGACGGCCAGAGCAGCAACGGGGCACGACGCGGCGAAAGATTGAGCTGCGAACGCCAATGGACTTTTCCGAGACGGAAACGATCAGCTCCGGGTTCTCGGACAAGATCAGCAGCAAGACGACGCAGATGGACGAGCGGCCGAGGAACTTTTTGTGCACGATGGCGGACGGGAGGACTGCAAGTTCAGCATCTACGAGGATCAAGCCGTGATTGACTCGCGGTTCCGGTTCAGCCCGTAGCACCGGGAGTTGTTCCGGGAGATCTTTGGGATTTAGAAGAAGGCGGCGGATAGCAGGCAATCAGTTGCCACTGTTAGACGGTCAGAATCCGGTTGTGGGAGGGAGCGGGGGCAAGGCTGGAACTCCGAAGGTTCCTCCGAGCGAATTTGGGAACGACACGCTGAGCGTCATCTCGTCGGCGGTGTTCGAGCAGTCGTTTGCCATGTCCGAGTGCATCACCTAGTCGGAGCGCAAGAAGATCGAGAAGCAGAACAAGTACGTCGGCGGCGAGCAAACGGAGAACAAACCTCCGGTCGGCGTTGCGGCACTTCCCTGTTCCGTCCGTGGAGTACTCGAACGCCGTCCAGCAGACTTCGTCGGTCAGTTTCTCCAACCTGGTCCTCCTCCTCCTCCTCCTCCTTCTCCTCCTCCTCCTCATCCTCCTCCTTCTTAAATTCCTCCTCCTCCTCCTCCTCCTCCTCCTCCTCCTCCTCCTCCTCCTCCTCCTCCTCCTCCTCCTCCTCCTCCTCCTCCCTCCTCCTCCTCCTCCTCCTCCTCCTCCCTCCTCCTCCTCCTCCTCCTCCTCCTCCTCCTCCTCCCTCCTCCTCCTCCTCCTCCTCCTCCTCCTCCTCCTCCTCCTCCTCCTCCTCCTCCTCCTCCTCCTCCTCCTCCTCCTCCTCCTCCTCCTCCTCCTCCTCCTCCTCCTCCTCCTCCTCCTCCTCCTCCTCCTCCTCCTCCTCCTCCTCCTCCTCCTCCTCCTCCTCCTCCTCCTCCTCCTTCTTAAATTCCTAAATTCCCAAATTTCCAAATTTCTATATTCCTAAATTCTTAAATTCCTAAATTTCTAAATTCCTAAATTCCCAAATTCTCAAATTCCTAAATTCCTAAATTCCTAAATTCCTAAATTCCTAAATTCCTAAATCCTCCTCCTCCTCCTCCTCCTCCTCCTCCTCCTCCTCCTCCTCCTCCTCCTCCTCCTCCTCCTCCTCCTCCTCCTCCTCCTCCTCCTCCTCCTCCTCCTCCTCCTCCTCCTCCTCCTCCTCCTCCTCCTCCTCCCTCCTCCTCCTCCCTCCTCCTCCTCCTCCTCCTCCTCCTCCTCCTCCTCCTCCTCCTCCTCCTCCTCCTCCTCCTCCTCCTCCTCCTCCTCCTCCTCCTCCTCCTCCTCCTCCTCCTCCTCCTCCTCCTCCTCCTCCTCCTCCTTCTTAAATTCCTAAATTGCCAAATTTCCAAATTTCTATATTCCTAAATTCTTAAATTCCTAAATTTCTAAATTCCTAAATTCCCAAATTCTCAAATTCCTAAATTCCTAAATTCCTAAATTCTTAAATTCCTAAATTCCTAAATTCCCAGATTCCCAAATTCCCATATTTCTATAATCCTATATTACTAAATTCTTTAATTCCTAATTTCCTAAATTCCTAAACTCCTAAATTCCCAAATTTCCAAATTCTTAAATTCCCAAATTCCAAAATTCCTAAATTCCTAAATTCCTAAATTCCTAAATTCCTAAATTCCTTAATTCCTAAATTCCTAAATTCCTAAATTCCTAAATTCTTAAATTCCTAAATTCCCAAATTTCCAAATTCCCAAATTCCCAAATCCCCTAATTCCCAAATTCCTAAATTCCATAAATCCTAAATTCCATAACTCCTAAATTCCTAAATTCCCAAATTTTCAAATTCCTATATTCCTAAATTCCTAAATTCCTTAATTCCCGAATTTCCAAATTCCCAAATTCCCAAATTCTCGAATTCCCAATTTCCCAAATTCCCAAATTCCTAAATTCCTTAATTCCTTAATTCCTAAATTCCTAAATTCCTTGATTCTTAAATTCCTAAATTCCTCAATTCCTAAATTCCCAAATTCCCAATTTTCCAAATTCCAAAATTCTCAAATTCCCAAATTCCTAAATTCCTATATTCCTAAATTCCTAAATTCCTAAATTCTTAAATTCCTAAATTCCCAAATTTCCAAATTCCCGAATCCCCAAATTCCCAAATTCCTAAATTCCTAAATTCCTGAATTCCTAAATTCCATAAATCCTAAATTCCATAATTCCTAAATTCCTAAATTCCCAAATTTTCAAATTCCTATATTCCTAAATTCCTTAATTCCCGAATTTCCAAATTCCCAAATTCTCGAATTCCCAAATTCTCAAATTCCCAAATTCCTAAATTCCTTAATTCCTAAATTCCTAAATTCCTTGATTCTTAAATTCCTAAATTCCTAAATTCCTAAATTCCTAAATTCCTAAATTCCCAAATTCCCAATTTTCCAAATTCCCAAATTCTCAAATTCTCAAATTCTCAAATTCCCAAATTCCTAAATTCCTATATTCCTAAATTCTTATATTCCCAAATTTCCAAATTCCCTCATTCCCAAATTCCCAAATTCCCACATTCCCAAATTCCCAAATTCCCAAATTCCTAAATTCCTAAATTCCTTAATTGTTTAATTCCTAAATTCCTTAATTCCACACACACACACTCACACAAAGATTAGTATTTTGATTAATGATGTATTATTTTGCCTCAATAAATAAAAAAAAACGAATCAACTGTTTTACTGAACCAAAAGAAATATCCAACGGTCAATTAAAAAACCAAAACCAACGGTCAATTCAAAAACCGAATAAACCGTTCGGGATGGCTGCGTGCTTTTTGTTTTGCCAGGCGTCACCAACCGTGACGACTCAAAATCGACAACATTGTTCTCGATTTTGTTGCAAATGTTACCGGACGACTGGTCGACAACATTCTGAAACGAATTTCAGAACGAATCGAGAACAATGTTGTCGATTTCCCGGACAGGATTTCTATCCGTGTACTACGCATTTATTTATGTTGGAGGAGCCGGCAGCGAAAGCCAAATCATGTGAACAAGTGATAGTGACTAGTTTAAACAAAAAGCTAAGAGGGAAAGAAAAACAAGTTGAACGACAAAACCGATAAACTACTTTGTTTGTTCAGTTGAAGCAACAAGTCTCAAAATTTGAGTGTTGGGTTTGACTGCTTTGTAGAGTATAGAGTATAGAAAAATTCGAAACAGGAAAGTGAACTGAGGCACTCCCTTTCCTGGAGGAAGTTAAAATGCATTTTTTATGACTTTTACAACAAAACTATTTTAGTTCAATTATGCTCTCTTGACACAATCAACAAGTGATAATCGGAAAAAATCAATTGATGGATGCCTTTATTGCTAGATTCAGGGTGGATGGATGAAAACACAACAAGGTTTTTTTTTGTAATGTTCAAATTAATTTCGTCAAGAGAGAATAACTCTAACTATTGGCGGTAGATGCTGGTCCAGAGGAAATGGTTTGAGCGAGCAAAACCATATTTGTCACGCGCTTGCAATTTGACTCGCGCAGCATTAAAGAGCATAATTAATAACTTTACTTCATGCCGAAAGGCAGCCTTTTGCTTGTGTTTGGATCAATTTGTACGTGCACGCGTGTATGTGTGCGCGATTGCCAATTGCAGAAATTCACGTCACATGCAGCTCAAGACCAAACTATGTTGGCATCGCTGAGCATACTTGTTGGTCTCAAATGGTGCGACACATTTCCTAACCGTATTTGCTGGTAGAAGCTATTGGTGGGAATAAAGTATGGAATGCATTTCTTTTTTGCTGATCGAAACGAAAGTGTTTGCAACTAATAAAACATATTTTTTGAAAATAGGAATCACACTTCTAATTTGATTTTTTCTACGATATATCAGCTGGTGGCGCTGTTTCCTTTCAAATTTTCTAAAACTCAGATCCTCATAGGAAATATAATGCATTGAAATTTTGTCGAACAGACCAAAGCTGCATAACTTGATCCAGAAAAGTTATTAGCTGTTTAGAAAAATATTTTTTGACTGAAAGCTTTTGTTTTGAATGAAAGCTTCTTAAAGCTTTTCAATTTTAGTAAACTGTAGTTATTAAAATATTGCCATGTTTTTTTTTGTTCAATGAAAATTAGTTCGTATCTGAAAACGGACTGCATCTATGAACAACTTCTTAGTGTTCTTAGTGTAACAGTAACAATTAGTTTCTGAGTTAGATGTTTAATTGTTATTTAAACGGAATTAAATATTAGCTTTAGATTTGCAGGTATTTTTAATCGAACGAAAATGTGGAAACTTTTTGATTCATCAAAGTCATATTGGAGCAACTCTCTACGAAATCGGCCGATTTCAACCATTTTTATTTTTTTGTACTTTGTTTTATGACCAAATGCTATTTTGCGTCATTGGTTCACCCATACAAGTCTCCATACAATTTTGGCTGCTGTCCATACAAAAATGGTATGTAAATATTCAAACAGCTGTAACTTTTGAGTGAATTTTCCGATCAATTTGGTGTCTTCGGCAAAGTTGTAGGTATTGTTAAGGACTTTTGAGAAAAAAATAGGTACACAGGAAAAAAATTGCAGATTTTTTAATCAACTTTTTTTTCACTAAAACTCAATTTCATAAAATATGTATTTATTGTTTTTTGAGATTTTTTGATATGTTTTAGGGGACAAAAATCCGCATATTTTGAGCCATAGAGAAACATGGTCAAAAAATCTGCCGCCGAGTTATGAATTTTTGAAAAAAAACACTGATTTTTAGAAAAAATCGAAGTTTCATGAAAAAAACAAGTTTGACATTATTTTTTAATGCAAAATTGAATTTGCAATCGAAAAGTACTTTACAGATTTTTTGATAAAGGGCTCCGTTTTCAAGATATAGCCGCCGAAAGTTTGATTTTAGCGAAATATTTGCAGTTTTTCAATTTTTAATTTTTTTTTGGGAAATTGAGTTTTTGTGAAAAAAATGTTAATTAAAAAATCGGCAAATTTATTTTTCCGTGTACCTATTTTTTCTCAAAAGTCCTCAACAATACCTACAACTTTGCCGAAGACACCAAATTGATCAGAAAATTCACTCAAAAGTTAAAGCTGTTTGAATATTTACATACCATTTTTGTATGGACAGCAGCCAAAATTGTATGGAGACTTGTATGGGTGAACCAATGACGCAAAATAGCTTATTTGGTCATAGGGAAGGCCCCCACAAAGTTTAAGTCAAATCAAAAAATAAAAATAAAATTTATTTCCGGTTTTGGTAGAGAATTGCTCATTGTTCAAACATTTGAAAAATACATGTCATCAATAAACACATACATTTTGAAGTATTTAAAAAAAACTTCTGCTCTTTGGGATATTTTACAAAGAAGGAATCCACAAAGTAGGTAGACAGTAAAAAATTAGCGTTGGCCTCGGAATGCCATCACTTTTTTATTGCATTTATCATGTTCTAACCATCGTAACTTGTCACCCAATACGCAGAATCCCTGGCATCGGCTACAAACAGCTGCATTTTTCTGCATCAGTAAGCTGGAGATGCGTTTCGTTCCAAAGCACAGATTATGAGATAGACTTAAATGCACCATGCTTTGCACAAGATATACGGTGAAAACCAGAATGCAAATGCAGTCAGATCTTCACACATGGTAATGTTGTGTGCCTATCTTGAAAACCTAGAGGTGCTACTGTGACATCCCGAGCAGGCGGAAATAACTTGGGAATAACATTTTTGATATTTGAAAATACTAGGCAAATAACATTTTATGTTAATTATAACAAGATTTGTTATTCGTCGTTATGATTTTTTTGTTATTGGATTGTTATTGTAATAACAGACTAATAACATTTTCAATGATTCTACGAACAAATCTTTGTTATTATTTTTTGAAATTTGAACAACTAATCCGATCATCCCAATAACAGTTAGAGTTAATCTTCCATAACAAAAAATGTTATTCCAAAGTTGTTTTGGCTGTCAACCAATATCAGACCAATAACAAATTTTGTTATGGAGCAATTCCAGCTCAAATCAGGGATTTTTCTGGTACTTTTGTACCCGACCATCTCCGATTTCAATGAAACATTGTAGACATGTTATCCTAGGCCTATATAAGCCATTTTTGTGTATATGGAGCCAATTGCACTCGAAAATGACATTTGAGAAGGGCGTAATTTTTTTAGATATTTTTGTATTCTGTAATTTAAAAATGATTGTATCTCGAAGCCGTTGCATCGTACCAAAAAGTGGTCAAAGACAAACTTGTAGGAAATTGGACGGGCTTTCTGAAAAAATACACTGAATGAAAAATACACGCCACTTCTCTTGAAAGCTGTCAAAGACAAACTTATGGGAAATTGGACGAGCTTTCTGGTAAAAATATTCTTGAGACTGAAAAATCAAGTCTGCCATATATAAAAAGCCAAAAACCACCAACAAAGCTGTTTTTTCGACATTTTAATTTTTAAAACCGCTATAACTTCGCAAGGATTGGACTTAGGACAATGGTCAATATGGAGACTTTAATGTAAAATTGTCTAGATAATCGATTGCCACTATCGGTTTCGAAAATTTTGACGTTTAGACCACTTTAAAAAAAACAGGTTTAGTAAATGATTTTTGTATTTTTTTAGGAGAGACATACCATCCCGCATTTTTCCTGAGTCTTTTGGTAACATTTTAGGCTATTTCCTCAAACATTTTGAACGAAAAAAATCGTAACTTCACCTTAAAATTTAACTTTTAAACATAAAAATTGAAAAATCCCATAGAAGTGGCGTGTATTTTTCTTTCAGTGTATTTTTTTCAGAAAGCCCGTCCAATTTCCTACAAGTTTGTCTTTGACCACTTTTTGGTACGATGCAACGGCTTCGAGATACAATCATTTTTAAATTACAGAATACAAAAATATCTAAAAAAATTACGCCCTTCTCAAATGTCATTTTCGAGTGCAATTGGCTCCATATACACAAAAATGGCTTATATAGGCCTAGGATAACATGTCTACAATGTTTCATTGAAATCGGAGATGGTCGGGTACAAAAGTACTGGAAAAGTTCCTGATTTGAGCTGGAATTGCTCTATGATAACATAAACTGTTATTGAATACTTATGCAAAAATTGATTTTTCAAGAAGATTCCATAACACTTTCTGTTATTTTAACAGTATTTGTTTTTGAAATGGTATGAATTTTGTTATTACCGTCTGCCCGGGATAGATTCATATTCAAGACTAATGGGATTGCAGAATAGTAGTTTTTTTAATCTCAACATGATCCGAAAGGTACAAAGTGTTAAAACTTTTCAAACATTTTAGTTTGATTTTCTTGACTACCAGTCTATGATCACTTTAAAACCCACTCTAAACCGAGCTAGCTTTATGATGGATTGGTGTGAATTTAAATATCGCGCCACAAATTGCAATTAAAGTTACCAGCACTTCTCAGTGTTGATAGACTAGCCCAATACTAGCAAAGCACTTATATACGAGCTTGTGTGGAAGACACGATCAAAACAAAACGCCCGTAAAACGTACTACGCATGTGCGGAATCTCGAATCAAAACAAAACTCGCGTAAAAGTTGCGACGGTCAGCGTGTGGGGAAGAGTTGTTGTTGAAAATTGAATTTCAAGATTTAAAAAAATATTGTTTATAAATGAAGTTTTTGAAACAATTTGTAAATAGGTAATTTTACCAAAAACAAACAGTACTTCAAATAATGATTTAAAAAATGCTTTTCCCAGTTGCAAACAATTCCACACTAAAGCTGCCCCGTTGTTGTCAACTACCAACAATGAGTGCTTTGTGCTCGCTCGAAGAAATGATAATTTTAACGCTAAAAAAGTCTAAGCACGACATAAACCCCCTTTTAAAGTGCCCTGCCACGCCCGTCCGCCTGTTGTTTTGCTGGTGTGACTGCCCAAGGCGACAAAGTGAAATGCATGAATTTAGCTATTATGCTGCGAGGAGTGGCGCAAACTGGGGTGGAATGTGTGTGGGTGGGTGGTTCGGTAGGAGGAAGCAACAGACTGTCATTAGTCTGCACGATCCACTTTGTATTGCGGAGAAAGAGTGGCGTTGTTGACTCCCTTTTTGACTAGATATCTATAGTTTGTAGAACAGCAGGGATCGAAAGAAAGTGGAATGTTCATTGAACCTATGGTTTTACGATACAACAATTTTCTATTGCATTTGCACTGTATGCTTTTATTTTTTTATTAATTTAAAAATAAGGCAAATTGAAACAAAACGTACAGATAACTAAAAACGATTTTGAACATCAAAATTCAGTTTAAAAACTGAAGTTCCGCTACGAAAAACATTCAAACTATCAAAAAATTGCGTTCGTTTCTTCACTACCGCTCAAATCGTTCCAAAAATTAACCAGAACAGATTGTCACCCGTTTACACTTCCCTCGGTTGGGCGTAAAACGAAGTCTCTTCCAAAGTACGCAGCAGAGCATATCGAATAAGGTGACGAAACTTTTCGCCTCATCGGCCACAACGCCCTGGTAGCGTTGGAAGTTTGAGAAGAAAACATATAAAAACGACCGCGATGTCGCGACGGGGCGATATGCCTTTTGCAGCATAAATGCTCTACCCCCATGCTGCTGCTTGGTAGGCATCATCTCAGCAATAGTCAGTTGAGTTATAGTGAGCATGTTACATAAAAACCGATCTCAACACACCACGCGGCGCAGTGTGGTTTGTTAAAATTTCTGTTTTCGTGCTGTGCGAGGTGATCAACTTCTTTTTGCTGTATTTCCTTTAGCGACATTTTATTACGATTGCAATTGAATTGAACATAACGATCCCATAAGAAGACAGATTCGTTTTCATGAAATTGTTTTTTAAAAAACCATTTCATATAGAAACATTTTTCATACCGCTTTTTCTCAAAAATAAATTGGAAACGGAAGTTCTGTTAAAAATCTGATTTTGTTATCAGAACATTATGATCATCGTTAATGAGAAGGAAAAATAGTAACATCCGTAAGGCTAAAACATGTTTTTGAACAGATCATATGAGAGAATGCCGAAGAGTAAGACAAGTTATGGGATGCGGAAAAATCATTCAATCATTGAATGCGTTATTCGTGTGATGTTCTAACATTTAAAAAAAATCAGCAGTCATAAACCAATTTATAATTATTTTTTATAGTTGAATTTTACTATAGAGCAGTTCTCTCAGATTTCGGTCATTCGATTTTTTTTGTATTTTTTTAATCCGACTGAAACTTTTTTGATGCCTTCTTATGCCCAAAGAAGCCATTTTGCATCATTAGTTTGTCCATATAATTGTCCATACAAATTTGGCAGCTGTCCATACAAAAATGATGCATGAAAATTCAAAAATTTGTATCTTTTGAAGGAATTTTTTGATCGTTTTGGTGTCTTCGGCAAAGTTGTAGGTATGGATACGGACTACACTGAAAAAAAATGATACACGGTAAAAAAATGGGTGATTCTTAATTTCACTTTTTGTCACTAAAACTTGATTAGCAAAAAAAACACTATTTTTATTATTTTTTTTTATATGTTTAAGGAGACATTAAATGCCAACTTTTCAGAAATATTCAGGTTGTGCAAAAAATCTTTGACCGAGTTATGAATTTTTGAATCAATACTTATTTTTTCAAAAAATCGAAATGCACAAGGTGCAATTTGGCGCTGACGGTGAAACACATCTTAGCGGAATGCCCTGAGTTCGAAGAGCAGAGACGCCGAGCTGGAGTACCATCCAACGTCAGGGAAGCCTTGGCTGATGATCGAGATATGGCGAAAAATGTGTTGAAATTTTCAAAGGCTACTGACATGTATGGAAAAGTGTAAAGATTCATAAACAGGACCCGAAAGACTCATAGTTAAAAGGTCCTAAATAAAAACAAAAAAAAAATCGAAAAATTGGTCGCAAAAATTTTTCAACTTCATTTTTCGATGTAAAATCAAATTTGCAATCAAAAAGTACTTTTGTGAAATTTTGATAAAGTGCATCGTTTTCAAGTTAAATCCATTTTAGGTGACTTTTTTGAAAATAGTCACAGTTTTTCTTTTTTTTTAAATTGCCTCTTTTGAAAAAAATATGTTTGAAAAGCTGAGAAAATTCTCTATATTTTGCTTTTTTGAACTTTGTTGAAACGACCCCTAGTTGCTGAGATATTGCCATGCAAAGGTTTAAAACAGGAAATTTGATGTTTTCTAAGTCTCACCCAAAAAACCCACCATTTTCTAATGTCGATATCTCAGCAACTAATGGTCCGATTTTCAATGTTAAAATATGAAACATTCGTGAAATTTTCCGACCACTTCGAAAAAAATATTTTGAAATTTTTTAAACCAAGACTTACATTTCAAAAGGGCCAAAACATCAAATTTCCTGTTTTTAAACCATTGATTGGAAATATCTCAGCAATTAAGGGTCGTATCAACAAAGTTCAAAAATGGAAAATGTAGAGAATTTTCTCAGCTCCTCAAATTTTTTTTTTTCAAAGGTGGGCAAACATTTGCACTTATTTGAAACAATGAAAAACTGCGACTGTTTTCAAAAAAGTTACTTAAAATGGCCTTAACTTGAAAACAGTGTCTCTTATCAAAATTTCACTAAAGTACTATTAGATTGCGAAATTTGATTCTACATCGAAAAATGAAGTTGAAAAATTTGTGCGACCAATATTTCGATTGTTTGAAAAAATCAGTATTGATTAAAAAATCATACCTCGGTCAAAGATTTATTGCACAACCTGGAAATTTCTGAAGAGTTGGCATTTGATGTCCTCTAAAACATATCAAAAAATAAAAATAGCGTTTTTATGCAAATCAAGTACAAAAAGTAAAATAAAAAATCACCAATTTTTTTTACCGTGTGTTATTTTTTTCAGTGTAGTCCGTATCCATACCTGACCAATTCTCTACCAAAACCGGAAATGGATTTTATTTGTATTTTTTTATTTGGCTCAAACTATGTGAGGGCCTTCCCTATGACCAAAGAAGCTATTTTGTGTCATTCAAAATGGTACGTAAATATTTAAACAGCTGTCACTTTTGAGTGAATTTTCTGATCAATTTGGTGTCTTCGGCAAAGTTGTAGGTATTGTTGAGGACTATTGAGAAAAAAATAGAAACACGGAAAAACAAAAAATTGCAGATTTTTCTATCAACTTTTTTTTTACTAAAACTCAATTTCCCAAAATACGTATTTTTTTATTTTCGAGATTTTTTGTTTTAGGGGACAAAAACCCGCAATTCTTGAGCTATAGAGAAACATCGTCAAAAAATCTGTCGCCGGGTTATAATTTTTTTGAAAAAATAGTGATTTTTGGAAAAAATCGAAATTTAATTCCAAAAAAATGCCTCAATTTGCAATCGAAAAGTACTTTACAGATTTTTTCATAAAGGGCTCCGCTTTCAAGATATAGCCACCAAAAGTTTGATTTTAGGGAAATATTAGCATTTTTTTTTATTTTTAAAAATAGTGACCATGAGTGACCATTTCAAAAAATATTTTTTTTTGAAGAGTTCAGAAAATTTGCTATAAATTATCTAAGAGACATTGAAGATTGGACCTCTGGTTGCTGAGATACAGCGGCTTAAAGAAATAGAAACAGGAAAATTGAAATTTTTGGAGTCTCACCCAAGCAGCCCACCATTTTCTAATGTCGATATAGCAGCAACTAATGGCCCGATTTTCAATGCTGAAGCATGAAACATTTGTGAAATTTTCCGATCTCTCGAAAAAAATATTTTGATTTTTTTTAATCAAGACTTGCATTTTAAATGGGCATAAAATTCAATGTTTTAAAATACTAGAAAATTAGTCATTGATACGACTCAAAACAATACATTTCACGCTTCATCGACCGCAAATCACAATCTCCAATCTCGCAATCGTCAGTTCAAGACCTTGTGAACCGCGTGTGACCTTCCACCAGGTGTCACTGTTCTGGCTGCCCCTAGCTGTCGATTGACGGCAGCGTGACAGGTGACCGAGGCTTCAACAGGTGTGCACAACAAACCAACCAACCAACCATTCAATCTCTGCAGCAGCACCAGCAACCAGTACGAGGGACTGGATGTGCAGCGCAATAAATCTTAAACGTTAGATAACCAAACCAAACGAACTGAATGAATCGGCAGCAAACCGGTTCCAGACTCGTTCTGCGACTATTCTTGTGCGCTCCACACACACGTTTGGAGTTGTCATTCGAGTACATGCGTTCAGCAAAAGCAAAACAAACACACACTTTGCAGAAATACGCTGAATGGATTCCATGAAAAGGGGGGGTGAGGGTAATGTAGGTCAGTGTGTGACGCGACAAGAGGGTGTGAAGGGAACAATAAGATTTGTTTCACTGATAAGGTATACAATTGACACACGGATTTGTTTACATAAATGCATATAAACTGTGAGAAAATGTTTAGAGTAATGACACGAACTCGGCGGAAAAGGAAAGTTTTCCGGAAACAATCTTCGCCGTAAATGATACGTAACGTAACAAGAGTAAAAAGTTGAACGATAATTCATTCGGTATAGCAATGCTTCACGACGACAGCCTTCATTGATTGAACACGAATGACAAATTGAAGTTACTAACCACAGAGGCGTATTATAGCCTCTGTGTGATGTTAGAAAGTGCAGCCGCAAGTACCACAAAATTACATTGAATGGAAAACCATACACTGAGTACACAGTTCAGTTGGTTCAAGTCGTGACTTACGCATTAGTTCGTTCCAATAGCCGGTAGCTGATGTATATGAAAGCTTTCAATTCGAACGACTAAACATCTTGCATTATTCTATAGGTTTCGTCATATAATACAAATCTCAAATACAGTCATCAATCATGAACATAGGTACAGTCAAAACATAGTAATTTCATACGAATGAAGTTAACCCAAATAATCCAATAAAGCACCAATTCGTGACAACCCAGAAGCCCTAAAACGTTGAACAAAATTATGCTCACACAACCTGTAACGACGAACACCCCTCAATTTTCAACAAAACCAACCTCGTCTAAATCCACGAAAACAATAGAATAGTTAAACCACAACCGCTCACTTAACTCAATTATCACGAAAATGTTCACTCCACACAGAAGATGATGATGATGACTGACCAATTAGCAATTACCAATTGTTTGAGTGCGCGCGCTTTGAAGCATGCAAAGTTACTTAGAATATCCACGAAGTCTAGAAAGGCGACTAACGTGTCGTTTTGTGTCTCTGCGCAGAAATCTCCCGCCTCACGATGGCCAGCGCGGAACAGGGAGCCGGAACCGACCAGACCGACCGGGGCATGCGGAAGGAGTACTTTGGCAGCAGTGGCGTCACCAAGTTCCTGCCGCCGGTGTTTAAGCTGCTGGAGCTGGTGAGTTGCGGGGTTGGCAATAACTTGTAAAAATTGTTGACGTCATGATTCAAAGTCCAGACACTTAATAGCATACCATTTTTGTTATAGCTGTCATAAAATCATGTAATAAGTTGGAAAACAGTCAGTTTTAGGAAAATGTATGCAAAATATGTCTTTTCTAACAATTTTTCAACAGAATTTTAAAATTAAAATGACTTGTTGTGCTTCGAATCGCGGACACTGCTAAAAACTGATTCGAAATCCGGACACTTTTGCTTCGAATTCCGGACACTCGATTTTGCTATTGAATCGTACAAATTTGGACTGAAATGTTAGTGAATGGCATTCTTTAGGTCTCAAGTAAGCCGTTAACATCAAAACAATCGATGTTTTATATATAAAAAAAGCTAGAATTTAAGGAAATCAAAACCATAAATTTCTGTTTTACCTTCCAGGTGGTTCAGTTTCAGTGAAATGTTTCATATTTTTTAGTAAACTAATAATTTTAATTTATTTAATTGTTTTGTCAATAACTACTGCGTTTAATCAAACTTTAAATGAATGTTGATGTTAGAATTCATCAAAAAACACAGTTTTGACATTCATAATGGGGTAATTCTCTACCAACTCACACGAAATCGGGAAAAGTTGCCCCGACCCCTCTTCGATTTGCGTGAAACTTTGTCCTAAGGGGTAACTTTTGTCCCTGATCACGAATCCGAGGTCCGTTTTTTGATATCTCATGACGGAGGGGCGGTACGACCCCTTCCATTTTTGAACATGCGAAAAAAGAGGTGTTTTTCAACCATTTGCAGCCTGAAACGGTGATGAGATAGAAATTTGGTGTCAAAGGGACTTTTGTGTAAAATTAGACGCCCGATTTGATGGCGTACTCAGAATTCCGAATAAACGTATTTTTCATCGAAAAAAACTCTAAAAAAGTTTTGAAAATTCTCCCATTTTCCGTTACTCGACTGTAAAAAAAATTGGAATATGTCATTTTATGGGAAATTTAATGTACTTTTCGAATCTACATTGTCCCAGAAGGGTCATTTTTTCATTTAGAACAAAATTTTTCATTTTAAAATTTCGTGTTTGTCACTAAAATTTGATTTGCCAAAAAAAAACACTATTTTTATTATTATTTTTTTTCTGATATTGTTTAGGGGATATCAAATGCCAACTTTTCAGAAATTTTGAATCAATACCGATTTTTTCAAAAAAAAAACGAAATACTGGTCGCAAACTAACATTACTAACATTTCAAAAGGGCGTAATATTTAATGTTTGGCCCTATTGAAATGTTAGTCTTGATTAAAAATAGGAAAAAAATCGAAAAGATCATTAAAAATCGGAACATTAGTTGCTGAGTTGTAAACAATGTTCCAAAAAGCAAAATAAAGAGATTTTTTCAGATTTTCAAAACTATTTTTTTTAATAGTGAGCAAACATGTGCACTAATTTAAAAAAAAATAACTGCGACTATTTGTAAAAAAGTTACCTAAAAATGGCTATAACTTGAAAATGGTGCACTTTATCAATATTTCACTAGAGTACTTTTTGATGGCAAATTCGATTTTACATCGAAAAATGAAGTTTAAAATTTTTTGCGACCAACATTTCGATTTTTTTAAGAAATTGGTATTGATTCAAAAATTTATAACTCGGCCAGAGATTTCTTACCCATTCCGGAAATTTCTGAAAAGTTGGTATTTGATGTCCCCTAAATCATACCAGAAAATGAAAAAAAATCAAAAATAATGTTTTTTGAAAAACAAATTTTAGTGACCATTTTTTTACCGTGTATCATTTTTTTTCAGTGTAGTTCTTATCCATACCTACAACTTTGCCGAAGACACCAAATCGATCAAAAAAATCCTTCAAATGATGCAGATTTTTCAGTTTGCATGTTTCATTTTTGTATGGACAGCTGCCAAAATTGTATGGAAAATTATATGGACAAACTAATGATGCAAAATGGCTTCTTTGAGCATACTGAAGGCACCAAAAAAGTTTCAGCCGGATTAAAAATTACAAAAATTAAAATTAAGAAAAAAACCGGTTTCGTAGAGAATTCTTCATTTGGTAAATGCCCAAATCAGTGCCTATCTACAGTAATCTTTGAAAAATAGAAATGAGACAGCGAAGCATTTTTTGAAAAACAAAGTGCGTCCATGTTGACCTTCCATGAAGGTTTATTTTTGCTAGAATATATCTGCTATCATATAATTGCACCACAACACGGGATTGAAACTCGTCTGAAAAACCTGTATCATTTTCTCATTCGAAACAGTGGCGCCACGTGGTGGTAGCTGCCCTGTTTATTACACTGTGAAATTATCCATGGCCAATCCAAGGAACCAGAAGGTGACAACAGAAATGTCCGTCCAAAAGGGGTGCTGCAAAAAAACTTATTATTTTTAACAAATTTTCGAACAAATCAGCAATGAATTACAAGTTTGACAGTCGAACGATACTTAAAAGTTGGTTTTGTTATTTGTTTTTGCAAAACCGCATATTTTTAACGAAAGTGCCTAAAATATTTGTAATCACCATTTGCCTCTTGGTGGCGCTTTGTGTTGGTATGTGTGTGGTCGATGTTTGCGGACGTGCACGCAGAACACAGAACAGTGAGAACTAGCGAAAATGCCTCACTTTCTTCTGATACAAGTCGCCATATTGAAATTGCTTGAAGATTCATACCCGTGCTAAATTGTAGTATTTATTGATAAAGAGAGGTCACCTTCAAACAAAAACATATTTTTTTTCTTTTGAGATTAGGGTATTTTAACCAATGGTGGACACCCTTTTGAGCAGTTTTTAGAGCAACTACAAGTTTTTCAACCTTCAACCTCCAACCTGTAGGTCCCTAATATTAACATAAGGGGTTTGCTTATACCCATCTCGATACTATTATATGCTTTTTAAGTTGAAGTTTGAACATTATTAAAATACAACTAATCTTTATGACATTTCCATAAACATCTTACGTAACGTGTGTAAATTACACTCATCACATGCCATTACGAAGCGGCGGATAGTGCCTGAGAAAATTCTACTCCAAAGACCGGCCGGCTGCGCGCGAACAATCGGATCGTTAATTATAAACGAGATTCCGACGATGCATGATGGGTGGGAGAATGTCGGGTTAGACCCGACAGGGTAATTAGTTTAGTTAGCCGATAGATCGCAAGCTTCAAGAGGGCGTGATTCATACGCCAACCGGCCAAGTGATGAGTGAGTCATCACAAATACACACACACAATTTGTCGTGATCGTGCAATCTTGACGCACGGCGATTTAGGGCCAAATTGAGTTGAGGACGACATTTTGTGCAGCTCACAATGCCTCACCTTTTGACCTTCAAAGACCAAAAAAAAAAACTCCGAGCCTTGTTGTCAACGTTATGACAATGTGTTATCTTGACGCACCCTGATATTTGCTGCACGTGCGATAACTGGCCAAAGGGATTTTATGTCGGAATGCGTTTGACACACGTACATGCCCGAGTACCGTAAACAATAACATTTGTAATCATAACTAGGGACTACGGCAACCAAATTCAACCAAACTTCGGGACAATGCACAGAATGGTCAACCAAACAAAACGTGTTCGTTATTGTTTATATTACGTGCTATTATTTTTTATTCAAGATCAAACATTGAAAAGTGGGTTTTCTCGGAACGTCAAAAAGCGACGTGCGACAAGATAGCACGACAGCGTCGAATTGACGTGCCGCCCTCTGTTGTACGGTGCTCGGCGAGAGTGTGATCACGACGTTACATCACACTTGACTTGATGCTTGTCTTCTAGAATGTGTTCTTTTCATGTCGTTAAGGGCTGGATAGTTTAACACATCTATTATACGTACCGAGATGGTGATTTTGCGTCTTAACTTGGCATTTTATTACGCTTTAGGAAACGTAAGGGGCATTACTCTTTGATCATTCATCTCTCATCTCCAATAACACATCTTGAAATTTTTGAAGTTGATGTCAGTAAAAGCTTCAATTTTGTCTGGGTATGAATTATTTGGGCTCCCTGAACAATCTCCAATCGACAGAAACGAATTTTAGTGATTGTTCTGCTAATAATCAAAATTATATTTTTTTTATATAAATCTGGAGCAACATTTGAAAAGGGTGCGTAAGCATTTTGACAGCATGGACTTTTCAATCAATTCATATCCTCCCTCTCCTTCACCACTCAGAATTATTAGATTCTCATGTGCAAGAATTTTTCGAGATTTTTTAAGTTTTGTCCCTTATATTAAATGGATATCAATTTTTTACCAGAACAATACAAAACTGTTCCGTTCCATACATATATAAACATTGCCCATATCCTGTCAAGCTGTGCATTATTTTTCTTAAAAATTACAAATAATTAAAAAACCAAATCAAATTTGGTAACATATCCAAAATAACACTATAATTAAATAACATATTTAGTCCGGTGACAATTACCACACTCAACAGTCGCTTCCAGCTGTGGGTGTCGTGAAGAATGCTAGAGCTAGTGGGCATTTTAAAGCGTGTCAGCAGCACCTACGTAGCATCTACACTCCAAATGTGAATGTTCTGCGACTAATTATACGCCAGAGTTGCTGCAAGACACAAAACGCTGTCTACGCCGGTGATAATTTAAATGTTGTGTAATTGCAGGCTGTCGCCATTATCTGCATCGGACTGATCGACGACCCGGCCAACAACTCACGATTCCGCGTGTTCTTGGCCACACGCACGGCCTCCCTCGCCTATTCCACCTTCGTGCCCTTTCTGATCTTCTCCGTCATCTATCTGTTCGGCAAGGTCATTCGTGAGAAGTATGTGCCACTGGGCGTACGATGCTTCGATTGCCGAACTAATTGTCACGTTTTGTCTCCCCCTCAACAGCATTCCGTGGAAGTTGCAATCGCTGCTGAATCTAACCGCGTTCATCCTGTACCTGGCGAGCGCTGCCTGCATCCTGAATGACTGGTCCGAAACCAAGACCCGGAATTACTGGCCACCAAACACACAGCGGTGAGTAGGCTAAATTTTGTTTGCTCCAATCCAGAAATCACCGTAACTAATCGAATCCACCACCTTGCAGAATGGACTACATGTGCGGTGCCGGAGCGGTCGCCGTCATTGGGGCGCTGATCTACCTGCTGGATCTGATAGTCACCGTCCGGCTCGGAGTGAAGGGCGAGATCGAGTAATTGCCAGCCCGGGTTGGTGAATCATTCCTCCGTCCATCATTGCATTGGCAGCAAACATTATCATAAGAGTTTTATTTTTTAATCTTTATCTGAGCCAATCCAGTAGCGAAAACGTATAAATCTATGGACCAAAAAGTAGCTTTAAGAACAATCAGTTTGAGAGAGAGTACCCTATTTTAGTTATGTTGTAGATGTTTTATTTTAAATTATTCCTACTTTTATTATTTTGTTACGCGTACTAACAAGTGTTACTTCGAACATTTCACATCGATGATTTGCAAAAGTTGTCAGGATTAATAATTGGTAGAATCTCGAACAGAACACCCTTACTAGATTGGAAAGCCATATTTTGCGTTTTAGCCTTAGAATCAAATGTACAAAAGACACGCGACGAAAACTAGTTCGTTTAGTTTCAAGAAAAATGCCAATAAACATGTACATGCCATTTCGAATAAAAGTTCACATTGCTATTATTTCATATGACATAAAGTTGTGAAAATTTAATTTAAAAAAAACAGACTTGAGTATCAAAGTTCTAATAAAATTTAAACTAATCACAGTCTAAAGATCCTGGAAAAGGCAGAGTCGACATTTTTATTTTCAATGACCAGGCAAACCGCTTAAATTCCACTGCAAATATAGTTCGTTGAAAAGGGATAAGGTTGAGCACAGATGTTCAGTTTTCGCATTTCTGCATCTATAGAGAAGGAAGTGACGTGGGGATTCCCTGCTCACGGTTCATTTTATGAACGCATGTTTTTCGATAAGACTTCTAGCATGTTGTCACATTTTTGTTATCCTTCCAATTGGTAACACGTATTGCGTCGACAAAAAAATATCTGCAGTGTATACCCTCATCAAGTGTGGAAAACGACTTTATCACGATGTCCCGCTGACACCTAGAAAGATCGGTTGCACTCTATTCTTCACAAATCTCAAAATTGTGTAGTGAGACGCCTTTTTCTGCCCTTCCGTTCATCTTTCACCCAAACTTATGAGGTTTATTTGGATTAAACTGCCATGTGCATCTCGACGGAACATAATTCCGACAAACTCTTCGGTCTCTTCTGCAGTTATGTGAAGTCGCTCTATTGTTCCCAATATTTGTTGCTCTTGGTAACGATGTCTGTGATCATATAACGCGTGAATAAGTTTGCAAAGTACGGTACGGCGTTGTGCTGATCATAATCCACCCACTTGGGGTCATTAGCTTGGTAGTGCCCTCCGCTTGACCACTTCCGTAACTATTTAGCTTTGTCGTCAGTCTTTCTGGGAGTTTGCTTCCGCTTCTTGGCTACATCGCCCCGTGGCATTTCCGCTCTTCCGTTTTCAATGTCTTGTCCATCGTCTCCGCGTGCATCTTAAACACTCCAAAAAGGGTGTGAGTGCGGGAGACTTTACAGAGTTCAAGCACACGATGTTAATTGCTGTGATATCTCATTTTAAAGGCCTGTTTACACCACACATCTCTACGTCTATTTCCTCAGTTTCGGAATCGAAATTTTCAACCTCGATCGACGATGGCATCGAAAATGTAAAGCCAGTCAAGTTCATCGCCTTCTTCATCGTTCAAGTTCTCGTCTTCCGATTCCGTTTCGTCGGGAGCGCAAGGCACCGGTAATAAATTGTATTCTAACTTTGGCACGAATAACGTTTCGTAGAGTTCAACATTCTTATTTTTTCGTTCTTATCCTTGAAAATCTTCGGTTTGCTCTTCTTTGGCGGTAAAAGGCCAAATTGGGCTATTTTATTTTATTTTTATATTTGATCGCTGATTATTTTTACTTTCTTTGTTTAGATTGATAGTTTTCGGCGAATAAAGAACATAATTTTAAACGCTTTTTCTTACGTTTCGGCCTACTTTTTTCCTTTCGACCATCATCAGAATCTTAAAACCTTTCTTCCAGCTGTTACTCCTCCTGCTGGGAATGGCCCGGCCCAATGGTTTTTTGACTCGTAGCCTTCTTGGACCATGTGCTTTGTGGCTCCTGAGTCCACGACCATCGGAAAAGTACGGGGCTCGCTAGGTGGCTTGGTTCTCTCTTGGCTTAACCCCTCGCGACGAACATTCCCGGCTGAGAATCTTCCTAGCTCCGATACTGGCTTCGATACATACAGCTTCGATGCATTCAGCTTCTTACGCGCGGCAAACAGAATCATCTACCCTTGCCGTCGTTACATCGATGGTCATCAAGATTAGGGAGAGGGCACCATCGTCGATTATATTTCTCCTGACGAGCCGATTCCTCGCTCTTGTCCTTACACTTCCCATCGGCTTATTCCTTTATAGGGGAATTCGCTTCAGGCCATGGCGTAGCCCTTCTTGTTTCAAGCAATGAAGCATTCCAGCAGCTGTCTACTGCTGCTGCTGCTGCTGGGAAACGGGGTCACTCATATCTGCGAGAGGGAAAAAACAATAGAAAAAAAATAACTTAAAACAGCTGAGAATACTCTCACGCTTCTTCAAAACTAGTCACATTTTGTGATTTGATGTTGGGCCGATGACGTCCTCTTCTAAGCGATTGGCAGCTGGAGATACCGGGCTAAAGTCTGGTTTCTAGAGGAAGAAATCGTCTTTTACACTATTTTTACTGTAAATGGTTTTTTACCGCAACTGGAGATTTATTTGCCAGGCATGAATAAACCAGATAGGGTAGAGGACCCAGTTTTCGCCCTGCTCCAGTTTTCGCCCACCTACTGGATTTAATCTGTATTTAGCAAACTCATACCGTTTTTTGGTTGAATTTATTATGCAGGTTTACATATTCATTCATTTCTAGTACTAATTGAAACTTTCCTAATGAATTTCTATTGATTATTAAGTTTTTATAAGCTTTTCAAAAAAAGCCTTACTGCAGCCGCCATATTTTTGTCAATTTAGACTACAGCGGGTAATAATGTTAATGAGGGAAAACAACTCATTTTGTCCGAAAATGATGTAAATGAATAATTCATTAGTTCACTGTATGTCTGAATTTCATGAAAATCTAGTGATTTACCTGTTTTAAACGTTTACCAAAGGTTATTTCAATAAAATAAAGTGGGCGATTTCTGGGGTCATGAAAAAACATGCGATCCAATTTTCGACCAGGGCGAAATCTAGTATTGTGTTTTAAGATTTTAACTAGAACCAGTTTTCGTTTACCATAAAAACGAATCTAATCGCAGCGAAATGTGCTTGAAAATATATGTGGAACATTCTAGATTATCATTTTAATTACTTTCATTCATAAGGGGTTTTGGTTCAAATGTTGTAAAAGTTTACTGGTACATAGGATAACAAATTAAGCAGAGGATGGAGAAGTAGTTACACATGTACTTTAATATTTTTATTAAGAGGTACCGTAAACTGGGGTGACTTTGATAGCCCGGGGTGACATTGATAGAAATTTGATTTGGCCACTAATTTTGATACATTCAATGTAACAGTCACATTTTGCATATATGTTCAATAATAAGCTATCCCTTAATGCTTACATACTTAAAATTCTCAAAATGTTTAGATACTTATTTGACGGGCATTTGAAAAACCTACCAAAGTCACCCCGGGCTATCAAAGTCACCCCAGTTTACGGTACTCGATGTTTTATGTTTTTTGAGTCAATTCGGGAGCAAATGACCCATAGGGCTAAAGCTTCCCTAACAAAATCAACAACAACATGGAGCTAATTGTAACTGTGTGCCTCTTGGGTGAACAGGGACACATGAGTTCTATCACAAATTTTGATTCAGTCATATTTTTTGAGAGAGAGTGAGAACATGTTTTGGTTTTAGTTATAATAGACAGAGAATCTCAAAATAAGCAGGATATCTGGAAAAAAAACTCCTGGGATTTTTTGAACCTCAATTTATAATATGTACGACAAAATATGTGCACATCAATGAAATTTAGCTTCGGGAACATGTTGTGTATCAATAGGAGACCATATTTGCTTAGCTTTGAGTCATAATTTCATTTGATTTCTTGATTTTTGTCGTGGGCGAAAACTGGTTCCAAGGGTGGGCGAAAATTGGATTTAGGGGGGGCGAAAATAGGCTCTTCAGAGCACTTTATAAAAACGCAAAATTTTATAAAAAATGAACACGTAAATGATAAAAACCTTGTGGAAACTTAAAATCAAATAGTTTATCAACGTTCTACAACAAATAGAACCAAAAACCATAATTTGCCATCAAATTCTCATCAAATTTCCAAGATTGCCTCTATAAAGTGGGCGATTTCTGGGTCCTCTACCCTATTGGGACGCGAAAATCTTACTTTCATGGTTCATTTATGGATCAACTGATCCAAGGTTATTTACAAATGGCGCTAACCTATGACAAACTAACACGAAAATTATTAAACTTCTTTCAAATTTAACAAGAATTTATAAGTTATAGTTTTTGAATAATGTAGCTAAAATTTGTAACAAACTTTCTAATGTGGTTAATGAATAACCTTTTACTGCTGTAGAGCATATCTACAAAATGTAATTTAATGAAGATCAAAAAAATACTAAACCCACCGTAGGGTGTTAGTGCCTCACACATATCCCTTGGAAAATCGGCCATAAGGGACCATCCATAAACCACGTGGACACTGTAGGGGGGGGGGGGTATGGCGATTGTCCACGATCCATACAAAAAGTTTTTATGTTGTATAGACAATTGTCCACGAGGGGGTAAACAGATTCTCAAAAAAGTGTCCACGTGGTTTATGGATGGTCCCATAACAAAATTTCCATATAAATTAAAAAAAAAGTGCTGAGCGTAACACGACCTCCGACTTAACACATCAAACCCGGACAAAAATCGTTTAGTCTGTGGTGAGAAATTCGTGTGAACAAAAATCATGTTTACTCACATCTCATGCCTGAAATTTTCAGGGATTGTTTGTACATATAAAACTAGCATCTGGCCAAAATATGAGCACTCTAGGTTCTGCCTTTCGAAACTGTTGCAGTGTAGAACGCCCGACAATAAACACATAATTTGCCACAATCAGGGTTGTTACGGAAAAGTCGAAAAAAAATCCGCGCCAGATCCGCGCCGACCCCAACACCCAATCCGCGCGAAATCCGCGCCATATAAAAAAATTCGCGACAAACATAGAAGAGAGTAACATAATGAATGAAATTTTAAACGAATAAAGAATAATACAGAAAGCATTTGGATCAGTACCGTTGATCAGTTGTGGATTCATATCCCACCTGCACCAAGTGGAACCTTTTTGGCCATTTCTGAAACAATATTAGGATTTTTTATAACACTTTAAATAATTTAATAATTTAATAATTCAATTATTTAATTATTTAATCATTTAACAATTCAATGATATAATAATTTAATAAATTAATAATTTAATAAATTAATAATTTAACAAATTAATAGTTTAGAAATAAAGAACTTGAAAAAGAAAATAAAATAAAAATCAATTGTAATATTTTCGTAATTTTTCAATTTGATAATTCGTACTCTTTTACGTTTTTTGAGTCTGTTAGTTTTGGCAATTTTAAATAATAAATTCTATTTTTTTATTATTTCCGTATATAAATTCTGAAATTTCAAAGTGTTGAATTCCAGATTTCCTTTTTTTTTAATTTTAACATTACATTTCGCTTTTAGACGGAGATTTTAACAGATTGCTAAGTGGATTTCATCATGTTGTGATAATTGGGAGTAGAATCAATTCTACCTGAATCAGATTGGCAACAGAATTTTTATTTTTTTCAATAAACCAAAAATTTGAAAATTTCAAATTTTTTTTAGCTTCAAATTTTTAAAATTCTGTAATTTTTTGAATTTTGTTATTTTGATTTAATAAAATTGTTATTAATACGGGTTGTTAAGCAGATGTTTTAAAAATAATGAGTTGTAATGTTATGTTTGATTTATATAACAAATCTCAATACATTTAAAAAAATCGCTCCTTGAAGATTATTTCGAAGTTTCATATAAAGAAAAAAAAACAATAATTTTTAGATGAAAATTTTCTTCTTTAACAACTTCTTAGAAATTGATGTTTTTGTACTCAACGAGAAAGATTGAATTTATTTAATTCCTTAAAAATATTTTCCATTGTAATTTGAAAGAAATTCTATCGTTCTCAATTATTTTTTATCAAAATTGCTATCCGCGCGAAATCCGCGCCTAAGCAAAATTAGCCAGCAAATCCGCGCCAGATCCGCGCGATTCGCGCCATCCGCGCGATCCGCGCCGTCCGTAACAACCCTGCACAATAAATATACTTTTATTTACACAGACAAAACTACATTTAACAGACTAAAATACGAAACTATTTGGCACGACCAGAGAGCACTGGCGTTGTGCTCTGGTCGGCGAACGACAATAGAATGTCGAACACAACAAATGAAGACGACGACAAAGCTCCTCACTGCGTGCGGAGAGCATCGATCAGCGTTGGCTGTGCCAACACAATGAGCCACCGTCAACGTCCACGTCGTCGTCAGGGTGGTCCTTCCAACAGAAACATTCCTTTTGAGACGTTTTGCCTTCTGCGCAAAAGACAAAATTCGGCTTTTTGAATTTCTCCCTTCCGAGATTCTGCCTTTTGAGTTTCGGCCTTTTGAGGCAATCCCAACATTCCTATATATTTTAGGTCAAAAGAAGTACGCAGTAATTTTTCTAGTGTCCATGACTATGCCTCTGCGCATTTTTTACGATTTAAATGATAATGGTGCCATTCTATAGCAGAAAATGTGAAAATCAAACAGAAAATTGATAAAATGAATGCAAAAACATGAAAAATTAGATAGGCAAGATGTAATGATAGGAGATGGTAGAATAGGCCAAATACTACCAAAAACAAACATAGACGTAACAAGATTAATGCAAATTGAAATACTAAAAATGAAACAAGAAAAACACAAATCAAGAAAAGTAAAGTTTTCCGTAGAACAAAAGTTGCTCAAAATGACTTCCTGAACAAGGGATAAATAAAAAATTTCAAGGAGTTCAATTTCGAGTGATTTCAAAGCCTTTCCTCACTGAGGAAAGGCTTTACTATAGCCACCTTTAGGTGGTTGGTGTCAAAATATTTATTAAGCTTCTTTACTCAATAACACTTAAGTGATTATAACCTTTGATAGGGCTGCCAGTTTTTTTAAACAGCACATACGTGCTCAGTTTTGACAAGCTTCTCAGATTTTCAATAATTTTGGGCTAATCTGATTTGTCTTATCATTACGATGGGATCTGGATATATTTCTAATTAAAATATTTGAGATTTGGCTACAAAAAAGTGTATAGTTGACACTTTAGTGATCATGACTTTAGTAAGGGTTGTCTGGTTTTCAATCTTGCTTGACTAAACTTTATAATTTTCAAAAATGACTTTTGAAACCCAAAGATGGACGAAAAGAATGAGACCAATACGAAACAAATCGGTTCAGCCAGTTCTGAAATAATCGAGTGATATTTGTTTGATTATCATCCCACCACAGTCACGCACAGACATTTGGTCATATTTTGGTTCTGAGTCAATATGTAGTTTATGCTATTTTATATCATAAGCGCTTTAAAATCGTTAACGCAAGTGAAAAGATTTTGATGGCGACCTACGTTAAGCTGTTAACCTCTCATCTTGCGTGTGGATGTGTGTGCCACAAAAATGATGAGAAATGGTCTCGCAAAATATAAATTATGATCAAAAGTGCATTAAATTTGATCATTTTGGCCAGTAAGTGGCATAAATTTGCGTGCTTACTCTAGGTGGTGCTGTTGCTGGTAAGTTTATAGCCTAAATAGTATTTTTGGAGCTTTAATCGAGCAACAAACTCTCCATATGACGAAGATAGGTGTTTGATTAGAAAGGGTATATGTCCCCTATACGTGACGGTGAGTCTAGGGAGTCTAAAAAAAAACAATTTTCAAGTGTCCAATAAAAAAATGTTTTTAAATGTACTGTGTAAATACTAGCGGAAAAATACTCATTATCGTCATACTAAGCTTCGATTCGATTTCTATCCTCATCACTTTTGCAGTTTTCCACTATTAAAATGTCCAATTACATCAATAATGAATAGTTGCTAGCTATTTCTCACTTCTTTTTGAAAATGATCCCATCTACAGAGAAAACTTAAGGTGCACTGATTGTTTTGAAAAAAGACTCTAGAATTGTGCTTTTAATTACTTTGGAAAATTGTCGAAAACACATTATGAAAGCTGTAACTCCTGATGAAAGTGCTAATAGGCCGATAATATGGATGGGCCGAAAAACGTTTTATTTTCCTAACACCTGTACTAAGATTTTTTTAGCAATGAATAGTTTTCAAAAATCTAAAAAAATAGATAATTTTTACTTATTTTTCAATGTCTCATTAAAAAAATGGCGAACAATGGCAATTTTCGAAAGAAAGCAAAAATAAAAGTTGAAAGTCCCATAATAACCCGATTACACGAGCATCGTTGGTAAAAAGAAAGAAAAAGCCAAATCACTGCCTTCACTTCTGCATGCACTTGCTGGTTAGGAAAAGGAAGGAGGCACACAAAAAAAACACACACAAATCTGATTACGCACCTGAGTCGATTCCTCGCCAAACACATTGTCGAAGAAGTAAACCTTCGGCGGTTCGCTCGAGTTGGCGTTCGGCTTGTACACCGTAATGCACCGGTTGCTTTTGTCCGTTTTGATTATGTTCTGGGAGCCGGAGTCGAGTTCGTTTTTGTCCATCGGCCGAACCCGGACCACAACCCGAACATTTTCGATTTCGCCCTCCGACTTGGATTCCTCCTAAAAGAGAGCAGAGTTTTAATATTTCATTATTTAATAGCCTTATTTTCACCACCTACAGGCATTTTTGCAAAGTTTTAATAGAAACGGACACGATTTTCGCACTAAATTTTACACATTTATCACCAGACACGATTGCACAAACAAATCCGACCTAAAATTTCGATCCGTTTTGGAAAATTTTCTTCTCTTTTACTTGTTTTGTTTTGACAACGAAAACTAGCTGAAGGGTGAGGTTAGCCCGTGAATAGAATTTGGCAGACAGCGGTGCCAAATAATTGATACAGACAAATTTGAAGCTTACAGACATTTTATGTACGCTGCACGTGACGCAGATTTAACAATCGATACTTCCCACTCGGAAAATAATCTGGTAAATTTGAGTGTCTGGCGCTGGCGGACGTTTGTCGTGCAGTTCAGACACACTTGGCACACTTATCCTAGACAAGTTTTGCGTAACGCCAGATGAATCTGGCGAAAGTTCTGCCAGCTATCTGGCACAAAAATCAACCGCCCACTCGGAAAATAATCTGGTAAATTTGAGTGTCTGGCGCTGGCGGACGTTTGTCGTGCAGTTCAGACACACTTGGCACACTTATCCTAGACAAGTTTTGCGTAACGCCAGATGAATCTGGCGAAAGTTCTGCCAGCTATCTGGCACAAAAATCAACCGGTTCAATCGGTTGAACCGTGCACGACCGGTTTGTGTCATATTCGCCAGAAACCATGGCAGAAATCTGGGGTGAATCTGGGGGAAATTCTGCCAGATGGCTGGCGCAAGCCCCCAGACGAACGCCAGAATTGTGTCCGCCATTTCCGACCGGGCGGTTCAATCGGTTGAACCGTGCACGACCGGTTTGTGTCATATTCGCCAGAAACCATGGCAGAAATCTGGGGGAAATTCTGCCAGATGGCTGGCGCAAGCCCCCAGACGAACGCCAGAATTGTGTCCGCCATTTCCGACCGGGTTGAACATAATGATTTGCTTTTACTGTAATTTTTTAAATTTATATATAAAATTTTTAACAAAAAAACATTGACCCATGAAAACCACAAATTCGGGACACTTCTTTCTTACGGATGTAAACAAACTTTGATTCTCTCCAGGAGTACATATTTTTAACAAAATAATGACATCACACACTGAAATCAATGAAACTCAAGCTTAGCTTACATGGTCTGATAACTTGTATGAAAAATTACATCGCTTCTGAAAAATTGCTTAAAGATCACTGACACTGCACTAAGTGCTTGGTGGTTTTAAGCTTGCGACCCAGATTCTGATCATCCTTCCTCGCACAAATTTTCGCCGACTTTTGTCAAAAGTGCCAAAACCGAGGCCAAAACTTTTCCGCGCCTATTTTGCTAAAACGCAAGGTTGGTTACAAAAGGTAAGGCGGATTAAGCAGCTCAATAGAGCTTTATGACGTTTCGCGTACGCACACTAGCGCACCATCTGATTTTTGCTGGCCGGACAAAATTTAACCTCAATCTTTTTTGTGTACGTACACGCAATACATGCGCACGTAGAAACCTCAACTCAATATTTTACATTTTGGTAGGCTAACTTAGCGCACACAAATGTCACATTGATTTGTAAACATTTCCTTTCGATGCAGCTGAAATCAAGCTAATTTCTGCAACAATCTTTCATAACAAACTATTGAAACAACTTAAACTGGTTTTTGTAACGATAATTAGAGTGTTATTTTAACAAATCTACATTAAAACATGTTAAACGCTTTAGGGGTAATCGTTTCTGGTCGTCTGGTGAGTAAATAGAAATAGCATGTGCCGTTGCAATTTCCGATGTATGTCCTTTTTTGCACGACTTTCTACAGGTGCAAACCGATTTCCAACAAATAACCGACTCACAATTCCTGATAAACATCCCGGAGGCGGACAACGTCAACCATGTCGTGGTGTTCCTTACGGGAACAATTCCGTTTCCAGACGGGATGGCTGGCGCAGGTAGGTTAAAAGGATTTCTGGAACTTTCTTGACTGTTTGAAGTGAAATTTGTTTTTTTAAAGTTTATTTCAGTTGGCCGGATCCGAACGCGCCTCCTTGCTGGCAACTGCTAGGCTACATTTCCAACACCAAACCGTCGGCTATTTTCAAGATTTCCCAGCTGAAGAAGCTCGATGAAATGGCCACCAACGGGCCGACGAACGTTTTTGGCACAAACCTTCCCATTTCGCACATCGCCCAGATTGGGGTGTCAATCGAGCCGGAAGCGTCACTTTTGCAGCAAACCCCTGCCACGGTAAGTCGGACTTGAATACGTTTGCTCTACAAATCTAACGATTTTCTTTTATGCTCAGACCACCACCGACACCTACTATCAGTTCGGCCAGAAGATGATCCAGAACTTTTTCAACTTTGTGAGCAGCTTCTCGGTGACCCAGTCCCAGATGGTTCCGAACCCGAGCGAAACGTTCGTGCCTCTTTCGACGGTGCAGACGTGGTTCACCAATTTCGAGCGGCGGTTGCAGCAGAATCCCAACTTTTGGAAGAGCTAAGTCATGAAGTTAGTCAGTCAGCTGGGTTTCTTGCCTGGCCACTCTCATCATCATCGTGGAATACAGGGGACGACGACATCGAAACGACCACACGCGGGACATGAATATTAGCGGTAGAAACAGGATTGAATTTTGATTCCGTTTTGATTTTTCAAAACTTGCCTGAGGATTTTTGTTTTCTACGCTTGGACCAGTTTTAAAACATTTATGCTAAACATATTTACTAAGACCAATATTGTTAGCCTGCTTATTTTCAAAATTTGTTCTAGAATATTTCTTATTGTATTTGAATAAAGTAATTGTGCGTTTCACAAATGGATTTCTCGTTTGAAGGAAAATATATTTGTTTTTTTTTTTTAATATTTAAATATGGTTTATTCCTGACAATAACAAAACTCGTAACCTTACTTAAAGCATCTCACCGACCCTTTCAATTTCATCGATTACAAATTTCATTGAACTGTGTGTCGGCCTGGGATGACACGTTACGACCATCCGGAAGAAATTTCCAATCTTCTTGTGTGGTCTCGGAACGTACCCAATCAGTACGCTGCCCTGTTTGACCAGTCTTTCCTTGATAATGGCCGTTACCTGAAAGTAGAAATCAACGTTCAAAAAATAGAATAGAATTCGAGAATTCTCTAGAAATTATTCAAACCTCGTAAATCTTCGCCCACCACGCGTCATCCTGCTGCTCCTCCGGCACCCGCAGCTTCTTCGGAACGTACCAGAAGCCAACGTTGGTGTACTGGATCTGCTCAAGCACCAACCTGAACCCGTCCCGCTTCCTAACCTCCCGCGTAAAGAACTCCGCACAGTCAAACGCGTTCTCAACCAGCTCCGCAAGTCCACGATCTCCACGTGCTTTGAACATGAGCCAAATTTTGAACGCATCCACCTTCCGGCCACACTGCACACTCTTGTCCCCCGTGTCGTACGAAACGTCGTAAAACTTGTCCTGCTGGAACAGATAGTCCGCATTAGCGGAATTACACTCGTGCAGCAGTCCCTTGTGCTTCAGCAAGAAAATCGAACACTGCAGCGGAGCCCCCAGCGTTTTGTGCGGGTTCCACGCCAGCGAGTCGGCCCGTTCAACGCCGGCCAGCAGGTGCGAGTGCTTGCGCGACAGGATGGCACTTCCGCCCAGACAGGAGTCCACGTGCAGCCACAGATTGTGCCGCTCGCAAATGGCGGCGATTCGTTCGAACGGATCAAACGCGCCCAGTACGGTGGTGCCAGCCGTTGAGTTTACGAAGAAAGGTTTGCGGCCGGAGGCGAGAACTGTGCAGATGGCTTTCTCCAGCTCCTCCGGAATCATGCATCCTCCGGGGTCGGTTCGGACGAGCACCAGGTTGTCGATGCCGATGCCCAACCAGTGGACTGCCTTTTTGATGCTGTAGTGGGCCTGTTGAAAAAGGGTTCGGAATATTTTATTAAAATGAGTTTTAACACTGGAACGCCCAACGCAAGTTCAACTTGCACGGACGCCCAAGTCTGCCAAAAAAGTTGGAACGGTAATTTCAACTCGCAGGTTCTCAACCGATATTGCGCAATTCTCACTAACTTGGACTTCGCACTAAATTATTGCTATCGATCGCACTATTGCGATCAAAAAATGATCAAAGCGAGCCGATGTTGCTCACCTGTCAATCGTAATTTTAAAGTGCGAATGTACAGTTTGGTGGAAACTGCGACTGGAAATGTAAATAAACAACTGCTGGTTGCCTAGTTTTTGGAAATTTTGTTGTCAAAAGTGCGAGAGAAAAGTGCGGGCCAAATCCAAGTTATAGTGCAAGGATCAATAAGTCCTTTCTCATTTATTTACCATGTAGGTTTTTTTTCAAAAAAATGTCTTCAGTGGTGCTTTAAAAAAAGTTGAAAATCGTTGTTTTAAAAACCAAAATGATTGAAGTATGTAAGACACACAGTTATTATTAAAACTGTGTTTCTTACATATTTCAGCCTAAAGTGAGCAAATTCAATTAAGGAGTTACATACATGTAAATCGACAAAAAAGTCAGAGGTTGGTGTGAGAGCACACACTTAATGTTATTTAAAAACTGTTATCAGGGAATTAAAATATACATTTTCATCTATTATCAAAACAAATTTGAAGACATTTGGTTGTATTATTGCCGAGATATAGCTATTTGAAGTTAGTTTCAAAAACGGGTGCCACGATTTCTTAACAATGCCTTGACCAAATCGTCTCAAAATTTTGGTGAAGACTCGTTTAACCGGTACTGTGTGCATGACGAAGGCCAATTTTCAAAAAACTTATTTTAAAAAAAAGATCGCCAGTTTTAGATTTTTGTATTTCTTTTAAAAGCAAAATTTCAAAATCGGACCTCGTCCAGGCTTGCCACAAATACAGATTTTTCAGCACAGGCCCGAAACACAAACGATTTTTTTTACAGTTAAAATAAATTTGAGCAGTTTTTGTTAAATTGGCCAAAAAGATAAACATTGTTAGCATCTTTTGGCATGTTCAGTTTTTGGTAAGAATATTATTCTTTAAAGTTATACTCGATTGAGTGTTTGGTATGTGCCAAAAAAATCTGTATTTGTGGCAAGCCTGACCTCGTCATGCACACGAGATCTCGAGATATCGTGGCACCCGTAAATCAACTCGGTGTTTCGAGAAAAACGCTCAGAAAGTTTGACAGTACGCTTTGCGCACGTCAAAATGTTGAGCTTAAAATAGTCTCTAACTCAGTATACAGCCATTCCCCACGAAAACAGCATGGTTCGAAAAAAAAGTTCTCCGATCGGGCTCAAAATTTTTCTGGGAGTTTCTTGGCCGAAATAATTAGACCCGTATTTTTTCGTTTGGCCATTAGGGTGACCTACGCCGTGTTAGGGTGGTCCGAAAAATGGAAATTTTCGTCAATTTTCTCAAAAACCACTTTTTTCAAAAAATCGTATCTCTTAGACGCAAAAGACAGATGATTAGTTTGGCTATTTAAGAAACATAGTAAGAAGTTTCAACAATCTAGCTTAACAAATGAAAAGGTCGTATGAACACTTAAAATGCTGTTTTGAAGGTCTCGGGAGCAAAAAGCCTATGTCTGAAAATATTTTTATCGGATTCCTCGGAAAATTTCACATATCATTTCAAAAAATGGTGAAGTTATGTTTTCGATACTCTGAGATACGATTTTTTGAAAATAAAAACTGAGTTTTTCGACGCGCCACGCGCAAAAATGGGAAAATGACGAAAACGAAAAAAAAAATGACTTTTTTCACTAAAACTGCGATAACTTGAAAATTTCAGCGATGACCTATACATGTTAGGGTACCAAAAGTTGCGTATTTCAATTACGAAAATTTTGGTACCCCAACATCGAAAAACTTGAGCCCGATCGGAGAACTTTTTTTTCGAATCATGCTGTTTTCGTGGGGAATTGCTGTATAATCATGTAATATCATCATGAAACTTTCAGGACTGATTGAAAATCATCTTTTTAGTGGATTCAATAAATTTTCTGTAATATAAAATTTTTGTGATTGTCACATGTATTTAACCCCTTAATAACGTAATAAGATTTTTTTGGTGTTTCATATGAAAAAAAAAACAATAAAATATTTGTTGCACTAATTTTATTAAAATTTAATAAGAACGTTGCAAATATTTTTCAAAGTTTATGCCGCCTCCCATCTTCTTAAAAGTTTGCCTGAGTAATCAGGGAGCAAAAAAAAATTTTTTTAAAACTTCAAAATGATGAAATGAAATGAAAATAATGAAAATTAAAGTTTATTCATCTGAAAACCAGTTAAAATGCATTTTCCCGCGTTTATGATCATATTCAGCATGTTTGAACTCCTTTGAAAACATTTTAAATTTTCATGAAATACCAATGTAGAGTCCCACGAAAAGTTTCAAAACTAACGATTGGAAAGCGACTGTACGCTTGTAAAATGCATTTTAAAACAATTTTTTCATCCAAATGTTGAAACCTAGGCTTGTAATTTAAATTTTTATATTTTTATATTTTATGCCCCCCCCTCGGTTTTGGGCAGAGCCGAGGGACATAAACTTCAAAAAATATTTGCAACGACCTAAAATATATTTAAAGTTTTGGCTTAACTTACTTAAATTCCAAGTTTTACCAACACTCATCAGAAATAGATTTAAAAAAAATATAAACTATTGCTGCAATCAAAACCAATTTTTTAATGTGATTTAAAAAAAACCTAATTTACTTAGAATATTCTACTTCTGAAGTGTTTATAAATCTAAAAATATTTTTTTTATTTCAGATTAAATAACACTAAAAACATGTAACCTAAAATGAAATACTCAAAATTTTCACAAAACTTCGTATTTTTGAAAAAAAATCGTAAAGTTCCAGTTTTTCAGTTTTTTACAATATGGATATCGCATGATCGAGATTTTTACATACATTTCGAAAGTAATACCATAAAATGACAAATAATCAAAATTATCTTAAAACTACGTTTTTTTTGAAAAATACTAATTTTAGTATTTTTTCTACATGGGTATCAAATAATTGGGATGTTTTCATACATTTCGAAGGTTGTTACATTTTTTTTTAAATAATCAAAATTTTAACGTAACTATGTACTTTTTCATAAATATAATAAAAATTGCTGGTTTTTTTATATGCTAATCAAATAATGGTTTTTTGGAAACATTTCAAAAGTATTTACGCAATTTTTTAAAATACCCATAGTGTTAAAAAACTGAATTTTTGATTTTTTTTCTCAAAATTACGTAGTTTTGTGAAAAATTTGTGTTTTCCTAACGAAATGTATCAAAAATTCCCAATCATTTGATACTTATATTTTAAAAACTGAAATTTTGAGTATTTAAAAAAATACGTAGTGAAAATTTTGAGTATTTTTCAAAATTTGTGTTATGACTTCGAAATGTATGAAAAAATCCGATCATTTGATACCCATATTGTAAAAAAACTGAGATTTTGAGTATTTTTTCGAAAATAAATCTTATTGCTTTTGAAATTAATAGAAAAATACCGATCATTTGATACCCATTTTGCAATAACAATAATTTTCAGATTTTTTTTTGAGATGCATTGCATTTTCAAAATATAGGAAAAAATACGTATTTTGTGAAAATTTTCATGTAATCATAACTGCAATGGATAGGTGATATCATTTTGATTTCAAAACACTATAATTTTTTGAAGTTTGAATGATTTTTCATATGATTAATGTCTCCCATATAGCTCATATCCCATAAGCTCTGTGCTTCAGTTTGGACCGTTGTATAATGAAGTTTAAGTCATACCTTCCAGACAAAAAAATTGTCCAGCTGTATGTTATTTTCACGTTTATTTGTTTGTGAATCACAATCAGCCAAATTGTGAAAAAATATGGTCATATTTTGAGCTTCTTTGAAATAGACATTATTTTAACATTAAATTTTTTTGAAATTTTGACATTCTCGAGGCCTTTGAAATTTTTTCAGCACTATTTCCCCTTTTTAAAAAGCAACTTTGTGCATTGAAATTTGCCTATGCTTTTTGCCTTCCTCACCTCAATGAGGAAATGCTATAAAATCACTCGAAAAACGAACTTCTTAATTTGACCTCCTAGACCCACCTTCATGTATACATATCGACTCAGAATCCAATGCTGAGCAAATGTCTGTGCGGTTATGCTAAGTTATGCTTAAAAAACGATTTTGACTAAAGTCCGAATGATTGTAAAAAGGGTGGTTTTTGTTAGGAAACCCGTCATGTTATACATTTTTAGAAAGGTATTTGAAAGACCTTTTCAACGCGTCCAAAATATTGAAGATCTGACCACCCTATTAAAAGTTATTAACACTAAAGTGTTTTTTATACACTTTTTTGAGGCCGGATCTCAAAAAATTGGATGAAAAAGTTGTCCCCGAAAATTCCGCGGAGGCAGTCTTTTTAAAAAAAGGTGCAGGTGGTTATATTACACATGACCAATATGACAAAGAACTTTGCATGAGCCTCTTTAAATTATATCTTTTTTATTCAATTTGATCATTTTATTTTATCGATACAAACGCAACCGAGATATCCATTTTGTAGTCATGGCGACATGTCAATTTTTATGTCCAGTATCTAAAATCATGATGTTTGATAAACATTTGAAAATGACGAATAGTTTAAATAAATATAGTCTTTGCCTGTTTTGGTTGAACATTTTGTCGTTTTTTGATTTTTTTTCTGGAAATACTTGTTTAGAGATACACCATGTTCGAATAATTCTAAAATGATTCTAGAAAAAATAGAGAGAGAGTCCCGTGAAAGCCATTACGGAAACAAAAAATCCCACACGAATTTTGAGTAACATTTTTAGCGTACGAGCTCCGATGAGGCCCACATTGCCGTCTGTCGGTGGATACGCGCAACGAAAACTGTCATCTTAGGGCAAGGGCAATACAGTGAGCAAAAGAGTTCCTCAATTATGCCCAGAGTAACGAGAGTTACTCAATGTTCCTCCGAGTTACTCCGGTTGATTTTCTCCATTCCCACCTACATAGGGGCTGGTTTAAATGTAAATTTTAATGTCATGTATTAAAATCCATGAAGTTTGATACTAAATATAGTGTAACAAAAATGAAAATTGGTTTGTATTCAGGGGTTGTATTTCTAAAATTAATATTATTATTGTTATTATTGCTTATTGCGAGATAACATCAAGATTTTACTTCGCTTCGACTGATAGGAGGTTATGGCCGACGAAATACCGCGGTGTAAAAATCAGCAAGTCGACGTCGTCCCAAATTTTGGTTGAAGTTGGTTGCCGGAGTCCCGAGTTATAATGGAGTATTTCCATTCGAGCAGTTTTTGCTTTTTTCTGCAATGTGTACAATGGGAGAACTGTAATTTCTACCACTCGAATCCGGTGCTCCATTACAAATGTTTACGGTAATCTAACTTGTACGTGCGTCAAACGCGTTCTGACCTGAAATCCCTTTGGCCAGTTGTCGCACTTACATCAATTTTCAGGGAGTGACAAGGTAGCACGACGAGATTGAAACTTCTTTTATATGTAAAGAGACAAAAATGCACGGAGTTTTTTCAGATTTCGTTGAATATCTCAGGATTGAAATCGAATTTTGGGGATCTGTGAGGGTCAAAAGGTGAGGTATTGTGAGCTGCACAAAATGGCGTTCTTAACTCAATTTGGCCCAAAATGCACTTACGACAAGGTAGCACGACGACGACGAAGTTGAACTGAAATTCAGCATTGATTTGCCTGTCAACCTGGTTTGCTTTGAATATTTTTTCCCAAAAAGTCAGCTGATTCAAGGCAACCTTTGACAACTGCCAAAAAAATATTCTGTGGCTGTCAGGCGGCCATTTTCTTGCGGTCATATCAGCGTGCGCAAACTATAATTATTGACACCCGCGATTATAATATTGTTCAGAACCAAACGATAAAGCTATTTTTTAAGAAACTTTGTACGACCACAAAGAATTTAAAATAGATTTTTAAATATTCCAATTATTACAATCCTTGACCTGATGCACAGTTTATACTAACAGGCTATCGTAACCAATAATTACAAAATTATTTAAAATAAGTTCGAGGCTCTTTCTGACCGACATCATTCTACTTGACAGCTGGTCCCAAGGGGGCCATAGTTGATTCATCTTAAAATGTTGTCTAATTATTCTTTTGCATTAAAATTTTGTTTTTTTACCGTTGTACAAAAAATTACATAGGGCTTTAGGATCCTATTCTGTTTTAATATCCATTTTTATGTCTATTATAAAAATCCATGATGTTTGGTACCCAATGAAACGTTAGTGTATCTGGGAAGTGACTGAATCGGGGACGCCGGCGACAGTGAGAAGAAGTGGGTGTTGAGGGGAATGATGTGGATGATTAGGGGGCTTAGGAAAAAATGTTTTTCGAATAAATACACGTAAAAAAAATTGGTTTCTTTTGCTTGAGTAAGCTGCCGAAAAACACTCCCTTTAAAGTTAGACACAAACCCTTCCGAGTTGGAACCTAAACAGTGCTTTGTTTGAGTGTGCGAATGTATGTGTGAGCATTTAAACAACCAACGCGAGGTCCGCCTCGGATGAAACCTCGGTAGGCACTGAACTTTTCTGAGGCTAAGTGCTAACTTAAATAGTATCGCACGGCATGTTGCAACCATGGTGCTACATTCTCGCGTGACAGTTCCACGGAAGGAGGAGGCAAGGCAAAATTTTCTAAGTGCTAGATACTTGAATCTGATTAATGTGTTCGGGAAAGGTTGCGCTTGACCAATCAGCGTTCGCTATTCTTTAGTAGTTTTATGTTAACTTTTAAGTACTTAAATAAATAAGTACTGTAATAAACATGTTTTAAGATCATTAAGTAAGTCTTCCCCTTTCGTTTGGTGGGTAAAACGTTCAAATTGGTCGAGAGGGAAAAAAGATACAATCGTTTGAAATCTTGCACTTTTTTCGAAAATTTTCTTCTACGCGTTACATTTCGCTTCGCGAAAAATCTGGATTGCTACCCTTGTATAGAGCCCTAAGACAAAGTTCTTTGTCAAAAAGGTGGAACGATGTTTTCGGTCGCAGAAATTACAGATTTGTTCAAATTAAGTTCTGCAAAGTTCTAGAATCATCTAGACATCCTAACAAATCACTGGAAAGAATAATCATCTTGATTGGTTGAGTTAGGCCCGAGAACCAGCGAGTTGAAGTTACCGTTCCAACTTTTTTGGAGCCTTGGGCGTTGGAATGTTAAAGAATCTTTTAAACCTTAGTGTTCTAATGACGTAGATGACGCATTTTTTTTTTAAATAGATAGATATAGTTTCACCTCAGGTTTCATCAGTCATTGACGTCAACAATATTCAAATAGCAAATTTGAATCCATGGAACTTGAAACAGGTTCGGGAATATTGAAATTTCTGGAAATAATATTTAAGGCATTTCATCAACTTACATCCTCCGACGTGAACGCCACCAGCGTTGGTTGATTGGCCAGCCCGGTCCGCTTCACCCCCGGCAGAGCCCGATACCTTGCCGCCACCATGGCGTACATGTTTGAAATGGATCCACCCGGGGACAGGATCCCATCGCCTTCGACGAACCCAAACAGCCGCAAACACTTGGCAATGAGGGCATCCTCGATCAACGTGAAAGCGGGTCCAACTTCGAATGTGTATCTGTTGAAAACAGGTTGAAAGTTGCACTAGGTCATGGGATGAGGAGTCTCGTGTACACTTACTGGCTGGTATTGAGGGCGTCCGTAATCCAAGAGCCGGCTAGGCCGTACGGATCAACGCCGGCAAAAAGCTGATTGTGGAAGTTGGCGTGTCCGGTTCTGACCGAGTATTGCAACACTTGTTTGATAATCTGCTCGACGCCAGCCTGGTCGCGTGGCTCATCGCTGTCCAGTGTGAAGTCGACCAGTTTCTAGCAAACATAAAACCGATTTAGATAACATACACTGGCTGTCATATACTGATAAGGATTATGCGTTCATTGATGAAAGTATTCCGCGTTTGCGCATCAGGAAACGTGACCTGCGTTAACACACGCATCGTGCATGCTCGGCAGTTCTCTGGAGAATAATAGCAATATCACTACACAACAAAAATCTTTTTTTTTATTTTGATAATCGAAAAAGTTATTTAACAGTAACATGAAATGAATCGATTCTTGGAGAGACTTGTTAAATGCTATGTTTTCTTGAATTTAAATTTTTTGACTTTTAAGTGTACTAAAAAGCTAATCCTTTTCAGGCTGTAAATTTAAGTAATACATAAATTTTAGAATTTTTCAACGTAATTAAGTAATTAATTAATTAAGAGTTATGAAGAATTTTAGATCATATGCAAGATGTTTTCAATTACACGGAGAAAAAAGAGTTCCCAAAATCGTGAACAAGTGTTCATGAAAATGGGAACCACGAACAAAGTGTTAAAATCCCATGGTACGTTTTTGGAAATCGTACCACTGGATTTGAACACTTTGTTCGTGGTTCCCATTTTCATGAACGCTTGTTCACGATTTTGGGAACTCTTTTTTCTCCGTGTAAATAAAACCAATTGGTAATATTTCTCCAATGAATGTATTACGTTAATCCTTTGCAATTTTAATGAGGCAGTTGCAAATATTTTTTTAAGTTTAAGTCCCTCAACTCTGTCCAAAGGAAAAAATAAATAAATAGATTAATAAAAAATGAATTTACAAGCCATGTTATTAACATTTATGTGGAAAAAGTGTTTAAAGGTGTTTTTAACAACTGCCCGTTGAAATTTTGAAGTTTTTCGATAATATTTGCAACGGCCTAAGTATTTTCACATTTTTTTACTCTTGGTAAACCTTTAGTTAACAGCAATAATTGTTCCAAAATTTATTATAATGTAACACACAATTGATAGGAACTCCAAAACTCTGTTTGTACATCAAAAGAACTTATTGTAACTTAATTATTTACCAATAAAACCAAATTGAATTGAAAAAAATTACGTCAATTGATTCTTCTGCTACAAGAGATATCGCATTTTTTCACATTTTTTTGTGATTTGCTTACAACTAAGGTTTTGTGATGTTTTCTTTCTTAGTATCTCCGGCCCCTGATCTAAAATAAACGTTCTGATCAAATTTGATCCGTTTGATGTTGATTGATCCAAATTTCAAACATACAGATAAAACGCAACGCGCCAGTTCCCGCAACACGCTCACCTTTAAATCCTCGGGGAACTCGAATCGTACGACCGGTTCATGGTCCGGCACGCGCACGAAATGCTGTTCTTCCAGTATTGCCGGTATCTTGGACAGCAGACTCCATTCATCACTCATTCTTGTCTTGTCTAATTTAGCAACGCTGATAACACTGTCTTCTCCGTTGAACACCTCTCTCTGAACACACCTGCACAGGTCAACACTTCTTTCACTACTGTTGGCTACTGCAACGGAATATTCCTCCTTCAAGAAACTATAAATGGGTTTAGCTCATCCACACCTTCAACGGCGGTGGGGGGTATGTCAACTGTGCGGTTAAGAATATCCAATATTTGCACAGTCACGCTGGTTACCGGTTTTGGGTCTTGCGGGAGACCTCGAGACGACTTGCTTAAGACGAGCTTGTAACGATGACTGAGCGGCTCTAGCGTGATGTACCGGGTCCTAAGTCATGCGCGACGCACCACCTTTCACTGAGCTGAGCCGAGGTTGAATACAGGCGAGCGACAGACAACTGAATGCCTTCACTCAATGAAAAGAAGAGAGAGAACATTCCCATAACGAGAAACAGCTGATTGCTCTCTTGGGTGAGATATGGCTGAGCTTGAGGATGGATCCATTGAGTGATAAAAGCATAACTTGTATAGAATGAGCGAGGCAACTGATAGACGGTACACTCAAAAAAATGCACACGTTGAAGTTACGTGAAAAGTTATGTGGTATTTTTCCACTACAGTTTTCACGTAACTTCTACGAGGCGGCCCTAGTAGAAACGAAATTTGCTTGGCCAGATTCTTTCACGTCGTTTCTACGTGCTTAACACGTAAATGCTAAATGTATCAGCTGGTATACTCTACATGAACGTTCTAGTAATTGTTATATGAATTTTCTAGTACTAATAAGGATTAATTTCAGCTTATTTTTCTGTTTTTTTTAAAAAAAGAAGAACCAAAAATGCAGTTTAACTTCAACACTCAATGTTTATTTGAATTCTTCTTACATTCATAAATTATTTAAACTCAAAATTTCGTGATGTCAATTTGAACAACCATTTTGGTTTCCGCTTGACGAATCGAAGTTGGTCACGGATGATCCTTCCGGCGGGGCCAGTGGCTCAAAAGATAGCTGCTCCGGCTAATCAACTTCGCACTGGTGGTAATCCTCGTCCCAGTCACGCTTGCCGACCACGAAGAATTTCGGTCAAAGTTTCCAGATTCTGCCGACCGCGGGGGGACCCGTTTCGAAGTTATGACGTGGCCGCACACCATCAGCTTGTTCTAGCAAACGCTTGGAACACCGAATTTGTTTGAGACGACGAGAGGGTGGCCGCAAAGCACCTGGCGTATTTGCACTTCTCCGGGCACTCCCGGCAAAGGTTCACGACTCGTTGGCCATGTCATGAGCATTTCCGGTGGCGTCAAGCACCACTTTGGCACGAGCCATGATTGGCATTTTGACGGACGAAATCGACGTCAGGATGATGACCGGGATTGCGCCTGGGATTGCTTTCGAGAGATTCTTGAGGTCACCGCTAATGAAAGCACCGAGAAATAAGATGAGGCTTCTAGAGATCTGCAAAACAAACAAAAAATGAATTCTAATAAAAATATTTCAACTCAATTTTACTAACCGTCTGCTGCCCTCCTTGAAAAAAATGTGAGCGCAATCCGGCAGCATGTCTTCACCGTACGCCAACAATTTTCATACTAAAATAATCACGTAGAAATTTCGGCCGAATGGCGCATTCGAGTCTCGTTGAAGTTACATTTCAAAACACATAAAGGCTACATGAAAAAACCTAGTGGAAAAGTACTATAAGGTTTTTCACGTAACATCAACGTGAAAACATTTTTTTGCCAGTACAATTTCACATTATTTTTACATGTGTCACGTAAAACGAGCGTAGCGAGGGGAAAATCGGGGTTACGTGATTTTTCAAGTAGCATCAACGTGTGGATTATTTTGAGTGTATAATGAAGTGTCAGAGTTAATTAAAAAAATACGGCGTTTAGCTTCATCAAGCTGTCTGAATGATTCCTAATTTCGCTTATTCAAATTGCCAACACGTGCCAGGTAAATGGAAGGCTTATAACCGTTTCAACTTGAGGTGTTTTTTTATGACTCGGCCAATATTGTTTTATATAAATGTGGCTTTTACTTAAAATTATTTACATGCAGGGTGACACACCTACAGGGTGTCAACCAAGCCCTAACTTCTACTGGTGACCTTTTAAAGCGTTGGTGTCTTAGGAAAAGTTGTTTAACTACTTATTCCAAGAAATGTTGACATGGTTGGAAGACAGGGTGGCACATCTACAGGGTGTCAACCCATTTCTAGCGTCTATTTAAGACCTTTTTGATCACTGTAAAAGGGTACAAATCGCAAATTAGGCCTGTCACGCAATAGGTGGCTGAACAAAAATTCGTAAAAAGTTAGTTTTTCACATAAAATTTCCTGGGAAATCGATTGCGCATGATCAAAAACAGTTTCCGATCTTGCAAATTTAATTTTTCATAAAAAATGATGGTTAAAAATTTTAAGTACAAGATTTTTTCTACAAAAATCACTGTTTAAAAAAATCATAACTCGTCGGACAAATGTTCAAACTACAAACTTCTGAATGGCTTAACATTCCAACGCCCAAGGTTGCAACGGTAACTTCAACTCAATGGTTCTCGGTCATAACTCAACTCAACCAATCAAGATGATTCTTCTTTCCAGTGATTTGTTAGGATGTTTGGATAATTTTAGAACTTTGCAGAACATAATTTGATCAAATCTGTAATTTTTGCGATCAAAAACATCGTTTCAACTTGTTTTTTTCAAAATCGCCAAAAAATTCGCTAAGGCAGTCGTTTTAAAAAAGGTGGAACTATGTTTTCGGTCGCAGAAGTTTCAGATTTGTTCAAATCAAGTTCTGCAAAATTTTAGGATCATCTAGACATTCTTACAAATCACTGGAAACAAGAAGTGTTAAAAAAGGAGCAATTTGGCGGAAGACACCAAATCAATAAAAAAAATCTTGAAAAGTTACAGATTTTTTTTTATATTTACGTACCATTTTTGTATGAACAGCTGCCAAAATTGTATGGGTGAACCAATAACACAAAATGGCTTCTTTGGTGATAGGAAAGGCCTCCACAAAGTTTGAGCCAAATAAAAAAAAAATGGTCGAAATCGCCCGATTTTGTAGAGATTGATCCAATATCCTGAACATTTTTACAGAATAAATTCCATTATTCAGCTTCCTTTCATTTTATGGAGCAATTTACAGAAAAAATACAACTGATCGGAGAGTTGCCAAACTAGCTTCTTAACTTTAATACCGTGTTTTCAATCATTTGCAATCGATTTCCAAGGAAATTTTATGTGAAAAACTGAATTTTTACGAATTTTTGTTCAGCCTATTTTGCGTGGCAGTACTAACTACAGGTCTTAAATAGAAGCTATAAATGGGTTGACACCCTGTAGATGTGCCACCCTGTCTTCCAACCATGTCAACATTTCTTGGAATAAGTAGTTAAACAACTTTTCCTAAGACACCAACGCTTTAAAAGGTCACCAGTAGAAGTTAGGGCTTGGTTGACACCCTATAGGTGTGTCACCCTGCATGTCAATAATTTTAAATAAAAGCCACATTTATAAACAACGTTATTACGTTAAAAAATAAGATTTCAAAATATCTTCCAATGTACTGGCAGTGTTGGCAAGAATAGTAGTTTATGCAACAAGTAGCAAAAAGAGGATTTTTTCAGTACGAGTCGTACATTTATCCAACGAGGTTCACCGGGTTGGATAAATACGAAGAGTGCTGAAAAAATCAAGTTTTGCAACGAGTTCCATACAACATTTTTCATGTATTTTGTCAATAAATCGTTTAATTCAAAAAAATGTTGAAAATATTTCTAAACAAGTCCTGAAAAGTTCAACTTTTCAGCACCCATTTCAGCATTTATTTTGAAAAGTGTTGCTATTCGATTCTGTTATTTTTGGTACAGAAAAGTAGGCTATTTCGTCGTTCAAGAATGACAGGAAAATTAAGTAGGGGAGAGTGGGGAGACTTGATCTCCTTTTTTTTGTATCGCACATAACTCTGTCAATTTCTTACAAAACTATGATCTTTTTGCATGAATTGAAAGCTTAAACATTCAACTATGTTTGGCTGATAAGGGTATTTCATCAGATAAACTCTTAGAATAATGCCAAGCGTTTTATAAAAATATTTTAAACCGGCATTTTCAAAATGTTGGGAGTAGTTTGATCCCCCTTTCAACATTTTGAAGAAATCTGAAGCAAAATGTTTCTTATTAATCCAAACTTTTAATTTTCTATAAGATACAGCAATTTCACATTAAACCTGTACGTTTGTGTTCAAAATATAACATGTTTAGCATGTGAAATATTTAAAAACTTAAAATTTTCTTTTTTAGACCAAAATTGAGCATGTTTACAAAAGCTGGTAATTTTTGTTTACAAAACTTTTGAAAAATGGTTCAAACTGCAGTTAGTTATGTACAACTATACTAAAGGAAACTATGTACGAAAACCCAGCCCAACTATTTAATCTTGAGGCTGATTCCAGTGACTGTAAAAATGCAGGGATCAAGTCTCCCTAAACGCACTTTTTTAAACAACTGATTGTAAAAATAGTATGACGATAAATTTAACGTCAAATGCGTAAGGGTTTTAGAGTTGATATGTTTATCAAACAATTCATGTATAAAAATATTTTTTTGAATAAATTTTGAGTGTTTTCTATACTTATCAAAACAAAGAAAAAAGATCTCTTGGAAGTTTTTTGCAGCACTTCTTCGAAAAATGTGTCTGAGTTACAAACATTATTTATTTTTTTTTCTTTGTTTTCTATAATGAATTTTAGTCAATTTCGCACAACTTTCTAGAACAAAGCTAATTGTTTTACCCACATGCTGACGAGATACAGGCTTGGGATCAAGTCTCCCCGGGGATCAAGTTTCCCCACTCTCCCCTAGTTTCACGACGGAATTGCAAAAATATAATTTTCAGCACTTATTTTGAAATGCCTCTTTTAAAAACTCTGTATCTTTTTCCAGAAGCAAGATAGGACCATACTTTCTTCGGGAAAGTTTTAGAGGATATTCAGGACTATACTCCTACGGTGTTAGTTTTTAAATTGAGTGAAAAATGAAAATTATTAAAATCAAAATGTAAAAAAGAGGGTTTTCCCATACAAATTTCCATACAAATTTGAATCGCTTTGCGGAAAGCCGGGTCAAATCCAATCGCTCCCAAATTGGGGGTTGTTGGGGGCCCAAATGGGACCGGAAAATGCCTGTTCTGATTGAATCAGTCCATTTTAAAATTTTCCCATACAATTTCAAGCCACCCTAATAAGAACAAATAACACACCAAACCAAGCCTACTCCGGTGGAATCGCTGGCTGGGTGCTGAATAGAGGTTCGCAAAGCGGCCTCAATTTAGAACTATCAAAGCGGAACCAATTTACTGTTTGTAAAATGCTCCCAAGAGGTAGCTTTATTTATTCAATAATTTATTTTGTCTGGAATTAAAAAAGTCGATGGCGTCAAACTTTTGAAGTATTCGAAGTCAATTAATCTTAAGAAGAGTGTTGAAATCGAGATTGGCAGAATTCGTCACTAACATTTCAGAAAGCGCATTTTGAAATTTGAACGACGATTAATAAAGAAAAATCTTACTCCGATATTATCACTGCGCTCGAAAGACTTATCCACCCATTATGGTTCACTCACGGACGAACGGACATGACACCAGGAACAAATTTTCTTCAAATTTCTGAAGCAATTTATCACTTGCGCCATCTACACTCAACACTGAAAAAAACCAACATAGCAAACTTAAATGTTTTTTCACGTGAACTTCTCCAAAAACCAACACGATAACTTCACGTGCTTTTCCTTTGACTCTCACATGCTTTACAGGTCAAATGAATGTGAAAATCATTCAGCTCCAGCTGATCGTTGGCAAAAAAGAATTCACTCATTTTTCGCATTGTTTTCACGTGAGCTACAAATGAATTTCATTTAGATTTGCCCCAATCGGCTTGTCTTTTGGTTTTGAAGTGAAAGTCACGTGAGATTCAAATGAATTGGACTTTGATTTGCCCCAATCGACTTGTTCTTTGATTTTGAAGTGAAATTCACGTTAGAAACACATGTGTTGGTATCGAAAGCTGAGCCTCGAGAAATAGCCAATCAGTTGATAAAACAAGATGGCAATTTTCAAGAGCTCAAAGCTCGAGCTCTCAGTTTTAAATTAAGTTTATTGCAATTAGATTGCAACTTGAATGAAATTGAAAAATAACTGATCATGAACTGTGGTAAGCATTAACAAAACTATAATTTATATTAATTCCATTATGTTAACCCCATGTTCTGTCACTTTTACAGGCAATCATGATTCGGCAGCCTCAAGGGCAGCCTTCAAAATACTTTCTGGATGCCGATGTGAAATCCTCCGAACATTTTAGCTGTCCGGGGGCCTCACCGGATTTTGCAGGAAGATGTGACCTTTGTTGGGCGGATAAACATCAACAAAAATCTCTGTGTAAGATTCGCGTGTGCAAAATGTTGTGATGTGAAAAATAAGTGTTGTATATATTTGAAGAAAATAGAAAATAAAAATAAATATATAAGAAATAAAAATTTAAAAATAATATTTATTTCTATAATTTTTGATTAAATCTAACGAACAAATCACTTGAAAATCAATGGAATTTCATTTGGCACTCACAAGAGCTTCATTGCATATTCAAGTGAGTAGTCACGTTAATTTCACGTGTTTTTCATTTGAATTTAACGCGTCGCCCGATGGATTCTTTTGAAGTGATTTACACATGAGATTCACATGTTAAATCGTATGGGACGGATTCATGTGGAAAACATGTGATAATTCTATGTGCCTTTCTTTCAGTGAAGTTGTCGAAGTAGCATTGCGCGATTACGCATGATTTCTCAAAATGTCTTATGCAATAATTAATTAAAACATAAAGCATTGGTATTGTACTACACAGAAAAAAATATGTAAATTTCCACTTAATGTAAACCATGTTTTCAATGTAAACTTGCTTGATGTAAAACCCAAATTCTATGTAAAAATCTAAAACACATGTAAAAAGCAAATATGTAAAATCAAATTGCATGTAAATTTTGAATCTCATGTAAATTTGTTTGGTTTTGCAATAATATCAAGCAAAACATTGTAAAACGTCCCATCTCATTTTTCAAAACATTGAGAAAAACGAGGATGAAATCTGCGGTTGGTTTTTCAATTCCTATTTCGAACATAATTGGCCAAATGCGATTATTATTTAAGTAAAATGCGTGAAACTAGATGTGTTATGCATTCCCACATTCAATTTAATGCAAAAATGTAATTATTCCTGTAAAATTGATGAAAAAATAACATAGGCCTAAAAAAAGTTATCAATATGCGGGATCAGATTAAGCCCTTTGCGTTTTAGACCCTTTGTAAACATTGGCGTGTTTCATTTTCCATTTGGGCCTTATGTCAAACGGCCAAACACGACGGCAGGATTTGTTTTTGTTATTGTTTTGTTTTTTGGCCTCGTAGGCCAATCCAAAACAAATCACGCTTTCGTGTTTGGCCTTTTGAATCAAAAAATTATTTTTGCTCGTTTTTGTTAATTTAACAGTTAATATCGAGTTTTTTTATTACATTTTTTGTTGTACGTCGAGTATTACTGCATTCCAAATGGTAAGTTCAAACTTTTAGTGATTTAAAGTGAATAATAAAGTTCTTATTTTGCAGGAAAGTTCGTGATACTTAGATGGCTAAAAAAGCCCACAAACTTGGATAATAATGGCCAGTAGGTGCTCCAGGAAAAAATGTGAGTACATTTGTGAAAGGAATAACGTCCTACGATGCCGACGGAGACAATTGTTGCATTCCGTTTTCGGAGACGTGGAGACCAAGCCGCCAAATCGCATGACTATCTCCGTCGAACCCAAGGTCGAACCTGTCGACTGGTCGATGGCACCAACGGCTTGACCGGCTACAACCAGGAGAAAAGGAGTAATCAGTGCGAATGTACTTATCAACGGGGAGATTCATCGGAACTAGTGACATGGAATAGCAAAGAAATTGTATTGTGTAATAAATTTATGTAAATGGTTCGTGTTTTGAGTTTATTTACAAACCAGAAAAGACTAGAATCATAATGATGCACTTCTTTAGGGAGTGTAGGAATTTTCCAGAAATACTTACTTACTTATGCTTCCTGCTCCCCAGTGGAGCATAGGGCCGCGTTGAAGGATTTCCACTGTTGACGATTCTCTGCTTTCGCCTTCACTTGGCGCCAGCTTAACGTCCCAAATACTGGGAATATTTATTTTGAATAAATCTCTGTAAGTGGAAAGATGAACTCGTTGATTGGAGCCGTCGCAGATGGTGTTAGAACGTGGAGGATTTGTCAGTCGTCCGGATCAGTCGAGAGCACTCCGGTTGAGTTCACCAAAAGGCGAAGAACACGTGTCGGTGTTTGATTATGCAACGGTGCTGACTTGTACCCAAGCTTGTACCGACCGCCGCTGCTTCCGGTAGCAGATTTCCCTCAAATGCTGCCTTTATCGGTTCTTCGCCAACACCCGTCGTCGGAGCAGTCATAGCCACCTGAGTTTATGATCGCGTTCGAGGCCAGCATATTCTTGTTTCGAACACTAACGCATCCGCCGCTCCGGATCGATGTTCCGGCGACGTAGTGTTGGTGCTCGTGTCGTCGGCCTTGCTCATGTAGCCACTACCGTAATCGTTCGTAGCGCTTGATACCATTCGGATTGTTTCGGACGTCGCCGGTTGGGCTTATTCGTGGCGTAGTCGTTGGCTGAGTTAGGTTCACTTGGTGCACGTCGTTGCTGCCGAAGCGGGGCGTCTGGTTGTTTCCCGTTGTTCACGTGCGCCCGCAGGTTTTCCACCGTAAAAGAGATGAAGAAACGGGGACAGTCAGAATTGTGGTGCTGCTGGGTTTTGGGATCTAAAAGAGACATATAATGACAACATTTGAATTTGTATTCATTATTGTATTGGAATCTGCTCTTTCAAAATTGTCCACTCACCCGAAGCCATGAAGAAATAGAACGCGCCATGTTATTCCCGCCAGCGCTGGCAGGAGTTTCAAGCGGGCGCGCGAACTGTTCGGAATTCCGTTGTTCACGTTGACTAGATTGATCCTCGGGTTGATCAGATCGTCTTTTTCGATACAGCCGGAAGTAGATATCTGTCCCGTGGCCTTGCACTGCATCGCTACTCCGTTCTGTCCCGGAAGCTTGCTGTTTCGCAGTAATTCAAAACAAAGGGCCATTCTTTGTTTCGGTGTTTGTTTTGAAACAAATTGTTTTTGTCCCTGGGTCAAACACGATTTCAAAACAAAACAACCCAGTTTCTACATTGGCCCTTAGAACCAAAGGGTCTATGAGGATTTTGAATACAAACAAAATATCATTGACATCGGCCTTTGGTAAAATATATGTTTTTTCATAGAAAAATCATATTTTTCATACTTATCTCAATATGTAGCGATAGTTTAACACCTTAAGAACCGTTTGCAGGAAAAATGTGTTTTGTTTACATTTTTGACTTTGGACCTTTTACATTGTTTTGCTTGATATGATGAATCTACACTATGTAAATATCAACATAATGTAAAAGTGACTCAATGTAAAATCATTCAACATGTAAATTTAGAAGCAAATAATGACTGTTTAGATTGACAGCACAAACAAAAACAAAACAGTTCAATTTGAAAGTGCTTTGCGTTCGGTCGCGCAAGCTGAATGGAACTAAAAAAAATATCGTGCTGATGTGATCAAATTACGAATGCATTTACAATGCAGGCAACAGCAGCGATTCCGCGGGTGTCCACAAACCGGGTTAAGCACACTAACGGAAATCGTCGCAGAAAATTCTCACCGCTAAGGTTCAGCAGATTCTGGCCAAAAGGACAAAACAGTGTGGCCTCCTAAATTTTTCCGGCATCCGACGCGGTGCTGTCTTGTCTTGGCTTTGTTCGGCGGGAACTTCCAAGCAGATTTTGAACGAAATGTTCCTGAAGAATTCATGTTTCGTCTTTCGCAGCTGGACCAACGTGCCTGCCTCAGCCCTGTAAAATCGAGATTCCTTTTTAAATTTCTTGTTTTTGTACGTTTTTTTTAATTTACTTTGACTTAATAATTTGCTTCAATTTGTTAGGAAATCAGTCGGTTTTGAGACGTGACAGATAAAAGTAAACAAATTTTGCACGGTGCAAGGGCATCAGAGATTTACATGCATGAATAAAAAAAACACGTTTAATGAAAACAAAGCATTGAATTCAGTGTTTGATCTTGCATTTTCCCATTTTAAATAAGTATAATTGCGTGACCGTGCAATAATTCTCCTGATTCTCTCGCACCGTGTACTGTTTTGATTTTTCCGACGATCATTCCGTCAGAATGATTGGTTCGCGGGTGCATCAGTGCTTGGTGCAGTGTTTTGATTTTCGCCGAAAATTCTGGCCTTGTTGGTTTTTCCGAAAGAAAAGCCTGATCTGTTGAGACCGTGCTTTGAGCCCTACTGGCATCGTGTTTGTGACTGCCGGAACCGTCTTGTCTGACACGTGTAAGTAGAAATATTTTTTTCACTTGGCATCAAGCTTAAAATAATTATAATTTGCAGAGCTCGACATTGATACTGGTGGATAACGCTTTTGTGTGCAGTAGTCTCCAGTTGGACTGAATCAACTGCGGATCAGACTGACGGACGGAACCGATTCGGAAGAGGCTCCTTAGAAGTAAGCTTATTTTGTTCTCACACCGTGTTTGCAGCAGAGATGATGAGAGGGAAAATGTAAGACAGAACGGTTTCAGCTTGTTTGAATTTAAATTGACTATTTTGGTTTACTTTTCAGCTGACCATTTGGATGTGTGTGAAAACGAGTAGCAGCAGTACGTCGAGTACTAGTGGCAGCCGGGACTGGGAAGTGACCGAGACTACCGAGGAGCTGACATTAGAACGCGAATGTTAAGGAGGCTGGTAAAAACGAGGACTCGCTCCTGCAGATTTTTGGCGTACACGTGAACATTCAATTCACGCTGGTCAAGGTAAGAAGGTAAAGATCATGAGTTAAGGCTAGGTTGTAAAGAAGTCTCTTTTAATTCAGGTTAACCGGTACACTACGAGACATTACCGAGCGTATTACAGTGGATCAATTTCAATCACAAGCTTCTCTACTGTTATAAGACTTGGAGATGGATATCAAGAAGCGGCACCAAGCGTCTTATGGAAGCGGTGAGTAGCAGATTCAACTGAGCTGCACCATGGGCACATCGAGAGTGCTGATCTTTTGTCAGCTGATGACAACATTGACATTAATCACTATCAAGTAAGTTTGCAGCCTTATTAATTAAATTTAGCATTTTTAGCATCATCAAAATCTCACTATTTTGCTTTCTTGAATGAGCAAGTTTTAGAATGCATTCCATTTTTAAGATTGTTCCACTTAATCTTCAGAATATTGTGAAATTTTTGACTAAAAACTATAGCAAACCAAAAAAACTTGTTTCTAAGTATAATATGATATTGCTCCGTTAAATCTACTCAACGAGTAAAGTTGGCTCGATGTTTCTAACTGGTTATTTAATCATAGAAATAATAAGCTTGCCTCTCACCCAGTTGGATTGGGTTCGATCCCAGACGGTCCCGGTGGCATTTTTCGAGACGAAATTTGTCTGATCACGCCTTCCGTCGGACGGGGAAGCTAATGTTGGTCCCGGACTAACCTAAGGGTTAGGTCGTTAGCTCAGTCCAGCTGTAGGAGTCGTCTCCCTGGGTCCTGTCTCGGTGGAGTCGCTGGTAGCCTGTTGGACTAGCAATCCAAAGGTCGTCAGTTCGAAAGGTTTTGGGTGACTCGCCACACATAACCTTCGGACGCCTAGAAATGAGCAGAAACTTGCAACAGAGCCCACAAAAGACCCGGGGTTCGTTAAAGTGGATTGCTTTGCTTTGCAGTTCGAATCCCGGAGTGGATGGAAGCTAAAGTGTAAAAAGAGGTTTGCAATTGCCTCAACAATCAAGCCTAGTTTCGAGTAGGAATCTCGCAATCGAGAATCGAATAATTTGATTTTTTGATAAGCCTTTTCGCTAATTACAAATTTTATCTCAATGTGGATGTGTAATTTTATTCATATTGGTCCGTTGAATCTGGAATCTGGAACGGATTCTAGATTCAGCGGAGCAAAAAAAAATTGTGTTCGTGTAGATTTACATCGGATTCATTGGAAATTTACACGATTTCAAATAATTTCGATTGGCATATTTACAATAAAAGTCATGTAAATTTCCAATGAAGTTGATGTAAATATACATCATTTATCATGATACCTTTTGGTACAGGATAAGTAATGTAAATTTACAGAAATATTTTTTTCTGTGTAGAAACAGTTTTTGGGCATTAATTTTGTCTTTATGATTCTATGCAAATTATCATGGTTACTGAAATTGCCGAAAAATTGATAGAAATTGTATTTTTAATATAAAATCATACGACAATTTCAAAAAGTGCACATGATTTTGCATCACCAGTTGGCTTTGTTTACGTTTAAGACCACGTTGCGCAAAGCTTTTGACATAAGCGATCTCGCATGCGCAGGTTTTCGCCAAGAAGAAGTAAAAGAAAACCTGCTTCACTTTTTGAAACCCCGTGTGATGTCCGTTCGTCCGTGGTTCACTTAATTCCACCCACTTCTGACGCAATTTTTCGTCACGTGGAAACCAAAAAGGTCTCTTTTGGCCGCCCATCTTTTAATCTATGAACAAAACACGCGCGAAGCACTTAATTTCTGAGCGAATGGCGCCATATTGGCCGCCATCTTGAAATTATTGATTGACTTAAGAGTATTCTGAGTGTCATATTCGTGTTCAGCGACCTCAAATTAGTTAGATCTGAGTGGTTGATATCAAATTTTAATGCTTTCTTGTTGATTTCGCCATTGTGTGTTCCCTAAAACGAGTGCCTAAAAAGAGTTGCATCGACGAATTTAGTCGGTATTACTAGCAGGTTAGTCAGATCAAGTTCTTGTTTAAGATGAATATTGAAATCCTACCGGTTCGAATGCTGCAAGAACGATCAAGATTGGTTGAAATGGAGCCAAATGCGAGCGAGTTGAATTTAGCGAAGCAACTGTTTCGGAGGCTTGATCGTCCGTGTAAGTGAAATAAGCCTTGGACGGAGGAGTGTTAAGAACTAGGTTAAGAAGGTCTCCTGACACAAATTGAATTTCACCTTCTTTAAAGAAGGGAAAACTGCCTTGACTTGTGATAACGGATAACAGAAGTTGAATTTTCGATTTAAAGTTTTTTTTTGTATTCATTCTAGTTTCCATAAGGAAAAGCTCTCTTGACTAGTGATAACAAATTTAAAAGGGAAGGGAAAACTCTCCTCCTTCAGCTTCATGAAGCACTCGGGCGTAATATTTCAATCTTTATTTATCAAATCACGATCGAGATTTCTCGATCCAAATATTACGATCGTAAATTGTCAATGTCGTAACTCGTAAATTGTCAAGTCAATAAAACAAAGCTTCAAAAATGTCATAAATTAAAAACATTTTTTAAATTCTCAAAAAAATTCAAAAAAATTAAAATCTAAAAAATTAAATTTAAAAATCAAAATTAAAGAGAAAAGAAATTATTAAAATTTTGAAATTTGAAACGAAAACAAAAATTATGAAATTTATAATTTTAAATTATGGAAATTTTGGAAATAAAATAAATAAAAATGAAGAGTATTTTTTTTAAACAGTTAAAAACATTTCAGATTCTTTCTGAGTCCTAACGATATTTGCTTATTTGGGTGGATGATTCCCGTGAAAGTTAGAAAATACTACTTTTTATGTTTGCTGTTCTCATTTTCAATAATAATGTTGAATTTGTTACAGATTACATTTTTTTTTGCCTTTTGATTTTAAATTTAGTTTTTGATAAGTGAGATGAAAACCTTAAAAAATAATTTTTATTTGCTAAACTGCCGTTCTACGCATAATTGTCCCATGTCATTTTTGGGCGATTCTGAATTTTTATCATTTTTAAGCTTAATTTTACGTATATTTTCAGAAAAACACATAAAATCTAATACATTGTTCATGCAAATCATTGAAAACAACACCAAGTCTGTTTGTCCCATCGTTGAACTTCTACGCATAAGTGTCCCACCAAGTATTTTCTATCACAAAATTTAAGAAGCATTTCATCTTGTGTACCTGTTTAGCTGTAAGAGGATTACAAATAAGGGTGATAAAATGTTAACCGGGGTGATAAGGGACATACAGGGCGAATAGGGACCCACGGGACAATTATGCGTAGAAACACAGAAATCGATCGAAAAATTTCAATCGCGTTTTTCTCAGTTGCCCTTTTTTGAACATGGGAAAATTATGCGACAGTAAATGTCGCAGAAAATTCAAATTATTTTACTCTTTTTGGCTGGACAAGATTGTTAAATCTTGCTTTGATATGAAATTCAATAAAATGATAAAACAGAAGCAAATGCGCGAAAACTTTTTAGCAGTGAAGCAGTTCTGTAAATGAGAATACGCATGCCCTACATTTTGTTTCAAAAAATATATAGAGCTCATCCATAAAACAGGTTGGAACTTTTTTGAAAATTTGGAGGATTTTTTTGTCACGTTCAAATTTAGTGTAGTTTTTTTAGTTTATCGAAGAATAACACATAATTACGCATAAAAAGTAGTTTTCGTGATTTAAACATTTAATTTTCAGAGTTATTTTAACTTTTTTCACGTTCCGCGAAATTTGCGTGAAATTCGGTGTTTTGAAATTGAGGTCCCCGTGAAATTTGCAATTTTCGAGCGTAAAAAATCACTAAGCCTAGTGATCAGGGACAAAAGTTACCCCTTAAGACAAAGTTTCACGCAAACCGAAGAGGGGTTGGGGTAACTTTTTCCGATTTCGTGTGAGTTGGTAGACATGTCTATACCACAGTTTGGTCTGCTTTTCTGTGTCTTTTTTAAGATTCACCAGACCAACCTTGCGTTTAACCACTCCTATACTCCATTGAATGTTACACTCCAACCAATTGTTCGTTTTTCTCTTATCACCACTCATCCACTCGCGATGCTCGACTCAACAGGAAGCATAAATCGAATTATGACAAACTGATTGAAGCGCTCATCGAAGTGGAAAATTGCTTCAGATGGGACACTTTTTCCTTCCCCCATCGTGGATATCGCTTAACTTCAGTTGCCATCGGAATGTCTGCCCAGCCGAACGTTGTTTCCTTCGAGCAGCTTGACAAGGACTTTCAAAGCATCTTGGAATCCGTTGAACAGTTGAACCTCCCGAAAGTAGATGTTTACAGCATATTTGCACCTCTTAGGTGGCATTTGTTTAAAAGGAAATGGATTAAACGGTTGAAATGGTGGCTTTTGCTTGCGGTTTTGATGTTGGCGATTTATTACGTGCCAATTTTAAACTGGAACGCTTCGGCAGTGGGAAGACTTGTGATGGTTCAGGTTCTACCGTTCTGGGATTGGAGACCGCTGCACAACGAAAAATGCTTGGTGAAGCCATTTTTTAGTTCAAAAGTTGAAAGTCGCAGTGAATCTCGGTTTGAAAATTCCCCTTTCTTCGAGGAGTGTGCAGTTTGTGAAAATATTGGTAAGTTTGTTGAACATTATATCAAAGACAAACTAATGAGTATTATTTTACAGAATCCATTTCAAGACACGATAAAGTTTCTTATGATTTCCTGTACGAGAAACATTTGCTGAGAAGTTTACCGGTGGTAATAACAGATTCACATCGACACTGGAAGGACAGATCATGGGAAAATATGTCAAATTTCTTGGAATCAATCGAGCCTCTTCTCCTCAACAACCCTTGTAATGTGCAAACCAACTTGATTCTGGACCAAGCACAAAGAAAGGACAACAAATACGCAAACTTACTCGACATCCTGTTCTCATCCACTAGCAACGATTCGTGGTTTCTTCACTTAAGAAACTGTCAGCTTAAAACGGTCAAAAGCACCAGACTTCTGTTTGAAAGGCCGTACTTTTATGCGCCCCACCTGGAAATGCCCTATACCACGTGGCTGTTACTCTCAAGCCAATACCACTCAAAAGGTACGAAATCACTAAAAATGGACGGATTGGTCATCGTGATGCAGTTGAAGGAAACGCTCAAAGTGAGGCTGGTGCCGAAAGGGGAGTGTTTTGAGGTTTGCAGTGTGCTGGATGTGGAGCTGAGCGATGGAGAAGCATTGCTGTTTTCGACAAATCTGTGGAAATTTGAGTACAAGCCGTTTATGGTGAATGGTACCGCGATTACATTCATTACGGAAACGTATGTAAATTAACGATAATTAATATGAATTCTGTGTCGATACTTACTTCTTACAATTAGGGGGAGAGGGGGTAATATGCACCCCCTAAGGAAAAACTGTGATTTCTCAACCATTACAGCATTACTGTGGAAGAATTTTGTTCGATGTTCTAAAACAACTATTATTCTTCGTCATCCATATGAAAAAAGTCTTTAAAAACCTCAAAATTGTTCGAAAATATCAAATTTCTAAAAACATTTTCGATTCATTTCAAACAACCAAGCGGGGCAATATGCACCGCAACATTGGGGCAAAATGCACTAAAACAACAGGGCAAAATGCACCACAACATGGGGCAAAATGCACCGGGTACAAGCAGTTTTCACTAGTCACCACTAGATGACACCGCTGTTTTTACAAAGGAGCTTCACAGCGGTGCATTTTCCCCGACCACGTTTTTTGCAGAAAATTTAATAAAAAATGCATTTTTTTATGTTTTTGGACTCATCTATCTACAGAATTGTGAAGATTATGGCAAAAACTATACACCTCAACACTTACAATAACAATAAATGCTTTTTATATTGTCCAAAAATCATAATGAAAGTTCAATGAAAATTAGATGAAAACACAACATTTTAAAGTTTTGCAAATAACTTAAGATGTTTTTATACTACGATGCTCAAATTGTTCCAGCATGTTTTAGCAACGTTAAGCTTCCAATTTCTATGATTTTTCCCCGTAAATTCTTCCAAATACCGAGAAAAGCAGGGGGTGCATTTTGCCCCGGGGGTGCATATTACCCCCTCTCCCCCTATTTTAAAAGCCGATGACGCAATAATTTCAATTGTTACAACAAACGTTGTTTGTAAACAATCAATAATCTCTATCATGACTATGGTTTCCCTGATTGATATAGTGTCACCATCAGCAATGGACGGACATCATTACGTGCCATGTCTACAAGGTTTTCAGCTCAGTTACGCCTGTAGTGATTCTATTAATGGTGTCGAACTGTGTTCTGCAACTTGTGCATGAAGAACTTGTAGAAGATACCAATGTCAGCATTTCTTCAGTATATTATAGACTTTTGAATAGAAAGTGAAAGTAGTTATGTGTGTTTACACACACGATTAAGATTCTAGTCAGAAACTTCTGTACTGTACTGTTTTAGTTTTTACCGCAGTTTATGTTGTCTAGTTTTCCCACTCTACGTTACTTGTAAACACACACATATTTGAACTCACAGAACACAAACAGATGGAAAAGGGTCAGTGAACTTGTCCTGACCGCTCAGTTTTTTGAGGGAAAACATCACAAGATCAGTCCCATTCCTTGACAGACCTCAGAACAGGTCAGAACAGTTCCGTTCAGTACAGTAACTGCTAAATACAGTATAGTTTAACAGCAAATAAACAGTGTTTGCAATAAATAGTTTGTTTTGTACCGCGAGAACTTTTGTTTGTAATTACCGAGAAAGAAAGTGCGACAGGATCAAACAGACGCTCTTATGTGCGCAATCAATGTGGTAAACATAACCGAAATTGTGGTCAATAACGTAGTTTATTACTTTATTTCATACCGGATGCTATTAAAAATCAAATTGTGTGTCTCTAGTATTGCTCTCAATTATGAGGTAGTTTAGGTACTAGAATTTCATTTGTGTTTGAAAAGCTCATTTTCGTAGAAAATTTGATGTATACTTGAAGTTTACGTTCGTGTTGGGTAAGTACATTCGATGGCTTATTTTATGTACCGTCAGTGGGGGTGACATTGGGTCTGGGGGGTGAGATTGGGTCAAAGTGATTTTTTACGGATTTCACCATTTATCAGATTCTTTTCAATTAAACTGAATTCGGTTTAAAGGGTTGTGTGGGGGACATCTTAAGATAACTTCGCTGAAAAAATCTCGTTCCTAGAGCAAATCCTGTTATTTTGACAGCTGTCTAAAGTTGAGGTACGTTTTTGGCCAAAAATGACCTCTTGAAAAATCATTTTTCTAAAAAAATTATTGGGATTGCTCAAAAACTACCCAAATGTTTGAAAATCTCCACTTCAAACATTGTAGCATGTCAATACGATTCCCTCGAACAAGAAACACTGTTGGATGACTTGTTTTTACCATATCGTTGCATTTGAGCATCATTTTAGTTTCATTTGACCCAATGTCACCCCCTCTAAGGGGTGAGATTGGGTCAATTTTCAAACTATTGGCATTTAAGGTAGTGTTCATCAAAATCCACCATATTTTGGGAAAATGTTAGTAAACTATCTAAGAACAAATCTATGTTGGAAGATTTTAGATGTTATTTAAATTGTTTTTGTTATTAAGTAATTACGAGAGGTGTATCGTTTTTTGACCCATAGTCACCCCCAATGACAGTATTCTAGATCGTTTCAGCGTTTTTGAAGTGCACATCTTTGAATCTTGAGAACATTTTTTGAAAATGCTCGAAAATTAAAACCTAGGACTTACAGCCCTTCCCTCCATTAACCATTTTTAAGCTGAGCAAATAGCTTTTTGCGTTAGAGGGTTCAAAGCTCCCATCAAGTCAGCCAAGAAACCGTACTTGGTTGGTTAAATTGGTGCTCCCATTGGCGCCACCAACCTCAAAAATGTAAACGATATGGCCCTTTTTGACTTATTTACGTTTACAAAAATGCTTATAATTTTGTGACACTTCTTCGAAACCTCTATGTTTTGAAAAAAAAAATGTGAAGAGTTTTTCAATGAAGTTTAAATACTTGACTACTAAACAAAAACGTTCAATAAATTCTCTTTTCAAGTTTTACTTCCTTGCCCTGATATACAGTGCAAACTAACAGGATAGCATTACAATAAATTTACAATTTCAATTGAGTACTTAACAAGCAGTTGCGAAAAATAATTAAAAATAAAAACAATTTTGTCAGACGTCATGTCAAAAAAAATATTTCGTGATTTTTTTTATTTCTGGAGTTTTTTTAGAAGGTCAACACAGCTAAAAAAGTAGTAATCCAGCTGCGTGTAAAAGGCCTTTGTGTAAAATAAATATTGCACTATTTTATGCAATTTTATGTGATTTTACACCCTGAAATATGTAGCTCATCAGTATGGGAAAGCTACTTGACCGAAATGTCTGTGGAAGAATTTTGTTCGATGTTCTAAAACAACTATTATTCTTCGTCATCCATGTGAAAAAAGTCTTAAAAACCCTCAAAATTGTTCGAAAATATCAAATTTCTAAAAACATTTTCGATTCATTTCAAACAACCAAGCGGGGCAATATGCACCGCAACATTGGGGCAAAATGCACTAAAACAACAGGGCAAAATGCACCACAACATGGGGCAAAATGCACCGGGTAAAAGCAGTTTTCACTAGTCACCACTAGATGACACCGCTGTTTTTACAAAGGAGCTTCACAGCGGTGCATTTTGCCCCGACCACGTTTTTTGCAGAAAATTTAATAAAAAATGCATTTTTTTATGTTTTTGGACTCATCTATCTACAGAATTGTGAAGATTATGGCAAAACTATACACCTCAACACTTACAATAACAATAAATGCTTTTATATTGTCCAAAAATCATAATGAAAGTTCAATGAAAATTAGATGAAAACACAACATTTTAAAGTTTTGCAAATAACTTAAGATGTTTTTATACTACGATGCTCAAATTGTTCCAGCATGTTTTAGCAACGTTAAGCTTCCAATTTCTATGATTTTTTCCCCGTAAATTCTTCCAAATACCGAGAAAAGCAGGGGGTGCATTTTGCCCCGGGGGTGCATATTACCCCCTCTCCCCCTACTGGGTGTGAATCCTGTCAGTTGCAACTTTTTTTTTGTATTTGCAAAAAAATACATGCAGTGTGTAATATTAAGTGTTTATTTTGACGAAGGTGATGTGCATGCTTTTGCATGCGATTTTACCATCGGATTTTTTGCAGTGCCATAATCCAAATTTCCAGTTTTTGCTTTTTGGGTATTTTTGAAACCGCCTTGAGTCAGGGGTATTAAAAACACCCAAAAAGCAAAAATTAAAAATTTGGTTTATTGTGCCGTTTTAAAAAAACAAACTCCAGATTTGTAGCTTTATTTGGATGAATTTTTTTCCATATTTTTTTTCTTTTAAAGTCCATCCAGATTGTACTAATTGGGTACGTAAATATATGATTATTTTTTGTCTTTGCTCAGGATTCTTCAGATGGAATGTACTGTTCGAAGTGGTGTCTTCAGCAAAATTGTAGATCATAATTAGGACAATTCAGATAAAATAATTACACTCTAAAAAACAATATCATGTTTTATCCATTTACCACTAAAAGTTGAATCCCCAAAATACTAATCCTTTTTATTTTTATTTTTTTATGAGATTCAAAAAGATATCTTGTATGTATGAGTTGTAACATTGTTTACATTTTAAAATCGACATAAGGAGCCTGTGCGAATGACGTATTAGAGCCATCCATAGTGCATTATGGTGCAAAAACTGGTGATACCTTGAAATTTTTTGAAAAATTTCGAGAATGTGCTAATTTAATTTGATCACAAGTATAATCAAATTTGCTACCTGACAGGTATAGGTAGTACCTATCGAAAATTAGTAAAAGGGTACGTAACTTAGTGCGGGGTGAGATTTACAAAACCGTTGTTTAATCCACCCTTAGGTGGTTGGCGCCTTCCTCACATTTAAAGATTGCTATCCAAAACGCAAAAAGTGCGTAAATAACACTTAAGTGCTTATAACTTTTGATAGGGATGTCAGATTTTCAATGTTTTGGACGCATTGGAAAGCTTTTTGAATACCTATAGGTCGCATGAGAGATCCGGACAACGTTTTCATCAACATATCTGAGATCCGGCTAACACTTAAGTGCTTATAACTTTTGATAGATTTGTGACAGATTTGTAGGTCGCATGAGAGATCCGGACAACGTTTTCATCAACATATCTGAGATCCGGCTAACACTTAAGTGCTTATAACTTTTGATAGATTTGTCAGATCTTTAATGTCTTGGACGCGTTGGAAAGGTCTTTTAAATACCTTTCTGAAAATGTATAGTTTAACGGGTTTTCTTACAAAAACCACCCTTTTTACAATCTTCCGAACTTTTGTTAAAATCGTTTTTCTAGCATAACTTTTGAAGTACTTAACTAAACTGCATAATTTTTAATAGCGACTTATGGGACTCCAAGACGGATCGAATGAGGCCAAAACGGACAAAATCGGTTCAGCCAATGTAGAGATAATCGAGTGACAATTTTTTGATCAACATCCCACCACACACACAAACATTTGCTCAGAATTTGGCCACGTGGTTTATGGATGGCCCACTTATTGTCCAGTTTTCAAAGGTTTCAGTTCTCCCAGTGAAAATTGCAGGAAATTATTTCAGCTTTTCAAATATATTTTTTCGTGGGAGCGTAAAATCTTTTCTTCTCATGATACAAAATTTCATACATTTGCAAGCCCATTTTGTATGGAGACCTGCATTGTACAAATAATGATGCAAAATGACCAAGGAATTCCAGGACAAAGATTCATCTAAAGTATTTTAAGTAAATATTGTAAAATCTGATTAAAATGTAATTATTTGTCTATCTGTAGATTTCAAAAACAACTCAAGTTTTTTTTTCACATTTTTACACATGGATAATTCTCTACCAACTCACACGAAATCGGGAAAAGTTGCCCCGACCCCTCTTCGATTTGCGTGAAACTTTGTCCGTATCACAAATCCGAGGTCCGTATCACAAATCGAAGGTCCGGTCCATATCTCGTGACGGAAGGGCGGCACGACCCCTTCCATTTTTGAACATGCGAAAAAAGAGGTGTTTTTCAATAATTTGCAGCCTGAAACGGTGATGAGATAGAAATTTAATGTACATTTCGAATGTTTATTGACTCAGAAGTGTCATTTTTCATTTAGAACAAAATTTTTCATTTTAAAATTTCGTGCTTTTTCTTACTTTGCGGGGCTATTTTTTAGAGTGTAACAATGTTCTACAAAGTTGTACAACAGACAATTACAAAACTTTTAATATATAGACATAAGGAGTGTGCTTATAAACATCTCGAGTTGTCGATTTTCCGAAAAAAAGTTTTGAAAAAGTTACTTTTTGCGTTTCTCTTTGTTTCGTCGTCCGTGTCTGTCGCGGGTGACCATGAACGGCCATGATCAACGGCGACCAACATTTTCAAAACTATGTTTATATATCAACATTTTTGTAATTGTCTGTTCTACAACTTTGTAGGACATTGTTACACTCTAGAAAATAGCCCTGCAAAGTTAGAAAAAACACGAAATTGTAAAATGAAAAATTTTGTTCTGACCCTTCTGGGTCAATGTAGATTTGAAAAATACATTAAATTTCCCATAAAATGACATATTCCAAAATTTTATACAGTCGAGTAACGGAAAATGGGAGAATTTTTAATGCTTTTTTAGTGTTTGTTTTCGATGAAAAATACGTTTTTCGGAATTCTGAGTACAGAGAAAAGTCCCTTTGACACCAAATTTCTATTTCATCGCCGTTTCAGGCTGCAAATTATTGAAAAACACCTCTTTTTTCGCATGTTCAAAAATGGAAGGGGTCGTACCGCCCCTCCGTCACGAGATATAAAAAAAAGGACTTTGGATTCGTGATCAGTGACAAAAGTTACCCCTTAGGACAAAGTTTCACGCAAATCAAAGAGGGGAACTGCACTTAAGATTTGATGGAGATGCCTGGTATTTCATATAATATTAAAATAATGTAATTTCATGTGACCATTAGCCCATTAGGGTATAATATGGTTGTATGTGAAACAATATTGTCCAAATCTAGTGAGCACAGCTATTTCCGGTTGCTTTTGAATTCCTAAACAACTTCCCAAAGTTTGGGCACGATTGGTTAAGTTTGCACTTTGCGCAAAGCGATTCAATTTTTTGTAAGGGAATTTGTGTGGGAAAACCCAGTTGCAAGTTAGCACCATACTTTCTTCCGGAAAGTTCTATAGAGTAGCGCTCAGAGCAACCGATATGAATCCAGTTTAAACAAAAAATCCTCTTGCAAATTCCACCCAAGGGAGATTTATACGTAGAAAGTTTTGTTTCACCTTCCTGATTAGGAATATGTTCGATTCAAAAAAATATATTCTATCGGTGAAAATTGCGGATCCCCGGGCAGACGGTGATAACAAAATTAATAATATTTTGATAACAAATCCTGTTAAATAACAAAAAGTGTTATTATTTTATCCTGAACTTCAACTTCAAGAAGAAAAAATAATAACAGTTTCTGATTAAATAACAATATTTGGTATTGAAGTGATAATATATTGAATTTTTTTAATAACACGCTAATAAGAGGAAATGTTATACATTTCAAAAACTCTCCTAATAACAAGATTTGTTATTCGGTTGGTATTCTGACTTAGAAATAAAATTACCATAAATCGCACAAACGGAAATGTTTCTATGTGTCCATAACACAATCTGTTATTATTTTTTCCTTTGCTAAATATGTTTAGATCTTTGGTATAATTTTGTCTAATTTCGTCGGGGCCATTATTTTGGCCATGAAATGGGGTCCTTAAGCCAAAATTATTCTGAAAAGTTGAAATTTTTAAAGTTGATTTTTTTTATTATTTGATATACTCCCTAAAGGACTTTGTTCAAAATGGTTAGAACTATGGGATAATTTTGACCAATTTCGTCAGGGTCATTATTTTGGCCATAAAATGGGGTCCTTAAGCTAAAATTATTCTGAAAAGTTGAAATTTTGAAAGTTGATTTTTTAAATTATTTGATATACCCCCTAAAGGACTTTGTTTAAAATGGTTAGAACTATGGGATAATTTTGACCAATTTTGTCAGGGTCATTATTTTGGCCATGAAATGGGGTCCTTAAGCTAAAATTATTCTGAAAAGTTGAAATTTTGAAAGTTGATTTTTTTAATTATTTGATATACCCCCTAAGGGACTTTGCTAAAATTGGCTAGAACTATGGGATAATTTTGACCAATTTCGGCCGGAGCATTATTTTGGCCATGAAATGGGGTCCTTAAGCTAAAATTATTCTGAAAAGTTGAAATTTTGAAAGTTGATTTTTTTTATTATTTGATATACCCCCTAAAGGACTTTGTTTCAAATGGTTAGAACTATGGGATAATTTTGAACAATTTTGTCAGGGTCATTATTTTGGCCATGAAATGGGGTCCTTAAGCTAAAATTATTCTAAAATGTTGAAATTTTTAAAGTTGATTTTTTTTAATTATTTGATATACCATCTAAGGGATTTTCCTAAAATTGGCTAGAACTATGAAATAATTTTGACCAATTTCATCGGGGTCATTTATTTTACCATGAAATGGGGTTTCAAGCTAAAATTAATCCGATAAAATTAACTTTTAAGAGTTCATTTTTTTTTAAATTTTGTTGTATTCCCTAACGGAATTGATTTATTTATTGAGAATTTTTGAAGTGTGAATAACAAAAACTGTTATTATTTTCACAGAGCCAGGAAGTCGGAGCTGACGTTGAAGTTCGAGCTGAAGTGAGACTTCAGAGACTGCATCGGATTCAGCAAATTTTCAGCAACTTTTACTTGAAGTCGGAATCTGTGAAGTCGTGTATTTTTGGAGAGCTGAAGTCGTCGTTGACGTCATATCCTGCATCCAGAGTCGGAGTTGTCTTCAAAGTATGGATTCAAAGTCGCTTGGAGGTACCCGACTCTGCAGCCCTGACTAGTACAGAAGAGTTATGGCAACTGCAGGTTTATTTGCAAATTACAAATAAACCAAAACAATAACTTTTTTTGTTATGGAGACATACCAGTTCAATAACATTTTTTGTTATTATGCTGCTCCAGCTCTCCGCACAAAATAACAAATCTTGTTATTCCTTCATGATTCCTTCTGTGTTATTGGTTTGTTATTGCAATAACAACATAATAACAGTTTAAGTTATCCTTCGAACAAATCTTTGTTATTGATTTTTATTATTTTAACAACTAATCCGATAATCCCAATAACATATTTCGATCTTCTCACAATATCAAAAACTGACCAAGTTATTTCCGTCTGCTCGGGGAGCAGGATCCCAAAAGAAACCGGAAAATAGCTGTGCTGCAAAAAAGATTTTGTTATTTCACCCAAGTGATCATGTCCGGTGGCATCTAAAAGTGTTTTGAACAGTTTTCCACTGTGGTTTTCCTTATGTCTGAAAGGAGTATACTGTTTTGTAGTAGGTATTCTGAAAGTTTCGCCAGTTTACTGTTGTTGTGCGGTGATATGTGCTTTGGAACGCAATGAAAACGAACTGACCCCTTCAGCGAGGAGGTCATGATGTTATTTTTTGGTTTTCATTTACATTCACGATTTTATTGTATTTCTCTGCTTGTAATGTTTTCTCTTAATTTATAACCGTTACAAAGATGTGTTGTTGTTGTTGTTTTTTTCTTTCTTTCTCTGTCAGTTTCCGCCTGTTTTATTGTTGTTTTTCTTTGTTTTAGTTGTTGTTGTTGTTTTTCTGCTCTGTTGTTTCTGGTTCTGTTTACCACCAGTGAGTGTGTATGTGCTTGTGTTCTTTATACTTTTTTATTCGTTTTGCATGACATCCTTTGCTGTTGCAGTCTGTCTCTGTGTGTGTGTGACTGTTTGTGTGTTTGTGTTTTCGCGCAAATAATCCTCGGCTAGCACGTTGTTTTCTCGTTTGCTACGCTTTTCACTGTTTTGTTTTTTGCTTGAACACCCCAACAAGAAAAACCGCTGCCAGCCCTTTGAAGAAGAAGAAGACAACCAAGCCTCGCTCTGCGCACAGAATTAAGGGCGGACGCACACATGTTTGTAACGCCATTGGAACGAGATAGAGAAAGGGTTCGAAAAAGGGGGGTTTGTGTGGGGTGGGATGGACACTGCAAGCTGCAAAATGAAACTGACGTGTGTGTGGGTGTGTGTGTGTGTGGGGGTGATTTTGTGTGATAAGTTCTTGGCCATTGCGAACGAACGAACCGTTTTACATGATATGTGTGTGTTTGTCGTTTTTTTTAATTTTTCGTATGAAACAGTGAAGCTGCAAAAGAAAGTAAGGAAACGATTGAGACGAATTTAATTTTTGTTTTTTGGTATTTTTTCGGTTTTCTTTTTCGCTTTATTGATGTTTTTTTTTTCTTTTTGTTCTCCGCACCGACATCGATTGTTCGGTGAACACTACATTACCTTGTTTCGTGACAACTTTTTTCTTGGGTTCTCAAATAATTAAAGTATGCAATATTTAACAATTATGTCACTTTCTAGTGTGTGTGTGTGTGTGTGTGTGTGTGTGTATTTTTGTGTCAGTGTGTCTGTGTGAGTGTCTTTGTAGGCTTGCTAAACTATGTTTTTGTCTCGGTTTCATTCCTTTTCTAAACTAATTATTGAGAGATGAAAGGTTGAATTTGGCTGCCGTTTAGTTTTTTCTTCTTCTTTTGTTTGATCATTATAATTAATTATTGTATTTGTTCTCCACTTTTTTTAAAGATTTGTTCTATACAGATGGATACAGCATATTGTTGTTGTTGTTGTTGTCTTTGGACAGAGCTTACACCGTTCGAGATATAAGAGAAAAAGAGAAAATAACACGTGTGAAGTGAGAAGAAAGATAGAGAAAGAGAGTTGTTCAGCCAAATCGAAAGTTGTGGTTTGTGGAATTAGTTCATCTGAGATGGTTTTTTTAAGCCATTCGTGTCGAGGGCTTTGTTTTTCCTTAAAGAGAAAAGCGTTTCGAGGCGTTATTGCGTAATTCAAAATTTAAATGGTTTTTGTGACTTTTTTTTCGTTCTTTCTTGTTGTATAACATGGGTTTTGTCTTGGTTCTGTGTATAAAGATAGTCATAGCTTTTAGCTTGTTTTTGCATTTCTTTTGTTTGATAATAGCTATCTCAGTTTATCTGAAAATAGAAAATGAAGAAGTTTCCGTCGTAATTTATGTACAAAAAAGCATGAAAAGCGCATTTGTTTGGAATAGTATCGTATTTGTTATTTGCTCATATTTTCTTAATTGTATATCTACGGTTTTTTTCTTCTTTTTTTCTCAATTGATGTACAAAGTACTACGCGTCTCCACCTCCACTAGTTGTCGCGATCTTTTTACACCGTTTTGCGCTGCGTGAATTTTGCTTATTGTAACTTCTTTTCATTTTCACACACATTTCCTTCAACTTTGCTCCTCACACCTGTTTCCAAGCAGTTACCCTTTGCAGAAGATTTTTTTTTGTTAAGTTTTTTAAACTTTTTGTTAAATTTTAATACGACTTAGCTAAGATCTTGCTTTTGTAACACGACGACGGTTCTTTTTTTGTTTTTTTCTTTTGTTGTAACTCCTGTTCTTGCTCAAGAAAACAAACAATAATAAGACAAGCGGAATCGAATCCAACAACAGTGTGTTTGTGTCGCGACAGTGACATATATTTTTTTCCGTTCTTCAAAAGGTTAAGTTTCTGGGGGATGTTTTAGGACGGTCAAAAACGTATAAACTGTACGGAAAAAACACGGAGTTCCACGTATAGGCAGAAGCGGTTTCGAGAAAAAGACACGAATCACAATATATACGGTTTGTGGGGGAGGGAAAAAACTCGTTCCAAGTTGGTAGGAAAATGTCGGGAAAAGTGGTTTTCCATTGAAAAAGAAAATCAACGATTTTTTATTTACTCCAAAAGCGAGGACATGAAAGGTAAAAACGGATACGGAAAAAGTAAATTCCACGCGTCAAACATTCAGAAGGCACCGAACTGAAATTTATTATTTCAATTTTATTTCTCTTGTTTTTTTACTGTCTTTAAATATAACAATAAATATTCATTTATTTATACTTTTGCTACACGGCGCGCGCGCGTTCCCTTTCTTGCTGCTCCTCAGTATTTTTTTTCTTCTTTTCTTTGAAAACCGCATGTTTTCGTGTATTTTCTTGTTTGTTTGCTCAAATGCTGGCTTCTCTTAGTTGATAGTTTTACTTTTGTTAACAGACATTGCGTTTGTGTGTGTGTGAGTTTGATAGAAATGTTAGTTTTCCTGTTGTATTTGATGCATCGTGTACGTGTGTTACTCTCTGTTTGTATGTGTGTTGCGTGTGTGTGTGAATCGTTAGTAGTAGGGTTTGAAAAGGTCTGTAAAAAGTTTGAGGTGAAGTACAAATATTAGATTTCCTTTCTTGTTTGCTTTTTTTTTGTTTTCCTATAGAGAAATAGTGTTCTGTGAAAAGTAACGACAGATTTCGTAGAGAATTTTCGTGAGAAAATCAAGACTGAAAAAAAATCTCTAAACCCAAACCAAGAGTGTGATAGTCTATGTCACGTTCGAACGACGGTCTTGCCGGTTAGAAAGAGTTGAAACAGGTTAACAGGTATACAGGCTGTACAACTATATGCGACTAACTGCTACGGTTAATTGTAAGGGAGGAGGTTTGTGTCTCTGCTGTTCATTGTCTGCTTTTGGGGGGATCTTGCCGTGGTGTCGAGTGTGTTTTTTTTTGTTTCATTCTCTCAATCTTGTATACTGTTCGGCAAGCAATTCTTGCCGGGTTCGTTTCTCCTTAAATAAATAATACCGATTAATTCCGTTTCATTGGTTCCCAAATTTCAGTTCTACGTATTCGATCGGGCTATTGCTGGGAGAGTTTTGTCTCCCGGTTTGGTAAAAATCACCGGGTTTTCATTTTAATCTGTTCTGTTGTGTAACGACTGGTGCTTGGAATGAGCTTAAGTGACGTTCTTGTGAAGTGTTTGGAATGAATAAGGATTATGACAGCGTTGAGCAAATTACAAGGAAGAGGCAGACAAACAATCTTATCTTTTTCGCTTATTTTTCTAAAGGTCGGATGTACATAGGAAACCCAAGCACAATGTAATAAAATATATTGTTCGGGGTTAAAGAGCTATGGAAAGTGGAATTATTTTAAAAGGATTTTTTGTTCAGATGTGCTGAGCAGTAATGGAAGAATCTTTTGACGCTCATCAAGAGAAAAAATCGGAATGGAACATGGCTCTCCTCTCTCGCGCACGATACATCGGCAAAACAAGAAACTCAAAAAATCATCATGTTGATTATTCGTCGGAATATCTTTTTCACTACTTCACTTGCAAGTGTAACCTCACACGTCAAAAAATTACCTGGCACTTTCTGTAGATGGGCAATGTGTGTAAACAGAACAAAATATACTAATTAAAGTGGTGCGAACAAGGAGATTAACATAAAATCCCCAGCTCATTAATTTCTACGAGAAGATCGGGAGCGATTATTTTCTTTAGCGTTTTCGCCTCCTCTCTTTTTCGCGGGTGAAGAACGGTCTCAAGTGAAAATAAATATTATGCGATTATTCCATCCCTGGTCCTGAGAAAAAAAATAACAAAAAAAATTGATTTCATAAATACCTATAATATCTTGTCAAAAATGTTTTTTTGAACACGGAAAGGGGATCCATCGCCAAATCGCGATAAAGTTCGCTAAAACTAGCGAAAAATGTCGCTAATTTCTCAGCCTGCACAAAAATTATCTAGAATCGCTAATTTTTTTCGCTGGTTTGGAAACCGATGAAATTCTACCAAACCAGTAAAAAAAAACACTGGTTTGGTGAAAAATGTCGCTGTTTGGGGGATCAGTTTTGCTAGAATCAGAAAATTTTCTCGCTGGTTTGGAAAAAGCGGCAGGGCACCAAAATCAACCAGGAGATTATTGTACTGGTTTTGGGAAACAATTCGCTGGTCCAGCGGATTTCTTCACTGGACCAGTGTTCTTTTACGCTGGATCAGCGTTTTCTATCGCTGACGTCCGGGTTTTTTTTTCCGCGGCAGCAGCTCGTACCAAAATCAACCAGGAGATTATTCTACTGGTTCCGGCAAAAAAACCGCTGGTTCAGCGAATGTTTCCACTGGACCAGTGTTTTTTTGCACTGGATCAGCGTTTTTTTATCACCGACGTCTGTTTTTTTTGTTTTGGCGGCAGAAGCCTATGCCAAAATAAACCAGGTTGTACTTACTTGCCACAGCACAAACTGTTCCGCGGCCATGGTCAAGTTCCTCGCCTACGATTCTTGCTGCCACCTGCGACAATTTGTGCACTCATCTATGCAGCAGTACAAATACATCTCCAGCTTCACTGCACCGTATTTTTCTGCTGCGAGAACTTTATGGAAACGTGCTTCTTTTCATTGAAAAGAACCCTCACCTGTTGAGTATGTATTTTAATGCTGAACACTTGATGCAAAACTTTTTCATGCTTTTTTGTTTTGAAAAAACCCCTAAAGCAATTCGATTGCCACAAATCGCTTCCGAACGTGAACAATAACAAACATTTATGACGGCTGTCGGAAGGATGTGTATCAAACCAGCGAAAACTTTCGCTGGAAAAGAAACCGTTTCGGAAATAACAAACCAGCGAAACCAAGTTGCTGGATTTGATTTCGCGCAGCCACCTTTTTCAGCGAAAAATTTCGCTGGTTTAGAGAAAAATTTCGCTGATATCAGCAAAACCAACCCAGCAAAATTCGGTCGCTGGTTTGGCGATCGATCCCCTTTCCGTGAAATATAAATAAATTAATTTAAGTGTCTATTTTTCTATTTTACTCTACTAATAAATACTGTAATGCCAATTTTATTTTTGTTTACCTTTTAACAAAGAAAAAAAAAACAAACAAAAACTTAAAAATCTCACATCATATCCTTAGCTGTCTAAGCGCGCCTGTCATGGTCGTCATTACGAAATCTAATGAAAGCCGTGCTTGAAACTCAAGCAGCCGCGCGACATGTTCTTGATCTTTATCTTTTCTCTCCTTTTTGCTTGTGTGGTGACAGCAATCATTTGAACGCAATCATGGGGAAGGTAATCGAATTTTCGGTAGAACTCTAACGGACGAGCTAGAGAACCTTCAAAGAGAAATGACATGGCACTCAAACACAACAAAACTCGCTCTCCTGTCTCTTTCCCGCTCATGTGCTTCTAAACAAAGGAACTCAATATTGACAAGTAATTCCAGCGCTGCACTAAGTGACGACGCTTCTCTCTCTCAGGTTCTCTAGGACGAGCACTGCGCGAATGAGAGAGGTAGTGAGAGTCAAATGACTGTGTGAGTGACTTTGCGTTGCGCTCATTCGTTTGTGTATGAACGAACGAAAGCAGAATATCATTTTCAGGTTGCCGAAGTGAAGGTTAACGAAGTACTCCGTCATGTATAATTGTTAAAAACAGATTATCTGAACACATCGAAAGCAATTCAAACTTCTTATGCTTCAACTTATCCTTCACCTTCACTGACATTGATAATTAGGAACGTATACTTCTCAAGATCCTCTCTAACATTTTTTAAAATGTAAATACAAAAACTTTACTTGATTCTAGGCCAGTAAATTACAATCTATTTCTGCTCAGGTGCCAGCAACCTAATCTCACCTGGTTCCACCAGGGACTCGGACTTGCCAAGCATCATTATTGAGCCGTAGGCAGAGTTTTCAAAATATCAAACATTCAGTTCTTAGCGACTACAACTTTCATGCCTGAAATCGTATCTCTCAACTTTCACCGCCCCTCATTCCGTCCCTAAATTCACAGCAAAAAATAATTGCCAATATCTATCTCATGATGACACAATCCCGAGTAACATTCTCGTTTTCGCTCCCATTCCCACATTAAAAAGTTGCGCGTTCTTTCATTGCGTTTTTTTTGAGAAACCAAAAGAATCTTTGGCGAGTGAGCGTGAACGAGGAAAAGAGAAAGGAGCGAAAGATAGAGAGCGCTCTTGCTGGCAATCGCGAACTCACAAGCTATAGTGACATGTTCGCTAAACCCTGGGTGATGAATAGAGACAATGCGTATCGTTATTTTCGAATGTTCCCACTTTGTTTGCATCTACAAAGTAGGAGGCTGTTCAAGCACAAAAATGACTTTTTTTCTTAACGGTAAATGAGCTGTTTTATAAACAGTAGTATGTGTTTTATTTAGTCTAGTTTTGACATTTTTTGCTGAAAAATTGTCGCGTGTGGATCGGTCAGAAGGGATTTTTCTTTTTTACGGGCGACCGAGAACTGCGACGTTAGTGTCATTCTGCTGTAAATAAATTCCCTGGCTGATTTTGGAATCCTGCATAAACAACTTCCAACTTATAAAAAATGACGATTTCGCCATCATCTTTCTTAAGATTGTTTGACTTCAACTCCAGGTTGTCAAAAGCCACACATTTTTCATTCTTGCAAAAAAAAAAAACGATTTTTAATGATCGATAACAATACTCTCTACTTTTGGCGAACAGTAAATTGGTTCCACTTTGACAGTTCAAAATTGAGGCCGTTTTACGAACCACTATTCAACACCCAGGCTAAACCCTCTGATATTTCGGGGTGAGTTGTGTGAGTTGTTTAGTTTGAACTTTATTGCAAAATCTTCACATTGCTCATTGCTCAACGATGTAATAATGATAGTATTTTTTTTTTCAATTTGTGAGTAATTGAAATAAGATCGCGTACCTCTTGCTCACAGAACAAATTGAGAAAAATCCTATGCGAGACAGTGTGACCGTATGTGTGTGTGTGACTGTTTGTTTCTATTGGCAGCATTGATTAGAGAGTGAGAGTGAGAATCCGCGGTATGAATTTTGTGTATTGTTCTGGTGGTGATGTTCTGGTGTGTGTGTGTGTGGGTGTGCCTAACTTCGTGCGCTTCTCTACGCCACACTACAATCGCCGGGCCCTAGAATAGAACATATACCAGAAGGGGGAATTACCAATTAAAACCATAAAGCAAGAGATCGTTGCAATTTGAAAGGAGAGGGTTGTGCTCTATAGTAGGGGAGGGCGGGGACATTCGCGCGCGTGGATTTTTTTTAAGAAGCCGCATTCCGGCGCAGTCTTGGATGACGTTTTGTTTCCGAACGACTTTGCAGGGAGGAGGGTTTGGTTTTAGGGGGTAGGCAGATGCGACCAATTGAAAAGGTGAAATAAATTTAAAAGATGTGTTTGTTGAAATACTTACGATTGCCACATTACGAATACTGAGCCATCTTGTGTGATTGTGAAATTACCTCACCTCGTTCTAGCAAAACGGTGCACACGTGTTTTCCTGTGGTGTCATTGTGTGTGTGTGTGTGTGTTTGTATCATTGTGGAGAGATTTGTAACCAAAACTAAAGTGTTTCTCTACAGACTGTCACTTGATTGGTGGCCCCCGGGGAACCCGAAGCTTTTTTTTTGTTTTATTTCAAGATTGTTCGCGAGTTTCACGGTTTGGTTTTGCAACGTTGGTTTTGTCTGTTTTTTTTTTGTTTGTTTTTGTTTTCGCGGTTTAGTTTGATTAGACTTGTCACGAAATAGGTTAATTTTGCTGTGTTTTTTTTTGTTGATTTTCTTTTGTTTGTCGTTTAATTTTAAAGATTGATTATTAACTATAAATATTCTCAATTTAATAATGGTGGGTAAACATTTGTGGTCGTCGTTTTTTTCTCTCTTCATCTTAACATTTCACCTAGAATTTTATTCTTCTTGTGTTCGTGTTCAAGTGTTTCTTTGTGTGTGTGTGTTGTGTGTGTTCAGCTAGTTCCGGGCTAACACAACTCGCCTGCACTCGCGCGCTCGATTTTGCACTCTTCAATTTATTCGACCTGGTTCCGATATTTACATGCCAATGTTGTTTTTGTTTATTTCGCCTAGTCGATTCGCTACTGTTTTCTTTTGTTTTGTTTGTTTAAATCCGATGCTTAGTTGTAGTTGTCAAGTCAATAGCTACTCAGCATTGAATTGAATTTCTTTCTGATTTTTTTTTCTTTTCTTCTGTATAATACACTAAATTTTTAATTAGCTACATTATTTCCTTTATGATTTATTAGGTTCTTGTTTCAATACAACAATTTAGCGACTTTTTGTATATACGAACAAAAATAGTAACAAATTATAACACTGTTTTAGTCAGCCCGGGAGCATGTTGACAGGTCCCATACAAACTGAGCGTACCCCGTTTTGTGGGCCCAGTGGGCCTAAGATGGCGGCATTCAATATTATCTAGCCAAACTTTTGAAAATGGCTCATAGTTTAAATAAATATGGTTTTTGCTTTGTTTTGGTTTAAAACGACAAAATAAGCATTCTGGAATCATTTTCTTTGAAAACTTGTTTAGAGATAAGCCACGTTCAAATATTAGTCCAGAACAGTTCAAGAGAGCGTGCCGCATAAGCCGTCACGAAAAAAAAGTTTCCTATGCAAATTTTGAGTTGCGTATTTGATGGCCGGACTCCGACGAGGCCTACTTGCCATCTGTCGGTGAATACGCGCAACTCACGAAAACTGTCATCTTAGGGTCCGGTTGGTTTTAGTTGATATTTGTTTTACTCTTTGATTCATAATCTAAGTTAGGTGTCAATAATAAGATAACTGTAAAGATTATTTTAAGTGTTTTGTTTGTTTTGTTGTTAATTAGTCAAAGATATTTATTTTTTAATATTTTATGTTGTGCTAAAGACGCGCGCCGACTCAATTCAATAACTTCTTCTTTATTTGCTAGCATGTAATGATGAGAGTTATGAGGGGGAGTAGTTGAAAAAGTGTGTGAGTGTGTGATCTCGGTGAAATGTAACTCTAATTGTTGAACAGCACTTTGAAGCATGAATGTCTTTTTTGTTCATCTTTTTTTTTGTTATTTTCTTTAAATATATATGATATATTTATAATAATATTTATATGGAATGATATGGGTAATGATTTGCTTTAAATGTAAATATCACCTTTTCATTCACTTTGTTTTTGATCACTCATCTTAATGTTAGAACTTGTCTTTTACGTCTGGTAATTTATATAACTATAACATTGTATAATTATACAGAGCTCCATCGTTTAATTTCTGCGGTCACCAAAAACCAAAACCGAAACTTAATAGAAACTGAACAACAATGCTCAAATATACGTTCTTTTGTCTAGAGTTACACAACTACACCCTCGAGAATGTAACACAAACAAATGCTAATTTGAGAAACGGAACTTTTTTGTTTTCATTTTCTTTCAACTCTCACGGTGAGATTAAACCTAAATCGTTCTCGTCCCGAAATGCCGCGGAAAATACGTACGTGTGCGTGTGTGTATGTGTGTGATCATGTCTTTTCTTTTACTTGACTAGTTTTTTGTTGTTGTTTGTTGTTCTTTATCTTAGTTCTGTAACCTTTGTAGAACCCCTAAATAATCGTCATCTCTCCGCTATGTACACCAGACGTCAACGTTAGCGTGTATAAACAAAAAGCTATCGACAACAAGTTTTTTTGTTTTGGTTTTAATAACTTCTTCGTCTTACTAACCTATTATTTGTTCCTTTCATTTGCGGACAGGTGCGCATGGCTGCGCGCTACTGTTGCCCGTATTGTTTGTGTACGTGTGTGTGTGTGTGTTTTATGTCTTCGTCTTAGGATCTTGGAATGTGTAACTTTATAGCAGTAATAATGTACAGTATAGTCTAGCCTCCACCCTCGAATAGTGATAATCGTAACTAAATGCCTGGGGTTATTTGCCACCGAGGCCAAATTTCATAAAGATTAGCTCTTTGCCTTTGGACAGGATGTCACCGCCGGGTGCCGCCATCTCCTGGATCTTGCCCATGATTGCCCCGCCGGGCATCTGCTGCTGCTGCTGCTGGCCAGGTTGACCCTGTTGCCCGGGTTGCTGCTGCTGCTGGTGTTGCTGTTGTTGCTGTTGCTGCTGCTGCTGCTGGCCACCACCCATGCCAATGTTCATGCCTAAACTACTAAATGGACCGGATGACTGTTGTTGGGGTTGTTGCTGCTGCTGGTTGTTCATCTGACCGCCCATGCCGGGCTGTTGTTGTTGCTGCTGTTGTTGGGGTTGCTGCTGTGCGGCCGGCTTCTTGCCGAACAGACCCCCCGTTGCGGCACCGGCGGCCCCCGACAGGAGGTTGCTCGCCGTCGAAAAGACACCACCGGACGAGGCTGTGGTCGTTGGTTGTTGCTGTTGCTGCTGCTGCTGCTGCATGTGCGGTTGTTGTTGCATCATCATCGGCTGTTGCTGTTGCATCATCGGTTGCTGTTGCTGCTGTTGTCGCATCTGTTGTTGCTGCTGTTGCTGTTGCAGTGGCGTCTGCTGCTGCATGTTACCCATGCCGCCGACATTACCACCGATCCCTATCCCTTGACCGATCATCCCTCCTATCCCCTGCATCCCCTATAAAAAGCGCATTGGCTACGATTAGTCTACTGTCGAACAGGCCCACCAAGCCCACTTGTAACTCTAAACTAAAGGTCAAGTTTAAAACAGGAATACATATCAAAAAAGGGTGCGCGCGTGTCAACGAATGAAACGGAACGGAAGTATGGGAGTTCAAGGGTGGACGGGGAGAGGTTGGTCCTCAAATCTCGGGAGAACTAACTTTGGAAAATCGTATTCAGAGTTGAGAGGAACCAAAAAGGAAAAAAAACGGAACGGAAATGACGACACTACGTGTTGCGAGGGACCTCTAGAGAGGGAAGGACGCGCGGGGGAGTTTAGAGACGTGCGTGCGTTTTGACTCGAGCTGCTAAATTTGCGTGCCATCTAGGAAGTATGCTATGCTAACATTTTAACGTCATTCCGGTTATGTCTGTGACAGACAATTATAAAAAAGACTTTTGCAGAAACACTGCAAAGTCTTGTAAAACAAATCAGATCATCAAACCCGTTTTTAAATGGATATTTTGAAGACCTGAAATCCATTTAAAATTTGTTTTTGACGAATTTTAGATCGGTTAAAAAGAGAAACATCACTTTTGCCGCTTTCAAAACACTAGAAAAATAAAAAAAGGGAAGTGTCTTGCTAGCTGTTATTGCAAATATTTATTACTTTGAAATAGTCAGAAAAACTTTATGTTAGCTTTAATTTAAGGAGTTACATACATGTGGGTACTTCTCTACCAACTCACACGAAGTCGGGTAAAGTTGCCCGACCCCTCTTCGATTTGCGTGAAACTTTGTCCTAAGAGGTAACTTTTTCCTCATCACGAATCCGAGGTCCGTTTTTCGCTATCTCGTGTCGGAGGGGCGGTACGACCCCTTCCATTTTTGAACATGCGAAAAAAGACGTATTTTTCATCGAAAAAACACTAAAAAGTTTTAACAACCCTGCCATTTACCGTTACTCAACTGTAAAAAAATTTGGAACATGTCATTTTAAAGGAAATTTAAAGTTATTTTCAAATCTTCATTAACCCGGAAGGGTTATTTTTTCATTTAGAACAAAAAAAAAAATGATTTTAAAATTTCGTGTTTTAGCAGGGTTATTTTTTAGAGTGTCACAATGCTCTTCAATGTTATAAAGCATACAATTACAATTTTTTTCAAATATAAACATAAGGGGTTCACTTATAAACATCACGAGTTAGCGCAATTTAACGAAAAAAAGTTTTACATAAAAGTCCCAATGACACCAAATTTCTATCTAATCATCGTTTCAGACTGCCAATTATTGAAAAACACCTTTTTTTGCACGTTCAAAAATGTAAGGGGTCGTACCGCCCCTCTGTCACGAGATTAAAAAAAAACGGACCTCGGATTTGTCATCAGGGACAAAAGTTACCCCTTAGGACAAAGTTTCACGCAAATCGAAGAGGGATTGGAGCAACTGCTGTGTGATCACTCCTTAGAGTACCATGAAGATATTTCATGATTAAAGAATATAAAAGACGATTTAAAAAAATTTGCCATGCGCAAATCGAACTGTCAAACTTTTTCAGCGTTTTTCGTTAGTAAGATGAAAAATAGGGTGAAGACATATCTCAAGACATATCCCGTGTGCATGACGAAACCCAATTATGAAATTTTGTTATTTTGGAAAAAAAAAATCAAAAATCATAAACTGACGATTTTGACATGAAAAACAGAAAAATATTTTTATCTCTTTTTTAAAATATTATTTTTTTTAATTGTTAGCCAATTTTGTAAAAGTAGTATTGAGATATCGTGGCACCCGTTTTTTGAAACTGTTAACTTCAAATTGCGTTATATTGGTTATGATTCATCCAAATATTTTTATTTTTGTTTTGTTAATAGTTTAAAATGTATATTTTGTTGCCCTGAAAACAGATTTAAAAACTTTTCGTGTGTGCTCATACCAACCCTTGACATTTTTGCCGATTTACATTTATGTAACCCCTTAAAATCAAAGTGCTAATTGGTCGATAATAGAAATGGACTAACAATTGTCTAAAATGGACGATGATTGGTTGAAATTATGTTGGGTAAGTTCCAATACTTTTATTTTTGTTTGAAGTCTGAGAAAAATTGCACTTCTATCTCACTAAACCGCAAGAAAAAAAATTGTTTTTCGTTGATTCGCGAGAAGCTTAACATACAAATCTAAAGTTTTTTTTGAAAAAAGTCTTTTTATGTATTGATTCCAATTGGTTTTCGAAAATTGTTTTAAAAGTGACTTTTCCAGTAAATCGAAGGGAGATATTTTGAAAAGTATTTTATTTTTTTTCTTGTTGATGAAAACATCATAATCTATCATTCAAGAAATGAGTACCTAAAGTTCCTCGACATGGCTTCAAAATGAGTTAATTAAGCGTAGAGCAGTAGTGTATGTTTGCGAAAAATCTGAAAAATTGATCAATTTCGATAAAACCATTTTAATTTGACAAGAATTCGTCCTAGGTTTAGAGTGTAATTTGTTTTGGAATGATCATTTCTGACATTGAAATTATTTAACATAAATAGAATAACTTAAGTTTCTGCTTAAAAAAATCGATTTTCTCAATAAATAAGGTTTACAAATAAGATTTCATTGAGGTTCATATTGCTTATTGCTCAGGGACCAAACGCATAATAATTTATGTCATAAATGACATTTTGTATCAAGTGGCCACACGCACATCTCCAAACTCGTCCCCGTCGAGTTTGTTGTCTATCAAGATAACATAAAACTCAACGGCAGTGGGAGGTAAAATAATAATAAAAACTTCCTATCTAGTGTGGAGGTAACAATAAACGAATGAGGGAGGCATCTGTCTCTAGTGGATAATAACATAAACAATTGAAAACAAATATAACTTGTCACAAAAAGACACAACCAAACAATCCAACAACCGAACGAAACGAACCCAACTAGGTCAAAATGTTGAAACTAACTGAAAAACTAACTAATAAAAAAACAGATATAAAAAGAGTAAAAGATATATAGAAAAAGGGAGGAGCCTTTCAGAGTGTAAGACAAGAAAGTTTAGTCAAGAAAGAGGCACTAGGAACGAAACTATGCTGGAGTTAACTGAAAGGTGTGTGGACAAAGCAAAATTGAACTGTTGGTTTGTCTTGTTCTATTCGTGGACAACTGTACTATCCTATTCGTTTTGGGCTGTGAAATTGTGCTATCATTCTCGGCTTCATTTATGAATCTCAATGAGTAGTTTTTGTTTTAAGACTTTATAAGTGACTTTATTTTCAAGCAGCTAGATTATTTAATATTATTCAGTAATTATGTACATTTTTTTGAATTTTGGTGTTTGAAGCCGAGAATCAAGTTCAAAGTAAGAACTGTTATCTCTGTCCTTTAAAAATAAGTTTGAGTGATGTTCTTTTATAAACAAATAATAATGCGCTAGATAAACTCAAAATGAATTATGGTAATTTATTCAAAAACTTTAATCAATTGCTTGTACAATTTAAAATATCTACAAATAAATGTCATACCTAATGAAAACAAGCTTCAACATTTTACTGCATCTTTTTACAGTGGAAGATTATTGATAGTTTATCGAACAAGTACCAGAATCTTCAATAAAAAGTTTCTTGTTTTTGATGTTTTAGAGACCACTTTGTAGCCTGAAGATAATATTTGTTTATGTTAATACCGTAAACCGGGGTGACTTTGAAAGGATTTCAATTTGTTTTTATTTTCCTACAGGTAAGGTTTTTCTCAAGATTATTATTTTTAAAACATGTACTGGGGTAGGCCACACAAAGTCCATGAACTATTTCGGAAAAAAGTTTTTTCAATAATGTTTAGAAAAATAGTTACGTTAAAAATTCTTAGTTTGAATTCCGGGGTGACTTTGATTGTCATAGTTTTTCTTGTTAAAATCATATTTAAGATGTTCAATCTTTGTTTGTACGATAAATGTACCATCACTAAAGTAGCTGATGTAGTATTTAAGAAAAAAAAAATCAATGTTTATATTTAGTTAACTAAGTGTATAAGCTTTTAAGCAAAATACATGTAAACTTTAAGTAAAATTGTTAAAAAGTTGGAATTTTGCCTGAAATTTGTTAAAACTAGTTTTGTTTATAAATTTATCGATTTATATTGCATTTTATACTGAATTTGAAGCACGAATCACAAGTTTTCACATTTTACATGAAATTTGTTCAACTGAAATTGCCTATAAATTTAGAGAGTTTTTATAATTGTGTTTCAAAAACACATATTATTTATTTTTTACAAACTTTTTTAACCTTCTCCTAGTGGAAAATTGTCCAAAGATTCCGAAAATTCATTCCTTTTTCCGATTAGAAATCATGTTCATTTTCTTAAGTATAGTTAACTAACTTTTTAAACCTGTCAAAATTTTATGAAAAGTTCTTCTTGAGGTACTTTGAACACTTCTCTACTACGGTCAGTATGTTTCTAAACAATTCCTTACGTATTTTAATTGTACTCTTCATTTTTCGGAAAAATCGCAAACCTATCAAAGTCACCCCGGCTATCAAAGTCACCCCGTTTTACGGTACTTTTATTTCAAACTGCCGTGAATCACATCCACGCTTCCGTACAAGCCTCCATACAAATATGACAGAATGCCGAAATATGCATTTAAGAACGATTTTTTTTATTTCCGTAATTACTTTTCATTAGGGCGAATCTGTAGATGTAAACTAACAGTCTATCCCACTTGCTCTAGTGACAGTTCACGTTGAGTAAGAAAGGGATAGGCTGCTTGTTTACATCTACGGATTCGCCGTATTGAAAAGTTAAAACAAATTTATTTGGTGTCTTTGGAAGCGTCGTAAGTTTTGATGATAATTAGCAATAATCTGCATGTTCAACAGTTTTGGTTTATTTTTTATAACTTTCTTAGTAGATTAAACATATTTTAACAAAGTTTCAGGAATGTTTTATAATATGAATTTGATTTAATAATTGAAATTATGTATGAAGACTTGTATGGCAAAATCAACGATGGGATTTTATTGGTCATTAGTAGGCTTAGTGATTTTTCACGCTCGAAAATAGCAAATTTCACGGAGACCTCAATTTCAAAACACAAAATTTCACGCAAATTTCGCGGAACGTGAAAAATGTTAAAATAATTCTGGAAATCTGTATTTTAATCACAGAAAACACTTTTTATGCTTCATACAGAATGAAGCATGAAAATAAACTCAAAAAATCTTCACCAGGTGGAAACTTTTATGAAAATTGAAAGATTTTTTTGTGTCACGTTCAAACACAATTTTCAAAAAAGTTTCCACCTGGGCTCTATTTATATTTTGAAACAAAACGTAGGCCATGCGTATTCTCATTTATTGAACTGCTTTTTCAATATTCGACTAATAAACCTTAAAAGTTTTCCCTAACTTGCTAATGTTTTATCAGTTTACATTTTATTGAATTTCATGTCAAAGCAAAATTTAACAATATTGTCCAGCAAAAATGAGTAAAATAGTTTGAATTTTCTGCGATATTTAGCCCATTTAAAAAAAATATATGGTTTTCATCTCTCTTTTCAAAAAATAAATTTAAAATCAATAGACAAAAATAATAAAATTTGTAACGAAATCAAAATTTTTATTCAAAATTTGAACAGAAAACAAAAAAAGAGGTATTTTTAAACATTTACGAGAATCATCAACCCAAATAATCAAAAGTCGTAAAAATTAAACAGGCCTCAGAAAAAAAAAATCTGAAATGTTTTTAAAAGGTGATTTGAAAGATAAAAATATTCTTCATTTTATTTTGAATAAAACAATGCTTGATTCCTTTTGAAATTATACCTTTCAAATAAAAAAGTAATAAATGTTTTCTAACAGCGAATGAAAATATTATAAAATTTGGTTACTTTCTAAAAAAAACTGCAAAATCTTAACAATTCTTTAAATGGTTCATATCAAGCTTTTCAATTAAATACTAATGAAATTTACTTAAAAAGTTTTTATGGATGAGAGGTTAAGAGAAAATTTGTAAATTTCAAGAATTTCACGAAATCGTCAAAATTTACTAACCCTATATTAGTAATATAGGGTTCACTCGCTTAATTCTGCAGTAGTTCTTAAGATTATTTTTATTGCTATTCAAATTTGATGAAATATTTTGAGAATAATCATTACAGTTTCACTCAAACATAAAATTTCACGGGACTTCGCGGACAAAGCAAAATTTCGCGGATTTCACGCTGTCCGCGAAATCGTGAAATTTCACTAACCCTAGTCATTAGAAAAGTTTACACAAAAACTTTACTTTTTTTTAATCATTAAAGTATTTTAATAAACATGAGGCATTCACGGAGCATTGCTTGATTGCCGAATATCTCTGCTTTAAAAGTTATTTTTTAATTCACTAGCTAGGCTTGTTTTGGGTAAATATTACGGCAATGATTGAATGGAGATGAAAATTTCGAGACTGAACCACTCGAAAGTAATCCACAAAATGAATATGAGTCGTCTCTGTCAAATGTGTATGAATGAATTATAGTAAATTCGTAATTGTCGTGAGGAGTTTCTGATCATTCAAATTGATTGTTTAATTTGAGATTGATTGGTTGTTGAATTTGAACGTTCTAATAAATTTGCTCTGTATTTGTGCGTTGGCAGATTGATTATATTAGAACATAAACCTTTTGAATTAGTGTTGTATTATTCGTCGTTAGTTCAAGATGGAATAGGATCTAAGACACCGATCAGATTTTGTTTTATTTAACGCAACCTATTATTTACAATTTTTACATTGAATTTCTGGTACTTTTTCGATAAACCGTTTGGCACAATACTGAAAGCTAAGAAAAACTAAATCTAAAAACTTAAACATAAAATATGTGTGAATGAAACTAACACATCTTCAGTCACTTTACATTTTCTCTAGCAGGAGATGTTAGAAAAGCATATCGGACACGAGGGGGGATTACTTTGCAAATAGAGCTATTTACTGGTCGAGTTCGCTACAACGATTGTTTGCTTGAACGAATAAAGTAACATAAACCAAGGAATAACGTCCTATTCTACGAGAAGAAAACTTTGAACAAAAAGGGTCAAGTAAAAGTATGTGGCACTAGGGAACTCAAACAAACAACCAAATATCAGGCTAGTAGATGAGATCATTGCCGTCACTGTCACTGTTACATGCTATCCGCAAGGCTCGGTAGGCGGCGCCTCATCCAAATACAAGTACAGGTACAAATTGAGAGAAGGATAGATGTATAATGTATAGTACACAGAGGCAACATTCCCATACAAGAGAGATTACTGAATACTTGGCTGGAGAGCAGCAGCGAATAGTTAGTAGTTAGTACATAAGATAGGAAAGCCGAAATTTCGTATTTACTGTAACTGAGCCGAGCACTAGCGTAGAAAGTGTAACTATATCAGGGATTGACGCGAGACAGTAGCGATTAAATGGGATTGAGTATGGTATTTTGCTTTAAAGATAACTGTGCTGTACTTAGTTCGCTGTCCTGATGCAACCTGATGTTGGGGTGTTGGTGTATTTCGATGTATGCTAACTGGTTTTTATGGGACATGAGTGATTAGCAACTTGAAGCCAAGTGTGCCGTATTTTTTCTATGGACCCACAAAATTTAGTCAGAGTATTGCAATCTCCAATAAGTTAGCGTACTACACAACTGAGCTAAATCACCTTCTGCCAACTGTCATTCGGACAAATCTGACGAATACGGTGAGATTTGCTGGATTTGCTCTTTACGAGGCTGGAACACAAAACGATCCCCGCAGGGATTCCACTCTATAGCTACTACATTTACACGAAGGTCTTGATTTTTGTACAAAATTTACATCGACACACATTTTTACGCTAGGGTAGTTACATTGGTTACATTGACATAGAAAGAGACAGAGACATACAGAGATGGTACAGGAAAAACAAGTTTTTTATTAAGGGAGGACCCAGATCGAGTACACACACAAACAAAACAGTCATTATACGAAGGAAAAGTAAGTAAAGTTGCTCGTTTTCTGCTTGGCCCAGGTAACGAAGCTAAAAGTTTTCCAAGGAATAGTTTTTCATGTGTTTTTCTTTTCTTTGAGAAAAAAATATCTACAGGATTACTTTGTACACATTGAGATACAGTGACGGAAGAAGTACTGGTACCAATTATACAACCACACACACAGCAGTTATGCGCAATAGAAGGGGAGTCGGGGAGGAGGGTCGAAACCAGCGTATTAGTGTCATACTGTGATGCCAACTAGTGGGTTCAATGGATTTCAACAAGAGACTGAAGGGTGGAAAAGAGAGACAGTTTCTACGAAAGATTCACTAAGACAAGACATCCCTGCCCGTAAGAGCCAATGTAGGTGTTTGAGGCGTCCAATATCCAAACTAGCTTTTTTAAATCATATTTTTGTTCTGATTTGTTGCTGTGTTTGCCAACTGTTTGAGCGCAAGTGTGAGCTTCGAGTCGATCGTTCGAATTCGAACCAAAATCCGTTTCAAAAATCAAACCGAATCGCGTGAAAAACCAAAAATCTTCAACCAAAACATATATGTCTCGTTCTCTTTCTATCTCGCTACACAGTTATCCGGTCGAAATGTGTATGCAGTTGTGGTGTTTGTTTTTTCTTATGTTGATATATCGATAGAATTTGGTGGGGCCGAATCTTACTGAAAACTAACCAGCTCTAGGAGAAAATCGTTGAAAAATCATATGCATTACTAAACGTAATATTTCGTGAGGGCAGGTGAGTTTTAACTAAGAAAAGATTGAAAATAAAACATAAATCAATAGAAATAACACAAAATATTGTGAAAGGTTGAAAATTATAGTCAAAGAGTGCAAATAGTAACCATACGACATTTATACTAAACCATTAAATAAACTTTTATTTCATTTTATATCAGTTTTAAGTAGGCTAGCCTCTGCAATCACACCGTGAAACATCAATTTGCGCTTCAAGACAAATCATGGAGGTTAAGGTCTCCAGAACCACTTATTTTTGGCATTGAACAGAAATTTGTGTGCTCCCTCAACAGAAGGACGAGAGATACTTTAGCAAAATTAAATGAGAGGATATAAACAAAGAATTGAGTTCATTCAACTATAACACATTCATTGACCAGTGGCGTCTAAACTTGGCACAGATTTGATATGGCATTGGTATAGAGCAGCGATTCTCAACGGGGATACCGGGCCTACTTGATTTACATGGAAGGGGGTACCGGTCTAGAAGAAGGTTGAGAATCGCTGGTATACACCCTTACCAAAAATCATAACTTTTTGAGTTACAAATCCCATTTTTCATACGATTTTTTCAGTTCAACCCATATAACCATTTTTATGGTTGTAGTACCTGAACTCAAAAAATCGTATGAAAAGTGGGATTTGGAACTCAAAAAATCATGATTTTTGGTAAGGGTGTAGAGGAGAAAAGCAACTCGCGACAACATTTTGAGGCTAGGAATTTTGACAGGTATGATTTTCATAAAGTATTCGCCTCCTTTTCTCTCCCACAGAAAACGAGGGACAATGTAGCTGTCAAACTAGGTCAAAATGTTAAAGTCACTCACAAAATGAACTTTTAGTGATTTTAGTTCATTTCTGACGTCACGATTTTCTCCTCTGCTCTGCTGTGATCATTTTTATGTTTTTATTTTGTAGTGTTGGCCACTAGTACGGAAAAAAGTCTATTCTCGAAATCGTGCATTGTGTTCATGAATTTGAGAACCTTGAAGGAATATATAAACGTCCTTCGTGGTTCTCAAATTCATGAACACAATGCACGATTACTGGAATTATTTTTTTCTGTGAATGGAGCTCAACATGGTCGGTTTTTCAGAACAAGGTTTTTCGGAGGCATTTAGGCCAATAAACAACTTCCCAAAATTTGAGATTGCATTTTAATTTTATGCGGTAATTTGTATGGGACTTTTTGTCAAAACCTTGCTCTACAAGCTGAATATTGTACCATGAGGTATTTTAGGACTCTGGGTCAAATATGAGCCAAATCGGTCAACATTTACCCATTGATACTCGAAGGTTCGAAGTGTGTATGGGAAAAAAACGAAGAAAAATGAAAAACCCAATTTTCTTAACTCAAAACCTAACTCAATTCTTCTCTCTTTCTTGCCCAAGTAACATTTTTTTCCAGGAGTTCTACAAGAGCTCTTCAAGATAGCTACAGCATAGCAGTTTGGACCGCGGTAGGATAAAATTCTCTTCAAAACATCTTCAGGAGTTTGGAAGAGTACTTGAAGAGAGTTTTATCCTACCGCGGTCCAAACTGCTATGCTGTAGCTATCTTGAAGAGCTCTTGTAGAACTCCTGGAAAAAAATGTTACTTGGGTGGTCAGCAGGTTGCACAACTTCCATCCGAATATTCCCATGAGTGAGATTCTCATTGAAAATTTAATGGTCTACTACAACTTTGTACAACATACCAAAGCTGTAAACCTTGATCCTAAAGAGCTATTAGCGATTTAAAAAAAGTCATTTTTGGATGAAAAACATGTTTTTACCAACTTTAGGCTCGGGTATCATTGGGTAAATCTCAACCAATTTCGCCAAAAAAGCACGTTTCAGACCAGTTTTAAAGTTCAAAATAAACACGAGAAAACAAAAAATACAAAAAAGTGGGATTTCCTTTACAAAATTAAATTGGATTAAGTTGTTTTGAGGCCGATGAGCGCAACAAAATGTTCTGGAATGATTTATTCATTTTTATTTTTTTACAAAAAAAACCTTCAAACGATGAGATTTTTAGGAGTCTCTACATGACTCGTCTTGAATTGTTTTTTCCCTCTTTGTTGCACGGTGTTATCTATTAGTGTAAATTCCTGAAAAAAAACTATAATTATTATTTGACGGATAAATGCTCAGGCCAAGCTACTATTTGCAGTCTTAATTCATAAACTTATAAAAGTAAATATACAAAAAAAATTAAACCCACTTACAGCTATGTTACAAAATGCAAAATCATGAGCTGAGTTTTGTTTCACATGATAAAAAATACACTTGAACACGGTGTATAGTAGGGTGGGTACGTTTTTCAAAAAGTTCTCGGATCAAGTTTTAGTATGGTTCCCCTTGTAGGGCATGCCCATAGGGACTTTCATGCCAAATATCAGCTCATTTGGTTGTAAACTGGCTGCGCGCAACAGGGTTAAAGTTTACATGGGAATTACTATGGGAAATTGGAACTTTTTGTTCAAACGCTCCTACAGGTCTTGGAATATAACGCGCCAACTTCTGGTATGGTCAGGCCTAAGGGGAATGGTCTGAAGAACACTTTTCCCAAAGAGAGCATATGGATTCATTGTCCCTAGACCTGGCGCATCGGCAAATAATCCGATGTCTCCGGAATCAAAGGTTTTCCCTCAAAAAGCATCTAATTTTCCTTAGCATGCTATGAAAGTTTGATGAACACCGCGACGCCATATGTCAGACAGCTACCACGTGGGTGAGAAACTAGAAAATGATCATTTCGAGCAATCCTGATATTATTTAGTCGAATTCAGAATCTTTGCACAGCAAATTTGTATTTTTTTGCAAATATTTCAACAACGTGGTAGCTGCCTGACGTATGGCGTCGCGGTGTTCATCAAGCTTTCATAGCATGCTAAGAAAAATTTGATGCTTTTTGAGGGAAAACCGTTGTTTCCGGAGACATCGGATTGTTTGCCGATGCGCCAGGTCTAGGAACAACGAATCCATATGCTCTCTTTGGGAAAAGTGTTCTCCAGACCATTCCTCTTAGGCCTGACCATACCAGAAGTTGGCGCGTTATTTTCCCAGACCTGTAGGAGCGTTTGAACAAAAAGTTCCAATTTCCCATAGTAATTCCCATGTAAACTTTAATCCTGATGCGCGCAGTCAGTTTAAAACCAAATGAGTTGATATTTGGCATGAAAGTCCCTATGGGCATGCCCTACAAGGGGAACCATACTAAAACTTGATCCGAGAACTTTTTGAAAAACGTACCCACCCTAGTGTATAGTTGTGGCCATTTTATAGCATTGGTGTTACTATGATTGGGGTAAATTACTCAAAATAATTTTAAATCACGGTAGGGTTAAAAAGTGGAAAAAATCTTTTGTTGTAGAAACATAGAGGTGAACGGCACAAATAATTTTGACCTGTTTATGCGTTTGCATTTTTGCTACAAAAATATTAGAACAAACATCAATCAATAAAACTTTGAAATGATCCGACAGTCTGACATCTATTGGAAAATGCACAAATCAGTGTAACTGTACAGCTCGACAAAACTAACTGCGGGAATATTTATAACTTTGATGACATTAGGGGTAATTCAACCAACCCGTGGCAATGTTTTTTTTTGTCGAGCTGTGATATCATTTCAAGTGATTTTTAACCGCCATATCTGCCTGTCAAGATAGAGTGAGAAACAACAAAAATGAACTAACTAGCAGCAACAAACAATCAAATTTCATGCATTTTTGGGGAGGATGAAGAAATAAAGACATTACATTAGGGAGACTTCCATGAATCACGCCGTCCGTTAAGATTTTGGACATATTTTAAACATAATGACTGTTCTAAGCAGTCCATTCACTGTTACTTGATACCACTTTGTTCCGCTTTGTGCAAAGACTAACGGGTAAACAAAAGATAATCATTTGCATCACTATTCGGAATTATTTTGAATTTTCTGTCAGTAATCGCTTCAATTTCGTAAAGGTATGATTGATTTGGGCTTCCTTAACACGCACCGATCGATAGAATTGCACTTTAAGTGAGTTTCTTTCCATTAATTTGAATTGAAATTTTCGGGTATAAATGCTAAAAAATCATCTTTACACCCAAAATTCAGAGTCGAGATAATCGTTCTCTCAAAATTTATTGAGGGCTCAGTGCCAAAATCGATAGAATAATGGTACCAACTCACACCATCATAACAAATGAGTTCATTCGTTAGTTGAATCAATAAATCTCCAACAAGTGTCATACATCGACTTCTGACTTCTCCTTGGTCACCAAGCTGTGATGGCCGAGGCAGCTAAGTCATTGGATTGGTTTGTCAAAGGTCTCTGGTTCGATTCCCGTTGTCGACACTTTTGGTTTTTTGTTTGACGGATGAACTTTTTTTGCAAATGAACCTCGAGAGAATAGTTCTATCGCCCATCTCGAGCTGTGTTCTCTGCGTCCGTGAATGGTACCACTATTCTCTCGACTCGAGACCATCATTCTCTCGGACTAGCGCTGCCAGTTTTGGGTGTAGCAACCATGAGCACCCTAGGGCATCTGTGTTTTTTAAGAAAAAATAGTGGGTTACGCATGGTTGCTTAAGTTGATTCAATTGGATTTACTACAGAAATTTTTTTTTTTTTCGCTGGAAAATCACAAAAAAAAAACAATTCTATCATTTGGAGCATGTTCAGGAAGCCCAAATGTATCATACCTTGACGAAAATGAATCGTTTACTGACATCAACTTCAAAAAATGTCGAGTTGCGTTATCTGGAGATCGAGATGAGAATGTTACATTAACAAAACAATCAGAGTTTAAATTATAAGTAATATCCAAGTTCCAGCAGTTTGAAGATAAAACAATCTATTAAAGTGTACACAATAATGTTGCTCCAAATTCTGTTGAGAAATGAATCAAATAAATTACAAAAACAGGCAATTTTAAAATTTTATTTTTGTCATTTTTTTATTTGCCTGAATTTTGTTGGGTACCTTCCCTGTGACAAAAGAAAACATTTTTTGTCATCGGTTCGTCCATACAGTTTTCCATACATATTTGACAGCTGTTTATACAAAAATGGCGTGTAAATATTCAAAAAAATATTTCTATGGATGAGCAATCATGGACACTTTGTTTTTGAGGCGAAAAATGGGAGTTTATCTTAAAAAAAACTTTAAGGCATCTGTTACTCAGAAATGGTTGCACCACCATCATCAAAAATTAAAATTAAAAACAAAATTTCTGTTCAATTGCAAATTTGTTTTAACATTTAAAAAAACTATAAAACATTTTACCGCATTGTCGATTTTTTTTCTCAAGAGCTTCAACAAATTGTTGAAAAATTCATAACACTGTCAACAATTTTTTACCCTTGCTTAGCTATACATTAAGGGATGGCATTTTTTGTCCCCTGAAACATATTAAATAAACAAAAATAGTGTTTTTGAGTAATGCACTTTTTTGTGACAAAAAGTAAAATCAACTATTTTGTAATCGTGTGTTTATTTTCATCAAAGAGTGCTTACTAATACTTACAACTTTACAACACCAAAACAATCAAAAACAATTCTTCGCGGGACACAGATTTTGGAAATTTTACAAGCTATTTTTGTATGGACAACTGTCAAATTTGTATGGAGAACTGTATGGCCAAACCACGGACGAACGGACATGACACCAGGAACAAATTTCCTTCAAATTTCTGAAGCAAATCACAAATTGTATCACTTGCGCCATCTACACTAAAGTTCTCGAAGTAGCATTACGCGATTACGCATGATTTCTCAAAATGTCTTATGCAATAATTAATTAAAACATAATGCATTAGTATTGTACTAGAAATAGTTGTTTGCCATTAAGTTTGTCTTTATTCTATGTAATTTATCATGGTTACTAAAATTGTCGAAAAATTGATAGAAATGGTAATTTTAATATAAAATCATACGACCATTTCAAAAAGTGATTTTTCATCACCAGCTCTGCCGTTCTACGCATAATTGTCCCATGTCAGTTTTGGACAATTTTGACTTTATGGCATTTTTAAGTTTAGTTTGATGTGTATTTTAAGAAAAACACATAAAATCTGGTACTTTGTTCGGAAACTCATTGAAAACAACACCTAGTCTGTTTGTCCCATCGTTAAACTTCTTCGCATAATTGTAATTGTAATTGTAATTGTAATTTTTTTTTGTAATTGTCCCACCAAGTATTTTCTTACACGGAATCATTAGTTTTACTAAACATTATGTCTTGTTTACCTTTTGTAAAGCAAGAGAATCACAAATAAAGGTGATAAACTGCTAACTGGGGTGATTAGGGACACATAGGGCGAATAGGAACCCACGGGACAATTATGCGTAGAAACACAGAAATCGGTCGAAAAATTTCAATCGCGTTTTTCTCAGTTGCACTTTTTTGAACATGGGACAGTTATGCGTAGAACGGCAGAGCTGGCTTTGTTTACGTTTAAGACCACGTTGCGCGAAGCTTTTGACATAAGCGATCTCGCATGCGCAGGTTTTCGCCAAGAAGAAGTAAAAGAAAATCTGCTTCACTTTTTGAAACCCTTGTGTGATGTCCGTTCGTCCGTGGGCAAACCGAGGACAAAAACTAGTATCTTTGGTCACAGGGACGGTACCCACACACTTTCAGACAGAGAAAAAAAAAATGCAAAAATAGCCGAAGGCTGAAATTGCAGAGAATTGCGCAAATATTTTATAAATTGGGAATTCCAAGGAAACAAAAAATTGCAATCTGGGAAATATGTTTATTGGAAAAGTCTTAAAGAAGTGTTTTTTTGGCAATTCAGTAAAACGATTTGTTTTTTTCAAAAAGTGAATTTTGACTTATTGAAAGAAAAGATTTAGAACAATCAACGTTTAAAAATTCAAACTGGTAAGTTTCTCTAAATTTAGAATCCCTTATTTGAAAATGTAGAATTTAAGAGAGAAAAAGTAAATGATTACCGGTAATGCTAACAAAATTGTTCAATAGCAGCGCGAACTCTCTATAGAATAACTCTCTACAGAATGGATTATTGCCAGGTTTATAAAAACTATGTAACCCCATATTACAAATCAAAGTCATGTAATAAATCGATTTAATAAAGAATTTCAGCGGTTTACGACGTTTGAACCAGTAATTTTACATTTCTTTCAAAACTCTTCACCATCATTAGTTTGAAAATTGCGAAAATAATTACAAACTTTGAAAGATACATTGTTTACATTCTTTAGATGCAGTTCTTCATAAAATGCAAATGATAGCAAAATATTCTTTAAGTAATTTACCACAATCAAAATCAGCTGCTGAGTGAGATATGTAAACTAAGAGCAATGTAACATCGTTTGCGTTTATTACTGCCATTAATTAACCCTTAAAAACTGATTTATTTAGGAATGTCTACTTCAAAACACAAATAAATAAGAACAGTTAATCGAAAAGAGTAAGAGGCTCGACTGTTTCGTGGGTTGCTGCTGCCTGTCCGTTTCGGGGGCGATTAGAAATTCTCACTTTGCACAACAACAACGAGTTCAAATGATACAGCCAAAAAAAGAAAAGAAAACGATAGCTTTTCATCCGAGACACCGAGATTCTAAAGTGTTTGCTGAAACTAAATTTTAGAGTGTTTTTTTTTGCGACGGATTTAAAGAAGTTCTACGGTTTGCAACATAAATGAAAGAACGGGAGAATCATTCGTAACGCAAAAGAGGTTTTTGTTTTTTTTTTGTTTTCTAGCAACAGTTAAGATAAAGATCTAAAGTGAAAATGTTTTTTTTTATTTTAAGAAGAAAGAGAAATATTGAGTCTAAGACAACAAACAAACTGAAGGTTTCGAACGGAATAACGAAAACAAAAGTGACTAAATAAAGTTTCGAAACTTAAACAGAGGTACGATTTTTCAACGTTCAACAGTTTTTGATACTAGGAATTGATTTGATTTTTTTGTGGGATGTTGGATGTGAATTGTTTGGTTTACTCCTAGGTCACCCTAAAAACTAAATCGTTGTTCGTCGTGGAAGTTACACGCTAGCGTCCGGGGACGGTCGTCGTTTTAAACAAATGATGGAGTGTGTGTGTGTGTGAAACAAACGTTAACGAATAAACTATTGCTTCCAAACAACTAGGACAAAATGGAACAAAAACTGAACTAACTGCCTTCGAAAAAGGGGTGGGGTGGTTGAACGCATTATTATAGAAACGTACTATTGATTTAAAAATAGCTCATATAAAAAATTCGAAACCAAACTTTTCTTACTTTTCAAAAAACAGTGGGCAGGTGGGTGTGTATAAATTGAATATTTTTTCAACGAATCATCGTTCTAAATCATGAATTTCAATCAACTGTTTGTTTTTTTATTGCTTTGCACATTGGCACAAATAGTTTGTTTCATTATTGTTCTCTTTTTTTTTTGTAGCTTATTGTTGAAATTCAAAATTTATGTATCTTTGCGATGTTTTTTCTTCGGTAGTTACCTGCGTATGGTGATCGGGGGCAGGGTGGCCCGTGTTGTCTAACAGTGTAGGGGAAGAAGGGCGAGCATCTAGCAACAAACAACATGAAGACTTGACATTTACCACAGCAGAGCAGAACTTGGACGCTTGAACTGGTGGTCGGGCAAGTCTCGACTGGCGGCCGAAACGTCGATACACACACTCACACACGCACACATACGTTAAACGTACATTGGGATGACATTTACACAACACACACACACACATACAAATTTTGAAGGGGGGGTGGATGGGTTTGCCGGATATTGGCACAGATCTAGGGACGGGACGGTGGCTAGTTCCAAAACGATCCGCTAGGTGGTGCTGTTCGGAGTGTATCAACTTTCAGCTCAGACCAACTCTCGACTTGCCGTCGCACCATTCAAACGGATTTTTTTTTATATCATATTATAGGTTTACTTTGGAACTGAAGTTAGGTTATAAAAGTTGGAAATGTGAAATTTTACATGAAAAAAGAAACCAAAATCTGGAGCAACTGAAACTCGAAATGAACTCATAAAAGTACACGTAGGATAGAAATGTAAAGATATCTTTCTCAAGTGGTGCGCACACTGAACATTTAAAGCTTTCGGCTTAACCATTATCGTATACAATTTTTTCCAAAAAAAAAAATGGAAAAGAAATAATAATCGACTTTCTAATGATGCACTCAACTTAATATCATATCCCGCTAACTCTAAAACTTTTGAAATTCGAAAAGCAAACCAAAGGAGAAAAATCGAAAGCAAGAAAATATATATGTTTTTTGTTATCAAAAGATTTCAAAACCTATAAAAGACAAACGGTGTGTAGAAGAGTAAAAAAGGTATGCAAAATATAAACCGTAACGCAAATTCTTAGAAACGCAAGATTAAAAATCAAACTTTTGCCTTCTGTTCTACGTTTATAATATGTATTCATTAATGCTGTGGGAAATGTTCAGTTTCAATAGTAATGAGAATGCACTGTGTTGTTGAAAGAGAACTTTTTTTTTGTAAAGAAGAAAAATCGAAAATGAGCTGAAATTGTATGAGCGGATGGTGGGGCACCCAAAACTGACGCTTAAATCTTTCGAAAAGAAGCATTTTTTTTTAAGATTCTTTAGTTCATCAGTTGTGAGTGCTGCTACACTGCGCGAGTATTATGGAACACAACAATGAACGGAATTCTGCTTGCTGCTTTAGTTTTTGTGCGTGTTGGAGTGTTTGCGGAAGAGTAGAAATGCAAAAGCATGCAAAAAAGAAGTTGAAGTTGGGGTAGTATTATAGTATCATGTTGTTTAGAGTATTTATGTACAAAGAAAGAAAATAAAGTATTTATTTTGTACATGGGGTGTTGTAGAATTGATGCGATTGTAAGGGTATTAAGATTGTTTTGAGATTTTTTTGAACTTGGCGATGATTTGTTTTAATCAACTTTTATTTGGACATTAATTGGGCATGACTTTACACTTTTCAAGACAAGTATAAGATTAGCAAATTTCTTTGAAAATCTGTTTAGATGCAATTATTGTAGCCTATTACAATAAAAAAATAGTTGAAGAATTGTTCAATTGTGCAATTGTTTTTTTTGTATGCCAATGAAGATTATCTCAGGTTTAAAAAATGTAGTAATTTTCATTTAATGTGCAAATTCAATGAATTACAGTTACCGTCATCAGGGGTGACATTGGGTCTGAGGGGTGAGATTGGGTCATACAAATTTAAGCATTTTTGTATGACCCAATTTCACCCTCAGACTCAATGTCAAACCCTGTTGACTAGACCTTTTTAATTTTCAAATAATTCAAGAAAATAGAAAGACTCATATTTTTGGGTATGAAATTCAATCAAAATTTAAACATTTATCAGAATTTTCTGAACATTTTTCTGAAGACAATCAAATGAAAAAAATATTCCGGTGCTTTGTCATATTGATGTAATAATTTTTAACATAAAGTGTAAAAAATCACTTATGTTGTTGCCAATAATTTTCAAAGGCCTTTTCATAAAACTTCAATTTTTATGATAATAAAGATACCATGAAATGAAAAAAAAAAATAAAATAAATTTTTATGCGTTAATAATCAATGCTTAGCACGTTAGGGATTGAACAAAAATATTTGCAAAAAAATCTCGTTAAAATTTAGTATTTTTGAAAACCAATCATTGCATTTTATACTTTTTAATTTATATTTTTATCAAAAAATATCTTAAGGACAGATTTTTTAATCGACTTGATGTTGCTGGTATCCATCGAAAAAATCAGAAAACAATGGAAAACAAACAAAACTAAACATTGCATACATAATAATTATTTTTGAATATTTTCGTTTTTGGGTGAAGGGGAGTATGGGGTGATTTGAATACCCTTAGGAAATTTATTTGATAATACTAGGAATAATTAAGATCCATAATCCACGTGGACAATTTTTTCAAAATCTAAGAAACCCCCCCCCCCCTTCCCCCTCTAGTGGACATTTTTCATACAAATCAAATCTTTTTTTGTATGGAACATGGACAATCGTTGAACCAACCCCCCTCTCTCCCCCCTGAGATGTCAACTTGGTTTACGGATGGTCCCGTAAATAATTTTGATAAATTTTGATTAAAGTAAATTTAGTGACTATTTACTACCGCAAAAAGGTGTTTAAATCACCGCAACATTTTCATAGGAGTTAGGATAACTTTTGTGGGTTATTTTAACACATTTTGTAGAATCAACTAAACAATTGATTTACCTTTGAAATTGTTTTCTTAGTACATTTTAATTTAATTTGATTGTTTTTTCTCTCTGTACTTCATAGACGGATTTTTTTTCTGAAAATATTTTTTTAGTTATATGTAATATAAATAAGGGGTGCTCTTCAAATCTGGATTTATCACATGTTTAATTTTGATTTCCAAATCAATAATTTTGGTTAAATTTAAATTGATATGAAACCGGAAATAGGAAAACCAGCAAGCTTAGAACAAAATAGCACAGAGGCATCAATATAAAGATGCAGTGCACATTAAAAACAGTTTTTCGCAGCACAAAGTTTTAAAACTAAATTATTTATTTTTAATTATTATTAAAAAACAAGTTTTGAAAAAAGCATCATTAAAAATAAACACATTTTTTAGGGTGTACCCCATTTGGCATAATGGACATTTGGCATAACGGGTTTTCAAGATGGACGTTTGGCATAATGGACGTTTGGCATAATTGGTCCAAAACATCAGGGACGTTTGGCATAATGGACATTTGGCATAATGGACGTTTGGCATAATTCGTTCAAAACCCATCAAGGACGTTTGGCATAATGGACGTTTGGCATAATTTTTGCTAGCTTGTTTTTGTTCAATTAGTATTTATTTATTGTAAAGAATAATAATTTATAGGTTTTTTTTCCTATTTTCTAAGCAGATAACTTTACTTTAAAAATGATTTTTATTTTCAAGAAATCTAGTATCTTTGTCATTTTCTCCCAATAGATGTATTTTTTTTCCTTTTTTTTCTTAATAAAGCTTGAAAATGCAATTTTCATAAATATAAAATGCATTTTTCATAAATACATAATATTGAGATTTGTCTTCTTTTGAAATATTTTGCAGCTAATTTTTTGTATTCAATTATTCCTTCTTTTATTTTAAATTCAACCTAACAAAGTGATGCAAGTTTTGCCAGTCTTTGAAATTTAGCAATAAAGATTTTATACTGTTTACCCTTTTCCCTCCTTTTTCAAATTCAACCTAAAGAATGTATGTACATTTTGCTCCTCTTTAACGAAATGCATTTAAATTTTTTAAAACAATTTGCTCTTCTTTTATTTTAAAGCTAAAATAAGGTAAAATCTCTCAAAAAATGTGCAGTTTGTTTTTTTTTTCAAAATTTTGCAATTATTGTTTTTATGCAATTTTTTCTCCTTTAATATTCATCCTTAATAAGGGATGTACATTTTTTCTTTCTTTAAATATTTGACAAATGAGTTATGAAATTTTCCCTTCTTTTATTTTAAATTCAACTTTTAGAAGAAAAAATGAGCATGAGCATGAGCATGGTTGACTGCCAATGAGCTGCTACTCCGTTATTGACAGATCAGCTGAAGTTAAACAATGAATCAAAAATGATCAGTGGGAGCCAACCATCCGTTCACTGTTTAACCTCTGAAGATCTCTACTTTATTAGTCAATACCGGCGCCCTCCCAAGAAGCCTGCAGTTCAACGAAAGGGAGGAATGTTAGTCCGATAGTTGAAGTTGCAGACTCATCAAGCACATAGTTTTTCGCTATATACTTGTTGATAACGCTTGAGACCGTTGAATCCACAGCATCTCCTTCAAGCATCACGTGATTAATTTTTTTTTGGTTAGTAGGATAAGGTATTGGCTTTTCGATGCCTCCCGAGCTACGACGCTATGGGGAGGACTTTCATAACAGACCCGTCGGCGAGCCTTCCGAGCAACGATGCTATGGGAAGGTCTTTCTGATTAGCACACCAAAACACTCGCGCACAGGTATTTAAATACTGAATAAATGTAATTTTTCATCACAATTACCCAGACGACATTGATGATATAGGAAGGACTTTTTTACAGTCATTTACAGCAATACTTAAACTTATTTTAATGCAACAATTCACACGACGTCGTGCCTCCCGATCAACGATGATGTAGGAAGGACTTGAGCAAGCCAACCAGGATGAAACACGAAATAAAATTCTTTTCTTTTCACACACAATGCCACATAATTGACCGCGCGTCACCACCCAACTAATTGAACTGATTTTTTTCTGCTTGTGGGCAAGCCAACCAGGATGAAACACGAAATAAAATTCTTTTCTTTTCACACACAATGCCACATAATTGACCGCGCGTCACCACCCAACTAATTGAACTCAACTTTTAGAAGGGAAAATCTCTAAAAACAATACTTTTCGAATATTTGACAATTAACTTCGATTATGATTTTTTTTATAAAATTCATATTTATTTATATAAAATTCAACTTATGGAAGGAAAAGTAAATTTAAAGATTCATATTTTGACACTCTTTAAATGTTTGACTATCGCAATATTTTTATGTTTTTCACCTACCTCTCTTAAAAATAACATTCAATCAGCATTTATTTTTTTGGGCAGTTGCCCCTTCTTTATGATTAGTATTGAATAAATAAAAGAAGGGAAAATTCCATAAACAACTTTATTGCAAAAATTAAACCAACAGATAAAAAATGTGCAGAAATTATATAAATGTTTAAAGACAACATCTATAAGAGAATTTCCCTTCTTCAAATTAAATATAAAAAATGATGGGAAAATTGAAAAAAAAAACTTAATTGCTAAATATTTAAAGAAAAGCAACATCGACATCCATTCACCCAAAATACAGGATCGAGAGTATAATCGTCGGTATAATTCCATCAAAATTTATAGAGAGCTTAATGCTAAACTCGATAGAATAATGGTACCAACTCATACCTGTAAAACAATTAATTTAATTAATTAATTGAAACAGTAAATCTGCAACAAGAGTCATGCATCGAAATCTGACTACTCTTGTGTCACCAAGCTGCTGTGGCCAATGCAGTTCAGTTCCCGTAGAGAACACTTTTTGTTTTGAAGGATGAACTTTTTCTTGAAAATGGACTCGAGGGCATAATTCTCTCGGTCATCTAGAACTGTGTTCTCTGTGTCTGTGAATCTTTCCGCTAGTCTCGTGTAGGATGAGTGCTGCCCAGTTCTGGGGTTACTTTAGATTAAATTCGAAAAAGAAGGGAAAAATGTGAATTTATTTAGAGATTTCCTTCTTCAAGTAAAATTTTAATCAAAAGAAGGGAAAATTGCATTATAAAAGCTCAATTGTCGAAGATTTGAAGAGGTTTTTCTCATCATGAATTTCATATAAAAGAAGGGAAAATTTCATTAAAAAATTACTGCTAATTATATTGAAAGGGGAAAAATCTTAAGCTAACAAGAGATATTTTCTTCTTTATACTAATTATTTAATAAAAATATCAAAATTTCATTGGACAGATTTATTGTGAATTATTCAAAAAGGAAAGAATTTACTTTTGGGGAAAAAATATAGAGATACCTAATTTTTTATAGAAAAAAATGATAATCTCTTGAAGTAATATAAAAAGGGTAAAAAATATACATTTTCGTTCGTGAAAATGAGAAATACTTAACAAAAAAAACAAGCTAGTAATAATTATGCCAAACGTCCATTATGCCAAACGTCCTTGATGGTTTTTGAACGAATTATGCCAAACGTCCATTATGCCAAATGTCCATTATGCCAAACGTCCCTGATGTCTTGGACCAATTATGCCAAACGTTCATTATGCCAAACGTCCATCTTGAAAACCCGTTATGCCAAATGTCCATTATGCCAAATGGGGTACACCCCATTTTTTAGTTTTTAACAAACATTTGTTTTTGTTCAAGAAAAATCAGCCAGTAGGACCAAAAGACCACTTGAATTTTTTGAAGAGTTTTCTATCACCCCAAGCTGCCCTAAAGTAAATCTTATTTTGTGTTTGAAAAAACATCATTGTTCTAATTGCACGCAAGTTCTAAAACAGCTTCTTTAACTTACTATTTGACTAAAAGTAGTTAAACAATGGTTATAAGAACTGTTTGCTACTTGGGTGTATCTCCCAATGGTTAATTGATATATTCTGATACAACATTATGGAAAAAATATCGAATTTGTTTGAAAATTCAATAAACAGGGATGATTCAAACATTACAAACAGTTTTTTTTCCAATCGATTCCAATTGATCATTTAAAAAAAATAAAAAAGAAAACAAAGTGTGTATGAAAAAAAACTGCCGAATGATTTTTTTTTCCAAGTCATATTTACATTAAAAGGGGGTTTTTAAGATTTTAAATATTTTTTCTATGTAGTCCTTCTAAAAAATTTCAACCATGCCCAAGATATCAAATCGATCAAAAAATCCGTTTTAGGATAAAGGTCTTTAATATTTTCATTTGATTTTTCTGTATTTTTTTTCAGAGGCAAAAAAAATATTGTTCAAATGATTTTTTCCCATGATACAAACACAAAAAGTTTTGTGTCAAAAACAAACCGTTTGTATTCAGATTTTTTCAGAATCTATAAAATCTCATAAATAAGGTTTTTTTTCTAGCTTTGCCAGAACTAACCAAAACGTGTGCTCGTGTTGGTGTTTCGTGTGTGACAGTGTGTCGTGAACTGCTGGGTGCTGCACAGAGAAAGTGTGTACGACAGTGTGTGAGGACAGAGAGTTCAACAAGAAGCAAGCAGAAAACGATTTGACCTACACCCACTCAGGTGGGGTGGCGATCTTTGGGCACACATTTACGTTCTGGCTCAGTGTTGCTGTTGGCGTTGTTTTTGCCGTTGTTGTTACTGTTACTGTTGTTGTTTGGCTGATTATTATGGTTATGCGTGTGGCGAGAGCTTTGATTAGCGTCATGTTGTGCCATGTTCTTTGATGGGTTGTTGTTACTGGTGGTGTGAGTGTTGTTAGCTTTTTCTTTTTTGTTTGAAGAATTTAGAAGTGATCGAAAACAGCATTTTGATTTTATGTATATTGAAAAAAAGAAACGGAAAAAGTGTTAAAAACCGAACGAAAACAATGGATTAAAATATTCTTATTAAAGAAAGAAAACCCATTGAAACAATAGCCGATTGGAAATGAGAAAAAGAAACGAAAGGAAATGCTTTTGTGTTGCAAGACTGCCATATGCCAATTCGGTTCGCGGTGCTCTTAAATCTGCAGATATAGCTTTTCTAATGCTGGAGAAAATGGAAAATGGAACTGATAATTTGCCGTTTTTTGTTTGCTGACTGTTGCGAACGTGTTCGAAACCAATTGTGAGTGTGAATCGATTAAGTAATAATGTTAAACGATATCTGCAGACCAGCGTTTTGCTTGGTTTTCGATGTCATACATAGTACTGAGAGTAAAAACGAAACGCAACAATTTGGTACTGAACAAAAACCGAACATAAGGTAAGTGGGGTGGGGGTGGTTAAACAACTGATTCCTGAGATGAGGAAGAAGTTAGATGGAAACCAGATAAACTTTCTCTCGGATGAGTGAGAGTGAGAGAGAAACGAGGTTAGAAGATTCGCGAAGGAAATGAAAGAGAGAGTGAACGAAACGAAGGTTGAGTTGTTTTGAGAGAGAGAAAGAGTGAGTGTAGAAAAGTAGAATGTAGAGAAAACGTAAAAAAGAAAAGAAAAAGGAATAAAATCCGGACTGAACTAGGGCGAACATACCTTTCCGCTGCGGGCCTCGCTGGTTCAAACCACCCAAACCTCCCGACGGGGGTGGCGGTCCACGTCCCCCGGGACCAATCCCTCGGCCCCGATTGCTGGCGTTGTTGAGCGTTCGCTGGGCCAGATTATTGGCGTTCGGACCTTGATTGCTGTACTGGTCCGGTGCCTCGGTCAGGAAGTTCGACGGCACCAGACCCCGTACGCCGTCCAGTTCACCCATGAAGAACCCGTCCTCGTCCATGTCGCCATACACGAGTATGACGGCGCCGGTTTGGAAACTTAATTCCACCTGCAGTGGGGGGCGTAAAAGAAATCGGGGTAGAGCCACATAAGTTAATAACGTATTCCACTACTTTGCAAAAGTGTCCGTTTTTTCTGCGAGGTTTTTCTTCCTCTCGCTACACATCGATATTCTAAACTTAGGTGAATTCTGTGTTAGTATCTTGGTGGGGACAACATGCAACATGCAGTTAGTTTAAAAACTCAAAATATCGAAGAAAAATAAAACTCAAAAAATCTTCAACAACACAACGTCAACTATACTAGCGGCTCACCTCGGCGTCCACGTTCGGGCTCAGCTCCTGCGGATCGTAGTCGTACAGGGCGATCATTCGCTTGACCGGCATGTTGGCGTAGATGTCGCCCCACCGATCCCGGCTGATGCCCCGCACTGAAGGGCCCACCCCGCCACCGCCACCAACACCGACACCGCCCACTCCGCCCACGCTGCCCACGTTACTTACGCCAACGCCAACGCCACTGCCACCGCCGACACCGCCCTGCGCACCGTCCTCGATCTCCTGGACGTGGTTTTCCGGCACAAAGCCCCGCCGGCCGCGCAGCTCACCCCAGTAGAAACCGTCTTGGTCCTTGTCACCGTACACCTGCAGGGGGAGATTGGTACAAGATAAGCAACTCTCCTCGGGAATTTGGACTGACAATCTACTGAAGAATAATCCACCTTAGTAAAATTTTTAAATTTAATGATCTGCAAACCTTGGAAATAATATTTTTATGCACTTCTAAACATGTGTATGAATGGCATTCATTATACTGGATCATTCAAGAGTGACTGGAAAACATTCGGGATACCTACTCAACAGAATTTCTTTAAAGTTAGATCACCTTTGTAAATTTTCTCGAAAATTTTGTAAAAATGAATGTGCCATTTTTCCACGAATAGTCTTCAAAATAAGTAGAAATCAAATATTTCATTAAAAGTGACTTTTTAAATTGCCAGAGGTAGAAATATCATCTGACGGTCAGAGTCTTACCTAACTCTTAGCTTGTTGTAGGTGGAAAGTTCTTGTAATGTTATTGAATCAATCCTTAAAGTTTAGGTCTCCAATCCAATCCAACACGGATCGTTTTGCCGCCTTCCACAAAGTTGTAGAGCACTGTATCTTATAACAAAAAACTCTCTCTTGGAGTTATTAAGACCAGAGCAGCGCAACTATGAATTAAGGGTTTTGCAGTTTTTTTTCCAAATTTTCTGTCACCTCTTTCAAAAATGTGCTAAAAACATTGCCACACACAGGCTGCAGGCCCGTATGCAACATATAGGGAGAGAGGGGGTAATATGCACCCCGGGGCAAAAAGCACCTCCTGCTTTTCTCGATATTAGGAAGAATTTTCCGGGGGAAAATCATAGAAATTGGAAGCCTAACATTGCAAAAATAAGCTGGAAAAAATTGAGTATCGAAGTACAAAAACAGCTAAAGTTATTTGCAAAACTTTGAAATGTTGTGTTTTCATCTAATTTTCATTGAAATTTTAAATATGATTTTTGAACAATATAAAAAGCATTTATTTTTATTGCAAGTGTTGATATAGATAGTTTTTGCCATAATCTTCATTATTCATTAAATAGATTAGTCCAAAAACATTAAAAAATGTATTTTTAATTATTTTTTCTGCAAAAAGCGGTGTCATCTAGAAGTGACAAGTGAAAACTGCTTTAACCCGGGCATTTTGCCACGTTGTCGTAGTGCATTTTGCCCCAAAGTTGGGGTGCATATTGCCCCGCATGGTTATTTGAAAAGAATCAAAAATGATTTTAGAAATTTGATATTTTCGATCAATTTTGAGGTTTTTAAAGACTTTTTTTACATGGGAGCAATTCTCTGAGATTTCGGTCATTCGATTTTTTTTGTATTTTTTAACCCGGCTGAAACTTTTTTGGTGTCTTCGGTATGCCCAAAGAAGCCATTTTGCATTATTAGTTTGTCCATATAATTTTCCATACAAATTTGGCAGCTGTCCATACAAAAATGATATGTGAAAATTCAAAAATCTGTATTTTTTGATCGATTTGGTGTCTTCGGCAAAGTTGTAGGTATGGATATGGACTACACTGAAAAAAAATGATACACGGTAAAAAAATTTTTGGTGATTTTTAATTTAACTTTTTGTCACTAAAATTTGATTTGCAAAAAAACACTATTTTTTTTTTATATGTTTTAGAGGACATAAAATGCCAACTTTTCAGAAATTTCCAGAATGGGCAAAAAATCTTTGACCGAGTTATGATTTTTTGAATCCATACAGATTTTTTTTTTTTAAATCGAAATATTGGTCGCAAAAATTTTTCAAATTCATTTTTCGATGTAAAATCGAATTTGCAATCAAAAAGTACTTTTGAATTTTTGATAAACTACACCGTTTTCAAGTTATAACCATTTTTAGGTAACTTTTTTGAAAATAGTCTCAGTTTTTCATTTTTAAAAATTAGTGCCCATGTTTGCCCACCTTTGAAAAAAATATTTTTGAAAAGCTGAGAAAATTCTCTATATTTTGCTTTATTGAACTTTGTTGATACGACCCATAGTTGCTGAGATATTGCCATGCAAAGGCTAAAAAACAGGAAAATTGATGTTTTCCAAGTCTCACCCAAACAACCCGCCATTTTCTAATGTCGATATCTCAGCAACTAGTGGTCCGATTTTCAATGTTAAAATATGAAACATACGTGAAATTTTCCGATCTTTTCAAATAAAATATTTTCAAAAATTTAAAATCAAGACTAACATTTCAAACGGGCCAAACATTCAATATTACGCCCAGCTTTTCAAAAATATTTTTTTCAAAGGTGGGCAAACATGGGCACTAATTTTTAAAAATGAAAAACTGAGACTATTTTCAAAAAAGTTACCTAAAAATGGTTATACAGTCGTGCCTCGGTTTAGCACCGCATATGGGGGATGCAAAACCGAGGGGTGCATAACCGAGGCACAGAGCTTAGGGGATTTTGTCTATATGGGAGACATTGGCTTTAATCGTACGAAAAATCATGCAAACATCAGAAAATTATAGTGTTTTGGAATCGGGATGATGTCAGCTATCCATCAAAATTATTATTTTATGAAAGTTTTCACAAAAATACGTGATTTTCCTGTATTTCGAAAATGCATATTTTTTCTCTAAAGAAACCAAAAATTTATTGTTATTGCAATATGGGTATCAAATGATCAGGTTTCTTTCTTACATTTTGGATGTAACAAAAACATTTTTAGAAAATACTCAAAATTATCACAAAACTACGTATTTTCGAAAAAAAATACTCAAAATTTCAATTTTTACAAAATGGGTTTCAAACGATCGGGATTTTTTCATACATTTTGAATGTAATAACAACATTTTTAAAACATATTCAAAATTTCCACAAAACTACGTATTTTCGAAAAAATACTCAAAATTTCAATTTTAACAATATGGGTATCAAACGATCGCAAATTTTTCATACATTTCGAATGTAACAACATTATTTTTAGAAAATACTCAAAATTTTCACAAAACTACGTATTTTCGAAAAAAATACTCAAAATTTATTTTTTTGCAATATGGGTATCAAACGATCGGGGTTTTTTCATACAATTCGAGTGTGATAACAACATTTTTAGAAAATACTCAAAATTTTCACAAAACTACGAATTTAAAAAAAGTACTCAAAATTTTCGTTTTTACAATGTGGGCATCAAGAGATCGGGATTTTTTCATACATTTCGAAAGTTATTAAAAAAATTAAAATACTCAAAGTTTTCACAAAACTACGTAATTTTGAAAAAAATACTAAAAATTTCTGTTTTTCACAAGAGGTATCAAATGTTCGGGATTTTTTTTATACATTTCAAAAGTTATAACACAAATTTGTGGAAATACCCTAATTTTCACAAAACTACGTTTTTTTCGAAAAAATATCCCAAATTTCAGTTTTTTACAATATGAGTATCACATGGTTGAGATTTTTTCATTAATTGTTACTTTGTATCGTCATGTGTCCGATTTTTCTAAGGGACGACGGGACTTGAACCCCCAACCACCTCATTAGTACTGAGACGCACCGCCAATTGTACCATTGAGGCCCTTGAGATTCTAGATATCTCAAACCACCGTAGTGCTACGTGTGACAGTTTGGTATCTATTCAAGCCTGAAAACAGTATATTTAGATCGCTTTGTGTTCATTTGGTATCGTGATCATCGTCTTCTCCTTCTGGCGAATTCCGCTGAGCAGGAAGATTGAGACTATGCTTCAATTTAATTTAAAAGGTCATAATGTAAAAACGGAAATTTTGAGTATTTTTTTCGAAAATACGTAGTTTTGTGAAAATTTTGAGTATTTTCTAAAAATGTTGTTATTACATTCGAAATGAATGAAAAAATTCCGATCGTTTGATACCCATATTTTAAAAATTGAAATTTTGAGTATTTTTTTCGAAATTACGTAGTTATGTGAAAATTTGGAGTATTTTCAAAAAATATTGTTATAACATTCGAAATGTATGAAAAAATCCCGATCGTTTGATACCCAAATTGTAAAAACGGAAATTTTGAGTGTTTTTTTTCGAAAATACGTAGTTTTGTGAAAATAATGAGTATTTTCAAAAAATGTTGTTATTACACTCGAAATGTATGAAAAAATCCAAATCGTTTGATACCCACATTGTAAAAACGGAAATTTTGAGTACTTTTTTTCAAAAAAATCGTAGTTTTGTCAAAATTTTGAGTATTTTCTAAAATTTTTGTTATTACATTCGAAATGTATGAAAAAATCCCGATCGTTTGATACCCATATTGTAAAAATTGAAATTTTTAGTATTTTTTTCGAAAATACGTAGTTTTGTGAAAATTTTGAGTATTTTCTAAAAATGTTGTTATTACATTCGAAATGTATGAAAAAATCCCGATCGTTTGATACCCATATTGTAAAAATTGAAATTTTGAGTATTTTTTTTCGAAAATACGTAGTTTTGTGAAAATTTTGAATAATTTCTAAAAATGTTATTGTTACATCCAAAATGTATGAAAAAAAACCTGATCATTTGGTACAAATATTGCAATAACAATATATTTTTGTTTTCTTTAGAGAAAAAATATGCATTTTCAAAATACAGGAAAAATACGTATTTTTGTGAAAATTCTCATGAAATAAAAATTTAATGGATAGCTGACATCATCCCGATTCCAAAACACTATAAATTTTGGATGTTTGCATGATTATTCATAGAATTATAGCCAATGTCTCCCATATAGCCAAAATCCCATAAGCTCTGTGCTTCAGTTAAGCACTGGCCCGTGCTTAACCGAGGCAGCTGAACGGTGCAAAACCGGGGCAGTGCAAAACCGAGGCGTGCAAAACCGAGGCATGGCTGTAACTTGAAAACGGTGTACTTTATCAAAAATTCACTAAAGTACTTTTTGATTGCAAATTCGATTTTACATCGAAAAATGAAGTTGAAAAATTTTTGCGTCCAATATTTCGATTTTTTGAAAAAATCTGTATTGATTCAAAAAATCATAACTCGGTCAAAGATTTTTTGCCCATTCTGGAAATTTCTGAAAAGTTGGCATTTTATGTCCTCTAAAACATATAAAAAAAATAGTGTTTTTTTGCAAATCAAATTTTAGTGACAAAAAGTTAAATTAAAAGTCACCAAAAAAATTTTTACCGTGTATCATTTTTTTTCAGTGTAGTCCATATCCATAACTACAACTTTGCCGAAGACACCAAATCGATCAAAAAATTCCTTCAAAAGATACAGATTTTTGAATTTTCACATATCATTTTTGTATGGACAGCTGCCAAATTTGTATGGAAAATTATATGGACAAACTAATGATGCAAAATGGCTTCTTTGGGCATACCGAAGGCACCAAAAAAGTTTCAGCCGGATTAAAAAATACAAAAAATAAAATTAAAGAAAAAAGACCGATTCCGTAGAGAACTGCTCATGGATGACGAAGGATATTAGTTGTTTTGGAACATCGAACAAAATTGTTCCATAGAAATGCTGTTATAGTTAAGAAATCACAGTTTTCCCTTAGAGGGTGTTATATCCCCTCTCCCCCTATGACCAGTATGACTAAGAATAATGTTAACACTGGCGGCATCTCACAGAAGGAAGGTTCTCTCGTAAAAAATGTTATGTAATTTTAAATGTAATTTAAATAAAACGCCACATTTTCAATATTTCAATGCAAAAAGACATGGAAAATGCAATAAACAGCAGTTCAGTCGTTTTGCAATCAATATTTTTAAAGTATCTTTGTATTAACAAAAATATTTTTTTACTGAAACTTTTTGCGATAGTGTATACCTAAAATTCACTAAAACCAATCAGAAATGTAAAGTTTATCGTAGAAAAAAATGTGCTTGAAATGACCTTCCGAATCTATAAAAAAAACAAAATTGGAAATTAGAGGATTGAGAATTATCTGAAAAATACAGATTGAGACCAATCCTGTTGACATGTAATTTTTTTGACTTGTATTGAAAACCGTGAACACTAAGGTGTCCAGAAAAAATGACCGCCTGCTCCACAAGCGGAAAACGGGTTTTTGGGTTATTTTAAGCATCTCTGCCAATCATACATTTTTCGATTTCAATTTCAATTTCAAACTTCACACCCGAGTTGATGATATGGGTAAATGTTGACCGATTTTGCTCATATTTGACCTTACTGAGGAAAGGCTATAAAATCACTCGGAAAATGAACTTTTTAATTCGACCTCCTAGACCCACCTTCACGTATACATATTGACTCAGAATCAAATTCAGAGCGAATGTCTGTGCGAGTGTATGTCTGTAAGTCCGTGCATCGAAAAAAAATGCACTCGATTAACTCCGGACTAGCTGAACTGAATTGGACCGTTCTGGTCTCATTCGATTCGTCTTAGGGCCCTACAAGACCCTTATTAATATTATGAAGTTTAGTAAAGTACTTCAAAAGTAAGTGCTCAAAAAAACTTGTTTATGAAAGTCCGGAAGATCGTTAGATAGGTAATCAAAATACCCTTCCAACACACCCAAGAGATTGAAGATCTGACAACCCTATCAAAAGTTACGAGCACTTAAGTGTTAATTTAACACTTATCAGAGGCTACATCTAAAAAAAATGATGAAAATGCTGTCCGGATCTATTGTGAGGCCCATCGTTGGTGGGTAATCAGAAGACCTTTCCAACACGTCGAAAAGATTGGAAATCTAACAAGCCTTTCAAATGAAAAATATAACTTCATCAATGTGAGGACGGCTTCTACCACGTAAGAGCGGATTAGGTAACGTTTTTAAGCTTAAAATCATATAATTAGCTGAATATTATTGATTGGGGATAAACTATACTTCAAGCTAAACAATGACAGAACTTTTTAGATAGCTTAAATGAAATTAAAAATAGATTATTTATTTGTTCAAAGGCATTATTCAAAATAGGCCATTTGACGGCCATATTTGTTTTAGAAAAACATTCTAATTTTGAGTCAGAATGTATCAATCAAAAAATGGGTTACTTTGTGTTCTTTGTAGAAGCATATAGTGATTATTTTTTCATTTCAATTTCAATTTAAGAACCATCACAGCAATCAGCAAACAGAAAGTTGTTGTCTTCTTATTCCAAAATTGTCCAACTTATGGACCCAATCCTGCACAATCTGATTGTAAAGGTAGTTAAATTTTATTGAAAATTATTTTGTAGGCAGAAAATCATATTCATAGTTCCCGTAGGTTTGAAGATATAACAATGTCTGTAACAAAAATCTTGGTAGGGGAGCTGGGGTTAAGACAGCCAGGCGGGGTAAGACGGCTACCCCACTGTTTTAATAAGTATACTAATGAATATTACTAAAATGTTTAGCAATACTGTTCCTCATGCTAAATAATGCATATGGAGTCACCTTTGCCAAAAAATTTTCAAAACTTTTTTTCGTAAAATCGCGATAACTCGTGATGTTTATAAGCAAACCCCTTATAAATTTATATTAAAATTTTTGTAATTGTCTGCTCTACAACTTAGTAGAATATTGTTACACTCTAAAAAATTACCCTGCAAAGTTAGAAAAAACACGAAATTTTAAAATGAAAATTTTTGTTCTGAATGAAAAATTGACCCTTCTGGGTCAATGTAGATTCGAAAAGTACATTAAATTTCCCATAAAATGACATGTTTCAAAAAATTTTACAGTCGAGTAACGGAAAATGGGAGAATTTTTAAAACTTTTTTAGTGTTTTTTTCGATGAAAAATACGTTTTTTCGGAATTCTGAGTACGCCATCAAATCGGGCGTACAATTTTACATAAAAGTCCCTTTGACACCAAATTTCTATCTCATCACCGTTTCAGGCTGCTAATTATTGAAAAATACCTCTTTTTTCGCATGTTCAAAAATTTAAGGGGTCGTACCGCCCCTCCGTCACGAGATATCAAAAAACGGACCTCGGATTCGTGATCAGGGACAAAAGTTACCCTTAGGACAAAGTTTCACGCAAATCGAAGAGGGGTCAGGGCAACTTTTCCCGATTTCGTGTGAGTTGGTAGAGAATTACCCATGTAATTTTCATGAATTACAACTTACGCATTTTTGTTAGATAACAATATGTTTTCCTGTCTTCAGATATTTGTTCATGTTTAATTGAAGTTTTCCCTAGATTATGTCCCTCGGAAAAGTTTAAAAAATGCAATGAGCTATTTACAAAAAATGTTTTAAAAAATAATTTATTTGGGGACAAGACCTCCTCCGGGAGTAAGACGGCTACCAGTAATTTGTAAATTTTATTTGATCTAGGTTATATTTTTGACGGTTTTTGACTATCAAGACATATTTGTAGATAAGGAAAAGCATTTTCAATAAAACTATCCATTTTTAATCAAAATGCTGTAAACAACCGTTTCGACAACATTCTTTACAGTGATATAGAAAAACTCATTGAATAGTATGAAATCCTATCAAACTTTTAATAAAAATCGAATTTAATATTGTTTACATAATTTAATATATTTACTCATTCTAATCGAAATACACAAAATAAATTATTTTGCATAAAATTGTGTTTGTTTTGTAGTAAAAATTCATAGTTTTTCATAAAATGTAATCTCAATAATACGAAATCACTGAGCCAAAATACGAAATATTTTAATTTCAGCATTTTTCTTCACATTTGAAACTTGATTTTTTTTTTCAACCAAAACAGTTATGATGTTTAGAAAAGTCTGTTCAACCAATCATGTAGGTATTTGGGTGGATTTAGCAAAGTTATTAAGTTAATTTACAGCACTGACCGTCTTATCCCATATGGGTGGCCGTCTTACCCCGCGTATTTCATGTATATACGATTTCAACTTTTTTTTTAAATTGCTGAAAAGTATTAAAAAATGGTTTTTAGGCCAACTAATTTATGTCATTTCAATAATGGACTAGTAGTAGAACAATATGTACGTAATTTGAGATCAAAACAATCTGTTGTGTAAATTTTATTAAACTTCTCCCTTAGAGTGGCCGTCTTACCTCCATCTCCCGTACAAAATCTCTGGCTGATGTTCTCCGTTGAACGAAATCAATCAAAAAATCAAAACATTGCATTTGTCTTAATTCATTACATTTGACCTGATTTGTCTCAGATGTTTGTGTTTGAGAAAAACAAGTTAAACAAATATCATTAAAAAAACCCGATTTAATATCACCGAAGGTGAAATAGAGCCTTTTTTTACAAAATGATGAAACTCCATGAAATATATTGGTGCAATTAATTTTTCAGAAACATAATGATACCACCCAGTGAGAATTTTACCTGAAGCTTCGAATCTTTTTAGGCTAAACCTCGAATGCCATTTTTTTAATTTCAGAGGTAAATTATTGGTCGCAAAATATTTAAATTTAATTAAGAAAAACATATTGGATTGATATTATTGGACAAAAATAAAGGGTACTCAGTCTTTAATGTAAGTATATGATTAACTTAAAAAAATATGTATCGCTATTGCACTTTGTCGATCTATTATGAGAAGCCAGAAAGAACACTTTCACGCGCAGCGTGGCGTTGAAGCTTCGACTTGCCGAGCTTTCGAGCGAGAACGAGCCGGGACTTCGAATTTGATGTTCAGTATATGATTTTGTATAAATCCAAAAATTTAATAGGAAAAAATAGGGTAAAAATAAGACGAAAAATACTAAAATCGCTATATCTCTGGAAATACATTTTGGAAAAGCTTCAAATTTTGGGCCCAAACAGTTTATGGCGCATGTTTTCGAATGGCTTTTTGTTTGAAACTGAATTCTTTAAATTTGATAGTGTTATCTGTAAAATAGTCCAAAAAATACCTCTAAAATGGCTTTGACCACATTTACTGGTCGAAAATTGTGAATCGAAAAATAAAATGTTCGTCTCCGACCCCACGGCTACAGATCTGGCTTTTAAAAATTGTGGGTTTCACGAGCGGTTTTCCAGTGATGGAAGACACAAATTTTTAAGAGCGGATACAGACATCGGCCATGTATTTCAGAAAAAGAGCTCTCAAAATTCAGACTTTGAGTTCCGGGTTTTGGACCAAAATTCAATCAAAAGAGCGCATCTAAACCTTCAATTTAGTAATAGGATTTTTTACTGGGACGAATCCTCGCGGAGTACGATTTTTTGAAGATTTCTGAGAAAAGCGTTTTTCCAACAGCAAACCTTAAACTTTTCTTTTGTAAGAAAGGCAAAAAATAAAAATACTCAAATGTGATGCCCAGTAATTTTAAAATATATAAAATTCAATAGTCCTGAAATATTTCAAGCGCTAGGCATTTCGCAGATCTGTAAACTAAAATATTAAACAATTTCCTCAAGTTCATCTTTATTCACAACCAAATCTAAATTTGCAGATCAAAATTTTTTTTTTTAATTCAAGAATTCCCGGGACAAAATATGAAAATTCCCAGGTTTGTAAAAATCCCGGGAATTCCCGGGATGGACGCACTACACCTTGCGGAACTTTCTCAAGGTATGCCAGCCATTTAGGGCTGAGGTTAATTCCGTCTAAATATCAATTCTCTAACTGTGAGGAGATGACTGGAATACCAATAAAAGCTTCTGCCTGAAAAAATCAAAATAAATCTTCACTTGAACGACTTACCCGAATGGTATCGCCCTCGTTGAACGGCAGCTCCTCCTCGCACGAGTCCGGGTTGGGGCTCATGGTGGCCGGATCGTAATCGAACAGGGCCATAAAGTAGCGCGGCTTTTTCGATGCTCCCATCAGGTGCGACGGGAACGGTGGCATCGTCTGGGGCGTCATCTGCTGGCCGGGCAGCCCGGGGCCGCCCATCCGTTGGCCTTGGCCTTGCTGCTGCTGCTGCTGAGGTGGCATCGGTTGGTTCGGGTTCATCGGTCTCACCTGGTTCTGGTTGCGGCCCATCTGCTGCTGTTGCTGGGCCTGTTGCTGCTGTTGCGTTTGCTGCTGGTTCTGCTGCTGGTTCTGTTGATTCGGATTGTTGTAGTACTGCTGCTGCTGGTTCTGGCCCACCTGATTCGTCTGGCGGCCAGTTTGGTTCATGGGCATGTTCTGGTTCCGGTAGCCCTGCGTGTCGGGGTATGGAATGGTACAAACACAAGCAGAGAGAAATTGACACATGTTAGACGTGGGACACCCTAGTGCTGGCTGTGTAAAGGGTTGCTGATGCAAAGTGCCGACGACAATTTCAGCACAGCACAAAGATACAGGAGAGAGTATATCGAGAGGCACGACATAAGCACATTCACGTACTCCAACTTGCAGTGTGCACCTGTGTTGAGAAGAGAAAGGGTTGGCAGCGTTCTGGCAACGCTTCTACGCAAGAGAAGTTTATGTACAACAGCTGTACTGGAGAAATACTTTAGTTAGACTACTCGCCAAGTGACATGAAAGGTACTGATCCAAGATTCTACGGTGAATTCGACTGTGTTTCAAAGTTATGCTTTTATTTACAAAATATACAATATGAAATGGTGTTTCACTAGCGCCTCTTGTGAATTCAATGAATATAAGTAATTTAAGCACTTTTGAAATTTGAATCATTTTAGGAAATTGGGATTAATTTAACATTAACATATGGATAAAAATATGATCAAAATAGTCATGTTTAAATTGCTATTTTATTTAAACTAAATAATAATCAGTTTTACGAAAGTGGTTGAATATTCGAATGCTTCTTCAATCGATAGTATAATCAACCGAAAAACAACAACTCTGAAGCTCACAGCATTAGTCATCATTCTCTCACTGTACGCCGGAGCTTCGAAAGTTAAATCCATTCCAAGGCTTATTACACTTTCAGATCTAAAAACAGCATTAAACCGAATTTTTGGCTCATAAATTCACTACTCAAGTTCAAAGTAACATTCAACAATCATATTCCACAGTTAACTTGTATTTTTATTGAACGAAAAACACTTACAAACTATAAAACTTCACTCTCTTTCCACACGGATGCGCAAACTCTCACTGGAGATGGTGCCGCGACAAGAAAAAAGCTCGAGCCAAATGCAAAGAATCAACCCACTACAGCAACGGTCGAACAAGACGACGATGACGATAGTCAGTGGTGACGTAAACGATCGTCCAACGATTCTACCGTTCCGCTGGAGCCTTCACGTATACTAATATATACTCATTCAAGACGTCGGGTTCGGTTCGGTTCTGCCGGTTCTGCGCACATTGTGTGTGATTGAACGATTGTTCGTGGATGTTGTCCAAAGAGCATGATTGATGAAGTTTGTTCTGACTTTTTTGTTTGAGTCATTCGTGTTACGTGATATTTGAACGAACCCTAGTTGAGAATGGTATTCATTGCATAAGTTTGAGCAGTTGCAGCTAAAAGCATCATAGAATGCTTTAAACTTGATTACAGTCAGAGTAGCATAGAAAGCTAACAAAATATCTCAAAGCTTTGCTGTAAACATTAATAACGGCTGATTTTTCATCATAGAAATAGTCGTTAAATGGCCACATACCTGTTAATGTATTATGAATCAAGGTGTTAGCTTAAAAAAAATACCTGCGCAAAATTTCAAATTTTATGGTATTTGTGAATACAAAGAGACGAGTTGTTCCTTTTAATTCCGCTATATATTTTAATATCTTGACAGATACGTATTTCGTCTACTACTTGCAGACTTCATCAGTGTTCTGTTCTCGACTGAAGGTTCATCGCTGGAGTATCCATATTTGTAGTTACTGTAGGTACTACCTCCTCGTTCTTCTTTTGTGCCTGTATAGGTAACAGCTTAAACAGCCACGTTGAGCCGTTACCTGAATCCTTGTTGAGTAAACGTTTGTTGCCTGCCTTGAAGATTTCCAAACTTTCAGCGACAGCCAGCTTCGATGGGTTAGTGATGTGTCTTAAGATGACCGCGTCGCTAGCTGTGATGTTATGTTTTTCCTCGATGATGTGTTCGGTTACTGCTGACTTGAAATGGGGGACAAAACCTTTTTTTTGCATCTACCAACAGAGGATGGGAGCATCGATGGGTAACCCACTGTCACCGTTCATGAGCGATGTTTATATGGCAGCTTTGGAACACGAACTACAAACCAAAAACCTACTACCAGAACGTTGGTGGAGATACGTAGATGACATCTTCTGCATCATCAAAAGGGACTCACTAACAACGGTACTGGACACCATAAACAGTGCACGCAGGAGCATCAAGTTCACTTACGAAATGGAAGTCGAAGGAAAGTTACCTTTCTTAGACATCCTGATCCTAAGAGAACCAGGTTGCCCATCTTCGTTTTCTTTCGAGATCTACAGGAAGCCAACAAACACCAGAAGAACAATCCCAGCCACGTCAAACCATTCATTCCAACATAAGATGGCAGCATATCATTATTTTATACATAGGATGACAACTTTACCCCTCAGCGAAGCAGGAAAACAGAAAGAATTGGAGTACATATTTGAAACAGCGGAAATCAACGGTTACAGCAGAACAACTATCCAAGCAATCATCGATAAGAAGGAAAGAAAACTGCACAGAACTTCACTCACAACCCTTACGCCATCAGCAGAGCCACTGCGAAGAGCAGCAGTAGAATTCGACTACAGGATAACACGCCCATTACGACAAAAACTGGCTAAATTTGGCATCGATTTAGTGTTCAGCAGTAGAAACAGCCAGTTGGAATCCATCTTAGGTTCAACGAAAGACCCCATACCGACTTTAGGCAAACCCGGCATCTACGAGGTATCCTGCGGCCACTGTGATATGAGCTACATTGGACAAACTAAGAGATTGCTGCAAACCAGGTTGGATGAGCATATACACACATATGTCAAAATTGCCATGGAGGAAAAACGGAAAGGTTTTGTCCCCCATTTCAAGTCAGCAGTAACCGAACACATCATCGAGGAAAAACATAACATCACAGCTAGCGACGCGGTCATCTTAAGACACATCACTAACCCATCGAAGCTGGCTGTCGCTGAAAGTTTGGAAATCTTCAAGGCAGGCAACAAACGTTTACTCAACAAGGATTCAGGTAACGGCTCAACGTGGCTGTTTAAGCTGTTACCTATACAGGCACAAAAGAAGAACGAGGAGGTAGTACCTACAGTAACTACAAATATGGATACTCCAGCGATGAACCTTCAGTCGAGAACAGAACACTGATGAAGTCTGCAAGTAGTAGACGAAATACGTATCTGTCAAGATATTAAAATATATAGCGGAATTAAAAGGAACAACTCGTCTCTTTGTATTCACAGTAATGCATTCTGCTAAAACGCTCAACCAAACCACAATTATGGTATTTGGTCAAAAACTGACTGAGCGATGAAGAATACATGTTCAAAAATCGGGTGCCATGTCACTTCTGCGTTGACAAAATTAACTCATATTTGAGGTGAAGACATAATAAGATAATTTCATGGTTTTTCATGTTATCTGTGTCCTACTTAAATCATGAAATATCTTGTTTAAGCTTTCAGTAGTGCTTGTATCCGAAAGTAAAAAAAAACTATTTTATTTTTGAAATAAATGAATCCAAATGGCTGATTTTTGCATACTTTTTTTCCAGGCAAATTCAGCTAAAATCAGAAGTTTTTCGAGGCACTTTTTCACTCGATCTTCGATATCCATGAAACTTTGTTAACAAGTTTCCAAGGCTCATATCTACACCCAGAACAGGGCATCGGCATACGAGAGAATACAGAGCCCGGTTCGGTAGTAAAATGGTCACGGCGTGTTTTCTAGAACAAACATTTCAAGAAAAAAATGTCATGGCTACTGTCAAATGTGTCTTAAAGGAAATTTTCTCAGCTTTCCAATGCTTCTAAGAGCGAAATGTTTCATCGGGAAATTTCTGAGATATCTAATTTTTAAGTTTTTTGTTCTAAATTCCTTTATTATTTATTGTAAACTTTATAATAACCAGGGCTGTGGAGTCGGAGTCGGAGTCGGAGCCGGAGCCGGAGTCGGTGGAGTCGGGTCTTTTTGGGGACCTGGAGTCGGAGTCGGAGTCGGAGTCGTCAAAACTCGAACAGCTGGAGTCGGAGTCAGAGCCGGAGTCGGCTAATTTTTAAGAGCTGGAGTCGGAGTCGGAGTCGGAGCCGTAGATTTCTGATAACCCGGAGTCGGAGTCGGAGCCGGAGTTATCTTAAATTTAATAAAAAATATGTTTTTTTTTACTGTTCAGTATTTCCTATAGAACAGCTTAATTTACAAAACATCTTATATTCTTGATTTATCAGATGACATTATGTTTTTGAAACTTTTTATTGTGATTGAAAATCTCTAATTGTGTTATTACACTATAATCACTAAATTATAACCACTTACCCAAGTTTGTAGTATCATAATTTAAAAAAAATAATAAAAAATATTTGTTATGTAGTCAGTTTTTCAATGCTTCCTTTTGCCTATATTTATGTGCCTTTTTAATTCAAATTTGACCAAATTTCATCCAGTTATTTCTGAAAAATTACACACACAGTCATCTTTTACCCCGATAGCATATGTCTTGGAAGTTTTAAGTTAAAACATTTTTTAGGAAAAAATTACGAGGTACATAAAAATATTAAAAATAGTAATCACTGCTTTTGCAAATCGAAAAAAAAGTCACTGACAGTTTAACTTTTGTAACAAATAATAAACGATAATAACAATCTCTTACTTGGAACTCAACATGCACATTTTGTTTATAACTGAGTACAAGAAAATCAAAGTGTTGCATTTAAAATAATTGAAACTAACAAAAAATATCAAAAAAAGCTGCAACAAATGTTGAAATAATCATTGATTGTTGTTGATGATTTTAGGTAAACTATTTTGATATCGTTGCAAATTATCGTTGAACAAATCTCAAGAATTCAGTACAAAAATGAACTAATAAAAAATGTGTTGAACAAATTATAGGATTTTAATTTATTTTTCAAATATTATAAAAAAAAAACAAAATCAAAATAATATCATCTGGTACGAATTTTCTCATACTGTTTGTCCCACGCCAATATGACGGAAGGTGATAATCATTGCATATCAATGTACCTGAAAGAATGAAATATTTGTGACCTAGAAAATATTTTACTTGTGGATATTAGTTTTTTATTATATTTTAAGTTTTTTTATATATTTTGATGGAGGCGCAAGATCATTCATAAAGCTTAGTTTTAGGTGAAGATTCACGAAGTATCGTGCGCTTCCTTTTTAAAGTATATAAATTTTTAAAATTAAAATAAATAAAAAAATTCCAGGGTAAAATATTTTTTATGTCACCGATATTTGAAAAGGGCATCTTAAGCGTCCTTTCCACGAAGCAATTGTTTAGATACATTGATTTGCAATAATAATCTCCTTCAGCCATGGCGTGATGTCCATGTACGTCTTAAACAAAAAAAAAAAAAACAAAAAAAAATGTTTCGTTTAAAATTGTCATTTAAAAACAAGGTGCCTGTCACTGTGCTTCTTAAAAATGTCAGCCTGAAAGTGAGCAGATTGAATTTTAATGTTTCTTTAAGTTATTCATTCAAAAATAACAATTTAATATTTTAATTTGTTAGCATTGAAAAAAATATTTTCAAATTTGAGGTTAAGCAAATGAACCCAAATTTACTTACAAAACTGTTCTTCTCAAAATGCCTCTCAAACTGAAGATATTTATTGATTTCTGTTTCCATAACGTATAAAACTTGTAACCTAGAAACTTTTTTTCCGTTTATTTACTTTACTTTACTTTAACTTAACTTTTTTTTCTTGAGAAAAACATGACGCTTAGTGAGTATTTAAATAATCATATTTATCAATGTTTTCAAAATAATTAACTAATAATAGTTAACTAGCTTTTGAAGCATTTAAAAATATGTGGAGTCGGAGTCGGAGTCGGAGCCAACTATTTGTTGAAAGCTGGAGTCGGAGTCGGAGTCGGAGCCAACTATTTGTTGAAAGCTGGAGTCGGAGTCGGAGTCGGAGTCGGCTAGAGTTGGTAGGCCGGAGTCGGAGTCGGAGTCGGAGCCAACCATTTGTTGAAAGCCGGAGCCGGAGTCGGAGTCGGAGTCGGCTAATCTGAGAAAGCCGGAGTCGGAGTCGGAGTCGGAGTCGTTTGAAATATGACCCGACTCCGCAGCCCTGACTACTCTGGAAACTTGTCAAATGATTATTTTTATGTGTCATTTACTCATCAAAATGTGCAAAATAAGGCAAGAAACAACTTTGTAGATGGTTGTAAATCGTTAAACATTTTAAAAATTAAGTTTAACAGAGTTTTTGAATGCATGCATAATACATCACATCATTAAACAAAATTTATTGATTATTGGGTCGCATCATCATCCTCTATGATGAATCCTGGCCATTACCCTTTCCCACTAACAAAATCCCAAGTAGAAGTAGTTTTCCGGCACACGTGGGGGTGTGGATATCGTATAGAACCCACCCTTGGTAGCAACCTGTGCTAACTAACATTCCCGTCCCAATCCCCCCGAGATCTACAAACTAACATGGCGGGCGCCGTTTGTGGCCGATGACTGTTACAGTTAAACCTCGCATATGCACCTCATATGGGGGTTTCTTATGCGAAGCACGCATATGCGAGGTATAGGGCTTATGGGATTTTGGCTATATGGGAGACATGGGCTATATTTTTATAAAAAAAATCAACTAAACTATACAAATTTATAGTGTTTTGGAATCGTTATTAAGTCAGCTTTACAGCTACACCAAATTTACATGGTTTACGATGTTCTAGGTCATCCGAAACTTCGTCAAGTTAAGGCCTATGTGTTCAACGCCGTACAAGTATGAGGTAGGCGATTTGACTGTGATTTTCGACCACAGGTCATATCCGGATAACCTCAGGGAGGTTCAGGGACTAGTCTACCGATATGTGGTGATGTTCTGGGTCTTCTGTGGAGTCCCTGAAGGTACGTCCGATGGGTCTACCGACGTAACACGGCAGAGGTCGGTGGTTTTTGACCTCAGATCATATCCAGATAGCCTCAGGGAGGTTCAGGGACTAGTCTACCGATATTTGGAAATGTTCTGGGTCTTCTGTGAAGTCCCGGGAGCTACGCCTGAAGGGTCTACCTTCGTAACAAGGCAGAGGTCGATGGTTTTTGACATTAGATCATATCCAGATAGACTCAGGGAGGTTCAGGGACTAGTCTACCGATATGTGGAGATGTTCTGGGTCTTCTTTAGAGCCCCGGGAGTTACGACCGGCGGGTCTACCGCCGTAACAAAGCAGAGGTCGATGGGTCTACCGACGTAACACGGCAGAGGTCGGTGGTTTTTGACCTCAGATCATATCCGAATAGCCTCAGGGAGGTTCGGGGACTAGTCTACCGATATGTGGTGATGTTCTGGGTCTCCTGTAGAGTCTCGGGAGTTACGGCCGATGGGTCTACCACCGTAACAAGATAGAGGTCAGAAGTTTTTGACCTCAGATCATATTCGGATAGACTCAGAGTGGTTCAGGGACTAGTCTACCGATGTGTGGTCATTTTTTGGGTCTTCTGTAGAGTCCTAGGAGTAACGGCCGATAGCTCTACCACCGCAACAAAATAGAGGTCGGAGGTTTTCGACCTCAGTTCATATCCGGATAGCCTCAGGGAGGTTCAGGGACTAGTCTACCGATATGTGGTGATGTTCTGGGTCTTCTGTAGAGTCCCGGGAGCTGCGTCCGATGGGTCTACTTACGTAACACGGCAGAGGTCGGTGGTTTTTGACCTCAGATCATATCCGGATAGCCTCAGGGAGGTTCAGGGACTAGTCTACCGATATGTGGTGATGTTCTGGGTCTTCTGTAGAGTCCCGGGAGCTGCGTCCGATGAGTCTACTTACGTAACACGGCAGAGGTCGGTGGTTTTTGACCTCAGATCATATCCGGATAGCCTCAGGGAGGTTCAGGGACTAGTCTACCGATATGTGGTGATGTTTTGGGTCTTCTGTAGAGTCCCGGGAGCTGCGTCCGATGGGTCTACTTACGTAACACGGCAGAGGTCGGTGGTTTTTGACCTCAAATCATATCCGGATAGCCTCAGGGAGGTTCAGGGACTAGTCTACCGATATGTGGTGATGTTCTGGGTCTCCTGTAGAGTCCCGGGAGTTACGGCCGATGGGTCTACCACCGTAACAAGATACAGGTCAAAAGTTTTTGACCTCAGTGGTCATTTTTTGGGTCTTCTGTAGGGTCCCAGGAGTAACGGCCGATGGCTCTACCACCGCAACAAGATAGAGGTCGAAGATTTTCGACCTCAGTTCATATCCGGATAGCCTCAGGGAGGTTAAGGGACTAGTCTACCGATTTCTGGTAATGTGCTGGGTCTTCTGTAAAGTCCCGGGAGCTACGGTCAATGGGTCTACCACCGTAACAAGGCAAAGGTCGGTGGATTTTGACCTCAGATCATATCCGGATAGCCTCAGGAAGGTTCAGGGACTAGTCTACCGATATGTGGTGATGTTCTGGGTTTTCTGTAGAGTCCCGGGAGTAACGGCCCTGAGGCTATTCGGATATGATCTGAGATCAAAAACCACAGACCTATATCTTGTTACGGCGGTAGACCCATCGGCCGTAACTCCCGGGATCTTACAAAAGACCTATCACATCGGTAGACTTGCCCCTGAACCTCCCTGAGGCTATCCGGATATGATCTGAGATCAAAAACCTCCGACCTCTATCTTGTTACGGTGGTAGACCCATCGGTCGTAACTCCCGGGACTCTATAGAAGACCCAGAACATCACCACATATCGGTAGACTAGTCCCTGAACCTGCCTGAGGCTATCTGAATATGATCTGAGGTCGAAAACCTCCGACCTCTATCTTGTTACGGTGGTAGACCCATCGGCCGTAACTCCCGGGACTCTACAGGAGACCCAAAACATCAAAACATATCGGTAGACTAGTCCCTGAACTTCCCTGAGGCTATCTGGATATTATCAAAGGTCAAAAACCATCGACCTCTGCTTTGTTACGGCGGTAGACCCGTCGGCCGTAACTCCCGGGACTCTATAGAAGACCCAGAACATCACCACATATCGGTAGACTAGTCCCTGAACCTCCCTGAAGCTATCTGAATATGATCTGAGGTCAAAATCCACCGACCTCTGCCTTGTTACGGTGGTAGACCCATTGACCGTAGCTCCCGGGACTTTACAAAAGACCCAGCACATTACCAGAAATCGGTAGACTAGTCCCTTAACCTCCCTGAGGCTATCCGGATATAATCTAAGGCCAAAAACCATCGACCTCTGCCTTCTTACGGCGGTAGACCCGTCGGCCGTAACTCCCGGGACTCTATAGAAGACCCAGAACATCACCACATATCGGTAGACTAGTCCCTGAACCTCCCTGAGTCTATCTGGATATAATCTAAGGCCAAAAACCATCGACCTCTGCCTTCTAACGGCGGTAGACCCTTCAGAAGCAACTCCCGGGACTCTACAGAAGACCCAGAACATCACCACATATCGGTAGACTAGTCCCTGAACCTCCCTGAGGCTATCCGGATATGATCTGTGGTCAAAAACCACTGTCAAATCGCCTAACTCATACTTGTACGGCGTTGAACACATAGGCTTTAACTTGACGAAGTTTCGGATGATCTAGAACATCGTAAACCATGTTAATTTGGTGTAGCTGTATAGCTGACTTCATAACGATTCCAAAACACTATAAATTTGTATAGTTTAGTTGATTTTTTTATAAAAATATAGCCCATGTCTCCCATATAGCCAAAATCCCATAAGCCCTGTACCTCGCATATGCAACTCTTGCGACAAAACCGAATCAGGTGGAATGACTCGTATATGCAAAGTTGCATATGCGAGGCGCTCTTATACGAGGTTTAACTGTACCTATTTGCTTCAGATCTAGTTTTAATGATCTTGATGTTTTATCTTTTCAACGCATTCATACATGCTGTTGATAAGGGAAACACCATTAGATCGTTTAAGCGTATGGTCAGTTGTATTGATAGGATATTACGGGCCTGTTCAGCAACGGAGAAGGACAACCATGGGAAGTCTCTCATGCTCATGCTCAATTTTTGTGTACAAATATCACGTGTCTGCTCTGATTGAGCTGATGCAATCGTTTTTTGCAGGTTTGAGATTGTTAACTTTATTATTGGATTTTAAAAATAAATATGATACTTCTTTTTTTGAATTTAAACAAATATTAAATATTATTTAATAGAAAAAATCAAACAGAAGCTTCAATTCCAAACTATTTAAACAAAAATCAAAGTATTTGTAAAACGTTTCAAAAAGAAAAGATAAGACTTTTTTTAACATTGCTGATTCGTTGATCATTTCATACAAAATAGAAATGAAAAGAATCGTCCATACTCATGAAAAGTGTTTCTCTTGAAGCTTGCCACAGTAATTTTTAGTTCAATTTCGAGTATAAAACATGTTTTGTTTCAATGCAACTGGTTAATGTTTGGTTGAGGAAATATGATATTTTTTCATAAAAAATTGGTTATACCCTTATTAATCTCAAACTTGCAAAAAAATCGGTTTTAACAGCTTAATTCAAGCTAGGGGAACAGCATCTAATTTCAGCGTGCCTCTAATGTTGGCAGGTCAGAACTTTGACATTTAATTAAAGCTAATTAAAAGCATTTTCAACTGAAATCGAGTGATAAATAGCTCAATTAGAAGTGAGCAAGCAAGTTTCTATCGAAAGTTTTGCAAAATTAGTTGTTTAAATAGTGAAAATAAGCAAATTGGATGGAGTTAGGAGCGAATGCTTGACCTGCCAAACATACGAGAATTTCCCCTGAATCCGAGTAGAAGGGTGATATTTGTACATAAAATTATGTAATAATCTAATAATTCTTGTACAAAATATGTTTAAATACGGTTTTATGGTTTTCATTTCTAAACAAATCTCATATATTCTAAAACTCTGTTAAACTTAATTTTTAAAATGTTTAGCGATTTACAACCATCTACAAAGTTGTTTCTTACCTTATTTTGCACATTTTAATGAGTAAATGATACATAAAAAACATCATTTGACAAGTTTCCAGAGTAGTTATTATAAAGTTTACAATAAATAATAAAGGAATTTAGAACAAAAAACTGAAAAAATAGATATCTCAGAAATTTTCCGATGAAACATTTCGCTCTAAGAAGCATTGGAAAGCAGAGAAAATTTCCTTTAAGACACATTTGACAGTATCGATGACTATTTTTTCTCCTTAAGGTTGCGCAGAAAACACGCCGTGTATGGTACTGTGTGCGGACTGAGAGGATAAATCTCGAAATTACCGAGAGCACTTTACTCATGGGTTCATCTTCAAAAAAGTTCATCTATAAAAAAAATTACCGGTACCGAGACTCGCTACCAAGCCCTTCGATATATTGAACCGTGCCTTTGCCGCATGGGCCACCATGGTTCGGTGACTAAGTGGCGGTCTTTTGTCCATATACTCAAAACGTTGAACTGTTTCAATGAACGAATGAACACGCGAGAGGTGTTTACTCTCGCAAAATAGTACTTTTCTCATGTTTTTTTCGGGAGGATTATCCCCTCGATCTTTAACTTTGGGTGTACAGTTTTTTTAAATGTCCTATAAACATATGAAATACAAAAGCTTATAGGACATTTTAAAACAACTCTTGATATAAGCCATTGTTGTGTATACTGAGCCTATTTCACTAGAGAATGTCATTGAAGAAGGGCGTTAGTTTTTTAAATATTTCAAAATATCGTCATTCATACAGTATGTAAAAAAAGTATTTACACCCCTTGGGCACTATGCACATTTTGTGATGAAACATGTAAAAAAAATAAAGTTTGACAGGAACCTAGTACTACGTTTTGTTCAGAAACTCATGCCAAACATTTTGCTACAAAATGCTCATGAAAAGATGATTTCTTTAAAAAGTTATATAACAAATACTATTACGAAAATAAAAAAGGTGCAAAAAAAGTTTGTACACCTTTCGAAAAATTAACATAAATAATGTTATTTGTTGACAAATCACCATAAATCCAGTCTCCCAACTCCAAATAGGCATCCTTGACTGATTAAAAGAAGAATTTGGATTGAATATAATGTTTACTAACTACTTAGTATAAAAGTTTATATAACTCTGGAAATTCTATATAAACTTATCTAAACTTAATTTTGCAAACTTTTAATTCAACTAAATGTCAATATATTACCATAGAATTGCTAAATAAACATTTTGGAGTGGGTATAAAACCGTTTTGGGGTATTTGTATCGATAGAATAAATTTTTCGTTGGAATTTCGTACCAACCCGGAATTACGTCGTCGGAAAATCCGTCGGCATCTGAACCGGTCCCCAATTCACAAGTCAACCTATGTGGCATCAGAAAGGGCATAAAATTTCCGATCTTTTGATACCCATTTATCTAGGTTTTCTATAAAACCCACGTTTTTAAATACCTAAGCAAAAACGTTGTTATGGTTTCGTTTGAGCAACCTGGCAAAAATGTATGGAATTTCGGAATTTTTGTTCTCGTGGATCAAACTTACTTTTTGCCCAGGTATTTAAAAACGTAGGTTTTAAAGAAAACCTAGATGTATGGGTATCAAAAGATCGGAAATTTTATGCCCTTTCAGATGCCACATAGGTTGACCTGTGAATCGTGGACCGGTTCGGATGCCGGCGGATTTTCCTACGACGTAATTCCGGGTTGGTACGAAATTCCAACGAAAAATCTATTCTATCGATACAAATACCCCCAAAACGGTGTTATACCCACTCCAAAATGTTTATTTAGCAATTATATGGTAATATATTGACATTTAGTTGAATTAAAAGTTTGCAAAATTAAGTTTAGATAAGTTTATATAGAATTTCCAGAGTTTTATAATCTTTTATACTAAGTAGTTAGTGAACTTTATATTCAATCCAAATTATTTTTTTAATCAGTCAAGGATGCCTATTTGAAGTTGGGAGACTGGATTTATGGTGATTTGTCAACAAATTACATTATTTATGTTAATTTTTCGAAAGGTGTACAAACTTTTTTTTGCACCTTTTTTATTTTCTTAATAGTATTTGTTATATAACTTTTTATAGAAATCATCTTTTCATGAGCTTTTTGTAGCAAAATGTTTGGCATGAGTTTCTGAACAAAACGTAGTACTAGGTTCCTGTCAAAATTTAATTTTTTTACATGTTTCATCACAAAATGTGCATAGTGCCCAAGGGGTGTAAATACTTTTTTTAAATACTGTATATTGCTGTATCTCGAAGCTGCAAACTTGCAAGAAATAGCACGCACTTCCTGATATACATCTGATCTGCTGCAACCTTCCATCGGATGAGGAAGTAAAATGTCGGTCCCGGCCTTGGTTGTTAGGCCGTTAAGTCATTCCAGGTGTAGGAGTCGTCTCCATGCCATAAGTACAAACAACACACCAAACCAAGCCTACTCCGGTGGAATCGCTGGCGGCGGTTGGACTCGCAATCCAAAGGTCGTCAGTTCAAACACTGGGGTGGAAGGTTCCTTGGAGTAAAAAGAGGTTTGGGAGCTCTCCCCATTCAAGCCTTCGGACTCCTAGGTTCGAGCAGAAACTTGCAATAGAGACCACAAAAGACCCGGGGGTCGTTAATGTGGATGGTTTGTCTTTTGTCCTGATATACACCGAAAGAAATATTACCGATATTTTTATGACATTGTTTGATTTGTTGACCTTTAAAAGTGCCACTTATTGTAAAAAAAAATCTGCAGAATCAATTTCAAATGTAATTTTATGAAAATTTGTGCAGTTGGACCACTTTTTACCACTTTTTAGAAATATGACAAAATCATAGAAATGATGTAAATTTTTCTTTCAGTGTCAAACAGCCTGTCATGTCTTTGACCACTTTATGATACAATTGCGTTGCTTTGAGATAAAACTTTTAACACGAACTTGTGAGAAATGGCACCAAACTTTCTTCTAAGTGCAAAGCTTCACAAGAATCAAAGAAGGGTTGGAGCAACTTTATTTACGATTTCGTGTAAGTTAGCGGTGAATGACTTACTTTGATTGCTCAAGCTCAAATAAAACCTTATCATTATTTTTTTTGAACTCTTAGTTGGAAAATGAAATTTGTTTGTTAAAGGATCATTTTTAATTTTACACTGACTCGTTTTTATTACTTTGAATGATTCTATACACAGCTTTGAATGTTGCTGAGCTATTTGATGTTAGAAGATATGAAGATACATGCTTTGGCATGTAACTATCTTCAATTCTAGATGAGCAATTCTCTACGAAATCGGTCTTTTTTCTTCAATTTTAATTTTTGTATTTTTTAATCCGGCTGAAACTTTTTTGGTGCCTTCGGTATGCCCAAAGAAGCCATTTTGCATCATTAGTTTGTCCATATAATTTTCCATACAAATTCGGCAGCTGTCCATACAAAAATGATGTATGAAAATTCAAAAATCTGTATCTTTTGAAGGAATTTTTGATCGATTTGGTGTCTTCGGCAAAGTTGTAGGTATGGATACGGACTACACTGGAAAAAATAATACACGGTAAAAAAATTTGGTGATTTTTTATTTAACTTTTATCACTAAAACTTGATTTACAAAAAACACTATTTTTAATTTTTTTATTTTTGATATGTTTTAGAAGACATAAAATGCCAACTTTTCAGAAATTTCCAGGTTGTGCAAAAATCACTGACCGAGTTATGAATTTTTAATCAATACTGATTTTTAAAAAATCGAAATTTTGGTCGTAAAAATTTTCAACTTCATTTTCGATGTAAAATCAAATTTGCAATCAAAAGTACTTTACTAAAATTTTGATAAAGTGCACCGTTTTCAAGTTATAGCCATATTTAAGTGACTTTTTGAAAATAGTCGCAGTTTTCATTTTTAAATTAGTGCACATGTTTGCCCAGTTTTGAAAAAATATTTTTGAAAAGCTGAGAAAATTCTCTATATTTTGCTTATTCGGACTATGTTGATACGACCTTTAGTTGCTGAGATATTGCAATGCAAAGGTTTAAAAACAGGAAAATTGATGTTTTCTAAGTTTCACCCAAACAACCCACCATTTTCTATCGTCAATATCTCAGCAACTAATGGTCCGATTTTCAATGTTAATATATGAAACAATTGTGAAATTTTCCGATCTTTTCGAAAAAATATTTTTGGAATTTTCAAATCAAGACAAACATTTTAAAAGGGCGTAATATTGAATGTTTGGCCTTTGTGAAATGTTAGTCTTGATTTGAAAATTCCAAAAATATTTTTCGAAGAGATCGGAAAATTTCACAAATGTTTCATATATTAACATTGAAAATCGGACCATTAGTTGCTGAGATATTGACGATAGAAAATGGTGGGTTGTTTGGGTGAAACTTAGAAAACATCAATTTTCCTGTTTTTAAACCTTTGCATTGCAATATCTCAGCAACTAAAGGTCGTATCAACAAAGTCCAAATAAGCAAAATATAGAGAATTTTCTCAGCTTTTCAAAAATATTTTTTCAAAACTGGGCAAACATGTGCACTAATTTAAAAATGAAAACTGCGACTATTTTCAAAAAGTCACTTAAATATGGCTATAACTTGAAAACGGTGCACTTTATCAAAATTTCAGTAAAGTACTTTTGATTGCAAATTTGATTTTACATCGAAAATGAAGTTGAAAAATTTACGACAAAATTTCGATTTTTGAAAAATCAGTATTGATTAAAAATTCATAACTCGGTCAGTGATTTTTGCACAACCTGAAATTTCTGAAAAGTTGGCATTTTATGCCTTCTAAAACATATCAAAAATAAAAAAATAAAAATAGTGTTTTTGTAAATCAAGTTTTAGTGATAAAAGTTAAATAAAAAATCACCAAATTTTTTTATCGTGTATTATTTTTTCCAGTGTAGTCCGTATCCATACCTACAACTTTGCCGAAGACACCAAATCGATCAAAAAATTCCTTCAAAAGATACAGATTTTTGAATTTTCATACATCATTTTTGTATGGACAGCTGCCGAATTTGTATGGAAAATTATATGGACAAACTAATGATGCAAAATGGCTTCTTTGGGCATACCGAAGGCACCAAAAAAGTTTCAGTCGGATTAAAAAATACAAAAAAATCGAATGACCGAAATCCTAGAGAACTGCTCAGATGGCTTTTGTCAATAAAATATTTACACTGTCCCAGAACCGAGTATCCGGGATCCGCTACATTTCAGACGTTTGTTTTTTTTTCTAAGTTTGTTTACTTTACGGAAGTTACTTAAAAGGTGACAACTATTGTGAAAGTTCTTGACGACGGGTACGACGCTGCAGACGAGATACAGAGGAAAGAAGAGAACGGAAATGTACCAAATTTGCTAAAGAGAGTATGTGTGTGTGTGACAAAGAGCATAAGAGAAAAGTGGTGATGAGAGGCAAGAAAGAGCTTTGCTGCAGAATTGGTAGAGTTCAGGAAAACGAGAGGACATGGAACAACACGATACAAGGTACAGTGATGAAGGCAACATGGGTTAAAACACGATGGTGTGGCAAATACATATCGAGATTGGACGCTGAACACACACGAAAGTTACAGGTACTTAAGTACGGAACGGAAGTTTGTGCCGTTTTTGTGGCCGGATTATCTGAGCTAGACCAAATTTGATGAGCTGAGCTATTTGAGTTTATGTATACATACACATAATTATTTTAATTATTAAAAATCCAATATATTTAACCCCAACCCCAAAAAATGGCAAATTTGTAATTTCAAACTTCATTTCTCATATGTTGGATTAGAAACTCTGGAAAAATCTTAAGACATATTATTGTTATCCTCCGTTAGAATGACAATTACATTTTTAAAAATAATGTGGCATCAACATTGTTCCAAAATTCTTTGGACTCTTTAGACTGCCCAAAAATTCATGATTGTATAAAAATTCGTCAAACATTTCCTTTTACTGCGAAAAGTATAACACCAACTCTCCCAAAATATATTAAAACAGATCACTTTAACACTAAAAACTCACTTAATCCACCTGAGTGGTTGGTGCCTTCATCACGACTTACTGAAATTGGATCACATAAATAAGAGATCCGGGATGATTTTCATCTCAATCATTAATTCTGTCTAAAGTACATTCTAAAAAGTACTTGAATCTTACTTATGTGGTCATAACTTGAAACAGGTATGCCAGATCTTCAATGTTTCGGACTCATTAGGAAGTTCTCCAGATTACCTATCCAACCATAAGTCGGATGACTGATCCGGACAATGTTTACCTGTTTTCATAAAAATTTAGTTCTAAACCATTGAAAAAGTAGTTCAAGTTGCCTTGTATTTTACTTCACTGGATAGGGGTCCCACCAATAATGTTCTGTATTCACATTAATCCAAGAAGTCGTTATTTTTTAATTAACAACGTGATAAAGCTGAAAAATAAAATTTTTGCCTCGCAATTTGAACTAATTTTTCAATGTTTTAGAACAAGATATGATATGATATGATAAGAAGATTTGTTGCTGAAATACTAGTGTGTCCATCCCGGGAATTCCCGGGACAAAAATCCCGGGATTTTTCCTAAACCGGGAATTCCCGAATCCCGGGATTTTTTTGTAATTTGTCCCGGGAATTCCCGAAATTAAAAAAAAAGAAAAAGCAAATTTTGGTCTGGAAATTCAGATTTGGTTGTGGAAATAGATGAACAATTGAATACCTTATAATCGATAATAATTTCAAAGCATTATAATTTATATTCGGTAGACATCAGCATTAATCAGCTATTAAGCCATTTTTTGCACGATATTTTGAATGACTTTTGTTCAAACAGGAACATAACAAAAATTCCACGGAAAACCGGTTTTCAAATTTATCACTCTAAAATCTCCTCTTTACCTATTATGACTGTATTCCTGTGTAACTTGAAGATAATTTTTAAAATATGTTTTTTTTGTAAAAGTTTTTTTCAAATTGAACTTTTGAAAACTAGTATCAGTAAGTATTTTTTCTAGCGGTGAATTTATTTAACACATGGATGTTTGCAAAAATTCCATTCAAATAGCGTTTATTCAAAATTGTAAAAAATGTTGCAAGCAACTTGTTGTAAAACTTATTTTTTCCAGCACTTGTTGTATTTATAATTTACTTTTTCATAACAACCAATGTGCCAACAGTTTCTTATGTACATCAGACATTTTGAAAAAGTAATCGATATTTACCCCTTGTTGTGTAATCTTTTATTATATAAAATATAAAATTCAAAACTTATCTAAAATTTTACATTGATTAGTGTCAATTTATTTGTTGTCGCCTCTTGTTTTTTTGAAGATATTTTCAAAGAAATTTTTCAAGCTTCTCTGGTCATGTCTTATAAAAAAGATATGTATATTTATTTAAGCCATATTTGATTAGAATCACATTGTAGTTTATTTGAAATCCAAAGCACAACAATGAACAAAAAAAAATGAATTTCATTTAAGCTATAGAAAACTGCCGTCATTGTTTATATTGCAGTGTAGAGTATCAATTTGATTCAGTTATTTCTATGATTTCAAGCTTAAAAACATTTCAAATATAATGAAAACATAGATTTTATGACTGTTTCGAAAATTTCCCGGGATCCCGGGAATTCCCGGGATTCCAAAAAGATTTTTCCCGTTTCCCGGGAAATTTGGACGCCCTATGAAATACAGTCATTAAAAAATAAAGAGAAAACATTGGGTCTTTTGGTTATATCCCAAATAGCACTCAATTTTTAAATGTCGATAGCTCTGCATTCGATAATGTAAAGTTTTAGTGATTTCCCTGTCAATAATTAAAATTATATATATAGGGTATAAATGCTTTAAAATTATCACAAGCAACCTTGCGCACCCTCTTATTTTTGCAACTTCCACAGATAAACGATGTAGAATAAAATAGTAGTTTTTGCAACACGTTGCAAAAAGAGGATTTTTTCAGTACGAGTCGTACATTATCCAACGAGGTTCACCGAGTTGGATAAATTCGACGGGTGCTGAAAAAATCAAGTTTCGCAACGAGTTCCATACATTTTTTTTTGCATTTTAGAAAACACTCATTCAGTGAAATTAATGTGTCAAATGTTCATGTATTTGTCAATAAATCATTTAGATCTAAAAAAATTTGAAAATTGTTACTTTTCGAAACAAGTGCTGAAAAGTTCAACTTTTCAGCACCCATTTGAGTGCTGAAAAGTAGAACATTTCAGCATTTATTTAGAAAAGTGTTGCTATTCGGTTCTGTTAGTTTTGGTACAGAAAAGTAGGCCTATTTCGTCGTTCAAGAATGACAGGAAAAGTAAGTAGTTTCACGACGGAATTGCAAAAATGCCAAAAATTCAAGACACATCTTTTAAGCTCATGTAATTTTGTAAATTTGATCTAGCACAAATTTCCGCATGATTTTTGCTTTGCACTTTCAAATCTTACGTAGAAAGAGGACAGACGACAGCACAAAAAAGGCTTGAGGCGTTAGAGTGTTACGTTTACGTTCCGTTTGACACTAGTTCATAAGATACGATCACACAGTAGAGAGATAGTAGTTAGTGGGTAGGAAGCGATCGATCGATAGAGTTGGATTTCGTTTGGTGTGGTTGTGGCCCCCCGAGAAGGGGGTTCTTCTAACCTGCTGCTGCTGTGGCGGAGGGCCGCTACGACGACGCCCACTTCCGCCACCGCTGCTACTAGCGCCGTCTTGGTATTCGCTGTCGTCACTAACGTACGTTACGTCGGTGGCGGACTCTTTTGTGATTTCGATCGCCGGAATGCTGCTACTATTGGAATCGCGCTGGGATCGTGACTCCTTAGTTTGTGTGTTTGTGTTGGTCGAAATTCGAAAGGACATGGCCAGCCGGCCGGAAGAAAACACGTCCCGTATCAATAAGGGTTGGAAATTTGTGGGGAGGGACCCCTCTCGAAAGAGGGAGCCTAAAATCTGTGTTTACATTTCAAAAAGACGGCTTTTTGAATTGTAAACAGCCAGATTCAACTATATTCGCTTAAGTTCTAAGTCTACACAAACATCAACAAAATGGGGTGGTCCCCCCACTCACTGAATCGGGTAATTACCTGCTGGTGCATCGATCCCGGGTAGATCTCCTTGTCGCTCAGGTTCTCGTCGTGGTCGATCACCTGGTTCGGGTTCATCGGTTGCATCTGATTGTTCATCATCTGGCCCTGGTTGTTCATCATCTGCTGCTGCTGCTGCTGTTGATTGTTTATCATCCGCTGGTTCCGCATGTGCTGGCCCGGCTGCGGCTGCATGGCCCCGCCCGGATTTCGGTTCCTGGCGGCGTTGCGCACTTGATCTTGATTGTGGTGTTGCGATTGTTGTGATGATGATGGATAGTTTAGTCCATTTTCAGTATTTGATTCTGGGTATCCAAAGCCAATAATTTCGAAAATTTGTTCGCAAAGGGCGTAAAATATGGGCGACAGCACGCAATTTTGGTGTGGGTTTTTGTTTTTCATGATGAATGAGTTTTGTTTGTTTGATTGTTGTTGTTTGTTTTGTTGTATTGTGTTTTATTTGTTGTTATTGGTTTGTGTAGAGCACGTTCAATGTTGATGGTAGAACGAAAAATGATTTCATGTGAAACAAACAAAGAAAAATGGGAGAAAATTTGTAAATTAAAACTGTTTCATTCAACACTACTGTTGACGACAATAAGGGACATTTTGGTTATCTAGTTATTAGAGTTTTATCATATTTATCTTTGGCAGTGTTTAATTACATTTGCATTGCATTACTCTGTGTTATTTGTGAACTATATTTGGATTGTGTAAACTTTACAATGAATATATCTGTATCAAATCTGTAGAACCCTATTGGCAATGTGCTAGATTGGTGATTATCTACTTAAATGTGCTTTCCATAGTAGTGTATAACAGTAATATTTTCATTTAGATAGAAATATGTAAGATTGTTTAAAATTTTCGTATGACATATAATATTCAGAAAAACTTCAAAATCGGATTATTTGTATTCAATAGAATGCTAGTAACAGGTTAATGAATTTATCATTTTTATTTATTTTCCTATTTATCATCATGTATCAAAAATATTGTAGGTACCGTCAGTAGGGGTAACAATGAGTATCTTTTCCAACCCAATGTGTTCTAATCAATAAAAGTCACATATTTTTTGAAACTTTGCGGTAATGCATTTTTAAGCCGAAACAACATTTGTTTAATGCTTCAAATACGTTTATATGATTTTCCATATGATTCCCCCAAACAAATTATCCTGATGGGTATATGGTTGTGCCTTTTTTCAATCTTGTTTGGTCTTATTTCACCCTCTCTTAGGGGGGAAATTGGGACAATTACAAAATACTTGGCATTTGATATGGGGAAACTCTGAGAACTTTCCCATGAGTTCTTTGAAAACGTTTGAACTGTTTGTAATGTTTGGAAGCTACGAAACGCAAATTGGTTTTTGGCCAATGGTCAGCCCTACTGACAGTAGAAAATTGTCCTATCTTTCTAGATATTTTAGACAAACCACTTGTCCGTTTACATCATCTTTTTGTTTTCAAGATAAAAAGTTTAATTTAATTGTGGAATGAGATTATGCCAAAAAAAATTTATTAAATTAGCAATTCTACACCAAACCCGGAAATGGATTTAACCTTTATTTTTTTATTTGGCTTAAACTTTGTGGTTGTTTTTCCTATGAACAAAGAAGCCATTTTGCGTCATTGGTTCGCCCATCTCCATACAATTTTGGCAGCTGTTCATCCAAAAATGGTACGTAAATATTCAAAAATCTGTAACTTTTCAAGGAATTTTTGATTGATTTGGTGTCTTCAGCAGGGATGCCAGATACACAGATTTGTCTGTGTTTCACAGACTTTTGAGCTTGTGTCAGACATTTTTTGAGGTGCACAGACTTTTAAAAAACTTCATTAAATTATTATTTTGTAATCTTTTTTGTCGAAACTTATTTCGTAAGTCTTCAAATGCTTAAAAACGCAATTTCTGATGGATTTCAATGACTGTGAATTGATATATTTGAATTTTAGACAAATGCACAGACATACACAGACTTTTTTACAGACATTTAAAAAAAACAAGTGGCATCCCTGGTCTTCAGCAAAGTTGTAGGTTTTGATGAGAATTATTCAGAAAAAATAGGTAAGCGTAAAAAAATAATTTTTAAGTAACTTTTTTCCCAAAATTTAAATTCCCAAAATCCGTATTTTTTTACATATTTTAGAGAACAAAACCCCCCAAGTTATTAAAAAATCACCAATTTGTTTTCCGTGTGCCTATTTTTTCTGACTAGTGCTCAAAAATTCTTGAAAAGTTACAGATTTTTGAATATTTACGTACCATTTTTGTATGAAAAGCTGCATAAATAGTTTGGAGATTTGTATGGATAAACCAATGATCAGGGTTACCAGGTCAAAATTAGAAAAATCTGGCAAAGTATCGATCAAAAATCTGTAAAAATCTGGCAGACGAAAATCTAACCATTTTCAATGGTGAAGGGAAGGAGGAAATGAATTAGTTCAAAAATTTGTAGAATGAAGGTTGTTAATTGATTTTATGACCTCAAAAATGTTTCATTAACATTCCCTCCAAGAAAAACTCATTCAATTTTTTTATTATTTTCAATTGAATTCGTTCATTTTAATCAAAAAGTTGTTCAAAATGGGCATGAAGTGAAAAATCTGGCAAAATCTGTCAAAATCTGGCACTGAGAAGGATGAATCTTTATTCTGGCTAATACTTGAAAAATCTGGCATTCCCAGATTTATCTGCCTATCAACCCTGCCAATGACACAAAATGGCTTCTTTGGTGATAGGGAAGGCCCCCACAAAGTTTGAGCCAAATCAAAAAGTACAAAAAATCAAAATGGTCGAAATCGGTCGATTTCGTTGAGAACTGCTCATATCAATTTTATGGTTTTTGATGACTTCAAACATTTTAACATTCAATTTTATTCAACATTTTAAATCGTTCCTAAATTATTTGTTTGAAAAAATTTAGAGGAGATGGAAGTTGTGCAATCGATAGTTTCTTGTTCAAAACATAATTGCCAATGCAAACACTTTCTAACTATTTTTTTTAAATCTTAAGTGCTCATAACTTCTGATAGGTTTATCAGATCTTCAATGTTAAAGGCTTATTTGAAAAGTTGTTCGATTATCCAACTTACGCATAATTTTCATCTGAGATCCAAAAAGTGTACAAAAAGCAGTTAAGTGCTCATAACTTTTGATAGGGTTACCAGATCTTCGAAAGGTCTTTCAATTATCCAACTAATGACGGATCGCATGGTGGATCCATAATGGACATCATTTTCATTAAAATATCTGAGATCCGGCCTCCAAAAGGTACTAGTACTAGTATACTAAAGTGTCACTTAAGTGACCATAACTTCAGCTAGGGTAGTTAGATCTTCAATATTTTAGGAATCATTGGAATGGTTTTTCAAATACCTTCCTAAAAATATATTTAAAAAATCGTTTAATTAGCATAACTTCGAAGTACTTTTCTTAACTTCATAATGAGCAGTTCTCTACGGAATCGGTCTTTTTTCTTAAATTTTAATTTTTGTTTTTTTAAAATCTGGCTGAAACTTTTTTGGTGCCTTCGGTATGCCCAAAGAAGCCATTTTGCATCATTAGTTTGTCCATATAATTTTCCATACAAATTTGGCAGCTGTCCATACAAAAACGATATATGAAAATTCAAAAATCTGTATCTTTTGAAGGAATTTTTTGATCGATTTGGTGTCTTTGGCAAAGTTGTAGGATATGGACTACACTGAAAAAAATTATACACGGTAAAAAAAATTTGGTGATTTTGAATTGAACTTTTTGTCATTTGATTTGCAAAAAAACACTATTTTTAATTTTTTTTATTTTTTGATATGTTTTAGAGGACATCAAATGCCAACTTTTCAGAAATTTCCAGAATGGGCAAAAAATCTTTAACCGAGTTATGATTTTTTGAATCAATACAGATTTTTTGCAATCAAATCAATTTTTGATAAAGTGCACCGTTTCCTAGTTATAACCATTTTTAGGTAACTTTTTTGAAAACAGTCGCAGTTTTTCATTTTTTTTAAAATAGTGCCCATGTTTGCCCACCATTGAAAAAAATATTTTTGAAAAGCTGAGAAAATTCTCTATATTTTGCTTTTTCGGACTTTGTAGATACGACCCTTAGTTGCTGAGATATTGCCATGCAAAGGTTAAAAAACAGGAAAATTGATGTTTTCTAAGTCTCACCCAAACAACCCACCATTTTCTAATGTCGATATCTCAGCAACTATAGGTCCGATTTACAATGTTAAAAGATGAAACATTCTTGAAATTTTCCGGTCTTTTCGAAAAAAAATATTTTCAAAAAATTTAAATCAAGACTAACATTTCAAATGGGCGTAATATTGAATGTTTGGCCCGATTGAAATGTTAGTCTTAATTTTAAATTTTTGAAAATATTTTTTCGAAAAGATCGGAAAATTTTACGAATGTTTCATGTTTTAACATTGTTAATCAGACCTATAGTTGCTGAGATATCGACATTAGAAAATGGTGGGTTGTTTGGGTGAGACTTAGAAAACATCAATTTTCCTGTTTTTTACCTTTGCATGGCAATATCTCAGCAACTGAGGGTCGTATCAACAAAGTCCGAAAAAGCAAAATATAGATAATTTTCTCAGCTTTTCAAAAATATTTTTTTCAATAGTGGGCAAACATGGGCACTATTTTTAAAAAAATGAAAAACTGCGACTATTTTCAAAAAAGTTACCTAAAAATGGTTATAACTTGGAAACGGTGCAATTTATCAAAAATTTACAAAAGTACTTTTTGATTGCAAATTGAATTTTACATCGAAAAATGAAGTTGAAAAACTTTTGCGACCAATATTTCGTTTTTTTTTTTAAATCTGTATTGATTCAAAAAGTCATTACTCGGTCAAAGATTTTTTGCCCATTCTGGAAATTTCTGAAAAGTTGGCATTTTATGTCCTCTAAAACATATCAAAAAATAAAAAAAAATAAAAATAGTGTTTTTTTGCAAATCAAGTTTGAGTGACAAAAAGTTAAATTAAAAATCACCAATTTTTTTTACCCTGTATCATTTTTTTTCAGTGTAGTCCATATCCATACCTATAACTTTGCCAAAGACACCAAATCGATCAAAAAATTCCTTCAAAAGATACAGATTTTTGAATGGACAGCTGCAATTTGTATGGAAAAATATATGGACAAACTAATGATGCAAAATGGCTTCTTTGGGCATACCGAAGGCACCAAAAAAGTTTCAGCCGGATTAAAAAATACAAAAAAATCGAATGACCGAAATCTCAGAGAATTGCTCAATAGTAATAAGGGTCTTATGGGACACCAAGACGGATCGAATGAGACCAAAACGGTACAAATCGGTTCACCCAGTCCAGATATTTGCTCAGAATTTGGTTCTGAGTTGATATTTATGCGTGAAAAGTTCATTTTTCGGGTGATTTTATTGCATTTCCTCAGTAAGGTGAGGAAGACAAAAAGTTATCGAAATTAGAGGACTAAGAATAGCTTTAAAACTCATGTTAAATCTGAACAAAAGTTAAATTAGTTTTGCGGAAATGTCAAGTTATGTTATGGATGTCTTATACTTTTTTTGATTATACATATCTTTACTGTTTTTATTCTGATTTAGTAATTTTTATGCATATCATTTTCTCAAAGGTAAACAGTTTTTAAATTCAATCACAAATATTTTTCGAATAACTTCAAAGATTGGTCCTTTGTATTTTTAGTTGTATATCTTAATTCTATCATGAACACTCTATCTTGAGATAAGTTTTTGAGTATACAACATGAAGTTAATGTCAAATAGGTCACGCTTATAAAATGGCAGTTCAGTTACACCCAGCTTAACATAGAGTAATGCGATTGCATTTCAAGGTCGGTAGAATTATTTATAAATATGTTTTTGATTTATATTTAGTACATAGCTTATCATTTTAGCATTTAGGTTCCAACACATTAACCACCGAGTAGATTTACACGCGCACTACCTTCAACTAGTCACCGAGCATAGACACTCATCATACGCAGGACACAGAGACACACAATGATTACAGCAAGACAGAGCGTGTCGTTACATTTATAATGGCAGAGAGAAATAGAGATAGAGCGAGATAGTGAGATTGATACAGGTCTGTACAAAGTTGCAGAAAGTGACTTTGTTGTTTGTTTTTAGTATTTGCTGTGTTTTTTGTTGTTCCTTACAGAAAGTGTTGCCAACACTCTTGGTTAGTTCTGGCTTACGTTAAGATTGTAAGTGCACGACACACACGCTCACACAAACACAGTTTCACAGCGTAAGAAACACGACTAAGTAGAAAGAGCACTAGTTAGTGGGTTGGCTTTTTTATGCTTCACCAAGGTGTGTGTGATGTATTATGCTGGATTAGATTTGGCATGTCGTGTGCTCCAGGCGAAATGTCACCATTTGTCACGTGTCGGATGAAAGGAGTGGCTTAATGTTCATGTTTCTGTGTGTGTGTGTATGTGTGCACACGAATTCCGCCAGAGGCTTATCAAGGAAAGATTCGTTTAAGAGATTGGTAATTTTGTCCTACGGATGTTAGCAGAGCGCGAAGGTGTGTTTTCGGTGGAACTAATGCCACCCGAGAGGAGAAAAGTTGAGTAACGTAAGGACGTAATGGTGGGCGGGATGAGTTGGGGATGTAATAAGGGAGGGAGGGGTTGAAGGTCGTAAAGTAGAAAAGGGTTGAAAACACACACAAATGGAATGAAATGGTGGATGAATTCAGTGTGCAGAAGGATGCTTTTACGGCAAGAGTCTTGGTTTTCTGTGATAGTGTTGACTGTATCCTGGGATTGCTTGGGAATGTGTAAAAAAAGCGACAAAGATGGAAGAAATGAACAATGAACAACGAAAGTACCAAGCTAGGATATTACGAAGTAGTGAGTAGAGTAGTACTATAGGTTTCGATTTTATTGATACTTGCGTCGAAGAAGATGCCCAGCAGTAGATTTTTTTATTGCACTTTTGAAAAGAAAGCTTCCGGGAAGTTGACCTGCTGCACTACTGGGAATCGACTTCAACGGAAAAATGTACAAACAAAAGAAGAAACGTGATGTACTTGGTTTGACAACGATTACGAACACCAACAAAAACGAAGAGAATGATTTGCTTATTGGCAGGTTGAATTGAACATGATTATCGGTATTATGTCAAATATAAAAAAGTTTAACATTGCTACACAAATAACGGTCAATAATAATATGTCAGGTTAATAAATGTAAATGGCACAACATTGTACCTTATAAATTTTACATTGTTCAACACGATTTGGTTAGGAATTTACAAGCTAGATTGATTATAATATAATTACAATGATTTCTATACTACTTTGATCTGCATAATTTGCCAGAAATTTGAACTAAGAAATTGAAAGTGAACTTAGAAAATTTGAATAAAAAACATGTTTTTTCTGAATTTTATTTTTAATGCAAATTTGTTTTGATCGCAAATTTACTTTTAAATGTTGTAACTCGACTTAAATTGGAATTTCAAACAATAATGGTAATGGCTTAATATAGAACGTTGCCAAACATAATTTTATTCATTATAATCGGAGAGGTTAGAATTGTTTGGATAATGTTTTGTAATCTGAACCAAAGATATTTAATTTCTACTAAATCCTCAAGAATCCATTTTCAAATTTTCCATAGATGCTAATTATTGTTGTTCAAAATTCAAAATGTGTAAAAACCTTAAGGTTCTCTTTTTGATTCAAATACAAAGGTAAACGTTTTTCAATGTGTCGTGAGTACTTTACAATTGACTACATGTTTGTTGATGAAAATTTTAGATTTAGCAGCAATAATATTTTTTGCCCCCTATTTTTTAAGATTTTTTTTAAGGGTGGGTGAGGACACAAACTTGAAAAAAAAAAATTAATTACATTATTGATTTCCTATAAATTAATGGAATATCTGTTTAATATGGCCAATCCCAAACCAATCAACTTCATTAAAAAAAGTGTTTTCTAAATTACGTTAAAAATATGTAAAATCATCGATCCCAAAATTATTTTGAAATTTAAGAGTTATACTTTCCAATGCGCAGTTGTCCAGATCGCAAAACTAATCGTGAAATTTTGGAGCTTTGATGTCTTCACCATATCAAATCTGGAGCAACATTTGAAAGGGGCGGTACGACATTGATCTTACGGCCTTTCATTACGCACGTTTAAATGGGACGAAAGACCGTAAGGGCAATGTCGTTCCGCCCCTTTCAAATGTTGCTCCAGAAATGGGAATATGGAAGATTGGCTTGATTAAAAATCAGGATGGCTCACTATTACGTATTTTTAAACAGAAAAATTACCTTCCAGAAATGTTTTCTGAATGTTTATATTTAATAAAAATATTGTCAGGAATGCCAATTAAAGCAAGTTTGCCGAAAACAGCATAATTTTATGTTGCAATCAACGAATTCCACGATTGAATTGATTTGAAATGGTAAATCTACAAACCAAAACTTCGCTATAAATATCAGGGATATTTTGCTTTTAACAAGAGATGTATTCATTTGCAAACATTTAATTTTCATGGGAAAATTGTATGCAATCATTAAAGTGAAAATCGAAAATTGTGTATCTGTAGATTTAAGGGTATTTTTACTTTTGTAAAGAAAATTATCATACTTTATTAAAATTTGTCTTTTTTACAACAATTTTTCTTCTTATTTATTAAAGAAAATTAAATTTTCACTTAGTTTTGTGAACTGGACCACAATTTCAACAAAGATTTATAATAAATAGAGGCGCTTGGTTTCTTATAGAGCAATTCCAGCTCAAATCAGGAATTTTTCTGATACTTTTGTATCCGACCCTCTCCGGTTTCAATGAAACTTTTTAGACATGTTATCCCAGGCCTATATAAGCCATTTTTGTGTATATTGAGCCAATAGTACTCGAAAATAACATTTGAGAAGGGCGTAAGGTATTTAAATATTTTTGTATTTTGCAATTTAAAAATTACTGTATCTCGAAGCAATTGCGTCGTATCAAAAAGTGGTGAAAGACAAACTTGTAGGAAATTGGACGGGCTTTCTGAAAAAATACACTGAAACAAAAATACACTTCACATCTATGAGATTTTTTGATTTTTAAGTCTAAAACTTAAATTTAAAGGTGTTGTCACGATTTTTTTTCGTTCAAAATTTTTGAGGAAATAGCCTAAAATGTTACCAAAAGACTGACGAAAAATGCAGGATGGAATGTCTCTCCTAAAAAAATACAAAAATCAATTACTAAAACAGTTTTTTTGAAAAGTGGTCTAAACGTCAAAATTTTTAAAAACCGGTAATGGCAATCGATTCTCCAGACAATTTTACATAAAAGTCTCCATATTGACCATGGTCCTATGTCCAATCCTTGGGAAGATACAGCGGTTTTAATAATAAAAATGTTGAAAAAACGTGTTTTTGGTGGTTTTTGGCAATTTCTATATGACAGACTTGGTTTTTCAGTCTCGTTACCGGAAAGCTCGTCCAATTTCCCATAAGTTTGCCTTTGACAGCATTTCAATTGGATGTAAGGGCTTACAGTTATAAGCTTAATTACATTGCTTATAACTGAAAATAGAATATTTTTTAGTGTGGTAGAAACCGGGATAGTAAATTTGACTACGTAAATATCATAACGAGTCAAATCAAAAAGCTGTCAAAGGCAAACTAATGGGAAATTTGACGAGCTTTCCGGTAAAAATATTTACGAGACTGAAAAACCAAGTCTGTCATATAGAAATTGCCAAAAACCACCAAAAAACCCATTTTTTCATCATTTTTATTTTTGAAACCGCTGTATCTTCCCAAGGATTGGACATAGGACAATGGTCAATATAGAGACTTTTATGTAAAATTGTCTGGGGAATCGATTCCCACTATGGGTTTTTTTTTTAATTTTGACGTTTAGACCACTTTTCAAAAAACAGTATTAGTAAATGATTCTTGTATTTTTTTAGGAGAGACATTCCATCCTGCATTTTTCGTCAGTCTTTTGGTAACATTTTAGGCTATTTCCTCAAAAATTTTGAACGAAAAAAAATCGTGACAACACCTTTAAATTTAAGTTTTAGACCTAAAAATCAAAAAATCTCATAGAAGTTGCGTGTATTTTTGTTTAAGTGTATTTTTTTCAGAAAGCCTGTCCAATTTCCTACAAGTTTGTCTTTGACCACTTTTAGATACGACGCAATGGCTTCGAGATACAGTAATTTTTAAATTGCAAAATACAAAAATATTTAAATACCTTACGCCCTTCTCAAATGTTATTTTCGAGTACTATTGGCTCCATATACACAAAAATGGCTTATATAGGCCTGGGATAACATGTCTAAAAAGTTTCATTGAAATCGGAGAGGGTCGGGTACAAAAGTATCAGAAAAATTCCTGATTTGAGCTGGAATTGCTCTAAAACGATTTAATGTCGATTGGAACAATCTGAAAGAGCCCAATTCTTAAGAAATCTCCAGTTCCGTAAGTCTATCCCACTTCGTTGTTTTCGTGTTATCTTACCGCACGTGTGTAGCTCTTACTGCTTCACCTTTTGATCTTCACAGATCCCCAAAATTCGATTTCAATCTTGAGATATTCAATAAAACCGAAAAAAACCAAAAAAAAAAGTTCCAATCTTATCGTGCTATCTTGGCTCACTCTGAAAATTGCTGTAACTGTGACAACTGGCCAAAGGGTTTTCAGGTTAGAATACGTTTGGCATACGTACATGCCCGACTACAGTAACCATTTGTAATTATAACTTGGAACTCTGCAACCGAATTCAACCAAACTTCGGGACAATGCACAGAACGGTCAGCCAAACAAAGCGTATCTGTTATGGTTTACATTACGTGCTTTGTTTTTGTTTATTCATGGTCCAACATTAAAACGCGTTTTTCTTGGAACGTCAAAATGCGACGTACGACAAGATAGCATGACAATCTCGACTTGCTCAAGTGGAGACAGCTCACGTTGAATCTGAGTGCTATTTGTTTACATCCAAGGTTTCACCCTATTTAAAATAAAGCACAGAGCTATAGAACTAGACTTTCAAAATGTTGAGCTGTGTTAGTTTTAGGATATTTTCAAACTACTGAATAAAAAGTTTTATGGTTCATTTGATAATCCTGACAATCATGTTCAATTCAACCAAACATCACATTTTTTAACACGTCAATGCAATGTTTACAAGATAAATCTTCAAAAAAGTTAAAACAAAAATCAAAACTTTACCAAAGTAACAAGTACACAAACGAAGGGTTCAGGCTTAACAAAAACACCGAGTGAGAGCAGTGAGTAGCAAATATTTACTTGGTATCATGGTAGGGTTGCTGTCCGCCGACTGGGAGTCACGGGACTTGGTCCGCACAGTCACTGCTCGGGGATTGAGTCCGACCAGTTTGCCGATGTCGATCAGCGCGTGGTCGCCGGTGGGCGAGTCCACGTCAGTCACTTTTTTGCCGTCCGCGTACACGGCGTACCCGGTCACCGGTCCGGACGAGGGGGGTCGCGTCACCGGCTGCCAGGTCACGAGGAGGGTTCCGTCCTGTGGTCCGGCTTCGACTTGGATCTCCTGGGCGAGAAGCGAGCGGGTTGGGGGGGGGTATTCGAAAAGAAGGAAGACACTCTCACTAGATCGATCTTACGCGGTTATGCGGGGTTTTTCAAAGGGAGTTTCCGTTTACCTGTGGCGGGTCGGGCAGACCTTTGGCGAGGGTCCTAAAGTCGGTGTACGCACCGGGTGCCTCTTCCGGTGGAGGTCCGGTCGTCGCAGGGGTGGTGGTTTGGCCGGCCGCCCGCAGGTGTTTCGCTCGTACCGTCACTCGATATTGCGTACTGGGGGCCAGCCCTGAAAAGAGGAAAATTTGTAATGGAACCACTGCTTGATCATCAACGGTGCCCGCTGGTTCTTACCCGTAATCGTGTGCCGGTAGACGCCGGGCTTGACCGTCCGCACCTCCACGTTGTTGACGCACACGACGTGCTGGTGGTTGGAGTTGGCCGGAAGCCACGAGATGATCGCACTCGAGCAGGTGATGTTGTTCGCCCGCACTGCCGATGGTCCGAGGTGTGCCGTGTCGCGTCCGATGATCATTGTGCAGGCAGCGTCGCGCGAAGTTCTACGATTATGGGTTACACTACGTACGCTTATTCTATGTGGCTGCGGCCGGGAAAGAGACAAATATTAAAATGAATCCACTGATTACAAAGAGGGACAATACTCACTCGATTGGAATCTACGCCCTCCACCAGTGCTCGTGTGCGTTCGGTCGCCTTGACAGTCACCTTCAGTACGCCGTCCACGTACACGTGGTAGCTTTCGATCGAGTTGCACCCGGGTGGATCCGGGGGCGTCCAGCCGATCAGGACGCTCTTGTTCAGCTGCCGCTCCAGGGTGAGGTGTTTCGGTGCAGGAACTAACACGGAGAACATTAGGGCGGCGCCAACTTCGGGGGTTGACCCCGGATGGCGGTAGTGGTGCGAGTAACCACCCCAACCGGCAGAGCGAGAGACACAAGTAACATATGGTGTGCGCGTGTGTGTGTGTGTTTGTTTGTGTACGTGTGAGAGAGATCATTGAGCGTGAAGAGAAAAAGAAGATGAAACCCGGTAATACTAAATATTAATATGTGCCAAGAGATTACTTGTTAGGTAACTCTGGAAGACCAAGGGGAATACCTACTGGGGACATCGAAGATATACGTACAGAAAAACGGTTCACAGGATACACAGAGTAGAGGTTCTGGAGCTAGGTCACATATAACACCGACCAACAAAATTTCTGCGCAGGATCAACTCGAGGAGAAGCATGAACTTTGGGGTCCCCGGAAACACGATTTAATTTACATCTATATGTGATCGAAATGTTTCTCCAAAATCTAGAAATTAACTTTTTGAGCAACCATTCAAAAGAGAAGAGAGTCTCGGACAAGTTCACTTCCAATGAGTGCTCATTGAATCTGATTCGACAAAGATTCTTCTAATGCTGATCAAGACGAACCAAACTTGTTCTTATACATCTAATACTATTTAGTATGTCACTGAAGTAAGTTCGCGAATTAAAGCTGATTTTGTTCACTTGGCGTATCATTCCCTCCCAATGATAAAAAAAAGCTTTATTGCTGATCCTTTATCTCCAACCCACAAAGCATCTTAAGACTAGCTACCAGGCTATCACCACCATATGCGCAATAAATTTGTTATTGGCAAAGTTTTGTCCCCTCTCCGTGAAAAAGACCGCACACAATCATGTTTGCTTCAAACTTCCTCGCAAACTTTTTCAAAAGGGTTTCAATAAAACGTGCTTAGTCATCCGAACCATACGTGCTGACTAGTATCTTTGAATTTAAAGTTATAAATAGTTTCCCACACGAAGAAACTGGCAGGTCGAATCCCAGCAATCTTATCTTTTTTTTGTTAGGAAAGAGTAGCCTGATTAACAAATCTTACTAAAACAGTAACATCAAAAAATCCCATCGATTATTGAATTTCCTATTGCCAAATTCGTCTATACGTCTTTCTGGTCTACTCGTCAAATATTAAAAAAAAGAAAATCTCCTCATTTTTTTCTTTGGATAAAAGTTATCATAACAATTTATGGCTGCGGGCATCCGTCATGTATTCCGAACGTTTTGCTTTGATTTTGCCGTTGCTGTGTTTGTGTGTGTGTGTGTTCATGACTTTGAGAAGCTTATGATTATGGCATATTATGATGTCGAAACTGAGAGGATTTTTCAGCCCGAACAAATACTGTTGAATTGTGTTTTGAAAAATAGCTCAAATAACTTGGTATTGAACGAAGCTGCACATCAATAGGTTCATAGTTGAAGGATACATCAATAAAACATGTTTTTTTGCAATTTTAGAAAATGTTTACTCAAAAAATGTACACTTGTTAAATTATTTTATCCGTACAAATTTGAAAGTGATCCTCATTTATCGATTTTGTGGCTTTGACAAAGTGTTGTACATTAAAAAGGAAAATTCTGCAAAATATAGTCTTTGTATAGTCTTTCTACAAAGCTCGAACAGACTGAAGATAAAAAGTTCAGCAAGTCTGATATATGGCACTTTAGGGAAGGGCTCTTCTCCGATATTTTGCATCGAACTAGTTATTTCGTCGATCTTAGAGCAACTTTTACTTGAAGATATTTTTTTATAATTTTAAAGTATTTTTGATCAGAAAAGTTGCTGAAAATCTATGGATTCATGTTCAATGTACGCTTTACAGTATGCAAAAAAAAGTATTTTCACCCCTAGGGCACTATGCACATTTTGTGATAAAACTTGTAAACAATTTAAAGTTTGACAGAAACCTAATACAACGTTTTGTTCAGAAACTCATGCCAAACATTTCGCTATAAAAAGCTCATGAAAAGATGATTTCCATAAAAAGTTATATAAAAAATACTATTACAAAAATAAAAAAAGTGCAAAAAAAGTTTTTACACCTTTTGAAAAATTAACATAAATAATGTTATTTGTTGACAAATCACCAAAAATCCAGTTTCCCAACTCTAAATAGGCATCCTTGACTGATTAAAAAATAATGACCGATTCTTCGGCTCCTTTTCAAAAAAAAAAATCTTAGTTTTTTTTCAGCGATTTGGCTGTAGTGGCAAAATAAAAGAAGAAACCCCCCAATGTTATAACATATTTGGAAAGATAATTGATTTTCCTAAAAAAAAATATCAGGCAGAATTAACCATATAGTACCTGTGCTTCTCCTGAAATAAAAATGTAGCGTGACGGGACAACATCGTAAAACTGGACTTTTAAAAGGAACACTACAAAAATCGCTACAATTTTGCCAGTTTGATTTTTAAAAACTTTTGCTCTTCTACACATTATCACAAATTAAAAAACGAATCTTTTGCTCCTTGAACTGAAAGAATTGATTGAAATTTGAGTTTTTGCTAGCCATTTCTTTTCGTGACGGGACAACGAAAGGAGCAGATTTATGAAAAAACTCCTCTCCCGTTCAATTGCTTGCAGACCACATTTGGTCAATATTCTTGGCTTTTAAGGTAAGAAAACGCATTTAAAGCACATTCCGGGCAGACGGTAATAACAAAATTAATAATATTCCAATAACAAATCCTGTTTAAATAACAAAGGGTGTTATTATTTTATCCTGAAGTTCAACTTCTAGAAGAAAAAATAATAACAGTTTCTGATAAAATAACAAAATTTGGTATTGAAGTTATATTATATTGAAAATGTTTAATAACACGCTAATAAGAGGAAAAGTTATACATTTCAAAAACTCTAATAATAACAAAATTTGTTATTCGTTCGGTATACTGACTTAGAAAAAAAAATGCCATAAATCGCACAAATGGAAAAGTTTCTAAGTGTTCATAACACAATCTGTTATTATTTTTTCTTTTGTTAAATATGTTTAGATCTTTGGGATAATTTTGTCTAATTTCGTTTCGTTTTGGCCATGAAATGGGGTCCTTAAGCTAAAATTATTCTGAAAAGTTGAAATTACGAAAGTTGATTTTTTAAATTATTTGATATACCCCCTAAGGGACTTTGCTAAAATTATGGGCTAGAACTATGGGATAATTTTGACCAATTTCGTCGGGGTCATTATTTTGGCCATGAAATGGGGTCCTCAAGCTTAAATTATTCTAAAAAGTTGAAATTTCGAAAGTTGGTTTTTTTATTATTTGATATACCTCCTAAGGGATTAAAATTGGCTAGAACTATGAAATAATTTTGACCAATTTTATCGGGGTCATTTATTTCACCATGAAATGGGGTGTCAAGCTAAAATTAATCCGATAAAATAAACTTTTGAGAGTTAATTTTTTTTAAATTTTGTTATATTCCCTAACGGAATTGTTTTATTTATTGAGAATTTTTGATGTGTGAATAACAAAAACTGTTATTATTTTCACAGAGCCAGGAAGTCGGAGCTGACGTTGAAGCTCGAGCTAGAGTGAGACCTCGGAGACTGCATCGGATTCAGCAAATTTTCAGCAACTTTTACTTGGAGTCGGAATCTGTGAAGTCGGGTATTTTTAGAGAGCTGAAGTCGTCGTTGACGTCATATCTTGCATCCAGAGTCGGAGTTGTCTTCAAGTATGGATTCAAAGTCGCTTGGAGGTACCCGACTCTGCAGCCCTGACTAGTACAGAGGAGTTATGGCAACTGCAGGTTTATTTGCAAATTACAAATAAACCAAAACAATAACTTTTTTTTGTTATGGAGACATACCAGTTCAATAACATTTTTTGTTATTATGCTGCTCAACCTCTCCGCACAAAATAACAAATCTTGTTATTCCTTATGATTCCTTCTGTGTTATTGGTTTGTTATTGCAATAACAACATAATAACAGTTTAAGTTATTCTTCGAACAAATCTTTGTTATTGATTTTTATTATTTTAACAACTAATCCGATCATCCCAACAACATATTTCGATCTTCTCACAATATCAAAAACTGACCTTCCCAAGTTATTTCCCCTTCATTTATTTCAGTTAATCACATTGAAAATAGAAAAATGTGACATTTTGGTGTAGCTTCGCTAAGAATCGGTCAGAGTACTCTGTATTACACTGAAACCCCCGATTACGCTCAGGCGTTACGCTTTTTGTTAGGTTGATTTCTCGAAAACAGTGTAATGTTTCTACGATCTTTTGAAATCAATTTGTAGATCTGCACAAGACGTATAAATTGCTTTAAAAAGATTGCAAAAATGTTGCGTCGTTTCAGAGAAATCGACGAAATACAAAGCGTAACACCTGAGCGTAATCGGGGGTTTTAGTGTATGTTAATGTTTGTATTTTAAATCAAATTGGGTATTTTAAAACAGGCAGTTGTACTCACAATCCAAAGGTCGCCAGTTCGAATACCGTCTTCGAAGGAAACTAGTAGTATAAACAGGTCTGGGTGCTCCCCCCCATCCAAGCATTTAGTTGCTTAAGTTCGAGTAGAGAAATATTGCAATAGAGACCGCCAAGATCCGTGTGTGGGTTGTAGACCCAACAGTTTCATTTTTGCCTGCTCAACCCTAAACTTTAGTCTCGCAATCTACACGATACGGTTATGAGGACAAGCTCTACTAACTGCATGTTGTTACCCTCTATTGTGTTGACAATCACATTCTTGTTTACGGCTTTTGCACGATCACCTTCCGGTTGACACAGCCAACCAACCAACCAAGCTGCGTCGCGACGCCAAATGAAAAGTGCTCCACAATGGTGGTGGTGTGTATAAAATTCCAATTATTTATGCTTCATCCCGGTATCAGCTAGGGGACGCGCTCTGAGTGTGTGGGGTTTTTATTTTCCCAGAGCTCTATAAAAGCATTAGTGACGGCACGTTGAAAGCGAGATACATTCGTGGAAAAAAGCGAGACTGCACTTGTTTGGTTGTGTTTCCGGTTCCTGGTAAATTTGAACCAACAAATCTTCATGTTGACAACAATGGGAAGAGAGATACAGGGAAATTCTCGGAAGCCAGCAGTCCAAAATGGTTGGTCATTCCGGCAAACACTGTTGTCGAGAAGGTCACAAGTGACATCCCACCAGGATTATACGGCAACTTTTTTGCACTAGAACTAGACAAGTGGGTGGTCGGGCGGTGGAAGTTGCATCAACAACAGCTGCATTGCAATGCCATCGTGCGGAAAAGTACCTCTCAACACGTGGGATGCTGCGGCTTGGCGAGGAGGGTTTTGGGGGGACGCAAATATGCATCACACGTGTGGCGAGTGATGAAGTTTTATGTGTTTTCCCCCTCCCACACCACGAAAGTGACGTGTAGGAGTGTGACTTCCGTCCCGTTTCCCAGTATTCTAGGATTATGCTTTTTTTTATACACGGAGCACAAATTGAAACGCTCATTGCTTGAGGGAGCGAAAAAATGTTCTGAAAGAATCCCTCTTCGGTGAAATGACTACAAACAAAAAAAAAATAACATGGCACTTCTTGCCTTTGAACACGATTACTTGCTATTCATTCGTGGCAATATAAATTCTGCACACTGCGCGCACAAAGTGTGCATAATAACACTGCACACGTGTGAGTGCTTTTTCTGCTGCAGAGGGAGCTGGGGAGCTTACTTTATGGAGAGAGAAAGATGCAATGCGCGGGAAAGGATTCACAAAGTTCTATTAATGAGAGTGCAAGCACTCTGGTTGGTGAGAGCGTGGTAAGATTAAAGTGCACTAATAAATTATAAAAGTAGTATTTTTTTCATGACCCATGAAGAGTATCGGGGCCGCATTTGCAGAGCGGATTCAGTGGCTATTTCTTATCTGCATGTTAACATGTTAGATGTTTAGCTTTTTATCATACACTACCTTCCCTTTACTAAGCAATCGAATCCATAAGGGAAAAGATCACCAGTTGTGTTGGTCCGAGCCGGGATTTGAACCCCGATTTACCGCTTACGAGGTAGAAGTGTAAATAATTCAAAGACAAGTCATTTGGCTTTTCTTATGCATTTCATCAACAAAAAAATAAGCAGAAATATGTCCTGGTTTGTAAAATAAAAAGCAACCTTCTCATTTTTTTGGATTTGCATCCTTTTCACACGATGAACACCGCCTACTCAGATATTTGTAATGATGAAAATAGTAGCATTAAAAAGATATTCACTGAATTTTACGCATTCTTTTTTATTTTCTATGAAATTAAGGTAAATTTTGTACCAAAAAGCATCCATAATTGTAGCCCTCCAATACCCAATTTTGGCGGAATTCAAAAATCTGTCATGAAAATATCTCCAAAACATACTAAACTAACATCATGATACATAAAAAATTCAGTTTGTTAAATAAATTTTTAAATGGAACCACTTTTTCTGTTAAAAAATGCACATGTCGCATTTTTTATGGGCCATACTGTAGTCTAGCATGACGTCACAGTCTCACGTACCCTCCCCCCCCCCCTCTCCCCCTTATCACACTTTGTCACACTTGCGACAACCCCCCCTCCCCTTCCTCCTAGAGCGCGACGTACTTTGTGGATGACGCCTATAGTACACGATTTTACGTTGAAGTTTTGAAAAAGTTGGTCGTTGTTGATCATGGCCGTTCATGGTCACCCGCGATAGACGAAGACGTCAAAACAAAGAGAAACGCAAAAATCGTAAAATCGCGATAACTCGTGATGGTTACAAGCAAATCACATTTTTTTGTAATTGTCTTTTCTACAACTTTATAGAACATTTTTACACTCTAAATAATAACCCTGCAAAGTTAGAAAAAAAACGAAATTTTAAAATGAAAAATTTAGCTCTAAATTCTGGGAAAATGTCGATTCTAAAAGCGCATTAAATTTCGCTTAAAATGTCATGTTCCAAAAGGGTGTAATATGGTTGTATGGAAAAACATAAGTTGTCCTAATTTTCTATGTGAATTAGTATGGGGAAAACCTTTTTTCTATATTTAAAAAATCTACGTTTCACGCTATATCAAAACCGGATTCATATTTTTATGCTCTGGAATGTGCTCTACAACTTTCCCAAGAGAGTGTGGTGCAAACTTGTTCCTTTAAAAAGATACTGCTTGTTCAAAACTCGTCTAAAATGTGTTTATTGCTTTAAATATCAAAATTTAAAAAAAAAATGGGATTTTCCCATACAAATTAATATGAAAAACCAATCGTTCTCAAACTTTGGGGAGTTGTTAAGGTCCCCAAAAGGAACTGAAAAATTGCTGCGCTGGAAAATCGATTTGGTTATATTACACCCAAATGTTCCAATATCTTTTACAATTGAGTAACGGAAAATGACTGAGCTTTGAAATTGTATTAGTGTTTTTTGTCGATGAAAAATACAATATTTTTTTGAATTTTGAGCACGCCATCAAATCAGGCTTCCTATTATAGGGGAAAGTCCCTTAGACACCATATTTCCAGCTCTTCACCGTTTCAGGCTGCAAATTATTGAAAATCACGTCTTTTTTCGCGTGTTCAAAAATGGAAGGGGTCGTTCCACCCCTCCGTCATTAGATGTCAAAAAACGGACCTCGGATTCATGATCAAGGACAAAAGTTACCCCTTAGGACAAAGTTTTACGCAAATCGAAGAGGGATCGGGGCAACTTTTCCCAATTTCGTGTGAGTTGGTAGATAATTACACATGTTCTAAACGAAAAAATCACCCTTCTGGGTTATTGCAGATTCGAAAAATACATTAAATATCCCATGAAATCACATGTTTAATTTTTTACAGTTGAGTTATGGAAAATGGCAAAAGTTTTAAAACTATTTCTTTTTTTCATTAGAAATAGGCTACAATCTATTGATAAACAAGTATTTTTTCGCATATTTAAACATGGATCTTACAGCCCCTTTGTCACGAGATATCGCTAAATGGAGCTGGGATTCATGATCGAGTACCAAAATTACCTCTTAGGACATAGTTTCACGCAAAGCAAAGAAGGGTGGGTTGGCTGTATGAGTTTGCCAAGTATGAAAATATTTTTATTTGACTTCAAAAAAATCTTCTTTTTTAGATAAAACTGCGATAACTTTAAAATCTAAACGATGACCTACACTTTTTTAAGTACTAAAAATTATGTCATACAATTACGAACATTTTATTTTGTTTAAAAAAATGGAAACGCACGGTTGTTTGTCCGAAGAACATCAACCAAACATCTCCATCGTAAATAACCTACAAAGCTTACCCCCGTGTCCGAAAAAAGCTTCAAGAAACCGCATTGCAAATCGTAAATCATCAACCTTAGAGCCTTGCTTGCTAACCAGGACACCAATCGGTAACTAAAAGCGGGAACACCTCATTTGAATCCGGTTCACCACCAAAATTGACAAACCTCAAGAGGCAAGGAAGAGAATGACGACGGCCCCTTAACCAAAAGGGGGAGGCAGAGTCAGAAGAGTAGGGGGATTGGAATATAGATCGAGCAGTATAAACCTTGACGAGAAGCCACTTGGCCAACTCGTCTTGTACAGTAATTCCACCCGGACTCTCGATATAAATTAGGACAAATGAGTCAGACACACACACACATACACAAATTACTCTCTGCTAAATGCACACACACACACACAGGCTGGTTGGCACAGACTGACTGAAAATGGAGAATTATGCGGGTAATGTGTCAGTGGGTGTTTTTTGGCATGTTTCATCGTACCCCTCCCCCCTCTGCTTCTTCTTCTTTTTCTCTCATGTTCAGTTCACCCCCTTCCCCCTTAAATCCATATGTCACGATGTGTCTTCTCTCGCTTTGCCGTTTTTTTGCTTTTGTTGATTTTGTTATTTTTGTTGTTGCTGGTGGTGCTGGTGCAGGAAAAGTGCTGTTGCTGTTGTGGTTGTTGTTCTCTGGGAGTTTCATACAAATTTACAGACGACAGCGCCGAGTTGTGTTGTTGTAGCGTGGTTTTGGGAGGAGTCTGATCGCGTTGTGCTTGATTATTGCGACTTTTATTGTTGTACGTGGTAGGATAGTTTTTGCGTTTGTGTGCTTCTCGCCCACACCCCCCCCCCCTTTGAAACAAGGCCATTGTAATTGATTGTGCTTTTTTATTGTCGAAGCGGGTGTTTATGACCTCTAGGTTTCTCGAATGAAGCAATTTCGATGGGGAATGTTATTTGCCTCTGCTTTAATACAGAGTAGTTTTGAAATGACTTTGTTTTTTAATAGTTCAGTTAAACAGTGTAAATTCAATTACAGTATTTGTTCGGTAACTAGACGTTGTTTAATTGGGCTGCTTTTTAATAGGGCACTCGAAAGCAGTTAAAAAGCAGACAAACGTCAAAAATCCAAAACAAACCGTAATAACCAAGAGGTTAATGGATGCAAAATTATGTTCAAAAAATAAAAAAAACTTTTTCAAAATTTTATTAAATTTCAAGTCACAGTGAAGAAATGAAAAAAGTAAGCATGGTTAACAAATTTGAGTAACTTTTATTTTTATATTTCATCAAGAATAAATTATGCATCGGTAGTCCCTCATAATTTTTCGTTCAGCCCAGTTAGCGAGCAGCATTTTCTCAGCCCAGTACCGAACAAGTACTGTATTTTAAATTGAATCCTTTGTTCATTTGATCATCATTTTGCATGTAAAGAAATTAAGAGATCACAAATCTTAATAATATCATTAAAATTTCAATGTTAGTGTGAAAGATAAATACCTAAAACAACAGTATTTCCATGTCTCGTTTTTAAAGATTATTTCTGGGATTTTTTAGAAAATTGTTCGGCTTGCCGAATTTACGCATTCAACGATTATTTTTATTAAAATCACCAGAGCAAACCCCTTAAAAAACCGTTTTCTAACGTAGCAATTCAGGGTTCGGTTACAGAGAAAAGTGCAGTTTGGAGTACTTTTTGAGCAAACAGCAAAATTTTCAAAAATTTGAATCAAAAGTTTCACTAATTATCAAAGTCGCTCGAGTCGGAGTTCGATCCCCCATCCTTTGGATCGGTAAGCAAAAATGCTAACCACTAGGCCATCGCGACTTATTGATCTTAGAAAGATGGAATTAGGAATACTGTTACTACCAACTAATTATATACGCGCTGGGTTCTTTTCCCTTTGACAAGGGTTTGGAAGATCTAAATAACGTTTGAATACGATTGATGCAAACATTCTTCAGGGCGGAGCTTGTCGATAAAGCTGAAGTACCTCGTGTTTGGCTAGCCAACGTAGAAATAGGGGGATGGCGTTGCTATTTTTAGACCACATTTTCCACTTTTTCTCCATTGAAACCCATTGAATAGGGGAATCTTTTGGTATGGTTGACATTTGGGAAAGCTTTGATTACTTCAGAAAAATTGTTAGGGCAGTCATTACGATCAATGCCGAAAAATGTAAAGCCTTAAATTTGTTGAGTGCTTCTTATAAAATAGTTTTTGGCTTTATCAATTCAGCCATTTTGAAATTCAAATATGTCGGGAAAAGGCAAGAGATTAAACGCGTACTTGAAAGCGTCTGAAAGTACACATCTAAGAATTTATTTACTGATAATATCACAAAGGACATAGGGTACGTTATCCATTAGTGGACCCCTTTCCTATAGTGGACCCTCTGAAGGGTTTTTGAGGAAATAATCAATAAAATCCCAATTTCAAGCGTGTTTTTGTCTGCAAATCTTTTATTTGGCATGTTCAGCATAATTTAAAACAATGTTGATTGACATTGAATTGTCCTTTTTGCCAAAATAAGTGTTTTGAGTTCGACTTCTGAAATCAGCCATGGCCACTAGCATTTTCACAACAAAACAGCATTTCTATTTTATGATTGAATTAACTATCCAATCATTTTTTGACTGGTTATTTAACTTCAGTAAGTCGAAATAATGTAAGTTTAAATTACTATACTAGAATAAAGCGAGGAACTGCTCATTTTCACCCGGGCAGACGGTAATAACAAAATCAATAATATTTCAATAACAAATCCTGTTAAAATAACAAAAAGTGTTATTATTTTATCCTGAAGTTCAACTTCAAGAAGAAAAAATAATAACAGTTTCTGATAAAATAACAAAATTTGGTATTGAAGTGATATTATATTGAAAATGTTTAATAACACGCTAATAAGAGGAAATGTTATACATTTCAAAACTCTCCTAATAACAAAATTTGTTATTCGTTCGGTATACTGACTTAGAAATAAAAATAACCATAAATCGCACAAATGGAAAAGTTTCTAAGTGTCCATAACACAATCTGTTATTATTTTTTCTTTTGTTAAATATGTTTAGATCTTTGGGATAATTTTGACCAATTTCGTCGGGGTGATTATTTGGGCCATGAAATGGGGTTCTTAAGCTAAAATTATTCTGAAAAGTTGAAATTTGATTTTTTTAATTATTTGATATACCCCCTAAGGGACTTTGCTAAAATTGGCTAGAACTATGGGATAATTTTGACCAATTTCGTCAGGGTTATTATTTTGGCCATGAAATGGGGTCCTTAAGTTAAAATTATTCTAAAAAGTTGAAGTTTTGAAAGTTGATTTTTTTAATTATTTGATATACCCCTTAAGGGACTTAGTTAAAATTGGCTAGAACTATGGAATAATTTTGACCAATTTCGTCGGGGTCATTATTTTGGTCATGAAATGGGGTCCTGGAGCTAAAATTATTCTGATAAGTTGAAATTTTGAAAGTTGATTTTTTTAATTATTTGATATACCCCCTAAGGGACTTTGCTAAAATTGGCTAGAACTATGGGATAATTTTGACCAATTTCGTCAGGGTTATAATTTTGGCCATGAAATGGGGTCCTTAAGTTAAAATTATTCTAAAAAGTTGAAGTTTTGAAAGTTGATTTTTTTAATTATTTGATATACCCCTTAAGGGACTTTGTTAAAATTGGCTAGAACTATGGAATAATTTTGACCAATTTCGTCGGGATCATTATTTTGGTCATGAAATGGGGTTCTGAAGCAAAAATTATTCTGAAAAGTTTAAATTTTGAAAGTTGATTTTTTTAATTATTTGATATACCCCCTAAGGGATTTTACTAAAATTGGCTAGAACTATGGGATAATTTTGACCAATTTCGTCAGGGTTATTATTTTGGCCATGAAATGGGGTCCTTAAGTTAAAATTATTCTAAAAAGTTGAAGTTTTGAAAGTTGATTTTTTTAATTATTTGATATACCCCTTAAGGGACTTAGTTAAAATTGGCTAGAACTATGGAATAATTTTGACCAATTTCGTCGGGGTCATTATTTTGGTCATGAAATGGGGTCCTGGAGCTAAAATTATTCTGATAAGTTGAAATTTTGAAAGTTGATTTTTTTAATTATTTGATATACCCCCTAAGGGACTTTGCTAAAATTGGCTAGAACTATGGGATAATTTTGACCAATTTCGTCAGGGTTATTATTTTGGCCATGAAATGGGGTCCTTAAGTTAAAATTATTCTAAAAGTTGAAGTTTTGAAAGTTGATTTTTTTAATTATTTGATATACCCCTTAAGGGACTTTGTTAAAATTGGCTAGAACTATGGAATAATTTTGACCAATTTCGTCGGGATCATTATTTTGGTCATGAAATGGGGTCCTGAAGCTAAAATTATTCTTAAAAGTTGAAATTTTGAACGTTGATTTTTTTAATTATTTGATATACCCCCTAAAGGACTTTGTTTAAAATGGTTAGAACTATGGGATAATTTTGACCAATTTCGTCAGGGTTATTATTTTGGCCATGAAATGGGGTCCTTAAGTTAAAATTATTCTAAAAAGTTGAAGTTTTGAAAGTTGATTTTTTTAATTATTTGATATACCCCTTAAGGGACTTTGTTAAAATTGGCTAGAACTATGGAATAATTTTGACCAATTTCGTCGGGATCATTATTTTGGTCATGAAATGGGGTCCTGAAGCTAAAATTATTCTGAAAAGTTGAAATTTTGAAAGTTGATTTTTTAATTATTTGATATACCCCTAAGGGATTTTACTAAAATTGGCTAGAACTATGAAATAATTTTGACGAATTTCATCGGGGTCATTTATTTCACCATGAAAAGGGTTTCAAGCTAAAATTAATCCGATAAGTTAACTTTTGAGAGTCCTTTTTTAAATTTTGTTATATTCCCTAACGGAATTGATTTATTTATTGAGAATTTTGAAGTGTGAATAACAAAAACTGTTATTATTTTCACAGAGCCAGGAAGTCGGAGCTGACGTTGAAGTTCGAGCTGGAGTGAGACCTCGGAGACTGCATCGGATTCATCTAATTTTCAGCAACTTTTACTTGGAGTCGGAATCTGTGAAGTCGGGTATTTTGGAGAGCTGAAGTCGTCGTTGACGTCATATCCTGTATCCAGAGTCGGAGTTGTCTTCAAAGTATGGATTCAAAGTCGCTTGGAGGTACCCGACTCTGCAGCCCTGACTAGTACAGAGGAGTTATGGCAACTGCAGGTTTATTTGTAAATTACAAATAAACCAAAACAATAACTTTTTTTGTTATGGAGACATACCAGTTCAATAACATTTTTTGTTATTATGCTGCTCCACCTCTCCGCACAAAATAACAAATCTTGTTATTCCTTCATGATTCCTTCTGTGTTATTGGTTTGTTATTGCAATAACAACATAATAACAGTTTAAGTTATTCTTCGAACAAATCTTTGTTATTGATTTTCGTTATTTTAACAACTAATCCGATCATCCCAATAACATATTTCGATCTTCTCACAATATCAAAAACTGACCTTCCCAAGTTATTACCGTCTGCTCGGGCAAGCAAAAAATAGGGGGGTCCAATATAGGACAACGAAAATTCTAACTTTTCCAAAAGTGGACCCCTGTTAATTAAACCTTCAAAAATGAAGAAAACTGTGTATTTAAGCAAAAGTTTTTCTTAAACATACAACAAATGCTTGTTGTTTCAAACCTAAACGCATTTTTTTTCATTTGTGAGTATAAATATAGCTGTTTCATGTTAAAAGTACCAAAAATGCTGAAGCCGTAAAAAAAAATAATACATCAATATTATAGTCAATTAAACTTAACTGAAGCATCATAATTGCAGTTTGAAATTATATTTTATGATAATAAATCATGAACAAAACATTTTTTTTAAATAAACATGCGTGGTTTTATCAGCAACTGTAAACAAATCTATTGTTTAGTTTCGGTCAACCATTTATGTAATTAATAAGAAAAAAGGGCATCAACATTACTTTGTTTTAATTATTTTTATGTTTACAGTGGTTTTTGAAACGTTTTCTCTGATCTTTTTCGGAAATAAATGTGTTTAAATGTCGGTTAGGTTTTTGTTGTTGTTTTAAGCCAAATTTGTTAACAAAACATATTTGTTTATGATGTAAAGTGAGCAAAATCCATCTTTTATTAAATCTATCTATCATTAGACCTACACCATGCATCAAAACATCAAATATCGGATAAAATTTAGTAAGAAAATATCAGTTTGCCTATAGTGGACCCGGGTCCACTACAAGAAAAGGGGGTCCTTAACAGGCAAATAAACTTTTTTTCGAATGGCTGTTTTTCTGCTCAAAAACAAAAAAACTGATGAAATTAATAATCAAAATTGTTCAAAGACTTCAGTTTTCATTGTTTTGTACAAAGGGTTATGAAAAAGTGCTTAAAATATTGAAAATTTGTGAAAAATGTGCTTCGGCTCTACTAGGGGGTCCACTAATGGTTAAAATACCCTAATAATGCAATTTTAAATCTAAATGTGATAATCAGGATTTTGAAATCGATTTTTACCTTATTTTGCACTAGAAATTTTTGTTTTGACGCACTCTACAAATGTTCTGGAGGGTCAAAGACGTAAAAACAAACCTACCGTAATCTGGGGAGAATCGGGACAGCAGTTTTTAGAGCACTTGAAGCTTTTTAATTTGGAAATGGATGTACACATTTTGTTGGCCTGAGTCTGTTCTAACCGAAACCAATCAGAAAAATCTAAATGTAGTAGTCCAACATGGTTTAAACTGCTGTCCCAATTCGCCCCATGTGTCCCGATTGACCCCAGTTTATGGTACGCAATTCCCGGTGTATCGAGTATTTCTGAAGAAAAATCGCAGATGCTCGATGAATTAATGTACATTTCTTACAAAAATGCCTTGAGGCACTCTATTTACATATTTACCGATACCGATGAACACCGCATGTTATGCTTGATCTTGACTTAATTGTCTTGAAAAGCAGTATTTTGTCAAATGCAATGTTGAATTTTGTATCTTACCAGCAAATTATCACAAAAATGTTCAGAGGTTTTGGGTGTTCTGAATATGTGACTGTACTTAAAAATACAGTGTTTGTAAGTAATCGAATGAATTGATTTCGATTAGACACCAAAATTGTGTTATGTAAACAAAATTGTTTAATTTGTGAACTTGAGTTAAATTCTACAGAAATTAAAAGCTTAGAATCTTTGAATCCCTATATACTTTGCCTTTTAGTCATTTTAAATTATCAGAATTAAGTAAAACAAAAAATACTTATAATTCATATCAATATTGCAAATTTGGAAAATAATAATATTTTAGAAACGAAACTGTTTTATCAATCATACAAAATTTTGCCAAGTGAAAAAAATCTACATTTCAGGAGTATTTTAAAAGATCCAATAAATCATATTTAAATGTTGTGCTTATTGGTTGTTTTTGAAATCCCGTGACTAAAAGCGGTTTCAAAAACACCCAAAAAGCAAAAAAAAAGTAATTTGGTTTATTGGACCTTTAAAAAATTCCATGGTTATGACTCTAAAAATTCTCTAAATCTATTATTGTATACCAAAATGATGGAAAAAGTGGTTGGGAAGTTTAGATTTTTTTTTATCATCACTTGAATTCAAATAATTTGGTATTAAGGATTATGATGCGATTTTTTGAAGTTTTTTGTAGAACTTCGGATGGTAGAACATAACGATTTAACATGATTTTATCAAAGGTTTCACATAATTTACTTGAAATCAAAGATTTTGTTTCATGATTTTAATGTTAATGCTAGTTATTTCTACACAGAAAAAAAATCATGGTAATATTACATCTGGGAAGGGGTACATCTTTTATGTCAGAAAAAAGGTGTAATTTTACCTCTGGAAATGTGTAATTTTACCACTTTTCTGGAGTAATGTCACTTTTTCAGTCTAAATTGAGGTAAAATTACATCATAAAAGAGGTAATATTCAACCTTCCAAATTTACAATATTTTTTTCTGTGTACTGAAGTTTATTAACTGGTGATAAAAAAAACTCTCCACCCGCAGCAATAATGAAGCACACACTCTCATCCCAATGAGGCTCCTCCCGCCCCCACCCACTACAACATAGTGAAAAGAAAGAACAGGTGGACAGTCCAGAGGTAGGAGATCAAACAGACACAGATACAAGTGATACGGTAGCTGGGTGTGAGTGGGTGGGTAGGTGTTTTTGTTTACATTCTCGCGATTTTTAGCGAAGAGATATGTATAGGGAAAGAGAGGGAGATATAGCGGAAGAGTGAGAGTGTGTGAGAGAGAGAGAGTGAGGAAGGCAAATCGCCCGCTCGCTCCTACCTGTGTCGGCTTCGTCGTCAAACTCTTGACCTACGTCCGTGTGGGCTTCGCTAATTCGCGCCAAGTCTTCGTTTGTGTGCGGCACGTGGGGAATGCCCATCGGCAGCGGCGCCGGATCGAGGATAATCGGCGCGTCGTCCGCGTCCCGCAGCGTCGTCACCACGGCCTGATGAAACTCGAGTAAATCGTCTCCTGCGGATTTCCGGTTTTTTTTGTGGGTTGGGGGATGACAAGAAGACAATGTTATTACTGAAGTTAAGGGTGGTAAATTAAGACAGTTTCACACACATCTTCACACTCACTCAAACAAGAAACGCACACACACACACATTCAAACAGATTTATGAGGCATATTTAGTGAACGCTTTGGGGGGGATTGAAATGAAATGAACTAACCTACTAATCTTTGCACGAAGGACGCGGGCACGAGGCCCCTTCTACCATCTAACAGTTCGGCATCCAGGTAGCCACCCTGTGGTTCACCGTTGCCCCAGACTAACAAATAATCACCTGCGCACAGCGCTAACTCTCCTTCCGAACCTTCCACTCTATACAATCGGGAAGGGTAGATCAATGTTTTCCAGCATAGACACACGCACACGCGCAAGAAAAAAAAACGAAAAGTAACAATTTTAGTTGTGTTAACTTGCTTTGGAAAAGTTAAGTTTGTCCTCGGCACGGTGTTTGAAATTACGTTGATTCCAGTAAAAATTATGCAATTGCTTTTTTTTATATTTGATTGTTTTTCAAACTGGTATCTCATGCTTTCATGCTCATGATTGTTTTTCGAAACTCCCATAGGTTTTTTTTTGAATTTTTGTTGAATTTTCTGACGGTTCCAAGTAGTATGTTTTTTTTATTAGAAACATAGTTTTTCATAATTCTTTGATGTTTGTTAGAAGAGCAGTTCTCTAGGATTTCGGTCGTTCGATTTTTTTTGTATTTTTTAATCCGGCTGAAACTTTTTTGGTGCCTTCGGTATGCCCAAACAAGCCATTTTGCATCATTAGTTTGTCCATATAATTTTCCATTCAAATTTGGCAGCTGACCATACAAAAATGATGTATGAAAATTCAAAAATCTGTATCTTTTGAAGGAATTTTTTGATCGATTTGGTGTCTTCGGCAAAGTTGTAGGTATGGATATGGACTACACTGGAAAAAAATGATACACAGTAAATTTTTTTTTGTGATTTTGTATTTAACTTTTTATCACTAAAACTAGATTTGCAAAAAAACACTATTTTTAATTTTTTTTATTTTTTGATATGTTTTAGAGGACATAAAATGCCAACTTTTCAGAAATTTCCAGGTTGTGCAAAAAATCATTGACCGAGTTATGATTTTTTTAATAAATACTGATTTTTTCTAAAAATCGAAATTTTCTAATCTAATCTAATCAGACTCTAGCGCAGCCAATCTTTCGAAGGGATCCTGGAGAGTGCCTTAGGTTAGATGACGCCTAGCACTCTTCTTGTCATTTATTAACATTTGTAGTGCGTCATTCTGATGCAATGCATTGAAACAACACAAGCGTTAAAGCGGCCAGGCCTACTGCGTAAAGCCGTATCGCAGAGATGACTCGTAATTGGGTTGAGTTTGAGCACGGAGTGTTCGAACAACAACACAGTTCTGAATCGACAGGGGAGGAAGAAGCGTGGGGACACACCACCATACGCTCCGAGATTTGGTTGTATTCGTTGGGAGCACCATGCTAAGAAGGTTTGGTACTCCGGGACCCTTTGGGATGGGACATTGTATTTCCACGAATGCCCTGGACACTATTTGCCGTGGTTTTAGCGCCACAACTCGCTCTTTTCAAAAAATCGAAATTTTGGTCGCAAAAATTTTTCAACTTCATTTTTAGATGTAAAATTGAATTTGCAATCAAAAAGTACTCCAGTGAAATTTTGATAAAGTGTACCGTTTTCAAGTTATAGCCATTTTTATGTAACTTTTTTCAAAATAGTCGCAGTTTTTCATTTTTTTAAATTAGTGCACATGTTTGCACACTTTTGAAAAAAATATGTTTGAAAAGCTGAGAAAATTCTCTATATTTTGCTTCATCGGACTTTGTTGATACGACCTTTAGTTGCTGAGATATTGCCATGCAAAGGTTTAAAAACAGGAAAATTGATGTTTTCTAAGTCTCACCCAAACAGCCCACCATTTTTCAATGTCGATATCTCAGCAACTAATGGTCCGATTTTCAATGATAAAATATGAAACATTTGTGAAATTTTCCGATCTTTTCGAAAACAATATTTTCAAAATTTTCAAATCAAGACTAACATTTCAAAAAGGCCAAACATTGAATATTACGCCCTTTTAAAATGTTAGTCTTGATTTAAAAATTTTGAAAATATTTTTTTGAAGAGATCGGAAAATTTCACAAATGTTTCATATTTTAACATTGAAAATTGGACCATTAGCTGCTGAGATATCGACATTAAAAAATGGTGGGCTGTTTGGGTGAGACTTAGAAAACATCAATTTTCCTGTTTTTAAACCTTTGCATTGCAATATCTCAGCAACTAAAGGTCGTATCAACAAAGTCCGATGAAGCAAAATATAGAGAATTTTCTCAGCTTTTCAAAAATATTTTTTCAAAAGTGGACAAACATGTGCACTAATTTAAAAAAATGAAAAACTGCGACTATTTGAAAAAAGTTACATAAAAATGGCTATAACTTGAAAACGGTGCACTTTATCAAAATTTCACTAAAGTACTTTTTGATTGCAAATTCAATTTTACATCGAAAAATGAAGTTAAAAAATTTTTGCGACCAAAATTTCGATTTTTTTTTAAAATCAGTATTGATTAAAAAATTCATAACTCGGTCAATGATTTTTTGCACAACCTGGAAATTTCTGAAAAGTTGGCATTTTATGTCCTCTAAAACATATCAAAAAATAAAAAAAAAAAATAGTGTTTTTTTGCAAATTAAGTTTTAGTGTTAAAAAGTTAAATAAAAAAATCACCAAATTTTTTTTACCGTGTATTATTTTTTTCCAGTGTAGTCCGTATCCATACCTACAACTTTGCCGAAGACACCAGATCGATCAAAAAATTCCTTCAAAGATACAGATTTTTGAATTTTCATTAATCATATTTGTATGGACAGCTGCCAAATTTGTATGGAAAATTATATGGACAAACTAATGATGCAAAATGGCTTCTTTGGGCATACCGAAGGCACCAAAAAAGTTTCAGTCGGATTAAAAAATACAAATATTAAAATTGAAGAAAAGTCGTAGAGAATTGCTCAGAAGTCATATTTAGATTTTAGTAAAACAATTTTTATCGACATATTTTCTTTGAGACTTTAAATCAAAATTGAAATTACAATGTTTAATTCAGCAGGGTTTCTTCGTCAACCAGCTTCACCCAAATCAAAAGTAGAAAAACAATTTAATCACAAATATTATTTAATCAGTTAGACTTGTTGAAGTTTTATACACGGTTAAAAAGTAGATTTTTGGAAGCTTTAAACATTTTTAGGACTGCTTATCTTTGTAAAAAAAATCCAAAATTATGTTTAAATCTCGCTCACTTTTTTAAAAGGTTCTATGTTCACAAGAAACCCATGGCGCCTTGGTTGTTTTGAAAAAGTACTTTAGAATAGTGAAATTCAGCAGAAACTGATGGAAATTTCTCCAGTTCCTGATGTTAAATTACACATTTTTGACACAAAATGTCACATCATTCCCAAATGTCATATTACCATAAATTTATATGTGTATCTTCAAAACAAATTCTTGGGTAGAGCATACTTTCATGTACTTTTTCTCAAAAAAGTTGTGGGCAATGAAGTTTTGAAAAATATCTGATTTTTAAATGATTTTAAAACCTAGGGTAGTTTTTAAAGTATCTTTAGTATGTTTTGATGTTTTATTTAGAAAATTCACATACAAATGTTCATAAGCTAATAAATTAAAACAACGTTGCTGAAAAAACTTTTAAGAAAATTTGTCGATAAAAATAAATTTTTATTGCCATAAAAGCAATTTTAAAGCACAAATATAAAAAAATCTCTTGTAAGTTTGCAAAACGTCGTAAACCCCCGACCCTCATTTGATTTTTTTTTCTGGAACAAACCAGTTTTTCACAGGTTTTCAGTAAAGAGCATTTAAAAGACGTGCAGATGAACAATTCACAACATTTTTAATTGGATAAATCGTAAATTGATCTAGAACGGATCGCAAAACAGCTTTTTTTACAACTGGCGCTTAGGATGTGTTTAAAACTTACCTGAGAAATCAACATTTACGAAGTAATTTTTTTGGATTTTTTAAAGTATGTTTCAACCAGTCATTGAAATCAAACCCTGGTGACGAGTTCGCTGGCAAACTCGGTTTGCTTTTGAACCTTCATTAGTGTTTGACCTTGAACACTGTTCTGTTTGAAACAGAGTTCGTCGGGTTCGCCGAACAACTGTTTGAACCCGTGTTTAAACATTTGTCTTAAACGAAAGTTTCAAGCAAATCATGAGCTTTTAAGCCGATAATTAGTCATTTTATTGAAATTTCTTCAATTTTTGAGACAAAAACCAAACAATTTTTGTCACCAGAGTTCAAACCCAAGTTTGAAACTCAGCGTGAACTTTGGTTTGTGTTCGAACATCCGCACAAAACGGAATCAGAAAAAGTTAAACAGAAGATCAAACAATGAACAGTTCGACCAATGATTGGTTTCAACATCGTATAAAATTTGAAATAAAGAACTTATTTGTGTACTGGTCCTCGTCAAAAAATGTCCAGAGAATCCAAAAAGCAGTCCGTTTTTCGACCCGAGCTTATTTTAAATCGCGAAATTATGAAGAGTTTTTAAATAATCCAGTTCATCAAATTTGTGTAAAAACAGTTCACTGTAATTTCAAATTGGTTACACACTAGTAGATAATGGTGAAATGGAATTTCTTTCTTATCCTGCTGGTGAAATTGTACTAGGGTAATAATATATTATATTATAATTTGTCACCTTGTGTAGCTTTCTTTAATGTTATGGTGTGAAAATGTATTCTAAGTCTAGTGTTTTTATCTCTTGCCGAATCCCGTTCAAGAATAAAAATTGCACCATATAAATACATTTATAAAACTCAGAAAACATAACTCTAGGAAATACGAAATTGTGCCCATGTTGATTGAGAATGACTTTATTCAAATTTGATTACATTATGTAAATTCAACTAAAAATGTTAATGGATGCCTAACTCTATATTATAAAGTCTAAAAGTGTCTTTTTGTTTTTATTATAGATGACATCCTTCAAGTACCGTCATCAGGGGTGACATTGGGTCTGGGGGGTGAGATTGGGTCATACAAAAATGCTAAAATTTGTATGATCCAATTTCACCCCTCGGAACCAATGTAATCCCTGATGACGGTGTTGTTAAAAAAATTAAATAACTCGATACACTTTTTTTCCTCAAACAGCGTACTTTGAAACACCGTGCTGGGCAACCGAGGAGCAAACTTGTTGTATAATACATAAATGTTATGAATAAAGATAACACTGAATAACTGGTATACTCACTCTGGCGGATCATAGGAAAATCTTGCTATAAATACACAACATCTACCTTTTCCCGGTATATCTAACATGTCCACTTGCGGTTCACCGGTACCGTTCAGTGTTAGACCGTGCGTTCGTGCTAAATGGAGGGAGGGATTAAAGAGCGTCGTTAAGGACCTACTGAGGCTAGGGCGAGTTGTCTGTCTGTACAAACTAAACTGTGCAGGGCACCTTGCCAGTGGGTACTTACCATCGAGCTCCATTCCGATGAGTGACCGGTTCTGGGAGTGCATAAAGGCCGGGTTGACCCCGTCGATGCCGCCGAAACTGTCCAGGCCCCAGCTGGCGGGTGGAATCGGTGAACAGGGCGTCCCTCCTCGCTGGGCGTACCGCGTCAGCAGGTCAAGCTCGTCCAGGGGTTTGATCTTGGAGCTGATCCCACCGGAGCCCAGCAGCGGGTTCGTGTAGGTCGAGTACGAGGTACTCGTGTTAAAGTTGGGCAGGTTCGATCCGTACGTGCTGGTCAGTGGATTGCCGGAACTAAGCCCCAGGCCGGAACTTCCCGTCCCGAGTCCACCGCTCAGACCGGTCAGTCCGGTTGTGCCGACGCCGGACGATCCGACCGGGCCGAGGACACTCGCTAATCCTCCGGTGGTGGCCGAGTGCGTTGGGAATGTGTACGATGAACCTACGGGTGCGACGCTTAGTCCCAGGGTGTAGCTGGCTGATCCCGACGGATGTGAGTGCGTATTGTGTAACGACAGGACGGGCATGGTAGAGCTCTGTTGGGAGGAACGGATAGATTGATCGTTTGTGGGGGGATTAGAACGTGGGCGGATTTTTATTTGATAACGCACGAAAGAGGCTTCATGGGGATGAGATGAGATGTGGGTGAAAATGGTGATGGTAATTAGATGATTGATCACTTGTGCAGAAGGGTAATGTCGAAGGTAAGATTGCATGAGGTAAGTTTAAACTGAGTGGTGCTTGAATTTTCTTGTGTCACAAGGTATGGATTGATTACCCATTGAATTTAAAAGAATTAGTGTTTGTAAGAGTTAATAATGATGCAATAAAGTGATGATTTTTTGGTTATAAAAGTTCTTGTGTGAATAAATAAGCTTGAAATAATATAATTCTAAAAATAATAAATATGGCGTCATTTCTATTATGCCACTTTTTATCGTCAGATTTATAGAAAAAAAAAACATGTTTGAAAAATTAGTAAAAGAAAATTAGGTATGCTCAACACAGACAACAAGTTTAAACTGTTTCTGCATTAAAAATAAAAAAATCATGTTTTTTATGCAAAAAAATGACAAAATTTAAATAGAACTGAATGTCTGACTAAATTTGGGTGAAGTTTAACCTCGGGAGAGAATATTTGTTTACGGTCAAACAACATGATCTAAGCCTTTTTGAAATGTTTTTTCAAGATGTTAAATAAATTTCACTTTTTGACATTTAAAATCTGATCAATGCTTTCCAAGATGTTGAGCTTGAATAAATTATTGTTTTCGTAATTTTCATTCCATATCTCAGCAATCAAAGGTCGAATCAATAATGTTCAAAAAAGCTATTTGTTGAGCTCAGCTCAGCTCAACTTTGTCGAATAATATAACCCTAAATTGGCTATAAATAAGAAACGGTGCACAGTATCTTAATTTTAAAAGTATTATATTTCTATTTTTTTATTTATAATATTGTTTCGAATTGAATTTAACATCATAAAATCATTGTTTTTTTATGTGCATTTTCGATACTTTCATAAAAATCGTAACATGGCCACCAGAAAATCGTCCGCCATACTCTATAGCTCAAATGTTAGCACTTTTTGTCCACTAAAAAATATCAAAAATTTAAAAAAAATCCAGGAGGATGAAGTTAGTCAAAATCGAGTTTTTTCTTGTTAGAGTGTAACAGAGAGAGTGTTTTCAGAATAGTCCTAATCAAAACCTACAACTTTGTCGAAGACAACAAATCGATCAGAAAATCCCTTCTTTTTCAAAACAACCAATGCACTATGGGTTTTTTATGTACATAGGACCTTTTGGAAAAGTAACCGTGAAATTAATGATGCAAAATGGTATATTGAACGTAAAGAATGGGAAATTTAATGTACTTTTCGAATCTACATTAACCCAAAAGGGTATTTTTTCATTTAGAACAAACAATTTCATTTTAAAATTTCATGTTTTTTCTAACTTTGCAGGGTTTTTTTTTAGAGTGTAACAATGTTCTACAAAGCTGTAGGTAATAAAATTTTTAATGTATAAACATAAGGGGTTTGTTTATTAACATCATGAGTTACGAAAAAAAGTTTTGAAAAAGTTGGTCGTCGTTGATCTTGACCGTTCAAAGAAAAAAGAAAAAAGAAACTTTCTCAAAACTTTTTTTTTCGTAAAATCGCGATAACTCGTGATGGTTACAACCAAACCCCTTATGTATATATAAGGCTACCAACTCTTGCTGAGCAAAAATCCGTACACTTTGCCGATATGACATCATGGTCTTACAAAAACTGGGAATTATTTAAATAAATTTAATTAAATAAATTTGAGAATTAAAAATATAAAACTGTGCCATTTTTTCAGCTGACAAATTCTAAAAAATGCTATCAGAGTATATTAGTATTCATAAAATAAACCGTGATTTGAATCAAATCATTATGTTCTTCAATTTGTTTGTTAAACGCTTAAAAGTTGTCGAACTGTCAAGTTTGTTTTTTTATATCGTTCTCAGTGTTTTCACGAACGCATATCCAGCGTTTTTTTATTTTATTTTTGAACATGTGAAACACAACAGTTTATAGGACCTTTAAAAAAACTCTAGATTTGTTAATTCAAATGAAATTTTGTTTCATTTTGGATAAAAACGAAAATTAGAGTCGGAGGTCACGGTGGCTCTTAAGGCTTTTGAAAACTCACCAGAGAATTCTAGAGTTTTTTTAAAGGTCCTATCAACATATGAAAGACAATAGTTTATAGGACCTTTTTAAAAGAAAACTGATAATCAAGTTTGAATTGAGGAAAACTGTCTCTTTTTAAATCAAACTCACAGTTAAATAAAAATGACAAATTAACAAAAGCAATTGCTTAAATAGTTGTTAAAATTCCGTACAAATCCGTATTATGCGAAAAAATCCTTAAAAAAAATTCGGCCTGTTAAAAATCCGCGAAGAGGGTCGAAAATCCGTATGGTAAGGAAAAAATCCGTACAGTTGGCAGCCTTATAGTTTATATATAAAAAAATGTAATTGTCCGCTCTACAACTTTGTTACACAAAATTACCCTGCAAAGTTAGAAAAAACACGAAATTTTAAAATGAAAATTTTTGTTCTAAATGCAAAAATGACCCTTTTTGGTTAATGAAGATTCGAAAAGTACATAAAACTTCCATTAAAATGACATGTTACATTTTTTTCCGTTACTCAACGGAAAATTGCCGAGTGTTTAAAGAAAATTTAGTTTTTTATCGATGCAAAATCGCCATCAAATCGGGCGACCAATTTTACATAAAAGTCCCTTTGAAACCAAATTTCTATCTCATCATCGTTTCAGGCTGCAAATTATTGAAAAACACCTCTTTTTCGCATGTTCAAAAATGGAAGGGGTCGTACCGCCCCTCCGTCACGAGATATCAAAAAATGGACCTCGGATTCGTGATCAGGATAAAAATGTTACACTTTAAGACAAAGTTTCACGTTTCAAAGAGGGGTCGTGACAACTTTAGTAACCCATTTTAGTAACCATATTGAGATTTTCATTACTTTGTGGTATTCTTCCTACTTGTTGTAAAAGCTTTTCTTATTTTTATCGATTTTAAACTCTCACTAAATGATTCTTTTTAAGGATTTTTGAATAAATCTATCATGTCGTAGGTCTGCTGTCGCAGACATCAATTTGTAATTAGATTTTTCAACAAGAGATGAAAAAGCTTAACATTTGATATTTTTGACAAACAACGATATAAACACCCATTTGAAATTGAGGTTTCCTCCATCTATAAGTTAACTGTAAATATTTGTAGAAATAATATTAACAATGACAAGGAAAACTGAACTTAATATTTGTAACTGGCGGACTCAAATTGTACAAGAGATGCCACAGTCAAAATTTAATAACTATTTAAAACTGGTGTCGATGCGCAACCCTAAATGATTTTTTACCATAAAAAATACATTTAAGAAGAAACGTTTCCTTACTTTAACTACATTAGATCATCGTTTACAATTTTTAACATTCTTCAATTTTACTAACTGGCTTATAAATTTTCTAATCTGCTGTTGCTTATTGGTTTTATATTAAGTTGCTTATAATATTTAAAATAATATACAGCAATTCCCCACGAAAACAGCATGGAAAAAAACAAAAGTGCTCGGATCGGGCTCAAAATTTTTCTGGGGGTTCCCTGGCCGAAATAATTAGACCCGTATTTTTTTGTTTGGCCATTAGGGTGACCTACGCCGTCTTAGGGTGGTCTGAAAAATGGCCATTTTCGTCGATTTTCGCAAAAACCACTTTTTTCAAAAAATCATAACTCCTCGCCATTTCAACCGATTTCAATTGTCTTATACGCAAATGAAAGGTGATAAGTTGGCCTTTCAAAGAAAAATAATAAGAAGTTTCGAAAATCTAGCCTAACATATAAAAAGGTCGAATGAAACATTAAAATGCCGTTTTGACGGTGTCTGGACCAAAGAGCCTATGTCTGAAAATATTTTTATCGAAATCCCCGAACATTTTTACATAACATACTAAAAAATGGGAGGAGTTCATAAACAGGATTCCGAGATATGATTTTTTGAAAATAAAATCCGCGTTTTTCGACGCGCCGCGCGCAAAAACACGAAAATGGCAACATCGGCAAAAATCAACTTTTTCCACTAAAACTGCGATAACTTAAAAATTTTAGCGATGACCTATACATGTCTGGGTACCAAAAGTTGCGTCTTTCAATTACAAAAATTTTGGTACATATACATGTATAGGTCATCGCTGAAATTTTTAAGTTATCTCAGTTTTAGTGGAAAAAGTTGATTTTTTGCCGATGTTGCCATTTTCGTGTTTTTGCGCGCGGCGCGTCGAAAAACACGGATTTTATTTTCAAAAAATCATATCTCAGAATCCTGTTTATGAACTCTTCCCATTTTTTAGTGTGTTATGTAAAAATGTCCGGGGAATCCGATAAAAATATTTCCAGACATGGGTTCTTTGGTCCAGACCTTTTCAAAACGGCATTTCAAAGTTTCATTCGACCTTTTTATATGTTAGGCTAGATTTTTGAAACTTTTTATTATTTTTCTTTGAAAGGCCAACTTATCACCTTTCATTTGCGTATAAGACAATTGAAATCGGTTGAAATGGCGAGGAGTTATGATTTTTTTTGAAAAAAGTGGTTTTTGTGAAAATCGACAAAAATGGCCATTTTTCAGACCACCCTAAGACAGCGTAGGTCACCCTAATGGCCAAACAAAAAAATACGGGTCTAATTATTTCGGCCAGGGAACCCCCAGACAAATTTTGAGCCCGATCCGAGCACTTTTGTTTTTTTCCATGCTGTTTTCGTGGGGAATTGCTGTATATATAAGTGTAAAAAATCCCGGGAGTCTGAACCAAATTTCCTGGGAATCGAGAGGCTCTGTATTATTTTCGTATATAATTAAAAATCAGCCAAATGCATTCAATGTAAGTTTATACAGAGAACATAAAATCTCCTAAAATTTTCAATTCGTCTGATTCTTTTGATTGTTATGCATGCATTTGAAAACTACTACTATACCACTTTTTTCCTTAACAGCTTTATAGCATAAGTTTTTGTTATTTATATAACTCATTACTTTTTTATATTGAAATTGTCATTTTAGATTAGATTAGATTAGATTAAAATTGTCATTTTTGTTGGTGTAACACTTATAAATTACACAATGTGTTTTTTTTTTTGCAAAGCTCAATGAGAGCACCAAATCCTAAACGGCACCTAATGTAGCTTTCATGTAAAAGTGACACAGCGCACCACACACATTACGAGACTTTTTTTTCGGGCTTGGACCATAATTACCCAAGCTTTTTTATTTCATTTTCTACAAAACAAAAGCAGAATCCATCCAGTCACACATTGTGTGTTGATTATCGAAGGCAGTGAATGCTTCCAGCTCCCTCACGAGTGCCAGACTCCCCCCACACGACAAAATGGCTCACAATTTGCCTAAACATTCATGAATAATAAATGTAAATTTGCGTTCTAGAACTCGGGGCGCCCGACGCTGCTAACCCCTTGGGATAGTGAACATAGTGGATGGTGATGTGTTCGTGCGTGCGTGCGTGGTGACACACTCACATACGCGCCAGAATGGAGACGCCACGTCGCCCGACGCCGCCGCGGCCTTCACAGCAACTTTTGCCTTTTCATTTTTGCATAAACTTATTCATGTGCTTTTTTTGGTGGGGGAGGAAAATTTAACATTCCATCTCACTAAAATTATTCCGTTCAAGAATTTAATTTCATCGCAAATATCATTTCACTCTTTGATGCCTAAACACTTCAATTTCACTGAGGCTGAGGAAAATCTCCTTTTCACACACACACACACACGATTCACAAAGACTGGCAAATATTTGAAACTTTCGCCCGGCGAGCACACGACCGGCGACGACGGCGCGTCAAAGTGGTCTTAATGAAATAACAGCTGAATCCTTTCTGGCGAATGGCGTGTCTTGCAGCTTGGGAAAATCCTCCGAGTTGCCATCGTACGGAACTGCGTGTCATCATCATCGTCGTCGTCGGATGGGGCTTTTTGGCAAAAAATATTCTCTCAGGACCTTCTCATTTCTCACATGATGTCATGGCGATCGACCAATTGAGATGGCAAGTGTTGCCAATTTGGTTAAATCATTATTCGTTTCTTAAATTTAATAATCAAATTTCTTTGAAAACACTTCTTGAATAATTTGCTCTCTAATTTGCATAATGTCAACAAATAGCACTGTTTACAGTAGTCGTCAAGTCTTTTTTATGACTAATGAGCAAAGTCTGGCAGCACTGTTCTCCCACCCCTCCCCTCACCATATAAGACAAACTGGCACAAGGCTGAACGGATTGGGACTTTATCTCGGTTGGAACACGCCAAAAGGACTTGCTCTCGTTTTATGGACGACGACGACGACGACGACGCGTATCGTTTTTCATTGTCGTTTTCAAGCTGGCAGCCAACAACTCGCGCTGCCAGCATCATCGCATTTTGTTATAATAATCATCTCCTCGCGATGACGATGACGACGATGATGACGACGACGATGACGGGATGTTTCACGACGAGCTCCGTAAGTTTGTCAGGAGGGAGACTTTTCCGAAAGATTTCGAGATTTTTTTCTGGGTATCTTTAAAAAAGGGTCAAGTCAAATCGAGAGTCATAGTTTTGATAATTCGTAAATTTGAAATGGAATTTCATGTACTCATTTTGACACCACTTTATTTAAACATTTTTGCTTGCCTTATATCAACGTCAATTTTTAGATTTTTCAGTATTGTGTGAAGTTTTAGACAGGTTTTCGATCAAAAATTTAGAAGAACAAGGAAGTAAGTATCATTCACTTGACTTTTTTGAAGAGAAGAAATGTTTCACAAAGTCGTGATGGTACTGTATTTTCAATTTAAGTTAAATTTGACATGACATGACATGACCTTTTGTCAACAACATATAAAAAAAATCTAACTCGGCCGAAAATGAAAACGTAAAAAAAACATTATGAAATTGCTATACTTGAAAAGGATGCAAAATATGAAAACAAATCGACGCTGTCGTGCTATCTTGTCGTACGTCGCTTTGAGACGTTCCGTGAAAAACGCGTCTTAATGTTTGACCTTGAATAAACAAAAACGAGAGCACGCGTTGTAAACAATAACAAACACGTTCTCTGCATTGCCCCGAAAGTTGGTTGCCGGCGTCCCGAAATATAATTCAAAATGTTTACGGCAGTCGAGCTCGTACTTGTGTCGAAAGCGTTCTGACATAAAATCCCTCTGACCAGTTGTCGCACTGACATCAATTTTCAGGCTGTGTCAAGATAGCACGACAAGATTGTAACTTCTTTCATGTGCAGAGCGACAAAAATGCACGGGTTTTTTTTCGGATTTCGCAGAGTATCTCAGGATTGAAATCGAATTTTGGGATTCTGTGAAGGTCAAAAGGCAAGGCATTGTGAGCTTTGGTCAAAAAGCACGTACGACAAGTTAGCACGACGGCGACGAAATGTGACAATAGCTGACAGTTTTGATGTTGATGTCATAAAACGCATCAGATTTCTCAAGGCATGATAGATTTGAGCATTGTAAAATTGGAAATTATCATAAGCAACCATGCACACCCCCTTATTTCTGCTTTCCTCATAGATAAACGTGGGTTGGTGAATTTGCGGACAGCGTGAAATTAGTGAAATTCCACAATTTCCGCGAAATCCCGTGAATTACAAGTATTATTTTTTTGGAAATCAATGCATAAAAATACCAATTATTTTCTCCATAAGGCGTCATCCATAAAGTACGTCACGCTCTATGGGAGGAGGGAGGAGGGGTGGTCGCAAGTGTGACAAAATGTGACAAGGGGGAGAGGGGGTACGTGAGACTGTGACGTCACGCTAGACTATTTCTTGAATACTGATAATTCAGTATTAAAATTTAGCTAAAACAAGTTTAATATTTGATAAACTTTACTCATAAATCAAACACGATTGAGGGCTTTTTGAAACTGAGTTTTTGATAATAAATTTAATATGCCTAACGTCAGATATAAAAAAATATATGGAGATTTCTGTCACATCATCAAAAAAAAATCCGATCAAACTTTTTAAAAATCATGCTAAAACTGCACAAAAAAAACAAGATGGTGGGGAGAGGGAGGAGTCCAGCAAAACTTGAGGTACTTTTCAAGGGGGGTCAGAGCCTGCGGCACAAAGTGTGACATAGGGGGGAGGGTGGTGACATACTTTATGGATGACGCCTAAAGGGTTTAAGCGTGAATTTGATAAGTTTTCAATTGAAAATTATATTTACTTCTTGAGCTCTAATAATTGAAAGGAATTTAATTATTGAAATAGATTTAAGAAATTAATGCTTTAAATACCTAATCGATGTACGAAATGATTGTAATAAAAAAACACACTTTATTTTCAGAATCGTCAAATCTGAAGCAAAATTTGAAAAGGGCGCATAAGTATTTTGACAGCCACAACTATTTTGCAAATTCCGAGCCAACAGGTAACTATTTAACAAAACCCGCAGTGTTAAAAGGTAACTGGGAAGGCCTGCCATTGATTTAGATTTCGAGTATTTTGAAAAAGTTACCTGTTGGCTCGGAATTTGCAAAATATTTCTGACTGTCAAAATGCTTACGCGCCCTTTTCAAATGTTGCTCCAGAAATAAACCCAAAATGAGAAATTTAAGATTGCATTTAGGCTAATGCAAATTTATACTATACAATTTCATTGAAATAAAATGAGTACAGTCGATTGAATACATTGTATTTTGTTTTTATTTATTGCGCTTTCAATTTATTTGGCATTTTCAAGCTTTTCTCAAATTTTCAGTTTTGAAATCATAGATTGGAAATATCAGCAGCGCTTCGAGATTTTTTAAGGCTTTATTAATATTTTGTATTTTTATCACAAAAGCATTTTACTGTAAAAACGTTTGAAGCAAATTAAAAATTGCTTTACATTTAATATTTTTATTGAATAAATTCAAAAAGAAGTGCAATAGTAATGCAAGAGACTATAAACAAATACATTTTTCTGCATTTATTGCCACTTTAAGTACTTTTGGGTTCGTTCAAAATCATTTAAATATTAGTGAAATTTCAATGTACAGTTCGACAAAGAATTTAGACATTTTTGTGAAACTTACATTCCGTATGTAATTGATCATTGTTTTTGCCAGAAAACAAATGTTCAAGCTATCATAGTCACTCCGAATTACGGTAATTTATGATAAGGTAAATTCAACGTCTTCACGTTGGGTAATTCTTCACCAACTCACACGAAGTAGGAAAAAGTTGCCTCGACTCTTTTTGATTTGCGTGAAACTTTGTCCTGAGAGATAACATTTGTCCCTGATCACAAATCCGAGCTCCATTTTTTGAAAACTCGTAACAGAGGTGCGAAAAGACCTCTTCCATGGCATAAACTTTGAAAAATATTTGCAACGGCTTTAGAACAAAATTTTTCATTTATAAATTTCGTGTTTTTTCTAGCTTTGCAGGGTTACAGTATGGCCCATAAAAAAATGCGACATTGTTATTAGGTGTAAATCGGGACTATTTTTACTATTTATGATGTATGTAGCATGTGTACACGTTGAATAGGTTCAAAACAAACAATCAATGCATTTAAAACTATTCCCTTAGCATACAATAAGTTATAGCTCATTGAAAATTATAAATTTGCCAATTTGCTCTACGCCCAGGCCATATAAAGAAAAACATACTTTTTTCATGTTGGTCGATCTGGATAGCCTATTATGGTATTTTTATGGACTAAAAAGTATACAGCCTTCAAGGTTACTGTTTTTGAGCGTTGTAAGAGTTAGTTCCACCGAATTTTACGCATTCTATTTACCAGTTATAGTAAAATAGTGAACTTTTCAAAAATATCCCGATTCTAAAAAAGTATCATTTTTTGGGATTTTTTGGAGCCTGCAATGTTTCAACGCAAAAAATAAATGCTACTAATGATTGTAATTGATACTAACAGATGCTCTGATGTGACTTTTAACAATATAAAGGCGCTGGGTACGCTTTTGAGCCATCGACAACGGTTTTAAGTTATTGATTTATTTCGACAGAATCACACAAAATAATAACCAAAATGGCATTTTTCACACAAATTACCAATTTTAACAAATTTAAAAAAACTTCTTGATTGGGCGTATTTTAGAAGGACTTCTAATGATGCTTTCGGCACATAGTTGGATATTTTAAACTGTTTCGTTTTTGAAATAAAAATTATTTAATTAGGGTAAATATCGTTCCAAAAATACATTCATAATTGTAGACCGCCTGTACACAGTTTTGGTGAACTGCAAAAAACTATCATGACGATATCTTCAAAACATACTAAACTAACACCATAATACATATAAAATCTGATTGTTAAATAAATTTAAGAATGGCACCACTTTTTATGTGAAAAAATGCACATGTCGCATTTTTTTATGGGCCATACTGTATTTTTTTATCATTACTTCAAGGAATGTTATCAAAACAGATTGCTCACATCCTTGGTCCCATTGTAAATATTTGAATCATATAGTTGTATGTCGGGTGATGATTATATGAATTTTCTGTCATGCTGTATTTGGAAGCAATGGTTTTCTTTTTAATTCATGTAGCATACTACCTATGTTTTATTTTGCATCATATAATTTTTTGATAATTTTATCGATTGCAAGAAAATGGAAAACTTATATTTTGATGCAGGCAAAACACGATTTATAAAACTGACGTTTAAGCTGAAACTCCAAAAGAAGATTCACCATCTTACCAAAATCCGGCCCTGGTTACGAATCTGAAAAATTGTAAATATTTAAAATGGTGTGAGAGGGCGAATTTATGGATTTTTTCTCTTACAATAAATGTTTGTATTTGTGCATTATTATTAGAAAGAAGATTTTTCGCATTGTTTGTCTAGCAAAATTTCAATGAGAGATGAACTAGCCTTCTCTAAATTTCAATTAATTTGTCAGCTCTAAATGTGGCTTGCAATTTTGCTTAAAAGTTAGATGAATGTGATTGAAGCTTGGTAATGTTAGCATAATGAATGATTTTTGAAATGAATTTTCAGTTCAGGTTTTATAAACTTAGAAACATATTTGCAACGGACTTAAAACATTTTTCATTTCGTGTTGTGATAAGTGATATAATGAATTACAACCTAAGCTAAACTGAGTTAAAACTCATTCCATCATATCAAGTTCATCAAATAAGTGTTTAACTGAAAAAAACTGCCCTTATATCAAAAATGCCTCATCACAATCTTTTTCCCCAAGCCTACGCACCTGGATTGCTGAAAATCCCAGACTAACTGGGCGGAATGAGAACACGACCAGAAAATTTAATCTTTCCAATCCCCGCGTATTCGCCGGCAAGGCCCATTTTTTCCGAAAATTGTAGGATCAACGTGATGATGTCGTGCTGCTGCTGCGGTCTTCCTGGTTCCAATTCCGCACCGCAGCAACAAGAACGCTCCGAAAGCTCCGGGGCCATCAATATTAGATCGCAAAAAAGCTGTCGAAATGTGCGGCTATGACGAGCTCGAATCAGGCTGGACAGGAGGAAAAATGGGCCAAGTGGTGGAAACTTGGGGTGAAAAAGAGGCCTGTCGTTACTCTGTGTCTTGCGCCTGTATTATTGATTTCCGATGGCCAAACGGAAGATAGCATCATCACGGTGGGGAGCTCCAAAGGGGGGAGCTCGGATGACCGACTTGATTCAGGCGGGTCGAACATAGTGAGGGAAAATCTTTGGGAGTTTCTGGTAGGATTTTATCTTGTAACAGTTGTAAAAGTGAGGAAGCAAAAGAAAACAAGATCGATTTATATAATTTCTATTCCAGCTACAGTCAAACCAAACTTCACTGGCATTTACTTTACTTAAGGCTACCAACTCTTGCTTAGCAAAAATCCATATACTTTACCGACATGACACCATGGTATGACAAAAATGTCAAGGAATTATTTAGATAAATTTGGAATTTCGGTAATAGAAATATTTTTGTTAAACGTTTAAAAGTTTACGAAATATCAAGTTTGCTTTTTACGAATAATATCGTTGTCAGTGTTTTCACGAAAACATTTCCAGAGCTTTTATTGAAAAGGTCCTATAAATACAAGCACAACACAAGGTTTTCACAAGCCTTTTGATCTTTTATTTGATAAATATGTTTTGTAAGGAATTTGAAAAGAACAAATATTGACAATCGAGTTTGAACTGATGTTTAATTCGCAAAAGCTTTGATCCTATCATAAAAGCAATGATTTTTTTTAAAAAAGTTGTTGAAATTCCGTTCAAATCCGTATTATGCGAAAAATTCCGTACAAAAATTCCGGCCTGTTTAAAATCCGCGGAGAGGGTTGAAAATCCGTACGGTAAGGAAAAAATCCGTACAGTTGGTAGCCTTAACTTTACTGATGACCAAGCTACGGACATCCGATGTCAACTTTTCTGTCGATTCCTTTGTGCTCTTTTATGCTTCTTTTGTCGCTAATTCAGTTCTCAATCAAGTACTCAGACAACATTTTACTGCTTATCGCCAGTACAACACATTTCCGTTATGATTAGTGTCCCCCGAGGGGACGAACAAAATGCAAGCGCAAAAGAATGACTGCCAAAAACGAAATCCGAGCTTTCTCCCCCTTAAAAAAAAATCAGCGCATTAAAATAACATGTGGCGACGATAAAACTTCCCGCCCCCAACCCCGCACATTTCACCCCACCAAAAACATTTGATTTATTTTCGGCCAAAGTCTTGGCACCGGGATCTTGTTTTGCTTCCGACGAGGCGGCTGCTCTGCTTTCCACTTGTGGGCTTGGGTGGGTGCGATGGGGAAGGGGGGTTGGCTTTTGGGTGAATCAGGACTAAAGGATCTCAGTGTCTTCGTCGAGAGGCAGCGACTCTGCAGATGCCGCCCATTTGTTTAAATGATTTTCTGCTCGGATCCCCTGCTAAACGACGGGCAGACGCTTGTCTCTTGTCTTACTAGAAGGGCAGAAGGAAGTTTTACTGTGCCGAATGAATGTTTTGAAGCAACTTTGAAATATGTTAAGAGCGAGTTTTTCACCAATGTGTAACAGGTCGTAAAACGGGCTTTGAAGTTTGAGGTCCAAAAAACCTAAAAAATCTTAAAATTGCTCGCATTTTCGTAAAACTTCATCAATTCCAACTCTCTTTGATGCATTCTAAAGGTCTTTTGAAGCACTTCAAAATGTGCCATAGACATCCAGGATTGGTTCGACTTTTTCTCTTAGCTTTTGCAAATTACTGTCAAAAATGGATTTTTTTAAAACCTTAATATCTTTTTGCAACAGCCTCCAACACCCATACTCCCATAGGTCAAAAGATAGGTAATAACATGGACTATAAGCCTACGGTGTTAACTTTTTGGCCAATCGCAGTTTTTCTCATAGTTTTTCGATTTTTCTAGAACAAACATTTTAAAACGTTAGTTTTTGCCCTGTAGGCCGCCATAGCGGCACTTTTTGGTCTCAATTTTGTCATATTAGGAATCCTCGGACAATTTCACGTTAGTTAGAAGTATTGGAGATGTAAATTTGATTGGAAAAACTGCCATTTAGAATGAATTAAAATATTTTTTAACAATTTGTTGGATTAGGGGTAAAACAGGATTTCGCCTACTTGATACAGCATTTGACGTATTGATCATAGGGTAAATAAAATCTATTTCTTTTTTCAAAAATGTTTTATTTAATTATTTTTTAAATCAAATCTACAACTCCAATACTACTAACTTACATGAAATTGTCCGAGGATTCCGAATATGACAAAATTGAGACCAAAAAGTGCCGCTATGGCGGCCTACAGGGCAAAAACTAACATTTTAAAATGTTTGTTCTAGAAAAATCGAAAAACTATGAGAAAAACTGCGATTGGCCAAAAAGTTAACACCGTAGGCTTATAGTCCATGTTATTACCTATCTTTTGACCTATGGGAGTATGGGTGTTGGAGGCTGTTGCAAAAAGATATTAAGGTTTTAAAAAAATCCATTTTTGACAGTAATTTGCAAAAGCTAAGAGAAAAAGTCGAACCAATCCTGGATGTCTATGGCACATTTTGAAGTGCTTCAAAAGACCTTTCGAATGCATCTAAGAGAGTTGGAATTGATGAAGTTTTACGAAAATGCGAGCAATTTTAAGATTTTTAGGTTTTGGACCTCAAACTTCAAAGCCCGTTTTACCCCACTTCCCTTTGTCGTAGAGGGCTCATATTTGGCATGAGTTCATCTCATGTATAGACAAACAAACGCGGAAAGTTTCATCCAAATCGGAGCACCTCGATACGACCTCTAGAACAAACCGAGCAATATTTACAAATACTGCCTCTTAAGGATTTAAGAGCGAGTTTTTCACCAGTGTGTAACAGGTCGTATCAAGGTGCTCCGATTTGGACGAAACTTTCAGCGTTTGTTTGTCTATACATAAAATGAACTCATGCCAAATATGAGCACTCTACGTCAAAGGGAAGTGGGGTAAATCGGGCATTGAACTCAAAGTTCCAAAAAAACATGAAAAATCATAATATTGCTCCCATTTGCGTAAAACTTGGTCACTTCATGTTATTATTATTACTTTTCTTGCATTTTTTCCTATATATCAAGAAGCAAAACAGCTGCCTCAAATTATTTTTTTTAATTAAAAAATGTGTAAACTCAGATTTCGCTTTTGTCAATTAATAGATATTTTGCAAATTTGTGACAATACACTAACTGTAATGTTGTTTGTATTATTTTGTGATAGTTTTTGCCTAAACAAAAGTGAAAATAAGGCTTGAAATTAGTTTTTTTTTGCGCAACCTAACCCCCCTTCTTCCTTATGGATTACAACTCTTTATAAAATTTTAAACAGCCTATTTCTTTTTTAATAATTGGTACGTGAGCATTTTTCGATTTTTCGGATTTAAATGTCCTTTAAGAATTTTCTACAATCATGTAGCACTTCATTTTATCATTGTAGAGCCCAAAGTTTCATTTTTATTAACGTAAATTTTAACCTTGCAGAGTTAGTTTTAACAGTGTATCAATGTTTGTTAAAGTTTTTTTCAAAGAATTATTTGTAGTAGGACCAGTTCTCCCAGTTTTCGGTCATTCGATTTTTTTTGTATTTTTTAATCCGACTGAAACTTTTTTTGGTGCTTTCGGTATTGCTAAAGAAGCCATTTTGCATCATTAGTTTGTACATATAATTTTCCATACAAATTTAGCAGCTGTCCATATAAAAACGATGTATGAAAATTCAAAAATCTGTATCTTTTGAAGGAATTTTTTGATCGATTTGCTGTTTTCGGCAAAGTTGTAGGCATGGATATGGAATACACTGGAAAAAATGATACACGGTAAAAAATAGAGATGGGCTTATTTGAGCGAACCGTTCTTTTGAACCGGCTCAAGCTAAAGAACGAATGAGCGACCGCTCAGAAAAAATGAGCGACGGTTCATTTTGTGAACCGGTTCTTTTCAAAGAACCGTCAAATCAAAGAGCGAGTCGAAGAACGAACCGAACGAGAGCGAATGAGCGAGAGCGAATGAACGGAAAGAACGAACGGAGCGCTTGATAAGCGTCGCTCGCGCCGTCGTCGACGTCGTCGAACGACGTCGTTTTCGCTCACTCTTTCGTTATTTCGCTCTCGCTCATTCGCTCTCGTTCGGTTCGTTCTTCCACGCGCTGGTGGTGACGGTGCTGTGGAGAAAAGAGGGGAAACTAGGTTCTCACCGGTCGCCTCATGTTCGAACATTATGGCGCATTTTATGCTTGTTGCTAGTTGCTAGCCCGTGTCGGGGCGCCTGTGATTTTGAATCAGCTGACTGTAGCCCGATGTTGCATGATCTCATAATGAAAATATCGATAGATTTTTCAAATGTTATGTGCATGAAGTTGTTACACGCATTCGAACATAGTTCGTATGCTAGTGGTAATTGTTCAAAAGTTTCCTTAATGCATTTTTTTCTGATCTTCTTTTTTGACGCTTGTTTTGATCATTCATTTGCTGTCATTAATAATAGTTGTTCTTATTAAACAAAAAACTGCATTTCAAGAATATTTTATCAAGTGCAGCAAAAGGCTACCTCAAATATGCCTATTGCTGAACACCAACTTAAATCTATTGTTTCACAAAATAATGGAAAGATAATTATCAAAACGATAATTCAGCTTACTTTTCATAACTTTTAACGATTGAAAGCAATCATTTGGTTGAAAATATTCACTTTTGAAGAAAACTCAAGTTTGTTAAACAAACAAACTTTGCGGATTTCAGAGATCAATGTTTTTCTCCTTTTTCATATAAAACGTTTATATTTGAAAAGCTTTCCAAAAAAGGATAAAGCAAATCGACGATTTTCTATGTTTTATGGACGATCTCCAATCTGTTCAGAATAAGTGCGATGAGAACATATATTTTGAATTATCAATCAACAAAAATCATACGAAGCGTGACACTCATGGACACTCCATTGGTCGTTTAAAAAAAAACTAAATATCTTGAGCAGATGCTTCAGTTCATTCCAGTCTACTTTCTGACTTTGAGCGAAATGAGCGGATGAGCCGTTCAAAAGAGCCGCTCATTTAAATGAGCGAACGAAAATGAGCGGCTCACAGAAATGAGCGGTTTTGCCCACCACTAGTAAAAAAATATTTGGTGATTTTTTTTATTCAACTTTTTACTTGATTTGCAAAAATTACTATTTTAATTTTTTCAATTTTTTAATAAGTTTTCGATGACATCAAATGCCAACTTCTCAGAAATTTCCAGGTTGTACAAAAAATCTTTGACCGAACGAATGAATTTTTGGATCAATACTGATTTTTTCAAAAAATCGAAATATTGATCGAAAAAAAAACTTCATTTTTCGATGTAAAATCAAATTTGCAATCAAAAAGTAATGACGTGAAATTTTAATAAAGTGCACCGTTTTCAAGTTAAAGCCATTTTTAGGTTTTTTTTTTTTTTTGAAAATACTCAAAGTTTTTTTATTTTTTCAAATTAGTGCACATGTTTGCTCATTTTTGAAAAAAATATTTTTGAAAGTCTGAGAAAATTCTCTATATCTTGCTTTTTTGAATATTTTTGATACGACCCTTAGTTGCTGAGATATTGCCATTCAAGTGTTTAAAAACGGGAAAATTGATGTTTTCTAAGTCTCACCGAAACAACCCACCGTTTTCTAATGTCGATATCTCAGCAACTGATGGTCCGATTTACAATGTTAAAATATGAAACAATTGTAAAATTTTGAAATCTTTTTGAAAAAAATACTTCAAAATTTTTAAACAAAGCATACATTTTAAAAGGACGTAATATTCAATATTTGGCCCTTTTGCAATGTTAGTCTTGATTTAAAATTTTAAAAAATATTGTTTTCGAAAAGATCTGTAAGTTTTACGAATGTTTCATATTTTAACATTGTAAATCGGACCATTAGTTGCTGAGTTATATCGACGTTAGAAATGGTGGGTTGTTTGGCTGAGACTTGGACAACATCAATTTTCATGTTTTTAAACCTTTGCATGGAAATGAGCGAGTTTTGGCGCTATAACCACGGCAAAATAGTGTCCAGGGCATTCGTGGAAATACAATGTCCCATCCCAGAGGGTCCCGGAGTACCAAACCTTCTTAGCATGGTGCTCCCAACGAATACAACCAAATCACGGAGCGTATGGTGGTGTGTCCCCACGCTTCTTCCTCCCCTGTCGATTCAGAATTGTGTTGTTGTTCGAACACTCAGTGCTCAAACTCAACCCAATTACGAGTCATCTCTGCGATACGGGACCATCCACAAACCACGTGGACACTTTTTTGGAAATCTCAACCCCCCCCCCCCCCCTTCGTGGACAATTGTCCATACAAAAAAAAACTTTTTGTATGGAGCGTGGACAATCGCCATACCCCCACCCCCTTAAGTGTCCACGTGGTTTATGGATGGTCCCTACGGCTTTACGCAGTAGGCCTGGCCGCTTTAACGCTTGTGATGTTTCAATGCATTCTAATGTAATGGCGCACTACAAATGTTAATAAATGACAAGAAGAGTGCTAGGCGTCATCTAACCTAAGGCACTCTCCAGGATCCCTTCGAAAGATTGGCTGCGCTAGGGTCTGATTAGATTAGATTAGATTAGATTTTAAACCTTTGCATGGAAATATCTCAACAACTGAGGGTCGTATCAACAAAGTTAAAAAAAAGCCTTCAAAAAATATTTTTTTTCAAAATTGGCCAAACATGTGCACTAATTTGAAAAAATGAAAAACTGCGACTATTTTCGAAAGAGTCACCTAAAAATAGCTTTAACTTGAAAACGGTGCCTTTTATCAAAATTTCACTAAACACAATAACACAATAACTTTTTCCATACAATTTTCTGGCCAGTCTTAAAAAATGGGCATGTGAATCTATATCTTGAGAAAGAAATTTCTGAACAAGGATTTTTTGAAAAAAAAAGTGCGCGGAAAAAATCCACATTTTTATAAAATTTACTTCTTATTTCTGAAAGTTCATTTCCAAGATACCTATTTCAGAATTATTATTTTTTTTTTAATTTATTTAAAGGAGTTCAGCATAGGTATTTTTTAGTCTAGAGTATAGGATAGTGCAAAAATGATATTTAATGCTGTTTGTGTAATAAAAAAAGCAACTCTGCCGAAAATATACAAACTTATCAACTTATAATATTTCGTAAACTATTGATTCAATATTTAATGTTAAAAATCGTGAAATTTTCTACTACCGTCAGTTAGGGTGAGATTGGGTCAAAGTGATTTATACGAATTTTGAAAGTTCTTCTCAATGAAATTTCATTCTGTTTAATGTGCTATGTAAGGAACATCTTAAGAAAACTTTGTTGGAAAAATCTCGATCTAGAACATATTATGTGATTTTGGCAGCTATCTAAACTTGATGTTTTGGATTAAAATTACGTCTCGAAATATAAACCTTTTAACATATAATTTAACATTGTAGTATGTCAATACGATACCCTTGAACAAATAACACTGTCGAATGACTTGTTTTGACCCTTTCTTTGAATTTGAGTATCATTTTCAAACGATTGACATTAAAGGTAGAGTTCATCAAACTCCACAATGCTCCGTTTTTCGATATCGTTTAAGTTGTTTTTGTTATTTAGAAATTACTGTTTTTTTGCTCATCTTCAAATATTGTTACACTGAAAAAAATGTATAACAGGATTATTTCAGCTTCAAAAGCGCATTAAGTTTCCCATTAAAGAATTATTTTTTTAATCTGTTTCGTTATTATGAAGCTGGTCATACAAATTTTCACCCTTTTTTGATACGATTGAAATGAACTATTTACAAAAATAGTTTGTTCCATTATCCTAAAACATCTCGCATTACAGTATCATCTCGTCTTAAAAAAATGAATTTGTAAGAATTTCCAAGTAAACGTTTTCTCTTTTTATTGGTGATGTCTCATATGATAGCTTCCACCCTCACCCTACCCGACATCGCGACAAGACGGCATCCCTTTTAGAGTTATCTCAAGAAATGCAGACGTCCATTGCGAAGGGTAGATCCTTTCATCTAATAATCGTTCACGAAACAAGCAATTTGTGGATGTTTTCGAGAACAGTAGAGGGGTTTTATCTGTGATTTCAACATACGCGTTTGGGTACATATTTTAATCCCACTTCCTTATGTAAATATCAAACCGTATATTTATGGTAAGGAAATCTCATCGCTGCAGACAGCGAACTAAATTAAACTAAACTTTTGAGGCACATTTCCAGTGAATGTCCAATCTGTAAAGGTCGTCACTTTAACTTATTGTAGCTTAATTTTATTCCACGTTCAGTTTGTTTGCACCGAAAACATATCCATTCCTCAATAAACAAACCGTGACCAAAGAGCCACCACCGATTCGGAATCCGAGACCGAGTCCTCCAAGAAATCCAAGAATCAGCCTGAATCTGGGGGCCAAACGAAGAAGTGAATCGAATCGAGCCCAGCTCCAATAAATTTCAATTTTATTATTTTGGGATCGTGGCTCGAATCCTAGCCCAAAACCCAAGGCCGTCGATTGGGTTGACTTTTCCATTTTCCCCCGTTTGCCATTTGGAACGCCAACGCCTTCGTCGTCCTGTTTCGCTCAAGGTGCTGCTGGTTAAGGTTTTTGTTTACCCGAACTGGATTCGGTTAAATGAGGGAGGGAGGTGGGGTTTAAAGGCTTTTGGTGTCTCTTTCAGAGCTGAGGTACTTGTTACGCAAGTGTATTTGGGAAGTTTGAAAGGTGGGATGCAGGCACAAAGGCGAGAGCATATTGATTTGGGTTCTGTGCGGTCAGAAGTTTTGCTAGTTGAACGTGTTGTTCAACCTTTGGCCCATTGGCAAATAAGAATTTTATAATTACTTTCAAGTATTTCACCTTGTAAGCAAGAGCCATTTGAAAATTGAACTGAATTTTGATTTATTTTTAAGCTATCAACAATACAATTAAAAATGATGAAATGAATTTTGAGAAAAAATGGATCAAAAAAATGGACCGGCAAACTAAGTGGACAGTGGACTTTCCCCCCTTGTCTGCCTGTGTGGATCAATCGGACCGCGCACTGGACTCACAATCCAGAGGTCGCCGGTTCGAATCCCGAGGCAGACGCAAAAATGCTAAGTGTTAATTTAGGTACTCGGTACCCTCTCCCCGTGCCATACCTTCACACTTAGGCGACCCGGGAGGCAAAAAGAACGATACACGCCTGTGGATCCAGTGACGAAACCGCAAGGTTTAAGAGGGGCACATTATAAGGTGTTACGTCGATTCCGTTTTTTTCGTGGACTATCCCAAAAATTGTGTAATTTTGAAGCTTTTGTGGCATCGGAAAAATGGTTGCAAATAGAAAATATCAGTTTTTGCTTGAATTCATATTTAGCTTTTCAGGAATATTCTTGGATTTGTCTTCTCTTCTAGAAATTTGTCGGGCTTTCCAATTCAAGCAACTTCGTCGAAACCAACAAAATATTATCTTTTTAAATTTTAACACATATACATTAGAGTGTAACAAAAATTACTTTTTGGCGGGCATTCGGGGTTTTGTTGGTGGTGGTCAAATCACAAATATAAGCTTGATTGGACGAAATAGGAGCTGGCGCTTTGCATTTGAATTTTGACCAGTAAAAAGACGTGTTTTTACGTTAAATTTTGAGGCATTTTGGCCACTCAAGCTTTTATTTTTAACATTATTGCGCAATTTTTTTTGGCTTAGCCCGATTTTTCTAAAAAGAATTACAGGCTTCGAAGACCTGTACCCAGCTTCAGGTCACGGAATCCAAAATCGTGAACAAGCGTTCATGAAATTGGAAACCACGAACAAAGTGTTCAAATCTTATGGTACGTTTTTCAAAAACGTACCATGGAGTTTGAACACTTTGTTTGTGGTTCTTATTGTCTTGAACGCTTGTTAACGATTTTTGGAATTCATTTTTCTCCGTAATGATCCCAATGAGCGGGTTAAAAGTAAACGCATAAGTGGCCAAAATACCTCAAAAATGATCCTTTTTTGAAAAAAAAATCCTTTCCACGGGTTAAATCGGGTCATTTAGAGCTCCTCAAAACCTTTAATCTGAATCCTACGTTGAACTCAATAGTAGACTGGATGCCGACTAGGGCCAACTACGATGTTCCCTTTAATGTGGTCGCAACAAGTCGCTACATATGGGAACAAGGATGCCCAACTCTTCGTTCAGGCTCTATTGTCTTTACACGGATGGCTCAAAAATGCATAGACACATTCTCCGGCAATGTACACCTTGGGATGAATTTTTGAAAAGCGTGTATGAGCTATTTGGATATTTTTCCTTGATTCTAGACTACTTGAAGCTTCAAAAATCATGGTTTTCATTAATTGATCATTTGAATATGTTTTTGTACAAGTTGGTTAAGTTATGCATCAATTCGTGATAAAATCATCGTTTTAAAACATTTTTCAAAAAACTACTGGTTTTCAGCGAAATAAAATCCAAAAATTATTCTTTTGATTGCATTTTGTAGGTTTTGAGATGTACTAAACGGAAATGTAATGGATCTGCAGTTTATCTTAAGTTAAGCATTTTTTCAAACTAGTGTAAGTTTACCATTTTATTGCGTTGCAACGTCACGAAAAAGGGACAGTTGTTTATGCCAACAGAAAACTAAACATTCAATCATTTTGATATTTTGGATGCTCTTTGTACTTGGAAAGAGCTTTCAAATGCAACCTAGAGCGACTTAATTGGTTGTCTAGATTCAAAGTTACAACAGGTTTAAGTTTGCGTTGCAACGTCACGAAATTTTAAATCATATTAGTCACATGGCAAAAAAGGTATATGCGTAGTTGGGTTTTGAAAATAAAAGGATACTAAATATTATATATTTTTTATATAATGTTTCCGAGAATATTTACAGAAGTATTGTACATGGGTCATTCACAAATTCCGTTACTTAAGTTTGTATGCAACTCGAATAAAAGTAGGTATTTTATGAAACTTGTTGAACAAATCAGAATAGACCGATAGACCAGGGGTAAAAATTCTAAAACTTTCTTAAAAGTAATCACGTGGTAACTGAATGGTCCCTTTATGATAAACTGATTGAACGTGAAAGTTCATTCTAATACAACGCAACGATTTTTTAATCCCACACCCTTACTTAGGCCAAATTACAGTAAAATTCACAAAACAATAAAAATCACGTGATTCGACTGTTTTTTTTTTACAAACTTTTGTCACTTTGTTGTTGGACGTACCCTTACCTAGATAAGTTGTATGCATTGTTTAGTTGTTCGCAATTAAATATGTTGCGTAGGTATATTATTTCCTTAATTCCTTTATTATTTCCTCAAATTTTATTTAAAATGCACAAAAGTCAACAAAATAAGTTACGTTGTTTGCAGAACACCCCTTAGGGGCCATCAACAAACGATATGGGCACTTTATTCATAAATTTCAGCCTTCCTGAAAACTTGAAGCTCCTCCTTCCTTCTAAAACTTCCACGTGGTTTGTAAATTGCTCAAAACCATTAAAATATTAAGGGAGCGTTCTTGCATTACGTAAGAAAACATTTATATTTTAAGAACCTCTCTACCCCCTGGTAAAACATTTCCGATACATTTTTTTGTATAAATCTTGGACCCCCCCCCCCCTTGATATTACCCCGTTACGTAATGCATGGACGTCCCATTACATGGATAGAGGAGGGGAGAGGGGGGGGGGGGGGGTTCCTTCGTGATAATGGAATAATACAAATATTAATTTTTACTTTGAAACGCATTGGAAATTGTACTGCTACTGTGAAAGCGGTTTATGGGGAGCGGGCGAGGGGGTCTAAAATGGGCGGGCCAATCAATTCTCATGTCCTTGCATGTCTATTAATGCCTTATAATCAAATCTTAACCTACAGTTGTTCAGCCTAACAAAAACTATGATTTATTTTGAAACTAAAATTTCGTGACGTTGCAACGCAACGAAAAACCCTGTTTTCAAAAACAGAGCGTTGCAACGTCACGAAATGTAAGTGGTCTTTAAAAATCGAGGTTTGATTTTTTCGAAAAACTAATGATTGCATTCGATTTGTTGGTCAATTTTACATTAAAAATGGAAGAAGAACTCCAAATTTGCCGTTTAACAGAGCAGAGTTAATGGCAAAACATAAATTGGGTCAGGATTGAGAAAAAGTCACGCGTTGCAACGTCACGCTACATATTCCCCTCTCAAAAATAGAATATTTGCCTAAAATAATGCTTCAGCACTGCTTCTTATTGGAAATTTAATGCTCTTTCCGAATCTGTAATAACATATATACCTTTTTTATGTATTTTTTGAGTTACAGCCGAAATACTGAAAAAAGAAAAGTCAAAGCGTTGCAACTTCACGGCGGAATGTGTCATAATATGACAGGAGCTGGAGATTTTGGCCCTGGGATTAAGAAATTTATATCGATGGGTTATATCCAACAGTCTTCCAAGCTGAAATTTTCGCAATTATTGAATGTATTCAGATTTGTTTAAATCGTAACTATAGATATTCTCTTCTAATTGGAATGCGGCTATAGCTTGTAGACAATCAAAAAGGTTTATTTATCCTTGTGAAAAATCATCTCGAGTTTTACTAAAACTAGATAAAAGAAATCTCAGGATCTAAAATGAACAAATTACAGGATTCAAGATGTCGTTTTTGCAACAATGAAAATGAAACATCAGAGCACCTGCTGTGTGAATGCAATGCTCTTATTCAAAGAAGAATTTTATTTTTAGGAAAAGGATTTTTGCTACCCAAAGATATTTGGGAAGCGAGTCCCAGTAGGGTAATCGACTTTATCAAACGAGTCGATCCTAACTGGGACGAATGCAGCTTTTAAGTAACGCTCTTCACGCTAAATGGTGCTGGGTGAACTTATCTGCTATAAAAAAGGGTCACACCACAATATTCCTATAATTGGTCGCAGTGGTATTATGGCTCGACAAAAAAAACGGGTTAAATCCCATTCAAAATTCAAATGCAAAGCTCCTGCTACGTCCAATCAAGCTCGCCGGAACAAACCCCTGAATGCTCACCAACTTTTATAATTGTTTCCATTGGTTTAAATTGAAATATTTGTCATCAGAATTGCAAAATTGATTGTCCAATCCCAAATATTTGAAGGTTTGCTCTCGTAAAATTTCCAAAGTGTGATTTTCAAAATAGCCATGAAAAGTACTAGTGTCGGTGCTATTCTACTGCATGCTTGGTTTCGATGTAAGACAGATGTCCAACGTAATACTCAACGGTCTCTACGGTGTGTACTGCAGTGTATGTTAGATGTGGATGTGCATTATTTGGTGGTGTACTCAACGCTACTACCTTGGTGTGTAATCGGAACTTGATCGAAAACTTAATCAACGCTACTTAGGTGTGGGTGTGCGCTACGATACTTGGAACGAGTTAATTTGTAAAAGGTGCGGACGTAAGAATTCGCTGTTGCACTGATTGGGCAAATCTACAATCTACTGTCGAAGGATGGATGAGTTGAAGCTCAACAAATTTTGGAGGTTTCTCTGTTTTTGAAAGAGTCAGATTGTAGAAGAGCTGCGCTGGCTGCTGCTTCCTTCTGGAGTGTGGGGGAGTCTTGGGGGCACTTTAAAAATAGCTGTTGTGGTTGGTCTTCTTCTGGAAGGGGGATGATGATGAGCGTGGTGGTATATTAAGTGATGAGAGATTATATATTGATTAAAAGGGGCGGATGAATGATTAATGAGTTTCTGGCTCGTGGCACGACGATCGAGTCGACGAAGATAAATGAGCCATATGAAATTGATGATTGGCTGCACAGGTCGGGGGGTAGTTTAAAGTGTGTGTCCCCTTTTGAAACGTGTGACAGGTGGAGCACTATTAAGAGCGGGAAGAGGTGATGAAGACAGTTAGATGCAGTATGTACAGAGCGGTGAAAGAGTGAGAAGAATGAGTGATGGAGGGGGTGAAGTTGATGACGACGGCGCAGATGAGGTGGAAAATCGTGATAATGAACTTTTTTTGAGAGAGAGAAAGAAATTGAAGAAATAAGAGAGATCGGCACCTGACATAGGGGTGGCATAGTAGTGCTCATATGGTTCGCTCGACTTGGCAGTGGTGAGACATTAGCTGCTGAGTACGGATTGTTCGTCCCGGTCGATGACGTTAGTACGCTGAACTGTCCATCGGTCAACGCGTGGCTACTGGCACTTGAGGTCACACCCATCGTCATGGAGTTGACTCCGGCCGTGATCGAGCTGACCCCAGCGGTGCCGATTGAGCTGATGCCCATCGAGTTCAGACCGAGCGAGTTGGGAATGCCGCCGGTGCCGATTCCAACGCTTGAGGTCAGTCCACTGCTGTTGGTCAGTCCGGAGAGGCCGCCGCTTCCCAGCACCGAGGTGCTGTTCATGTGGGACGCTAAACTCGTCGTCTGGAGGTGGGGCTGATGCTGGGACAGGCCCAGGCTCACACTGGGCAGACCAGACCCGAGCGATGACGTCATTATTGGTCCCGTAGTTCGAGGTTGCTCTAACTCGGCCAATATACGATTGTCCTAAAATGATTAGGACATGGATCAGTTTTCAACACGCAAAGGACAACGCAAAGGAAAAATGAGCAAGTAAACAAAAAGTTAGAACTTAAAATCTTTACAGGTTTGACTAACTTCTATGTATTGTGTTTCAACTATTCTATAACAGCTCTACCATCGAACGAATCGAATGACTCCATTTGAGTGGCAATTCAATTTAGAATTTTGGGGTACCGTTTGACCGGTTTCGACTAAACATCAACAACAAACTCATTCACGGGTACGACGGCTCCAAAAACTATCTCCAAAATAATATAAACAGGGTTTGGTGTGGCCGGGTTTGGAAATGTCGAAGCATAACTGACGCAGCGTTAACACTTACTTGTGACCTTTAGCTTATTTGGTTTAGAATAAAATTTCACCTAAGAACACTGTTTCAAACAAACTAACCACCTTTCGGTTAATTTACTCAAATTGTTTTTGCTACTGGACTATTTTCATAAAAGGTTTTGTTAAAAATGTTAACTTTTGTTTTTAAAACTCTCAACTTTATTCTATAAGCATATCACAGCTAAAATGTCTATAAATTGCTCTAAATTTGGCACACTATTTACATGACACTAGAAATATTGAGAAACATTCCAAATTTGGCTTTATTGTTCCTTAAAAAGGTCTTTCACAAATTTCAACCTATTTCAGAAGAACATGCCTAGTCTTAACTAACAATCAATGAAATTTTGTTTCAATTCGAAGAAAAACGTAAAAAAGTATGGGAGGGCACGGTGGCGCTGACGGTTTTTCGGATCTTGGTTTTACAGGTTTTGACCTTCTCGTGTTATTATGAATTATTAAATGGTATCAAAACTTGTTGTTCTTGAGTTATTTCCACCAGCTCGGGTGTGTACTAACTGTCAAAATTAGAGCGTTTCATGTCCCGTCCCGCGAAAAAAATCCCGGGAAAAAATATATTTCCCGTTTCCCGAGAAATTTGTAAATTTCCTGGGATTTTCCAAAATTAAAGCGGTAGTATAAATTTTCTTAACTTTTTGGTATTTTTGGAAATATAAAAAATAGTCAATGAATTCAATTTTATTTTATTCAATTTAATTTTATTCAATTTAATTTCTGAAGCATTCACAACAATTAAAAGATCGTGTTTATTTGTTAGGCAACAAAAAATAAAATAAACTTTTGAAATTCTGGTACAGACATTACAGTTTAAAGTTGAAAATTTATACAGTACTTGAGCTACCAAGGACATGAGAGTTTCATATATGAAACGACTTATTTCCTTTTTCAGCTTTGAAAATTCTTTGAATCAAAGTCATTTATTAGGCTGAATAATTAAAAAATCATAAAAAAAACTTTAGTATTATATAAAAGGTGTCAAAAAATGCAAACATATTAAAAAAAACTCGCTATAAATATTTGAAAACATTGAGTTGTGACCTTATAAATATGGTGTTCCAAGTAGCAGATTTGTATGGTAAATTTACTTATCTTATGGGTAATTCTCCGCCAACTCTCACAGGAATTGCCCCGACCCCTCTTCGATTTGCGTGAAACTTTGTCCTAAGGGGTAACTTTTGTCCCTGATCACGAATCCGAGGTCCGTTTTTTGATATCTCGTGACGGAGGGGCGGTACGACCCCTTCCATTTTCGAACATGCGAAAAAAGAGGTGTTTTTCAATAATTTGCAGTCTGAAACGGTGATGACATAGAAATTTGGTGTCAAAGGGACTTTTATGTAAAATTAGACGACCGATTTGATGGCGTACTCAGAATTCCGAAAAAAAACCTATTTTTCATCGAAAAAAACGCTAAAAAAGTTTTAAAAATTCTCCCATTTTCCCTTACTCGATTGTAAAAATTTTGGAACATGTCATTTAATGGGAAATTTAATGTGCTTTTCGAATCTACATTGACTCAGAAGGGTCATTTTTTCATTTCGAACAAAATTTTTCATTTTGAAATTTCGTGTTTTTTCTAACTTTGCAGGGTTATTTTCTAGAGTGTAACAATGTCCTACAAAATTGTAGAACAGACAAGTACAAAAAAATTGATATACAGACATAGAGGGTATGCCTATTAACATCACGAGTTATTGCGATTTTACGAAAAAAAAGTTTTCGACCCTTCTGGGTCAATGTAGATTTGAAAAGTACATCAAATTTCCCATAAAATGACATGTTCCAAAATTTTTTACAGTCGTGCAACGGAAAATGGGAGAATTTTTAATACTTTTTCAGTGTTTTTTTTTTTATGAAAAATACGTTTTTTCGGAATTCTGAGTACGCCATCAAATCGGGCGTCTAATTTTACAAAAAAGTCCCTTTGACACCAAATTTCTATCTCATCACCGTTTCAGGCTGCAAATTATTGAAAAACACCTCTATTTTCGCATGTTCAAAAATGGAAGGGGTCGTACCGCCCCTCCGTCACGAGATATCAAAAAACGGACCTCGGATTCGTGATTAGGGACAAAAGTTACCCCTTAGGACAAAGTTTCACGCAAATCGAAGAGGGGTCGGGGCAACTTTTCCCGATTTCGTGTGAGTTGGTAGAGAATTACCCTTATCTATTTATTTATTGGCTCAAATCGGTAAGATTTGCTCTGAAAAAAATATATTTGCAATGATTTGTTTTTCATTTCAACTCAGTTATCATTATTATTCTTACTATTAAAGTGAATATGACTTAAACAGATCACAGAGACAAATTTAAAAGCAATTTTATGGTTTTGGAGCAAAGATTCATTATATTCACTGTCCAAACACTGGGATTAAAAATATAATACCTACTTCTCAACAAAAAATACTAATCATTAGTTTTTGATATTTTGCACGAATTGAAAGACTTATAGCTTATAAATCTAGAAGATTTATTTATGTTTTTTACAAGCAGTCAATGCATAAATGATCCTCACACTTATTTTGACCATTGTGTTGCAAAATAATAATCCGTATTAGGATCAGATTCATTTTCGATAAATTTAAAATTTCCCGGGAATTTTGTAGCCCCGCTCTAGTCAAAACGCTCATGCGCCCTTTTCGAATGTTGATTCTCATGTTTTGTCTGCCAAATAAAAGTTGACGTTTTTTCATGATTTCTTTGTAAAAAAATTACTCTAAGATGACTTATGATTGACAAAAGCATGACTCAACATTTTGCTGGTTGTGTATACCTTAATTTTATGTCAAAAATAAACCCGGCACGGATAAGGTTTTCACTTTATCTTTAGAGCAAAACGGCTTGTAAAATATGTTTACAAGCTTTTGTCAAAGTTATGTTCATTGGATATCTAGACTCAATTTTTACTTGACCGTTATTTTAGCGGGCACAAATGTGAAAATTGAGCCGAAAAGGTTGGGCAGGCATGCTTTAAAGTGACAGAGTATCGAAATTTACTCGCAGTAATAAACATTTTGAAAGAGTGCATTTTTACTAGTACCATGTAAAGCAAATCTAGCTGCAGATAAAGATTAAGCAAGAAAAAATCAGCTGTCAGCCATTACTTTTTTTGAAACGAATCAGTGAATTCTAGCTGTACTGACTTTGGTAAAATTAAATCTTCCGTTTTACTTGTACTCTTTGCTCCGGAACGAGAGTAAACTGAACCAAAACAGTAGAATTAAAAGGGAACCAGAGATAGGTAGATTGCTCTTTTGCTCACTGTCTTGTTCCAAGAAATAATCTTTTCTAATATAAAATAAGGTCAAGAGTCAACAAATTAAAAAATCTTGATTTTGACATCTTGTCAGTGAAGATATTATCAAAATGTTACTTGTTAACGTTGCGTCATTTTCGACATTTCGTCCCACTCACCAACAACGCATTCGATCGCGTTTTTCTGCTGCTGTGACCAATACATACAAATTACAACATGTCGCATCAAATAAGTATAAAGTAAGTTTTTGTTTTGTCTCTAGGTGTAACACACATACATTAGCAAGTGATAAACGTGCCTGTTCGATCTTCGCCATAATCCTATCTATTTCCGTTCCTTGCTGCTGGGTCGGCGTCGGAGCCCAGGTTACCGTTCCGCCTCCACCTCCTCCTCCACCACCGCCGGTTCCTCCTCCTCCTCCTCCTCCACCTCCTCCACCCATCATGCTGCCCCCGAGGGCGGACGAGGTCGAATTGCCCATGTAGCTGCCCAGGCCCGTCGAACCGATACTGTTGACCATTCCGCTGGAGCCGCCGAGCGAGGACTGCGGATTGCTTGTGATTGTGCTACTGAGGCCGATTCCGCTGGAGCTGGAACTGGCCGGCGTTCGGCCGGGCCGGGACTTGTGGGAGGCCGACAGTTCTAGCTGGAGCTCTTCGCATCTGACTGTTTCAAGGGCGGCCTGTTTGGCATTGTTTTGTTTTGTTTTGTTTTTGTTTGGATTTTCGGTTTGTTTTGACGGGAAATGGAGAGCAGGCGAATTTTGGGGTCCAGATTTGAGCGCCGCAAACGAGAGAGACAGTGGATGAAGTGGGTTTTAATGCATTTGGTCGATTGTGGGTTTTAAGATAGATTCTAAATTTTGATTTTTTATTGTATTATTATTTTGCTTTGCTTGGCTCAGTTCGGCAGGTTTTGCAACTATCAACGACAACACTAAACATGAAACAGAAGCGGAGAGATTTAGGCTTAAGACGAGCGACTAACCATTGAACATATTTACAGCGCATTAGTCGTAGAGGGGGAAAGCAACATAGTTTCATTCTAAAGCAACTAAGCGAAGCGATTGGATCACTACTATAGAGGAGGGAGTACTACTTTGGACATACAACACCATAATGGTTCTCAACCAACAATGCGTAACTGACTTTTTTTTAAACAGCTAAGAACCAAATTTAAACATTCATTACAATGTTTACATTTGGTATTTGAATTCTAAAAAAGGGTTGAATTTTATTTTGACAGCAGCTTTGACAACATGAATTATGAAATAATAAACTAAGCACTTTCACTTAATGCGTCACCCACAAATTACATGTTTTTACACGGAGAAAAAAGAGTTCCCAAAATCGTGAACAAGCGTTCATGAAAATAGGAACCACGAACAAAGTGTTCAAATCCCATGGTACGATTTTGAAAAATGGTCCATGGCTCGATAATTTTCTTCTCGAATGAAGCGTTAAATTTATTTTATTGTAAATTGTTAACCTGCAGTCCATCTTTTTCCAATTGACGGTACACTCAACCCCCGATGGTTGGTCACTTTTTCGTTTGACACTTTATTAGTTTGTACCCCGTTGGTTGGTCAAAGTCAAACTAAAAAGTGACGAACTGTCACTTTTTACACGGCGCTCACGCACACTATCAAAACAAACGTTTGGTAGTGTGTGTGTGAACTCCGTGTTAAAGAGGTGTCAAACTAAAAAGTGAGCCCGTTCATTTGGCAACAGGTGGTTTCAAACCATCGGGTTTGAATGTATTCAATTCCAACATTTAACTGTTTATTCTTTGTCGAATTTTGCGACTCATTTATTTGCAGCTGATTAATTTAGTTGGCATGATATTTTTGAAAGACAGCCTTTTATAAAATATTTAATTCAAATTTCAGATATGCGGAGTTTTTAAAGATTTTGGTTACTGATTGTTAAAAAGTACGTTTATAAAATGTCATAGCTTTGATTTTAAAAGGTCTCATGTATAAAAAATATTTGCCCCATTAATTCGGAAAAACTTTCTACAGTCCAGCCTTGTTTACCCAGAGCTTCGATTATCCGAAGTTATATTTTGAGTTCTGTGACCCCTAGTTTAGTCAAATTTGCACAGTTGATTGCCTATTTAGTCAAAATATGCATTTTCCAATATTTTGTCACAGCCATATTGGCCGCCATCTGAGATTTAAAATTCTAAATCACTTTAGCGTAGTTTATGGGGGAGCTCGACAATCAAAAATAAGACAACGACATTGTTTTTGTTCGTGATTCAATTATCCGAAGTGAAATTTATCGGATAATCGTGTCAAGACTGTATAAAAAAAACAAAAAACACAATTTAAATTCACTCAGATTTTTAATTTTAATGAAGCAAGTTGCTCGGCACATAAAGCTGCTTTGTCAATGACAACAACATTTCTAGAGCTTCTTTTAAAAAAGGTCCAATTAGCTATTGTGTTTCAAATCTGGAGTTTATTTTGAAAAGGACCAATAAACCAAATTTCCAGCTTTTGCTTTTTGAGTGTTTTTGAAACCGCCTTGAGTCAGGGGTGTTAAAAAACACCCAAAAAGCAAAAACTGGAAATTTGGTTTATTGGTTCCTTAAAAAAAAAACTCCAGAAATCTTTATAGGACCTAATAAAAAAAGTCCAGATTTTTTCTCACGTTCTACGCCGTCTACGACTAATTTTATCGATAGCTATCAGAAATCAGTTCTTTGAACGTAGCAATTTAAGGTTATGTTTTAAAGAACAGTGATATTCTGAGCTGTCTTTGCAAATATTCCGAAGTCGAGAAGGGGGTAGGGAGAAGGGGGGTTTTGAAAAAAGAGTTGAAGTTGCCAGTTAAGGTATTAACGTTTGAATGAAGAAAGCGATTTAAAATGCATTTTAAACCTACTAAGTTGTTTAGCAATAATTAGTTTTCAAAATATGTATGTCCCCGGGATTTAAGGTGCAAACAAAGAGTCTATCCTGCTCGTTTCTAATGTAAACATCAACTGACGTGACCAGGAACGACTCTTTGTTTACATTTTGGCATAGGCCCTATTACAATGTTTTGCTTGATTTGTAATTATAACTCGGGACTCCAGCAACCAAATTCGACCAAACTTCGGGGCAATCCAAAGAAAGTTCAACCAAATAAAATTTGTGTGTTATTGTTTACATTACGTGCTCTATGTTATGCTTTTCCAAGGTCAAACATTAAAACGCGTTTTTCTCGGAACGTCAAAAGGCGACATGCGGCAAGTTAGCAATACAGCAAAAATTTGAGGAACGGATATGGCAGTGATTTTAAAACTATTTTTGAAATTTTTTTTAATGAAAAATCTATTTTTAAGAATTTTGAGCTCGAAATCAAATAGGGCGTCCAATGTTACATAAAAGTCTCTTTGACAGTATATTTCAGAAATCATTAGACGTGTTCTAGAAACGACATACCACATAATTGACCTAGGAATTGTGATCAGTGGCTAAAATTATTTTTAAGAGCAAATTTCACGAAAATCGAAGAGAAATCGGAGCAACTTTTTCCGATTTCAAGTTAGTTGGCAGAGAGTGGCCTCTTTATTTTGTTATTTTCTCTACAAAAAAATGGTAAAATTTAAAACACAAGACCCGAAAATCCCTTTTTGCGAAGGCATTAGAAATTTGTCTCAAAATATCATTAGTGACAAAATAAGAGAGTCTGTTCCAACAATTATTCGTTTAAACTGTACTTTAAATAAGCTCTGAATAAAACAAATGTTTATGATAGGTTGGACAATTCTGCTGATTTATTCCGTTATGTCAAATCAAAAACTTTATTTTTTGATTCAAAGTCCTGGGGATTAAAATCCATTAGCAAAAAAAGTTTTTTTTTCAGATTTTGAAAACTAATTTCAGAATTGCTTTAAATGGTGAATAAAAATTTGTTGATTTTTAAACTCAATAATTTAATCTGTTAAAAAATTGTCTTAAGAAGATATAATATTATCGTAAATTTTCATGTGTTCGCTGTAATATTACAAATGCCAATATTTCAAAAGGGCGTAGCTCCAAACTAAGACCATTTGGAGCAAAATTGAGAGAGGATTCGGATTCAGCGTATAAAAAATCCATGAAGACCACATTCTTGGTTAGAAGATATTAGGTGAACTGGGCATGATTCTGATTTTGAACATTATAATATTAATAGCAAATTCGCCAAGCTTAAATAGATAACTTCAAAGTTTGACTTTAATTACCAAAAATAAGCAAATCATATCAAACAATATTTCGCTATCAAAAACTCCCGATGTCAGGGGCAATACATTTTAGCCACTTTGAAGCAACTTTACTGCCACTGTAATTTCATTACGTCGGGAGGGCATAATCATAAAATACCACGTATTACAATAAATCGTAAAAAAGCATTCGCTAGTCAACGGTCGAGTTGACTCGCTTCCTCTCCTACCTCCCCCCCCCCCCCTCAAGCACAAGCATTTAACTTCTCCCGTTCAATAAAAATTTCGGTTTATTGATCAATAAAAGGAAGCGAAAAAAAATGTTTATGCAAATTTCCACGGCCGGTCGTCGTCGACGTCGAAGCTGGGAAGAAAATCGGGAAAGAATTTGCTCTCTAATTTCGCCATGATGGTTTTTCACATTTCTTTCAGTGCCAACCGGGCTAGCCCAAAAATATGTCAGACCACACCGTCGTCCCGGGGCCGTACACCACAAATGGACGGAGAAAAGTGAAGCCAAAAAAGCCCTCCTGGTCACGTCCGGCAATGCGGTTAACCCCGCCGGAACCTAGCACCGGGTACCTGTCACACCGCACTCCCTCCCCACGCTGATGTTTGTGCCAGCATCATTCACCTTCCCCATCATCAGTAAGAAAAGAAAAAAAAACCGGGGGAAAAAATGAAAGCTGCCGGGCGTACAAAATATTTAGCAAAAGGACAAAAGAAAGGCACAGCTAGATAAAATAACTAAACTTATTATAGCCGACCGTTTTAAGAATGCAAATAACGTTCCTTCGCTTTGGCAGGCATATCATCTTTGATGGCATCACAGCATAACTCCAAACGGAACGCAAAACGAAAAAAATAAAGCTGATGGAGGCAAAAAGTTTTGGTTCGTCCTGATTAACCCTCTTCTCGACGATGAGCCAGTTGAGAGAACGAGACAACTTCAGGTTTCTTGACCGAAAAGTATGGCCAGGAATTGTGAGTAATTTTTTGCTCTTTCTGTATGTTTCGAATAGATTTACAGATTTAGATTAATCAATAAATTGCAAATGCATCGTTATTTCAAAGCGAGTCCACGAGCAGAGCATTCTCATCTCGCATCGAACTCACCAATCTGCCAGAAATTATTTTACATATATAAAACTAGCATCTGCGCCAAATATTAGCACTCTAGGTCAACGGAAAGTGGGGCAAATCAGGACTCAAATTTTGAAAAGGCTGTAACTAAGGCATTCAATTGAATTTCAAAATTCAAAATGCATCTTAAAGGGTCAAAAAATTCAACAAATGAAGGGTTGGGCATCCCAGTTGGTTGAAACTGAAGGGAGTTATTATTATTTTTTTCAAACTCAAATAAAAAAGTGTTCCATCCAGATATCAACTCGATTCGACCTGAAGCTTGTAGGGGGCATCTAGCACTACCATCTGAGACTGAGAACGCTTTGAGTTATGCAGTTTAACATATTAAATTGAAATTTTTTGTTTCAGCGTATCTTTTGAGTGTAAATTTTTGCTTGCCCCTTAGATCCAACTTTCTTCAAGGACGAAAATTTATTAGGTTGTATATTAATTCTTGAGTAATTTCAACTGGAAAATTATCATTCTAGGTTAAAGTCAAGTCAAGTTAATAAAATAAACAACGACATTGAACAGGGGTGCTGATAAAAGTTAAAAGTATACTTTTTTCATTAAATTATTTTAACAAGGATCTTTTAAATAATACAAATATATGAACTAGTGTAGCAAAACAGATTCAGAAAGAAAAACAAAGATGCATTTTAAAAATATGTTTATTTGATTTATTTTTATTTTGCTCTGTTTCGAATTGTATCTTTATTGTTTTTGTCGATTGCAAATAATTCCCTGATATCATTGGCTTAAAAAAATATTTATATTTAATTGGTCGTTTCAAGTTTTAACTTTGATTTCCTAAACAGGACAATATTTCTTCTTTACAAAAAAGAAAAACTTTTTGCTTTTTTGTGCACATTTATTCAAATATTTTACAAAATATTTCAAAATGATTTTAAAAACTCAAAAAAATAAAAAAGTATAGTAAAATAAACATCGAATAGTTTTCATTTAGTTTTTCTTCGATTTTTTTCAAACTATTGAAGTTTAGAAAAACATATTTTTTTACAATCTGATTTTTTATCATAATTTTTAGACATCTTTGAAAATTTTCCGGAAAAAATACAAAATTTTTTGCTCACTTATTTATAAGAAAAAACAATTTTAAACAAAAAAATACAATTTTAATTAAAGTTTACCTAATTAAATCCTCTAGAAAAAACAATTTTAAACAAAAAAATACAATTTTAATTAAAGTTTACCTAATTAAATCCTCTAGAAACTTAGGTTTAGTGCCTTCCAGTAAATTTTAAGACAACAATCCAGGTTTTTTTTCAAAAAATTCACATTTTTACCAAGTAGATAGATTTATAATTAGTTCTGAAAGTATAAATACATTAATAATACGGTTTGAATTCAAATATAAAGAAAGTTTTAATTTTAAACTAAATATATTTAAAAAAAACTCAAAGGTAAAATCACGGGATTGAAACTCGTCTGAAAAACCTGTATCAATTTCCCAATCAAAACGGTGGCGCCGCGTGGTGGTAGCTGCCCTGTTTATTACACTGTGAAATTATCCATGGCAAATCCAAGGAACCAGAAGGTGACAACAGAAATGTCCGCCCAAAAGGGGTGCTGCAAAAATACTATTTATTTTTTAAAACATTCCCAACAAATCAGCAACGAATTACAAGTTTGATAGTCGAACTACACTTCAAAGTTGGTTTTGTTATTTGTTTTTGCAAAACCGCATATTTTTTAACAAAAGTGCCAAAAATATTCGTAACTACCTTTTGCCTCTTGGTGGCGCTTTGTGTTAGTATGTGTGTGGTCGATATTTGCGGACGTGCACGCAGAACACAGAACAGTGAGAACTAGCGAAAATGCCTCACTTTCTTCTGAAATTGCTTGAAGATTCATACCCGTGGTAAAATCGAAATAATACGTTTAATTGGCAGCATTTAATTTCAAAAGCCAAAAAAAAAAAACAACTTAATGTAAATATTTTTTTGTCACAATATTAAAAAAATGATTTCAAGCTTAATTTGTATTAATTTAGACACTCAATTTATTAATTGACTGTTCCATTAAAAGCCTTATGGGCTTGTCAAAGAACTATTTTGAAAAGCCATCACGGGCCGGACGTTGGGCAGGCTTGACATAAAAATTGATGAAAATTGAATGAAAAAATATAAAACTGTTTGTTATGAGCCTTGGATTCAACATTTCATTGAAAAAAGTGTTTTAAAATGTAATAAACACCTGTTCAGTTGTTTTGCTATCATTTGTATTGATATTTCTAAGAATTGACTTTTTTTTTAATTTGCGTCAAAAAAAAGTTTTTGCGGATTCGCAATTTCATAAAAAAATCAAAATATTTTCAAACGAGCTCAAACATCAATGCAGAAAAATGCCTTTTAGATTGTTGTTGATTAGACTTCTATTGACATTACAATTTTGAATCTTTTTGATTTTTTTTTTGCCGCCTGATTTTTCAGACTAATTCTGAAGAGGGGCGGAGGAAGGAAGACATAACCTTTGAAAAATATTTGCAAAGGCCTCAATTTAAACATTTTAACGGCATTTGTCTCTATAAATTAAATGACTTGTATTTTATTTCATGAACCTTTTCGTATTTCACAACTGATTGATTGATTGATAAATTCCGTCTGTTTTGTAAATATGTGTAAAACGCCTGTTAGTTTTCTTATTAGCATAATTGATCATAATATATTGATATATATTTGAAACTTTTTTTTTCTTAAGGCTTTTCTTAATTCTAGAGTTTTTTTTTCGAAAAGATCCTATAAGCTATTGTCTTTCATACAGTATGTAAAATAAGTATTTACACCCCTTGGGCACTATGCACATTTTGTGATGAAACATGTAAAAAATTTAAAGTTTGACAGGAACCTAGTACTACATTTTGTTCAGAAACTCATGCCAAACATTTTGCTACAAAAAGCTCATGAAAAGATGATTTCTATAAAAAGTTATATAACAAATACTATTACAAAAATAAAAAAGGTGCAAAAAAAAGTTTGTACACCTTTCGAAAAATTAACATAAATAATGTTATTTGTTGACAAATCACCATAAATCCAGTCTCCCAACTCCAAATAGGCATCCTTGACTGATTAAAAAAATAATTTGGATTGAATATAAAGTTTACTAACTACTTAGTATAAAAGTATATATAACTCTGGAAATTCTATATAAAATTTATCTAAACTTAATTTTGCAAACTTTTTATTCAACTAAATGTCAATATATTACCATAGAATTGCTAAATAAACATTTTGGAGTGGGTATAACACCGTTTTGGGGGTATTTGTATCGATAGAATAGATTTTTCGTTGGAATTTCGTACCAACCCGGAATTACGTCTTCGGAAAATCCGCCGGCATCCGAACCGGTCCACGATTCACAAGTCAACCTATGTTGAATCGGAAAGGGCATAAAATTTCCGATCTTTTGATACCCAGACATCTAGGTTTTCTTTAAAACCTACGTTTTTAAATACCTGGGCAAAAAGTAAGTTTGATCCACGAGAACAAAAATTACGAAATTCCATACATTTTTGGCAGGTTGCTCAAACGAAACCATAACAACGTTTTTGCCTAGGTATTTAAAAACGTGGGTTTTATAGAAAACCTAGATGTATGGGTATCAAAAGATCGAAAATTTTATGCCCTTTCCGATTCCACATAGGTTGACTTGTGAATCGTGGACTGGTTCAGATGCCGGCGGATTTTCCGACGACGTAATTCCGGGTTGGTACGAAATTCCAACGATAAATCTATTCTATCGATACAAATACCCCCAAAACGGTGTTATACCCACTCCAAAATGTTTATTTAGCAATTCTATGGTAATATATTGACATTTATTTGAATTAAAAGTTTGCAAAATTAAGTTTAGATAAGTTTTATATAGAATTTCCAGAGTTATATAAACTTTTATACTAAGTTGTTAGTAAACTTTATATTCAATCCCAATTACTTTTTTGATCAGTCAAGGAAGCCTATTTGGAGTTGGGAGACTGGATTTATGATGATTTGTCAACAAATAACATTATTTATGTTAATTTTTCGAAAGGTGTACAAACTTTTTTTGCACCTTTTTTATTTTCGTAATAGTATTTGTTATATAACTTTTTATAGAAATCATCTTTTCATGAGCTTTTTGTAGCAAAATGTTTGGCATGAGTTTCTGAACAAAATGTAGTACTAGGTTCCTGTCAAACTTTAAATTTTTTACATGTTTCATCACAAAATGTGCATAGTGCCCAAGGGGTGTAAATACTTTTTTTACATACTGTATGTTCATAGGACCTATTAAAAAAACTCTAGATTCATTCATTTGTAGTATTTCTATTAGTTATTTCTTTTTGGAAAATAAAACTTGTAATAAGTAAAATCAACAAATTTTAAATTTTCTAAAAATATTTTGAGTTCTTTTTTGATGATTTTAGAAGACTCAAAGTTCGTTTAAAAATGATTTTTTGTGAATTTTTCGATCGAAGATCGAGCCAGTTTTCCAAACTCTCAAGTGTCTTAAAAAAAAGTGGGCAATAAAACTATCTTTATTTATTAGGACACAACAAATTTAATAAAAGTCTTTTTCCCCCTGGTCGATGTCAAGAGAGGGCAACAAAATGTAAAATTTATATTAAAAAATATGAAGTAAAAGAAAAAATAAAATTAAGAAATTATGTTGAATTAATGCTGCCAAACATATGCAAAATGAAATTCAAAAGTTTAGAATGTTTCAATACGTAGCCTTAGTTTTTTCAATGCTTGATAGTTTGATTTAAAATGGAGACATAAATGTTATAAAAACCACACTTGGTACTTTATTTGATTTTCTGTAAATATATACAATACATGTATTTTTAAACAAGTTTTACTCCGATCGTAGCCATCATTGCTTTTAATGTTTTAACTTTGATTTAAAACGTAAAAAAAATGAACACTTGAAGGTTTATTATATTAGTTATTTATTTACACGTATTTTAAAACTAAATTTTAACTCTTTACGGTAGTGTACATCATTTAAACAAAAAAAACTAAACGAGTTGCTCAATATGATTATCAACGCAGGAAAAATCATTGAAATTGTGTTTTGTTTATTAGGCCGATGCAAATATTTAAAAAAGTTTTTGTCTCTCGGCCCTGGCCGAGGTTCAGGGGGGGCAAAAAAATATAAAAATATAAAATTTTTAATAATAAGCCATAGTCTTCACATTTAAATGAAAAAAGTGTTTTGAAATGCATTTTACACTAGTTCAGTTGTTTTGCAATCATTAGTTTTCAAAAAATCTAAGATATGACAAAAACAAAAATTGTATCGAAAAAAAAGATTTTGCATCGAAAATTTTCAAAAAATCTTATGATTTTTAATAAACCCAAACATGCTAAAAATGATTTTAAACGCAGGTGAATGTATTTTAATTTGATTCTAGTTGGTTGCACTTGAATTTTCATTGAAATTTTGAAGTTTATTGTAAAAATATTTTTTTTGCCCCCTGATTTTTCGGGCCAATTTTGAAGGGGGGGGGTGACAAAAACTTTTAAAAATATTTGTACTAGCCTTAAATCTGTATTTTAATTAAAATTTTGAATTTATTTATTTGAGTTTAGGGTGAGATGACATTATTTTTTGAAAAATATTTGAATTGGCCAGATCATTTAGCAAATTTGAAAACTTTTAACTTAAGTGTAATTTAGAAATTCATTCTGTTTTTATTTGCTCCTCCCTATCGACTTCGATCAGAGACGAACGCCAATTATTTGAATTAAATTTGTATTTGTATTCTTGAAAAAATATTAAGCGTTCCAACGACGTGAAAGGATAAATGGAAAAGCTAGCAAAAAACTGTTTTCAAATAAAATTCGGATTTTTCCAAACTTTTACGAGCATTGCAGTGTTATAAATTTATCAAACTTTATCGGGCGGCATTACACATTTCAAATATGTACAAATAGATACACCAAAAACCGGGACATCGTGTGACAATTGCATTACTACTGATGGACAGCAAATGTTTAAACCAACAAAACGACAATGAACGATGCGAGAAACACATGAATGAGAACGGTGAAGTAGGGTTCGAAAAAAGTTGGAATCAATTATTATCAAAGCAGCACAACGAGGAAAAAAGTTTAAAAGAGCTTAGAAACAAGTACAGCACAAGTAGACAGAGTTGGACAGACAAAGATGGACAGAGACTGACAGAGAGGTAAAAAAGGTGAAGACAAAATGAGCAGAAATGAACAAAAGAAAAAAAAAACAAGTCGAAAGTAGAACACAAAACTCATCCTACTTCATGACAAACGATGGACAAAAAAGAGAGTAAGTGGAGAAGGGGAAAACGTAGCAGTAGTAGTAGTAGTAGTAGTAGTAGTACAAGTAGTAGTGGCAGTGGTGTCTTGCAACGACTTTTTGGTACCGACCTTTTTTTCCAATTCGCGTGCCCTGGATTGTAGCGTTTCGATTGGTTCCCCTATCCGTCCCATGCCGGATGACGACATGCCCCTCAGCTGTGCCAAAGCTTCCTGGAAGGGTCGGGAAGAGAAATTGGAAAAATGCATTAGTTCGAGGCACGGGAGTCCATGGTGGGGAACAACAAAAAAAGTAGGATGGTGTGCAGGATGTCAGCAGTTGTGCGGTTCGTTAAACTTTCCCATCCGGTGCTAGGTCAGTTACTAGTTGCTAGTTACAGTTACTAGTAAAGTTGTGAACGAGAAAAGCTATAGCATTGAGCTTTTTTTCTCTTTTAAAAGCAGATATAATTACACTAAGCCTTTATTAATTGATGAAAACGTTGCAAAAACTTTGAAAATAAATTCAATTAAAAAATATTCAAAAAAATCATGAGACTTTCTTCTGTTAAAATTAGTTTCATAGCATTCAATTTTGGAGTGTATAAATCTGGAAGTAATTTTATCACCTTTCAACAATGTTTTAATTTTTATGTTTATGAAGAGCAGAGTAAAATCAAAGTTAAAAGACAACACAATTTTATTCACCAGTTGAAGGTGCAACATTGTTTCAACATTTAATAACAACACAGTCAAACAAGATTTTGTCTCTGAGACGAGTATATGTGTTCCTAGTAGAATTTTGCCTGCTGAATCCAAATCTGAGTCCAGAATTGCTCCAAATGGTCCCAGTTTTGAGACACACCCGTTTGAAATGTTAGTTTAGGCCAAAATAAGCTACTTTGTCGATTATTGCAACTATTGAATAACCAACTAAACCAATACATGTATCATATAGTTCACGTTTTCCCCTTTCTGAAACACCCCTGGTTTTTAAAATTTGATTGTTTCTACGCATATTTAAAGCCATTTTAAAATTATATTTTCAGTTGGTTCCCATTCAAGTTTTTCCAACTTGCATGCAAGTCAAATTATGCTGGGATATCAATAATAAAAATCAAAAATGCTTTGCAGGACGTTGAATAAGTTTGTTTCGGTAATCTAATTGATCATATTTCATGTAATTTTGTCTGCTGAATCCATTCCTATCATTAGATTTTTTTCAAAAAGGTCAGGTTTTTGAGTAAAAATTGAATTTTCGATGATTTTTTCAAAATAAAATCTATTTTATGCTAAAGTATGACTCAGAGATGACTAAATGTCGATGTCTCGTCAGTCAAATTGATCATTTTTAATGTATTTTTGTCTGCTGAATCCAATTGCAATTGAAAACTTTATATTTTGCTCTGCTGATTTGAGCTTGTAAAGGCATTTACTCTATTTTAATAGTTAGAGAAAATGTTTAAAATGAAAACAGGTATGAGCAATTCCATGTCAAATAGGGAATCGGTTGTACCCGACCCTCTCCAATTTCATTGAAACTTGTGTAGGCATATACACGGAGAGACTGTGCCCAGAAATTTTAACAATTAAAATTGTTGATTTTACTTTCGTAAATTTCACAAAAACGTACTTGTTACGGCCAATTTTCAGTTGAATCAACCAAAATTCAGTAATAATTTAATAACCTGTTTGTTGAAAATGCTAAAGGCAAAAAGCTAACAGATTTCCCGAACTCGAATGAACGTGCTCGACTGTTAGCTTTGGTTTTAGAAAAATCAAGATTTTTTTTGGTTAAATGTAAATGTCAATTGGTTGATTATTTAAAAGATGAACTTGGATTTGTTTACGTTTGTCATTTGAAGTCAGGATTCGAACAAGAGCGGTCGATTTGTTGAGTTTGTGTTGTTAATTGTGAAGTGAGAGAATGTGAAAGGTGAAAATCACACTATTTGGCTAATGTTGAAGTGCAAATCGAAGTGAACACTGTTGCAACTGTGGAGGTGCAATTGGTGAGTAAGTTTGTTGATGATTTCTTTGCAGGTGATAAACTAAGAAGAACAAGACGAGGACATTCGCAATGAGGACCTCTGATGCGAGGGGACTTCATGACAATGTTTTAAGGAAAGGGAAGGGCAGTGAAAGGAAGAGGCGGGCGAACTCTTGCACGACAATACTTGCACGGGCAAATTTAACAAAAGGTTGGTTAAACTAAGTAAGTATGGATTTATTTTTACATAACAATTTATCTGTTGTGATTTTAATTAGAAAACTGAATAATCAAAAACCTTTGTGCTTACGATGGATACAATTTTAATGAACCATTTTTTTTTTTCAGAATCATCAACCATAAAATATATGGAAATGAGTACACATAATATCAAAATAAAAATGAGATGATGGGAAATGTCTAAAAAATAAAATTTATAAAAGATATACAAAAGAAGATAGAAATATTTTAAAAATGCTGTTAATAGAAGACTGCTAAATAAACTGGTAAGTAAAACTCAAAATATTGTTTTCAGGAAACGGAGCATTATTGATATTTCTTCTTTCCTCATTATAATTACATTTATTTACGATCCTTTTTTCAATTTATAGACAAAATTAAGGATTTTGTATCAAATTACTAATAAATTTTATATGTCTATTTGCAGCAAATGATTCGTTTTGGTGTAAATTCTGTGTGAAAAATAACTAAACCTGAGACCGTTGTAGATGATGATGACTTATCGGATGATTGCACAGTGATGGTAAGTGAATACAACACTTAATTTTAAACAACATAATAACTTACTTAGTGAAATATCTTCAAGGAATTCACGAGAAATTAAACATCTTTTATAAATATGTTTAACAAAATTTGTAATATGTTTTATTATTATTTTTTTTAGATTTATGCAACGTATTTTTTTCAAACTTTAATCAAACTTTACATGTTTTATAATAACAGATAATAAAAAGTTTTGTTTTGATGCTTTTTAACAGTAATTTAATAACTTCATGCAAAAAAAAAACAAATTAGTACAAAAAGTTAAAATTTTAGGCAGAATAAATGCGAATATAAAAACACCCAGCTTTAATTTGTGAGGCATTATTATAAAATTTACTGCAAATTCAATAAAAATATTGCTAACAATAGCTAATTATTGACTACATGCACGAATGTTTTTCTGTATTTAAGTAAGACATTAGTTAAAATTATAGCTAGAAATTCAGCCCGGCCTGTATCGTTAGATAATTAAAGAAAATATATATCGACACTAACATAAATTATGTTTAATTAAGAAATGTTTTGTTATAATTCACTAATAATTTGCAGCATGCAAAAATATTTCAGTTAATAAAACGAAAAAATTGTTGAAAAATAGTTGAAAAGTATGGCCCAGCCTGTTTTTACAGAATATTCCACAATATTTCAGCTTAAAACAAAAAAACTTAGTTAATTTTCTGAAAAAAATATTCTAGCAGTCGACTGCTAGAATTTTTTTCGGCCATTTAACCAACGAAAATGGCAATTCCAACTATTTTTTAGTTAATTTTAGTTACTGGTGGTCAGCAATTTTGGGTTAACAAAATCAACAATCGATTGTTGAAAAAAAGCTGTGTAAAAAATTAACCCATACTTTTAGTTAAATTAACCAAGATTTTCTTAGATTTGCCCTGGCCGGTCTCTCCGTGTACAAGCCATTTTTGTGTATATGGAGCCAGTTACACTCGATAATGACATTTGAGAATGGCGTAAGTGTTTTAAATATTTTTGTGTTTCGTAATTTAAATATTACTTGTAGGAAATTTTACGGGCTTTTTGAAAAAATACACTGAAAGAAAAATTCACGCCACTTTCATGAGATTTTTTGATTTTTAAGTTTAAAAGTCAAATTTGAAGGTGAGCCCACGATTTTTTTTCGTTCAAAATTTTTGTGAAAATAGCCTAAGATGTTACAAAAAGACTCACGAAAAATGCAGGATGGAGCAACTCACCTAAAAAATTACAAAAGTCATTTACTAAAACTGTTTTTTGAAAAGTGCTCTAAACGTCAAAATTTTCAAAAACCGAACTCGAGAGTCGATTCTCCCGACAATTCTACATAAAAGTCTCCATATTGACCATGGTCCTAAGTCCAATCCTTGTGAAGTTACAGCGGTTTAAAAATAAAAATGTTGGAAAAATAGGTTTTTTGATGGTTTTTGGCAATTTCTATATGACAGACTTGATTTTTCAGTCTCGAAAATATTTTTACCGGAAAGCTCGTCCGATTTCCCATAAGTTTGTCTTTGACCACATTTCAATTGTATGTATGGGCTTACAGATATTATATTGGTATTTGTCTCCTGATGTTAAATAATATAAAAAAGGTTAACAATCAAACCCCTACATTCCAAAATACTCCTAAATCACAAATTTTTATAAAAGTAAATAAAATTTTATTAAAGAGCTTTTCACTGGTACCACATGCTCAAGATCCTTCAAGCAATCCCGTTTGATTCGCTTCGCTTTCGGCCATAATCATCGCAAATGTTTATGCCTATCGATTAGTGTGCGCCGCTTCGCCGGCCTAGACGATCATAAAGTAAAACGTTGCATTCTCTTGAAACCCTCCGTTGCCCTCGGGGGTACGTTCAAAATCGGCCCATTCGGAATCCCCTTTCGCGCTCCACTTTAAGCACGGAGGAGGGGCGAAGGACTCCCAAAAACCCCCCCCGATAGGATATGATCGATAGCTATAAATTTCATCCCTGGGGCCACTCTGCCTTGCCCGCCCCAACAATGCACTTCAGGTCTAGGCCCTCGGAACGACCAAAACGTCAAAAAACGGTGGCATCACTTTTTACGAGTTTCGGGAAGCCCATTTCGCCGGAGATAAGTTTATGGGTGCAAAGTATCGACTGGTTCTTCCTCGTCTTCGTCTCCGCTCGGCTTCAGAGTTGTCAAAGTCAGGGTGTGTGCAAAAACCGGTGGCCCAGATTGTTAGTCCCTGGCGCGATTTTGCGGAAAAAAGGAGGTCGTCGGGTTGAGGCCCTGAAGCGCAAAACGCCGGGAATTAATGTACTTTAACGAGAATTTAATGGCTTCGCAAACGCAGTGTAAATTGAAAGCAGTTTACAGTGATGGGTTGAAGAACGTTTAGTGGTTTCGAGGAGTGAACACTTTGTAAGGAAGCTGTTGCAACCATATAGTAAACGATTACTCTGGTTGCATAATGTGTGTCGGTAATGTGTGTTGAGGAAGGCAGAGATTGGTCTACAGAACGTTTACAAACTTTTATAATCCACCAGAAGGTGTCAGACTCACGTTGTATTGTTAATCACACATATCGAAACTGCATTGTCTATTTTAACTGAAGGGTCTCTTAAATATTTATCCGACGAAGTAGAGAAAAAAAATCTTCCTTGAAAAATACTATTAATTTCACTCGAGCCTCGATATCTCTGAACAGAGCTGCAAGACGATAAAATATAATGACCCAAATGGTTTTTCAAATGTCTATCTCACGACATACCGAAATGTGGTCCGGAAGGCATTTCAATCGAAAGTAATAACATGCGATTGAAATTCCCTTATGCGCTCATAAGTTAAGTTGAATTGCATACGATCAAGGTATATCTGAGTTATTTATCTGGAGTTATCAATATTCCAGGTTCAAATAAAAAATCAAACTGTGTTCCATAGTCTACAACAGGCCGGCCCAACATCCGGCCCGCGACGGCTTTTCAAAATAGTTCTAGGACCGGCCCTTCAGGCTGTTCTTAAAATATAAAATAAATAAATTAATTGTCTGCAATAAACATAATAAGCTTGAGATCAGATTTTAACATATTTGTACAACATTTTTCATGTTTGAATTTAATTCTTATAATTTCTTTATTGATATTTTTAAACTGAAAACTTGTCCATTTCGTAAAATTGTGAAATTTATGAAAAAACTTGGATTGTTGTCCAAAAATGTACAAAAAGACACAAAATTTTAATATTTTTCAGTTTTAACTGTGTTTTTTTTTCAAATTGAAGTTGTTTTCTATTTTCTATTTTTTAAATAAACATGTAAACAAAAACTAATGTATTTTCCAGAACAAATTTTCAGTTTGAAAAAAGCTTTAAAATGCAAATTATTCATACTGAGTCAAGCAATTAAGGAGCAAAAAATTTATTTTTAAATAGCTTTGAATTTCAAAGAATAGCTAAAAAAAATATTCAAAATAATAAAATATTTAAAAAAAAACACAAAATTATTAAAGTAAAAAATATATAAAATCATAATTTTTTTACTTTTTCAAATTTGTGTTTTTGAAATCGTTTATTTTTTTTATTTGAAAAAAGGTGCACAACAACGCGAAAAGTTTTTTTTTTGCAAAGGATATTCGAATCCAAATTTCGTTTGAATAAATTTTACTATGTCTCATTATTTTTTTATATTGTTGTGTTGAGGAAATTAAACTAACAAAAATTGCAACGACCATAAAAATTAGAATGTTTTTTGAATATTATATCAAGGTTTTTAATTGTACTATACAATTTTAAACAAACAAAAATTTAAATAAGTCAAATAAACATATTTTTGAAAGTTATCTTTGTTTTTTCAAGATATATGAATCCTATTTGAAAGAACCCAATCATAAAAAAACTTATTTTTTCAACTTTTATCAAATATTAGTTCCGACCCGCCACTGTTTTAGAAAAATCAGATCTGGCCCGCAAGGCTAAAAGGTTGAGCACCCCTGATTTATCATTTAAATCAATGAAAAAACTTTGATGATTTTCCATTTTGGCTCATGAATTAAATGTTTATGAAATTTGTTTTTATTACTTTCAAAACAAAAACGTCCAATTTCCCGGAATTTCCCGAAAAAAAAATTTCCCGTTTCCGGGGAAATTTGTAAATTTCCAGGGAATTCCCGAAATTCAAGCGGATGTATACAATTTCTTAACTTTCTGGTACATTTTTTAAACTCACAAAAAAAATCTATATAAAAAACATATTTTAATAAATTCAATTTACTGTTCTTATTGAACTTATCAGTTCGTCTAAAAATTTCATGTCAAGATTTATTTTAGATGATAATAATTTCTGAAGCATTAACAACTTGGTATAGATCTTGTACGATATTATGAATAAACTATTAAAATTTTGGTAAGCTTTTTAAGCAAAAATTCTTGTTATATCATTTGAAAATAAGATAACTCTTCTCGCCAATATCAAAATTGATTTTTTTTTGTTTTGTTTCCCATTGCCAAATTGGAAAAAAATGTCTCAAAGAGGATTTTGGCTAGAAAAATAATGTTAATTTGTTTAAAAGTATTGGAGAAATTACAGTCAAAAGTTAAAAATTTATAGAGCACTTGAGATACACTCAAAAAATGAGTTCGCGTAAACGTGAACAGAGCTTCATGCCAACGGGAACCAGGAAGAAAACTGTTCACTTTCATGGTGCAATGCACTATAAAAGTTGAACAGTTTTCCTCCTGGTCTTGGCGGCATGAACTCTGTTCACGTTTACGCGAACTCATTTTTTTAGTGTACTAAGGGCGTAAAGTTTAAATCTGAAACTACTAAACAACTTTTTTTCTATGAAAATTCTTTTAACCGAAGTCTTGTATTAGGCCGAATCATTGAAAAATCATTAAAAAACTACTTAAAAAATGTAAACATATTTCAAATACTCGCTCCAAACATTTGAAAACTGTAAATTGCAATTACATAAAAATGGTAATCCGAGTGAATAGCGGATTTTTAAGGTGAATTCAATGCTTATATATTTATTCATGAGATTAATCCAGTAAGATTTGTTCTGAATAAAATATTTGCCATGGAAAACATATACCTGACTACTTCTTATCAATACAAAATACTAATCATTATATTTTGAACGAACGAATTTAGAAAATTTATATATTTTCCTGAAGTTGTATTTTTTTACAAGCATCCAAGGCATAAAGTGAATCTTACACTAATGTCCTATCTACAATCACTTAGCTTAGAATAGTTAAGTAAAGTAAAACTTAGAAAATGTACACAACTTACGGCCGTCATCCACAATCAACTTAGAAAATTTGCTGGGCTGATATACGTTGCTATGCAGTTGTTTGTTTACCTTTGATATGGAAACGTCAACTTACCGTAGATTTTGAAATTTTCCAAACCATACGTCAAGTTTCTAATTTTATTCCTTTTCATTGTAGAAGATCAGATTCATTTCCATTGATTCAAACTCCTAAGCTAAGTGAAATTTTCTAAGTTAGGTAATTGTAGATAGGCCATAACTTTGACCATAACAATTGTTTTTAAATATTTACCAAAACCAGGATCAGAACAATTTTTGATTAATTTAGAATTTCGATCGATTCTCGATTAATTCACAAAATATCAACTTCAAACTGGTTCAAGTTGTTCATATGCACGTTCTTAAATAGCTCTTTACTCAAAACAATGAGAATTCGATTTGTTTTAGAGAGAAAATTGAATAAATATCGGAGGTGTTACGACGTTATGCAAACTAATCCGAGAAATGTTTGCATCAAGATTTGGATGTTTCGCAATCTACACTCTAGTAATTTATTGGGCTTTTTATGGAAAAACAAATTAATTTGACAAACAGATTTGAGAAACATTAACGTCACAAATATTTGTAATGACTTTTTTTTGCTAATGTGCTTAAACTAATCTTTAACTCCGATATATTTGAACATTTTTCATGCATTAAATGACTTTAATTATTTTTATTAATAGATGTTCAATTTTGCAGTAAATTTTTGCACATTAAAAAATGTTACAACAAATTTAAACAATGTTACAACTAAACAACAAAAATGGAATTTTAAAAGGAAAAAAATTGCCTGTCTTGGTTATTGCACAGGTTTAACTTTTTTTTATTTCATAACTTTGGGCCAAAACAAGCATGCCTTTGTGTAAACCCAACAAATTGAAAGGGATTCTACCGGCTCTACGTCGCAGAGTTTGGAAAATGGATTCATGATCAGGGACAAAATAGATCCCTCAGAAGACTCACAAAAATCGAAGAGCATTCGGTACACCAGCTGTGTGAGTTGACAGCGAGAATGACCCAACTTATAAAACTATAGACAGTTTTGAACACCTGTCCCAGTGAAAACTGAGCACTCACTTCGGCAAGCTCGCCATCAAAGGCAAGCAGCAGCTATGTAAGTCGGGCAATACATTGAAATCAAAATCAACGGAAGAGCTTCGAGGAAAAGTAACTGCCAGCCAACAACGCAACGTTATCAAAGCACCGCACCTTCAAAGTTACCGACTGACCATAAATTCACCGGATTCATCGCCCTGGGCAACGTCAAAAGAGGACGGAGAGGCTGAGAAATGGAAACTTTGTGTTTATTCAAATGCTATTCTCCCAGCATTATCCTCACCCTGGATCTCCCCTCGAACTCCGTGGAAGGAAACTTCCAGCTGTAGGTGAACATGAGGAAGATGATGTGCCAGTTTGTGCTCCTTTGGGAAAATTCAAAGATTCACGCAACTGGTCATACAACATCGTGGGGATGTTTTCGCTGCTAGCAATGATAATGTTGAGAATGACAACTATGCGGTAGCGCAACCATTCTCGGCTAACCAAGAGAATGTTTAGGGGATCGGTGGGGTAATCTGAGCTTCAGCCAAGACTACACGGATAGCTATCCTGTAAGCAATTTTAGTAAATTTATGTTGTTGAATTTGAATTAACAAAAAATAGAGCACGCAATGTAAACAAAAGCAAACGCGTTTTCTTTGGCAAATCATTTTGAGCCTTGTCCCGCAGTATAGTTGAGTTTTTTTGCCGGAGTCCCGAGTTATAATTACAAATGTTTACGTGTGTCGAACGCGTTCTGACACAAAATTCCTCTGGCCAGTTGTCGCAATTACATCAATTTTCAAGGTGTGTCAAGATAGCGCTACAAGATCGAAACTGCTTTCATATGAACAGTGATAACAATGCACGGAGTTTCTTCGGTTTTAATTGAATATCTCAGAATTGCAATAGAATTTTGACGATCTGTGAAGGTCGAAAGGCGAGGCACTGGGAGCTGCACAAAATAACGTTCTTTTCTAAATTTGGCCTAAAATGCACGTGCGACAACATAGGACGACAGCGACGATTTGACCATATTTTCGAGGTTTTTTTTTGCGAATCAACTTTATCGTATAAGAAAATGTACTTGTATTATTAACATACTTAACTTTTATTGCACGATCGATTTAAGATTTTCGCTGTAAATGAAAATTGGACACTCTCACACTGAAGGTTGGTGTAAAATATTTACTCACAAACTAGCGCTCAATTTCCAACGGGTCCCATAATATTTCCCACAGCGAAAAACTTATCAGCAAATCGAACCTAAACGGTCGCAAAAACAATGCTCTCTTCCGCTGGAAAGCACACTGTTCGACCTCCGGTCCCCTTGATGAGGGAATTAATTTATAATTGAAATTAATTTCCCATCTTCGGAATATTACCCACCGGATGCCACCTCTTCGAGTGACCGCACCTAATGTGGGTTGCTTGGCCACGTGGCCCGGGTGGCACGTGGGTGGTGACCTCTCCGTGCAGCAGCAACGGCGACGACGACGAGAGTGGGTTTTATTGTTAACTCTTTGATTTCACGTGGGAGCCAAAACTGTTTGAAAATTCAATTAGTCTGAGTGCGTTTGTTCAGCAAGTGGGCGGGGCGGGGTTGGATGTCGATGATTGTGATGGTGGGGGGTGGTCCAAATGGAGCAAAACGATATGAATTTTAAGCATTTGCAAATGCCAGAAAATTACCATTTTCATTTCTAATTCAACAACAGAAGGCTGTTGGATTTTTGAATAAACGTTCTCTGTCGGGCAATTTCGAACACGATAGGCGTGAATGAGCCGTGAGGTCGAACATTTTTTGAAACGTGTAATTAACGCCAAACAGGCGATACTCTTCAATGGCACGTAATTGTCGTGGAGGAAAAAGAATCATAAATTTATCACACGGTTTAGTGAGAACTCGTAAACTGGTCCACAGGTTAGTAAAAACTAAGAAAAAAAAAAAGATGAATACATTTTGCACATAAACTAACACTTCACAGCCCCGGCAGCAAATTCAGCAAGGGCGAGCCGTTAATTTTTTTCCGATATAATCATTATGCAAATATGCTTTTGCTATTTACTCGGTCGTGCTTTCACGCAATTACCACCAATCGAGCGCAAACCCGTGTTGTGGCGATGAATTTAGCACTCGAAAGCCAGCAAACGAATTGGATCGATAATATTGGACTTATTTTTTTTGGTCTCATCCGTCTGGCAGAAACAGGTCCGATGTGAGATAAAAATATCGAATGATTAATTTTGGGGTTGGAGTGATTTTATTGGAGTCATTTTTTTATATTTTGACATTGAGCGATTCCTGTAATTTCACTGTAAAAATAGACTGAAATGGAACAATTTCAGGAACATTCTATCGTTTTTTTTTACTTGAATCATAGAATATTGTGAATAATAATGATTGTCACATAGACAGCAGAAGATATAACAGCATAATATGAAATCAAAATCATTCTGTTTGTTTAGTTAATCTTATCTTAAAGGTGCACAGCAACGAAGGAAGTTGTTGTCTTGTTATTCCAATATTGTCAAACTTGCGGACACAATCCTGCAACAATCAAACTTTGTTGTAAATTACTTTGTGAACAGTACTTTAGGGGATGAATAAAAAAATCGATAGTACCCGTAGTTTTTAAAATACTAAAATGTCTGTAACAAAAATCTGGGTGCAAAAACTCTCGTTGATGTGCACCGTTAAGTCTGAATTTTTGAAGGATCAATAAAATGGGCGACTGATTTTCTTTTCCTACTATATACATTCAGTTAAATATTACTGTTCGTCCAATCATTATCGGATTTTTCAGCTCAAATTGAGTTACTAGCAATTTTATTAATGTGACTATCGCTTTTCAGATGGAAAATATATTGAAAATGCTATGATTAATCTTTATTCTGGCTGAAACTTATAAAATCTGACAAATCCCAATTTTTTCTGGCAACCCGGAAACCATCGAGGTGAGGGGCCAATTAAAATAAATATGAAATGGCAAGTACAATATTAAAAATTTAAAAATATATCGTGTCCGTTTCAAAACTGAATTATCAATGTAAGCATTTTACCATATCAGACAACAAAACTGTTTTAAAGCGGTAAACGAAATAATATTTGAATCATCAAGACGAGTGTGGGGTACTTTGGACTTCTAAGGAAATCGCAGTGCTACGCACTGCTACAGGCTAAAGGGGCATTTTCAAAAAATGTGAATGGCACAAGATTACATTTAACATGATATCTTATGAAAAAAAGTTCATTTCGATCATTTTGTATATAAAAAAATATCTCAAAAATAATAAGCATGGCTAAAATATCGAATCAAAAGTTCCTCTTAACAAGTTTTTAGGTTTGGTTTTTCAATTCTGATATCCTGTTCCAGCTATTTTTTTAACTAGCTGAACTTCATTCAAAATCATTATGTTTACTGTTTTCCAGGGACCCTCTCCTTTTCTTAAGTAGACTCTCTGAAAATGTTTTGATGAAAATTCAGTAACATCGAAATATCAAGCAGATATTTGTCTACAAATCTTTTATTTGGCATGTTCAAAACAATATTGACTGACAATTAATTGTCCTGTTTACCAAAATAAGTGTTTTGAGTTTGACATCTGAAATGAGCCACGACATTTTCACAACAAAACAGCGTTTCCTTTTGAGTAATTCTCTACGCAATTGGTCTTTTTTTAATAATTTTAATTTTTGTATGTTTGCCTTCGGTTTGCCCAAAGAAGCCATTTTTCATCTTTAGTTTGTCCATATAATTTTCCAAACAAATTTGGCAGCTGTCCATACAAAAACGATGTATGAAAATTCAAAAATCTGTATCTTTAGAATGAATTTTTTGATCGATTTGGTGTCTTCGGCAAAGTTGTAGATATAGAATTTTGATGATTTTTAATTATTTTTTTTTTCACTAAAACTTAATTTGCAAAAAAAAACTATTCTTATCTTAAGATCTTAAAAAAAAATCTTAAGATTTTTTAATAAACCCAAACATGCTAAAAATGATTTTAAACGCAGAAGAATGTATTTTAATTTGATTTCAGCTGGTTGCAAATGAATTTTCATTAAAATTTTGAAGTTTATTGTAAAAATATTTTTTTTTGCCCCCTGATTTTTCGGGCCAATATTGAAGGGGGGGGGGGGGGGGTGACAAAAACTTTTAAAAATATTTGTACCAGCCTAATTTAAAAAAAATAAAATGAAAAACTGCGACTATTTTCACAAAAATTTCCTAAAAATTGCTTTAACTTGAAAAGTGAGCGCTTTATCAAAATTTCACTAAAGTACTTTTTGATTGCAAATTTGATTTTACATCGAAAAATGAAGTTGAAAAAATTTTGCGACCGATATTTCGATTTTTTTAAAAATCAGTATTGGTTAATAAATTCATAACTCGTTAAATGATTTTTTTCACAACCTGAAAATTTCTGAAAAATTGGCATTTGATGTCCTCTAAAACACATCAAAAAAAAAAAAATAGTGTTTTTTTTGCAAATCAAGTTTTAGTGACAAAAAGTTAAGAGCAATTCCATGTCAAATAGGGAATCGGTTGTACCCGACCCTCTTCGATTTCAATGAAATTTTGTAGACATGTCATCCTAGGCATATATAAGCCATTTTTGTGTATATGGAGCCAGTTACACTCGATAATGACATTTGAGAAGGGCGTAAGTGTTTTAAATATTTTTGTAATTCGTAATTTAAATATTTCTGTATCTCGAAGCCGTTGCATCGTATCAAAATGTGGTCAAAAACAAACTTGTAGGAAATTTGACGGGCTTTCCGAAAAAATACACTGAAAGAAAAAAAAAACACGCCACCTTTATGAGATTTTTTGATTTTTAAGTTTGAAAGTCAAATTTGAAGGTGAGCTCACGATTTTTTTTCGTTCAAAATTTTTGTGAAAATAGCATAAGATGTTACAAAAAGACTCACGAAAAATGCAGGATGGAGCAGCTCGCCTAAAAAAATACAAAAATCATTTACTGAAACTTTTTTTTTCAAAAGTGCTCTAAACATCAAAATTTTCAAAAACCGAACACAAGAGTCGATTCTCCAGACAATTTTACATAAAAATCTCCATATTAACCATTGTCCTAAGTCGAATCCTTGTTAATTATACGTTAATTATACGTTGAAAGCAACAGTTTGATTGGAATTGCTAAAGTGTCTGAAATCCAAGACGCTTGGCATTAAATGAGGTATAGGAAGTGCCTGTATAATTTGTAAAAAGATTTTTATATAATTTTGGAAACGCAAATATGAAAGACTTTGAAAACTAAAGAAAATTTCAAATAGAATCACAAGCTTTAAAACTGTCAAACTCACTGATCTGTTAACAGTAATGTACTCAGAAAAATGGCAAAATTGTATGCTCTTAGGATTTTGGAAAGATTAAATCCGCCAAACATTATTTAAAACATATTTTTCTCTCAACTTGAAGGTGAAAAAAAAAACATGTGGAGAAATGTCTAAAGTGCAAAAATCATTCTCTGGTAACAAAGTGCACCATCTCGTACCAAGATTAATTGCCGTCTGTAACGTTTCACAGGAAAAAGGCTGGCAAAGTAATTAAATTTTCATAGATATAAATTACGTTTATGAGTGACGGCGTTGAACACCCGCGCGGGCGCTTCTGTGCACAATGACTGGTGGTGAGCTTGTTCCGGAGCGCCCGGAAGCCCTTTGGCTGGCTGGTTGGCCAACTTACCTGATGTGCGCGTTCTGCTTCCGCTCGGCGAGCTTCCGCGTCCCGGAGTTGCATACTGAGCGAGTCCAACATGGCGTCAGACACCCACAGTGCGTCGTTGGACATCGTCTGTAAAAAAAAACAACCGGAGAGAAAAAGAGAGAAAAGAAACACAATTAGGAGACCCTTCTGATGGAAATGACCAACTTTCCAACAACCTCAACCTGGTCGTGGGTACGGTGTGGTCGTAATGGAAATTGAACAATTAAACTATCGTTAGATTAGCCGGAAGATTGTCCTTAGGGCTAGTGGTAGCAGGGGTGAAGGCAGAAGCAAAAATTAGCACCGGAAATTGAACCAGCGCAATCTGGATCTGGAGTGTGGAGAGTGTGGTTTTGATGTGTATCGTTTGGAAATGAGAAACAGTTTACTGAAAAGATGCTTTAGGGGTCTTAGGTGAGCTCCGCTCCCTTTCAATCGATATGTAAACGTGAAGATAGGTCTGGAAGAAATATTTAAATAGTTCTTTTTTAAAGAGATTGTATTACCTTTTCTCAATATTTTTTCTGTAGTTTTCTCTGAGATTTCTTAAAATTCAAATGCTTAAGATCCAAACCACTTCATGAACTCAAAAATGGTCAAGAAATTGATGCGAACATGAGCAAAAAAGTGCTTAGTTGAAACACAATCACTACAAAAACTGTAACGTCATATTTAGCTTAAGATACACCTAAAAATAGTCATAGTGATTATCCTAGACACTAACTATTAATATCCCTCCGGAAAAGTTTCATATTCCTCGTACTGTCTCGCCATAATGTCCCTGCCAAAGGGGGTCATTATGTCAACTCGCTGCTCCAGGCAGTGTGTCCCTGCAGTGTGGCTCGACTCCGATTAGCCACTCTCAATTATTCAAGCTGTTTTCCACAATTTTCTTGTCTACTCGGCAGTCTCAATTTTTAAACCCTGTGACCTACGCGATACGTCAACTACAATGTATGTATCGAGCAAATCAAACCCCGGCGCGAGTGCACAATATGGCGTTCAAATGAAGAAAAAAAAAGAAGCTCGTTCAACACGACCACTTTGGGCCCCGGAACGACAAACCGTTATTAACTGGAGTGTACCTGTTTATCACTGACTGGGTGGTGGCGGCCCGGTCCCACTGCGGAGTGGCATTCCCAAAGCAAAACACACTCGCAGACACAAACATGACATATATTCTTCCATGTCCCCTTCCGAACCACGGGTGACATACACGATACACGGTTCTGATCTATGCAGTGCCGTTGTGGGGACAGGTGGTTTGCGCTATGTATCACATTCTGTGCTTCTTACCTTCCGAGACCGGGACATTTGTTAGGGTGGCTGATTAACACGTTTTCTAACATTTTGGCAAGGCAATTATAATTATCATGTTTCCTCAACTAAACCACTTGCAACATTCAAATTTAAAAGTAGGTTTACCAGGTCATGGATTGTGGTGCAGTCGTGGCAGAATGGTTACGATGTTCCCTTTGTAAGCGAATGGTCCTGGGATCTATTCCCATCTGCTCCCAATGAGAATGTAAAAAAAATGAGAATGTACTGGACTCATTTTTTTTTGTTTGTCATGGTAGGCATTGCTTGTAAGTTCTGAGAAATTTTGCAAAATGGCAGTTTTTTCTCACTAAAACTCTACTATCTCGGCTCTTTGCTGTCAAAATTACATTTTCTCTTAAGGGGTTACATACATGTAAAAATTTCAGAGGTTGGTTTGAGCACACGCCTAACCTTTTTTTAAATCTGTTTTCAGGGCATTAAAATATACATTTTAATCTATCAATAAAATAAATTTGAACACATTTGGTTGTATATTTGCCGAGATATAGCTACTTGAAGATAGCAGTTTCAAAAAACGGGTGCCACGATATCTCAACACTGCTTTGACCAAATTGGCTAAAAATTTTGGTGAAGACTCATCAAACCGGTCCCGTGTGCATGACGAAGGCCGATTTTAAAAAAGTTTATTTAAAAGAAGATAAAAATAATTTTGTGTTTTTCATAAAAAAAATCGCATCTCGGGATATCGTGGCACCCGTAAATAAACTCAGTGTTCCGAGAAAAACTCTCCGCTTTGCGCATTTAATCATTAAATCATCATCACTTAAATCATGACATATCTTCATGAAACTTTCAGAAGTGATTGGAATTCACCTTTTAAAAGGATTTAATAAATATTTGGAATTATGAAATACATATTGAGATTATCTACATGTATGTCACCCCTTAAAGAAAAATGTTTGTGGCGAAATTTCCTTCAAGTCATATACATTAGTTTTACTAGAAAAAGTGGGCTACCCTAAATTAAATAAACATTTCTAAATAAAAGTATCGAAAAAAATTATTTTCGATATAAAATCGCTTGTAATAAGCCAAAAACTTAAGTTTTGGTCAAATATTGACAGTGCATCTTGTTCCTTTGGACAAACCCTATCATTGAATATATTGATTATTGATTATTGATTCCAATTGAATTTCAAAAATTTGTTTAAAAAAAGTTACTTTTTTTTATCTATAATTCAAGCAGTGAGCACCTAGACCTTCAACTTCAACATTTACCTCATAATGGGACAGGCTATTGGATAATCATCTTATTAACATGACGAAATTCCAAGACGGGTAATCGGCTCCCATCCCACTAACATTTACACTCAAGATCCTCTTTAATCTTAGTAAAATGTGATTACAAAAGCCGACTCGGTCCTAACCAGGCCACAGTACTGAAAAGGACCTAATAAAAATAATATTATTGAAAAAATATGACGAAATGCAGTGTGCATTCCACTAAAATCGCTAGGATAAAAAAAAAATCAATTCTTGGATTCAAACATTGTTCACAATAAAATGAACAAAATTGACAGCAAATTATGTAATATTTCACCATAATGATGCCCCCAGATGCCTTAAGAATTAGGTATTCAACTGTGATTTTACACTAATAAAAATCAAGGGAAAATCAGCAATTTTTTATATGGCTTAAGTAATATATGGTGAATGGTAGCGATTTATTGTGATCACTATTAATTTCAAAAAATTTCCTAATAAGCTGATCAATATTTTTAAAATTTTGAGTTAAACGCTGAAAAAAATAGTAATTATCAAATGTAATGTAAATGTGTATCAAAATCAATTTTCTTTCTGTCTGATCAAAATATTAACCGTTCTTGATATTGACCGCTTTTTGATATTTTTTTAGAAATCTTTTAAAAATCACATTACTGTCAATAGGATGAAGTTGAATCAATGACACATTTTTAGCGCTGATACTCCATGGATTTAATTAAAGTTTTATAAATAATTCCAGCACCTTCCACCGGATGAGGAAGTAAAATGTCGGTCCCGGTCTTGGTTGTTAGGCCGTTAAGTCATTCCAGGTGTAGGAGTCGTCTCCATGCCATAAGTACAAACAACTCACCAAACCAAGCCTACTCCAGTGGAATCGCTGGCGGCGGTTGGACTCGTAATCCGAAGGTCGTCAGTTCAAACACTGCACAGTGGTCCGAAACTGAAATCTAGCGTGACAAAATTGATAGCGGCCACACGTTAAGATTTAGAGCTTTGGTGTCTTCGGAACAAATGATCAGGGTCAATAGGGGCATCTTTTGGTATGGTGGACATTAGGGTGGTCCAAATTTTAGGGTGGTTCAGAATTTTTATTTTGGCGGGATGACGAGATAGCTCTTTGGTGTCTTCAGAAAAGTTGTAGAGAACACCATTCTGAGCAACTTTGCTGAAGAGCACAAAGCTCTATCTTCAAACGGGAAGTTTCTAGAGCCATTTTTGTAATTTGGGTTGAAGTGTTTATGAAAAAATGAGTTTTTTGAATTTATCAACTCAGGCTTGTGTCGTAGCGAGTTAGTGTCTTCTAGACATTTGTAGAGCTTATCAAAATACACATTTATCTTTCAAGAGAGTAAAAATCGGACCTTTAAAACGAAAGTTATAGCCAAAATACGACGAAAAAGACGCCATTTTGAAATGTGAATAACTCGAAAAGGTGGTGGAGTTTGACCTCGCTCTTAAAAGCATCTGAAAGTACACGTTTTAGAGTACATTTGCTGAAAATATCTCGGGGGTCTTTTTTGTTTAACTTATTTAATCTCAATTTGAAAATGAGCATTTTTTAATCGTTTTTCGCCCATAACTTTTGATAGAATTGACCAAAATTCATTTTTCAAAAATAAAAATGTTCATTTTGACAAGCTCTACAATTGTCTAGAAGGGCTCAAAAATGTACAAAATGATCTAGTGGTTGTAAAAGAAGAAACAAGTTTTTGCTGAAATATTTCAGGAATAAATTTAATTATTTTGTTGATTCCTGAAATAGTGCACTGGGGTGGAAGGTTCCTTGGAGTAGAAATTGGTTTGGGTGCTCTCCCCATTCAAGCCTTCGGACTCCTAGGTTCGAGCAGAAACTTGCAATAGACACCACAAAAGACCCGGGGGTCGTTAATGTGGATGTTTTGATTTTTTGATTTGAAATAATTCCAGTAAAAAACATATTTTCATTCAATGAGATCGATTCATGATAAACAATAAATAAATTCAGTGAAACTGAAATACCGTAAACCCAGGTGAAATTGATATCCGGGGTGACATTGATAGGATGAAGATTTTATTGAAAAATGAAAAATACGAAGTATAGTCAGCATTGAATCATACTGACCGTGATTGAGATGTGTTTGAAGTTCTTAAAGAACATTTTTTATACAATTTTGGATTGTTTAAAAAGTTAGTTAACTTAATTACAAAAACTAACTCAATCCACCTATGTGGTTGATGCCTTCCTCACTTTTTACGAATAATGGGTAATATGAGAGGTTTGCCAGTATCCCAGTCAGCATGTGTTCTAGAAAGTTGTGAGAATTTGACTAAAACCCATTGTAGAAAACAGAGAAAACAATTTAAAAATGTTTAGATTGAGTTACACACATTTTCCTAAAAAGTGCTGCCAAAAACCTCCAACAGATTTTTTTTTGTTTTTAAATGTATAGAAAACACACAAAAAATATTCAAAAAATATTTTTTATACATGAATTGTTTGATACATTTATCAACTTCAAAACCCTTACGCTTTTGATGTTAAATTTATCGTCATACTATTTTTATAATCAATTGTTTAAAAAAGTGCTTTTGGGGAGACTTGATCCCTACATTTTCAACCTCAACCTCAAGATAATTAATTGGGCTGGATTTTCGTACATAGTTTTCTTTAGTAAAGTCATACATAACTTACTGCAGTTTAAACCATTTTTCAAAAGTTTTGTAAACAAAAATTACCAGTTTTTGTTAACATGCTCAATTTTGGTCAAAAAAATAATATTTTATGTTTTTAAATATTTTACATACTAAACTTGTTATGTTTTTTTAAACACAAACGTACAGGTTTTATGTGAAATTGCTGTAACTTATAGAAATTGAAAAGTTTGGATGAATAAGAAACATTTTGCTTAACATTTCTTCAAAATGTTGAAAGGGGGATCAAGTTACCCCTAACATTTTGAAAATTCCGGTTTAATTTTTTTTTTTAAACGCTTGGCATGATTCAAAGAGTTCATCTGATGAAGTACCCTTATCAGCCAAACATAGTTGAATGTTTAAGCTTTCAATTCATGCAAAAAGTTCATAGTTTTGTGAGAAATTGACAGAGTTATGTGCGATACAAAAAAGGGGATCAAGTCTCCCCACTCTCCCCTAACTATAAAAGTCACCCGGAATTTGAAGTATGAGTTTCCAATGCAACTTTTATTTTTAAATACTATTGATTTTTTTTCTTAAAAATAGTGCATGGACCTTGTACATGTATGGCGATTGTCCACACTCCATACAAAAAATGGGGGGGGGGGGGTTTCCACGTCTTCCTTATAAACCATGCTCGTCTGCATAGGCCATGGAACAAATTTATCTATTTACTAGACTTCTAAGTCCAATTTTATTGCTTTTGGCAGATAAGTTATTGGAATACAGAAATTCGTCAAATTAATTTATTAGTTTTAATTTTTATTAATTTAAATGAAAAACTTTTTTAGTTTGTCTAATGACAATCGTATTGACAAACATATTGTTTGTTATTAACTGTACCACCCTAGTCCCAACATATCAGCAGCTCGTGGCCTCCACCTGTTTACCCATACAAGCCCATATGACAGACCGGGTAGAACCCAGCCCCAGGAATAAAGCTGCTGCTGCTGCTGCTGGGGACAAGTAAAATTTTCACCCTCGTAACCTTTCTGTCTACGCTTGAATGACTAACAGGCGACTTTTATGTGGTCATAGCGTCACACCAGACCAGACCGGGCCAGCCAAAGCCCGCACACGTCCTACGGTTTTGATGGACGTTGGAGCTACCCACTTCCAGTCCCAACCCCCCGCTCCAGCGTCTAACCTTGGCGAGGGAAATCCCAAAATGAACTGGAGTGTGCTAATCGCGCTACCGTACCGTACCAGGAATTAATGAGTTGAGGAAGAGTGGCTGGAATAATTATGAAAAGCTCAAATTGAATAATGGCACAATTATCACGCCTGAAGTACGTCGGAATGCCGGAAGAATATTGATTTTATTTGGAACGATATGTTATTTTTGATCCAACTCTAGAAAATAGTTTTTTAGTAACGCAATATATTTTTCAAAATGATGATAGAAGTGTTTTTAAGAGAGATCACTTTGCTTCAGCATGCTTCTGACATGTACAGACTCCTGAAAAGCAGCTACATCGATTACATTTCAAGTGTATCATCGTCAATAACAGAAAATTACATCAGCATACTAATGTAGAGCATTCATAAATTTTCCAGCATCACGATGTACCCATATTGCCTTCAAATCACAGTGAAACACTTCAATAGAGGAAAAACACACACACACACACACAGAAGAAAGAAAACAGCCATGTCCTGTGCACTTTGTTTGGTGCAAAGAATATGTATGACTTGTATCCTCCAGACAACGTGGCACTTACTTGTTTGGTGGAAGATTTATGATGTTATTCAAGGGGAGGAAGAAGATATTGGAGAAAAACGCAAACGCTTTCCCAGTGTAGTTTTCCCACTTTGGGCTCCCAAAATAATATCATCACCCCCGGGGTCCAGGGACGAACGGCTCCACGGGGTCACACCACAGACAAGTGGATGTAAGTTATAATAAGAAAATTGTTAGTTAAAACTTTTTATAATATATTCGAAAAAGCAGAAAATCTCAAAATGTGTGTATCGTCTATTGATCTGTAACTCTGGACAAACGCATCGCTGTTACATAACCAACCACGTGCCCAAAGTAGACACGTTCCCACCTGGCCCACATCCTTCCTGCTCTCCCTCTCGATTTCATCTCCATCATCATCGCCACTCCAAAGTGGAGTAGAAAATGGGAAATTTGTTATCACAGCTGGAGAAAATAGTGCCACGATTGCTCCATTCGATTTCTCCGTTTTCCTGCCGCATATGTATATCTCGACATCGAACGTATTGAGTAACACACTTTTGTTGCTGTTTTCCCGGAGTTTTCCAGGAAAAAATAACTCACTTCGCTTCCTTCTCCCTTTTTTCATCCAAGGGTGGTGGACTGGTGGCCTGGCGACGTGACCGAGCAAGTGACGCCAGATAAAGAAAGGAGCGAAAGGATGACTCAAGCGATACACGTACACTGTATTTGTACCACTTTGAATAATCCCACCCTTGCGCGCTCAAAAGGCTGGGCGCCGGCTGTAATATGACCTCCTGTCCTGTCTGTCTGTCGGTCGCCATGATTCTTGCATTTCTGATTAATACTGCTAGCTTGGCTGCCAGTAGTGCCATATGCATATCGTTATCGTTCCACTTGCGCGGACATGGTGACTACTTTGGACTACTTTTTCATATGATTTTTCTTTTCGCTTTTAGAGTTTGCAATGACTCAGATATCACATTTTGTCAAATCTAGGGCGTCCTATTTTTCGGGGTTTTCAATTTTGCCGGGAAACGGGAAAAATATTTTTTCAACCCCGGGAATTCCCGGGATCCCGGGAAATTTTTGAAGCAGTCATATCTTTGTTTTCTATATATTTGTTCTGTTATTCAAGCTCAGAATCATAGAATTAGTTCAATACTGTTAATTGGTGATAATCTACGCTTCAATCTAAACTAGGACAGCATAGATAGTTTGAAATACATTAAAAAATGTTTTGTTTTGTGTTTTTATTGTGTTATGGATGTTAAATGAACCACAATTTTCAATTCAATGTGATTAACCGGGTCCGGTGGTTTAGTGGTAAGCGTGGTAGCCTCTAAATCCCAGTATGGCCTGAGTTCAATCCCAGACGGACCCGGTGGCATTTTTCGAGAAGAGATTTGCCTGATCACGCCTTCTATCAGATGGAGCAGTAAAACGTCGGTCCATTTGCGTAAAAGAAGTTTTGGGTGACTCACCACACATAACCTTCGGACGCCTAGGAATGAGCAGAAACTTGCAACAAAGCCCATAAAAGACCCGGGGGTCGTTACAGTGGATTGCTTTGCTTTGCTTTTGTGATTAAAATTAAAAAAATTTCTTGAAATTAAATTTCTTTTAATTTGATAACGACCTGTTGCAAATATTTTTTTAAGTTTATTTTCCTCGCCTCTGACCAAAGTCGAGGGGGTAAAAAATAAAAAAGTATAAAAATTGAATTTAAGAGCCATGGTTACAACACTCGAATAAAAAAAATGTTTTAAAATGCATTATACAGCTTTTCGGTTGTTTTGCAATCATTACTTTCCAAAATATCAAAGCAATGACGAATTTTTTTTTGCGGTGCTGTGCATTGGAATTTCATAAAAATTCTAAATATTTTTAATCCAGCGCAAACATCCTAAATATGATAATGAAAGCAGACAAATGTGTCTTTTAAAGTGTCTAAAAAACAAGAAATGAAAACAAATAAATGTAGGCCAGACAATGTAAAATATTTGATAACTGTCATGTTTAATATAATACATATTTTATAAATAATCTTAGAAGTAGGCCAACGCCAACTGGGGGAAAATCAGGACTACAGTCTAGGTGCAGGAGATTTTAGAGCAAAAAAATTGAAATTGGTGTACTATTTTTTTGTTCTGTTGCTGTTTTAACTTTTGTTACTTTTGTCATTGATTGCAGGTGCAGGTTTTTGGAAGATAAATAATCGAGTATGATTTTTTATTCAAGTTTAAAATTATAAATAAAGTGTCTCAAAAAATAAATAAAAAATAATAGAAAATATTTTAAGCGCAAGGCATTTTGCGGATCTGTAAACGAAAATTTTAAGCCGAATACAAATTTAATTGCTTCAAAAATTTTATCGATTACTAAGTGTGCAACTTTTTATCTAATTCCACAACAAAGTCGGATTTTCCAGACCTAATTTTTTTTTCGATTTCTGGAATTCCCGGGACAAAATAAAAAAACTCCCGGGATTTGGGACATACTTTACATATTTCCAATTTTTCTAGAGATGATTATTTGAACATTGTTGGTATTCGAAAACGACAAACTTTGAAAAAATATTTGCAACGGCTTTCACTAATCTGCGATTCCCCACGAAAACAGCATGGAAAAAAACAAAAGTGCTCGGATCGGGCTCAAATTTTTTCTGGGGGTTCCCTGGTCAAAATAATTAGACCCGTATTTTTTTGTTTGGCCATTAGGGTGACCTACGGCGTGTTAGGGTGGTCTGAAAAATTGCCATTTTCATCGATTTTCGCAAAAACCACTTTTTTCGAAAAATCATAACTCCTCGCCATTTTAACCGATTTCAACTGTCTTATATGCAAATGAAAGGTGATAAGTTGGCTATTAAAAGAAAAATAGTAAGAAGTTTTAAAAATCTAGCCTAACATATGAAATGGGCGTATGAAACTTTAAAATGCCGTTTTAACGGTGTCTGGACCAAAGAGCCTAGGGGAACAGCATCTAATTCCAGCGTTGGCAGGTCAGAACTTTGACATTCAATTAAAGCTATTTAAAAGCGTTTTCAACTGAAATCGAGTGATAAATAGCTCAATAAGAAGTGAGCAAGCAAGTTTCTATCAAAAGTTTTGCAAAATTTGTTGTTTAAATAGTGAAAATCAGCAAATTGGATGGAGTTAGGAGCGAGTGCTTAACCTGCCAAACATACGAGAATTTCCCCTATGTCTAGAAATATTTTTATCGGATTCCCCGGACATTTTTACGTTACGGCCAGGAAACCCCCAGAAAAAATTTGGGACCGATCCGAGCACTTTTGTTTTTTTCCATGTTGTTTTCGTTGGGAATTGCTGAATAATTGACAGCAGATAGGGCATCCAATTTACCCGGGTTTTGAATTTCCTGGAAAACGGTAAAAATATTGTTTAAATCACGGGAAATCCCGGAATCCCGGGAATTTTTTAAAACTATCATAAAATCTCGACCTCACCAATCTGCCTGAAATTTTCAGGGTTGTTTTTACATATAAAACTAGCATCTGGCCAAAATATGAGCACTCTAGGCAAATCGGAACACAAAGTTTGAAGGTTCAAAAACGTCAAAAATCTTCAAAATGCTGTAACTTAGCAAAATTCTATTTAAATTCAAAATTTAAAATGTTTTGAATTAACAAAAACTGCCTCTCAAGTAAGCACCATGTCCATTGTCTTCTCTTTTGCCTCAACGCATTGAATGCTGCAAAAAAAATGGATTTGGGGGAAAAAATCGATTGCTTTCCACACTGTCCCAAATATCCAACCCACCATCAGTTCCAGCTGTAGCTGAGTGCCGAACAACACACCACGTGAGTAGGTGAACTCCAGGTGAGAGCGGGTGTACGTACAAATCGATCTCCCTTCCGTCCCAACCCCGGACTCGGTTTGCTGGTCGTCCACATGACAACACATCCACTCGGTTCAGGGTTCACTCATGTATGTGAAATGTTGAACCAATAATCGGAAATATGAGTAATATTGTTATTGATTTAGTAGTGCACGTAACATTTCGTTGCTTTTTCACACCGACCGGGCCCACCACCACCCCAACCAGTACGTACATGGTGTACGGTGTACGTTTTATCGCTCGTCTATCCTGTTATCTCCGCATGGGACATGAACGTTTTATGTTTATTACGGTTGCTTGCATGTGTTTGTAACCCGCACGTACACAGGTTGACTGGCTGCACCGCACGAGCTACACGGAATAAACTCACTGACTGGCTGGCTGACTGATGGATGGATGGATGATTTGCTGAGGCACGCGTTTCCATCATGGTGCAACATGAACGTTACACAGGCGAGATTTTCCTGACAGTACGCATAAACAGCATTGTTTGAGGTATTTTTATTCAAAACGGCAGAATAAACAATCTAAATAGAAAGGGAAAACGAAACTTCTATTGCACACGTTTAGCGTACAAAGCAGTAGTAATACTATAAGGGTAAACATTTTAGCAAACATTAATTTATGAAAAATTTTGCAAAAAAAAAAAACACCTAGCGCTAAACTCTTATTAATCCACGCCACATCTCTGCCTCAAAAAAAAAAATCTCGGTGAAAGAAGAAATATCTGAGATTTAACAACATTTTAAATGGGCGTAATATTCAATGTTTGGCCCTTTTCAAATGTTAGACTTGGGTTGAAAAATTTCAAAATATTTTTTTCGAAAAGATCGGTAAATTTCACAAATGTTTCATTACTTGCTGAGATATCGACCTTAGAAAATGCAGCCCACCATTGGGTGAGGCTTAGAAAACATCAATTTTCGTGTTTCTTTTCCTTTAAGCCGCTGTATCTCAACAACCAGAGGTCCAATCTTAAATGTCTCCTAGACAATTTTATAGCAAATTTTATGAACTTTTCAAAAAAATATTTCCAGAAATGGTCACTCAAAGTCACTATTTTTGAAAATCGAAAAACTGAAAATATTTCACTAAAATCAAACTTTCGTCGGCTATATTTTGAAAACAGAGCCTTTTATCAAAAAATCTGTAAAGTATAGTCATCCAACATATTGGGAACACCCACAAATTCGGAACACTTTTACGATAATTTGTCAATAGCATGCAAAACGTATTTTTTCTGTCGATCCTACTATTTTTAGGACTTTTATTTGGACTTCCTCTTGCTATTTCACTAGTTAAAAGTAGTACTTTTTGAACAAAAAACATCATTCCAAGACTATTTTGTCCAGAGCAGCAAAACACTGCCTCCAAATGGCCTGTTTCATAATTGTGGGATGTTATTGTGGAACACCTGAATTTAACTGATATTTTCACAAAAAAAGTTATCAAACCATGTATAAAACATCACTAAGCTTGAGTTTCTTTGGTTTCAGTGTGAAAAGTCATTATTTGGTAATAAATATGTACTCCTGGAGAGATCCAAAGTTTGATTACATTCGTAAGAAAAAAGTGTTCCGAATTTGTGGATTTCAAGGGTAAAAGTAATTCTTCAAAAACTTCAAATAAATGTCGAAATTTGCAGATGTTCGATACAGCATTCGAAAGATCGCAAGAAAAGCTTTCAAATGAAGGTAAAAGCGAATCATTAAGTTCAATTATCGATTTGCTATGATTTTTTGAACATTGGCCGATCTGGAAACCGTTCCGAATATGTGGGATGACTGTACTTTTCGATTGGAAATTCAATTTTACATTAAAAAATTACGTCAAATTTGTTTTTGCATGAAATTCCGATTTTTTCCAAAAATCACAGTTTTTTCAAAAATTCGTAACCCGGCGGCAGATTTTTTGACCATGTTTCTCTATGGCTCAAAAGTTGCGGTTTTTTGTTTCCTAAAACATATAGAAAAATCTCGAAAATCAAAAAATACGTATTTTGGGAAATTGAGTATTTGTGAAAAAAAGTTGATAAAAAAATCTGATTTTTTTCCCTGTACCTGTTTTTTTCTCAATAGTCCTCAACAATACCTACAACTTTGCCCAAGACACCAAATTGATCAGAAAATTCACTCAAAAGTTACAGCTGTTTGAATATTTACATACCATTTTTGTATGGACAGCAGCCAAAATTGTTTTGAATGAAATAAATTAAACTTTACTTTTTCACTTAAATTTTATCGGAAAAAGATTTATTTTGTGAAAATTCCATCAAAACAAATTTGTTAGAATATATTAAACAAACATTTACGTGGAATCTTTTCTGCAGAAATCAATAATGATTTGAAGGTAATTTTTTAAATCTTGTTTGTGTTTCAGACGGAAAACCGGACGAACGCAAGCACTCTGGCGAGTTCAGAAATGGATTTTAATGAACAGAGAGTTTGGTAGGTGGATCGAAAGTTCCCAAAATGTCATTTTTACTGGTTTTCGTTCCAACCAAACCATCTGTCCACAAAAATATTTTTCCAAACTCGATAACGTCATGATTCGAATTCCCGGACGCTTCGAAACCCGGACACCTCATCTTGTTTTATCAACTGTTTGGATATAAGTTCGCATTATAAATGTCAAAAATGGGTTATTTGATGAATTCTAACACCAACTTTCATTTCAAGTTTGTTTGAACTCTGTAGTTAATGTCAAAACAATAAAATAAAATAAAATTATAAGATTACCAAAAATGCGAAACATTTCACGTGAAATATTTCATAGGCGTCCGAAGCACCGGGAAGGCAAAGCAGAAATTTATGGTTTTGATTTCCTTAAATTCAAGCAAATTTTTACATACACTATCGATTGTTTTGATCTTAACAGCTTATTTGAGACCTAAAAAATGCCATTCACTAACATTTCATTCCAAATTTGTGCGATTCATTAGCAAAATCGAGTGTCCGGAATTCGAAGCAAAAGTGTCCGGATTTCGAATCAGCTTTTATCAGTGTCCGGGATTCGAAGCACAACAAGTCATTTTAATTTTCAAATTCTGATGAAAAATTGTTAGAAAAGACATATTTTGCATGCATTTTCTTAAAACTGACTGTTAATACTACATCCTGATGGTATTTCTTCATTTCCAACTTATTACATGATTTTTTGTCAGCTATAACAAAAATGATATGCTACTAAGTGTCCGGATTTCGAATCATGACGTTAGACTGCTAGCTTTCGACCTATCTTTTGTCTGCAACACTATTAACTTTTGCTTTTCACTTTTTTTTTCTTAAAATGCTTCCAAAAACTCGAGTCGAGGCAGACTGGTTTCACCTTAACTAAAATAACATAACTCTTAACTCTCTACAACCCAATCCTGCCTCTAAACGGGCTTCGATTTAAAAAATCGCCAAAAATCAATTTTACAACCAATTTTTGATCTTCAAAAAGCATTGGAAAGAAGAACTTTTAAAATTTTGGAAAAATTCAGGGTTGGAAGTTTGACTTGTTTTATGTGACTTTGCCAATGTTTTTAAAAATGTATTTTTTAGGGGCGTTTTTTACTAACATTTCCTATGTTTTAAGTGAAAAGAAGTATGCAGTAATTTTTCTAGTGCCTCAGACTATGCCTCTGCGCATTTATTTACAATTTAAATGATAATGGTTCCATTTTATAAAAGAAAATGTGAAAAACATGCAAAAAATTGAAAAAGTTACTGTAAAAACATGAAAAAATTAGATAGACAAAATGTAATGATAGGAGGTGGTACAGTAGGCCAAGTACTACCAAAAACAAACATAAACTAAACAAGATTAATGCAAATTAAAATACTAAAAATGAAACAAAAAAAAAACATAAAACAAGAGAAGTAAAGTTTTTCGTAGAATAAAAGTTGCTCAAAATGACCTCCTGAACACGGGAAAAATAAAAATTGTCGAAAAAAACTTTGGGCAGTAGAGGGTTAATTATCAAGATTTTTTCAACTCAGCATCATGATTTTCTCAACGAGTATGCGTTTGAATCGCAAAACGGACTGTTTTTTCCGATTCTTTGGAAATTCATCTGTTCTTAAAAAGGATTTCAAAAATACCATCAAATTTAAAGGTGATCCCAAAAATTCAAGTCGAGAAAGGCTTCCCGTTTCACCTTGAAATCCTTTATTTTTTAATTATTTTGTAATCCATCACCGGTTTGTAAAACTTAAGAGGCAGTATTTGTAAATTCTGCTCGGTTTGTTCTAGAGGTCGTATCGAGGTGCTCCGATTTGGATGAAACTTTCAGCATTTGTTTGTCTATACATGAGATGAACTCATACCAAATATGAGCCCTCTACGACAAAGGGAAGTGGGGTAAAACGGGTTTCGAAGTTTGAGGTCCAAAAAACCTAAAAAATCTTAAAATTGCTCGCATTTCCGTAAAACTTCATCAAATCCAACTCTCGTAGATGCATTTGAAAGGTCTTTTGAAGCACTTCAAAATGTGCCATAGACATTCAGGATCGGCTTGACTTTTTCTCATAGCTTTTGCAAATTACTGTTAAAAATTGATTTTTTTAAAACCCTAATATCTTTTTCCAACAGCCTCCAACACCCATACTCTCATAGGTCAAAAGATAGGTAATTTTATGGACTATAAGCCTTCGGAAATAACTTTTTGGCCAATTGCAGTTTTTCTCATAGTTTTTTCGATTTTTCTATAACAAACATTTTACAACGTTATTTTTAGCCCTGTAGGCCTCCATAGCGGCACTTTTTAGTCTCAATTTTGTGATATTCGGAATCCTCGGAAAATTTCACGTTAGTTAGAAGTATTGAAGTTGTAAATTTGATTTAAAAAATAATTAAATAAATCATTTTCGAAAAAAGAAATAGATCTTATTTACCTTGTGATCAAAACGTCAAATGCTGTATTAAGTAGGCGAATATCTGTTTTACCCCTAATCCGACAAAATGTTAAAAAATATTTTAATTCATTTTAAATGGCATTTTTTTCAATCAAATTTACAACTCTAATACTTCTAACTTACGTGAAATTGTCCGAGGATTCCGAATATGACAAAATTGAGACCAATATGTGCCGCTATGACGGCCTACAGGGCAAAAACTAACGTTGAAAAATGTTTGTTATAGAAAAATCGAAAAAACTATGAGAAAAACTGCGATTGGCCAAAAAGTTATTTCCGAAGGCTTATAGTCTATGAAATTACCTATCTTTTGACCTATGGGAGTATGGGTGTTTGAGGCTGTTGGAAAAAGATATTAAGGTTTTAAAAAAATCCATTTTTAACAGTAATTTGCATAAGCTATGAGAAAAAATCAAACCAATCCTGAATGTCTATGGCACATTTTGAAGTGCTTCAAAAGACCTTTCGAATGCATCTAAGAGAGTTAGAATTGATGAAGTTTTACGGAAATGCGAGCAATTTTAAGATTTTTAATGTTTTTTCGACCTCAAACTTCAAAGCCCGTTTTACCCCACTCCCCTTTGCCGTAGAGAGCTCATATTTGGCATGAGTTCATCTCATGTATAGACAAACAAACGCTGAAAGTTTCATCCAAATAGGAGCACCTCGATACGACCTGTTACACATTGGTGAAAAACTCGCTCTTAATCCTCATGCAGTAGCTTAGCTTTTCTTTAATTATTAACTATGCTACACAGAGAAAAAAGAGTTCCCATAATCGTGAACAAGTGTTCATGAAAATGAGAACCACGAAGAAAGTGTTCAAATTTCATGGTACGTTTTTCAAAATCATACCATGGGATTTGAACACTTTGTTCGAGGTTCCCATTTTCATGAACACTTGTTCACGATTTTGGGAACTCTTTTTTCTCCGTGTAGAAGCGGGGTTTGATTGCAGATGGTTAGTTGCTGTAGTAATTTTTCAAAAGGTCACAACCTTGGATGCAAACAAACAGTCTATCCCACTAGATCCACTGGCAGTTTGAGTAAGAGTGAGATAGGCTGTTTGTTTTCATCCAAGGTTTTGCCCTATTGAGCATTTACTGCGGAATTAATATCGCTGATATTTTACTCCCTCATATTTTGTAATTTGTTCGAAGGCGCACCCAAAACCAACCATTATCAGCTTCACTTCCCAAGACAACCCAAAAGCTAGCAAAGAGACACCTCATCATCGCCGTCGGGAAATATCGATCCCATAATGTGGCACACGGACGGCCAGACCTGCCTCCAGAGCCCCACCAAGAGAGATCGATTACAAATGTTTGCTTTTTCCTTTACTCCCCTCTAGGTCCTCCATACATTCCATTTCGCCAGACTGATAGTGCCAAACATACAAATAAATACGCACCACTAGACAGCCAGCAGCAGCAGCAGTTCTTCTACGGGGTGGTGTTACGGTTCTAATTTTAGCAACCAACTTTGCCAGCGCCATAAAAAAAAGCTGCAAATCATTATGCTTTTGCCATGTTGTTGTACATGGATCTGGCCGTCCTCCTCCCCCTCAACCCAAGTGACTAAGTTTGCGGAATGTGATTTAATCTTGAGGAAGTGTGTCTAATTGTGGCGCGAAGAAATCCAGCACTGATTGCATCACGGATGTCATCAATCACTAATGGCTTTCGGGGGGTTTCATTTTGAGGATGAAGTCAAATATTGTCGAGAATATATTTGGGAGTGTGAAATTCGCATTTCAGTTTCATTAGCAAAACACAAAAACGACGAAATTTTGCCACCTTGCCACGTGGTGTCCCAATTGAAACGGGTTTGCCCAATAAATTCGTAAAATATTGCCCTACGTGACCAAAATTTGCCCAGTTAATGCTTGCAAAATCCTCTACAGCCTAACAGCCTACACTAATTTGCCCTCTAAGGATTGCCATGGTGGCCCAGCACCGATGACAACGGATTCGAAACGGCGTTCCTTCTTCAACTCTGAATGTGCACTAAAAGGGTCCAACTCTTTCCAATTGTCCTGTGTTTCCCTCCAACAAGTCACACGGACGGTGGTGTTGCCAGTTGTAGGGTATTGAGTTACGTGCCAGTTTTGTTAATGGCTTGGAACGGCTAGCCTTTGAATTTTGGCCACGTCCACGTTGCCTTATTCAGCACCCCAGCACTACCTTTTATGGTGTGTAATTGTTTTGACGGGATAATTAAAATCTGTGAAGACAAATGGCCACGTGGATCATTGCTGGCATGCGAATTCAAAGTGTAGGAAGTAAGAACCTGCCGCTAACTGCTGGTGAGAGTTATTTCGTTTTTTGTCTGATCTTCTTTTTTGCTTTAACAGATAATCGATGGATGATTAAAATTTAATTGCCTCCTTTCGATCAATATTGCCGTTTTTTGTTGAAAATCGGGTAATTAACTTTTTTCATTGATTCAAAGCAGGATTGATAAACGTTGAATCTCGTCGAAAGTACTGGCTTCTTTTGTTCTCGCCTCATTTTTCTTTACATTGTAAGCTAATGTTACATCGAAAAGATTTTTGTCAAAATATGTATGATTGATGTGTATCACCCAACATAAAATTTTTTAATAATTGCTTCTGCAATCACAATGAACAACTAATTCAAATAAGTCCCGCGAAGTACAGCAAACAATCACATACAGTAGGTATGTAAAAAAAGTATTTACACCCCTTGGGCACTATGCACATTTTGTGATGAAACATGTAAACAATTTAATGTTGACATAAACCTAGTACTAAGTTTTGTTCAGAAACTCATGACGAACATTTTGCTGCAAAAAAACTCATGAAAAGATGTTTTCTATAAAAAGTTATATAACAAATACTATTACAAAAATAAAAAGGTGCAAAAAAAGTTTGTACACCTTTTCAAAAATTAACATAAATAAAGTTATTTGTTGACAAATCATCATAAATCCAGTCTCCCAACTCCAAATAGGCATCCTTGATTGATTGAAAAAATAATTTGGATTGAATATAAACTTTACTAACTTCTTAGTATAAATGTTTATAAAACTCTGGAAATACTATATAAAACTTATTTAAACTTAATTTTGCAAACTTTCAATTAAACTAAATGTCAATATATTACCATAGAATTGCTAAATACACATTCTGGAGTGGGTATAACACCGTTTTGGGGGTCTTTGTATCGCAAGAATAGATTTTTCGTTGGAATTTCGTACAAACCCGGAATTACGTCGTCGAAAAATCCGCCGGCATCCGAACGGGTCCACAAATCACAAGTTAACCTATGTGGCATCCGATCTTTTGATACCCATACATCTAGGTTTTCTATAAAACCCACGTTTTTAAATACCTCGGCAAAAAGTAAGTTTGATCCACGAGAACAAAAATTACGAAATTCCATACATTTTTGGCAGATTGCTCAAACGAAACCATAACAACGATTTTACCTAGGTATTTAAAAACGTGGGTTTTATAGAAAACCTAGATGTATAGGTATCAAAAGATCGGAAATTTTATGCCCTTTCCGATTCCACATAAGTTGACTTGTTAATTGTGGACCGGTTCGGATGCCGGCGGATTTTTCGACGACGTAATTCCGGGTTGGTACGAAATTCCAACGAAAAATCTATTCTAGCCACGGTGGGTAAGAAAGGGATTATTATGCAACTTGCATGCACCTCGGAAATTCCTTCTGGAGGTTGTTGGGGGGACTATTCTGAGTCAGAAAAATCAATTCCCAAAATATTCTGTCGGTGAAAACTGGTTTTATCTCGATTTGAAGTTAAAAAACCTAATATATCACCTAAAACCTCAAAAATACGTCTAAAATCACGGTCTAACTCTGGACAAAGATGCACATTTTTATCAAGATATCAATTCTTAGTTTCCAAAATATATTCCTGACATAGTACACCTCAAATCGATCCATTACTTGAGTCCCAGCGTCATCAGGAGGTGTAAAATAGTGATATTTCTAAAACAATATTTTCAATTTGCTCTGGTAAATAAACTGTCATGTCTGAATTAAAAAATTAATGTTGTAGCATTGTTGCAAACAAAATGAAGAACAATTTTGCAGAAAAAAGAATGAAATTTTATCCATTTTCAGTTAAGTTATGTCTATTTTAGTGGGAAAATTGCTGCCAATTTTCAAAATTCTCGATATTTAACTCATTTCTGTTATTAACAGCTACTGCGATCATACTCAGTAGGATGTAACAGAAATTACATTTTGGCGGACATTCTGGGGCTTGTTACGGAGGGCATACTGAGCTGAAATCCCAAATATGAGCTTGATTGAACTCTACAGGAGCATGCTTTTTGCACTTGAATTTTTAATAAGATTCAACCCGTAAATTTCTTGTTTTATCAAAAATGTAGATTTATTAGTCATTCTGGTCACTGAAGCGTTTATTTTAAACATCATTGGCGTATAGGACAGATCCTTGCGCATGTTTTGGTATAGATAATATTGAATTGAAGTACTCTGAAGCTCTGTACAGGTGTTCAGAGTTTTGAAATTTTTCTAAAAAAAAACGTTCCAGCAGAAAAGATAGGCGTTGCGAAATTTCTTTTTGCTCAAAACTTCAATGTTATATATACCAAAACATGCGCAAGGATCTGTCCTACACGCCAATGATGTTGAAAATAAACGCTTCAGTGACCAGAATGACTAAAAAATCTACATTTTTGATAAAACAAGAAATTTACGGGATGAATCTTATTAAAAATTCAAGCGCAAAAAGCATGCTCCTGTTGAGTTCAATCAAGCACATATTTGGGATTTCAGCTCAGTATGCCCTCCGTAACAAGCCCCAGAATGACCGCCAAAATGTAATTTTTGTTACATCCTACTGAGTATGATCGCAGTAGCTGTCAATAACAAAAATGAGTTAAATATCGAGAATTTTGAAAATTGGCAGCAATTTTCCCACTAAAATAGACATAACTTAACTGAAAATGGATAAAATTTCATTCTTTTTTCTGCAAAATTGTTCTTCATTTTGTTTGCAACAATGCTACAACATTAATTTTTTAATTCAGACATGACAGTTTATTTACCAGATTAAATTGAAAATATTGTTTTAGAAATATCACTATTTTACACCTCCTGATGACGCTGGGACTCAAGTAATGGATCGATTTGAGGTGTACTATGTCAGGAATATATTTTGGGAACTAAGAATTGATATCTTGATAAAAATGTGCATCTTTGTCCAGAGTTAGACCGTGATTTTAAACGTATTTTTGAGGTTTTAGGTGATATATTAGGTTTTTTAACTTCAAATCGAGATAAAACCAGTTTTCACCGACAGAATATTTTGGGAATTGATTTTTCTGACTCAGAATAGTCCCCCCAACAACCTCCAGAAGGAATTTCCGAGGTGCATGCAAGTTGCATAATAATCCCCTTCTTACCCACCGTGCTAGCGATACAAAGACCCCCAAAACGGTGTTATACCCACTCCAAAATGTTTATTTAGCAATTCTATGGTAATATATTGACATTTAGTTAAATTGAAAGTTTGCAAAATTAAGTTTAGATAAGTTTTATATAGAATTTCCAGAGTTATATTAACTTTTATACTAAGTAATTAGTAAACTTTATATTCAATCCAAATTATTTTTTTAATCAGTCAAGGATGTCTATTTGGAGTTGGGAGACTGGATTTATGGTGATTTGTCAACAAATAACTTTATTCATGTTAATTTTTCCAAAGGTGTACAAACTTTTTTTGCACCTTTTTTGATTTTTGTAACAGTATTTGTTATATAACTTTTTATGGAAATCATCTTTTCGTGAGCTTTTTGCAGCAAAATGATCGGCATGAGTTTCTGAACAAAACTTAGTACTAGGTTTATGTCAACATTAAATTGTTTACATGTTTCATCACAAAATGTGCATAGTGCCCAAGGGGTGTAAATAGTTTTTTTACATACTGTACACACAAACTATTCATTCTTAATTCAAACGACAATTCGATGATTAATTCCCGAGTAAAACAAAATATCGGCAAATTTCAAGATTTACCTTCCCGAGCAGGGTAAATATCCCAAGCAACACACTTTGTCAGACAAACGTATTTCCTAACTGGTTGTACAACTTGCCAAAAAAAAAAGATGCAAGTTAGTAGAGTAAGTTGAACAAATGTAGTTGACAACACTGTACTAGCTTACAAGATATTCAACGAAAAAAGGGGGCGTGGTTTGCGGCTGTGCTGTAACATCAAACTGAACAATGAAAAGAAAAGTTAGATAGAAAACAATTGTCAAACCATTCACCAACTATCATGATCAAACATTTTGATGTGAACATCCCTACTATTTTTGAGATCACACCAATACTAATGAAAACAAACTACAATGTGAACAGAGGTAAAGTATTGTGGTTTCGGAAATAAATCGAATTTTCGCGGCGACTTATCTGACACTACGCTTCGCAAACTTATCAACTCTAATTCTGAGTGTAACAAGTTGTGTTGAACGCGAGGATAAACGTCACTGAAAAAATATTTTGTCGCTCTGGCACCAAATCGAAACGAGCGATTTCCACTCTCGCCGCACTTTTTCTCTCCGCCTTTTTTTCTGTCAAGCTTAATAGCATCAGCGCTTGCGTGATGCCGTTGGAGATTTTGGATGATGATTTTGACCACTTCTGCAGGTAAAAAGAGTGCATATTTTATTTTGTGTTTAATTAAATAAACAAAAAAAAGTTGGTTCATCCACCGACATAAGTTTTCGTCAATCAAAACAATATGGAGGCATCACAACAAAGTTGGCTTACACACTGATCGAGTAATACCAAATTAAGCTTGACCGAAAAAGGCGGAGAGAAAAAGTGCGGCGAGAGTAGAAATCGCTCGATTCGGTTTAGTGCCAGAGCGACAATAATAAAGCCGAACGATCGAGTCGTCACTTTTCGATTACAACCAGCAAGCAGACAACATCTTCTTTTATTTAACTCCGACCGATACCGTCTTTCGCGTGGTTATCAGTGGTGACGGGGAAAATTTAGTTTTTTTTCTCTTTTGGTGAACTCGGTTAGGCAGTACTTTTGTACCTTTGTACGTTTTCTAATTAAATTGCAAATCGTCGATCCTGAAGGGGGATCGACTTGTGGAATTCCGGTGAAACTGTGCTGTTCGGTGTTGCGTGAGGCCGGCCGGGAACAAACGAAGATTCTCCAAGACCAGAGCACGTGGGAACCGGTTTGGACCAACTTTTGGGTCAGCAGCAGCGGATCGGCGAGTTCGCGAAAACGGTAGCGCGAGGAGGAGCAGACAAAGGAGGCTGAGGTGGCGTCAATGCAGAGCAGCCATTTTGCCTGTAGGATCTGGTGAGCACGCGGTAATTTTCCGTTCTTTTGTTCGAAGCAACCGTCGTGTCTAAAACGACGCCGGGACCGTGATCTACCGGAACGATTAACATTGCATCATCCGGGCGGCTGGTGCAAGGACAGCATCCATTCAACTGGTGCCGGACGCTTCACAGGTGGTAGTTCTACCGTGCGGGCACGAAAATCAAAGCACGCCGCGTAGCTTCGTTTGGCGGCCATTTTGTGCTGCACTGTGTGAGGTCAAGTAGCTAATTGCTGGCTAGGGCCGGATCGGGGGGATGGCAACCCTATTCCGACCAAAGCAAACTGACAACAGTCGACATTAGCACGGTTGTCAAATGAGAGCCCACAACAAAAGCACTAGCTGTCAAATGGTAGCCCATAACAAATCATTGTTTGGGTTTTTGATTTTAAAATTTCCCGCAATACAAACGATAAATACCTGAAAAAAACAGGTGAATTGTGTTTCTGATGCCAAATTCTATCATATCCTTGGAGATTCCATCCCAATATTGGCTGAAAATTCATATCGAAAAAAGTGATTTTTCTGTTTACCTTTTTTTGCTTTTTTTCTTTTGGTCGATCAAAGTAGCGCCCGTACACTCTGAATCGGCATTACACATTTTTCAGTTTGGTTTTACACATTTGCATGGGACTTTTGAGTTTAACCAGGATAACACACTTCGTGTTACCAAAGTAATATGAATAATACTGATTCTGAGTGTTTGTTATCTGAACTTCCAAGATGGCGGCTTCTTCGCTACCCCTTGGGCCGGATCAACGGAGCGATACAAATTGGAAACGCGGTGCTAATCGCGCAGCGCGGACAGCTTAAACCGCGACGTGAACGACGAACGAAGCTGAAGACAACCTGGATGTCGAAATGGGAGAAGATTTTGAGATATTGCGGGGCACCGGATGCGGTGAAGGCCCGTTCCGAGGTTTTCCGGAACCGGTTCAACCAAGGGCGAGGAAACGGAAGCGGGATGCCGCCCTGGCAGATTTGCCAGAGATTTGTCTTCGGCGTTCTAAACGCATAAGGAATCCTAAACTGGACAGTGAATTTAACTATAACTAGTTGATTGTAATCGCGCTCTAACTTTGTATTAACTGATATATGAATGAATTCTAAACTAGGGGAAATATACCCATTTTAATCACACTAAGCCGTTCGACCAATTCTCATCACTTTTGCCGTTTTCCGCTATTAAATCACATTTTCAGGTGTATCAACAATGATGAGTTGCTTGCTCACTTTTATTTGAGCTATTCATTAGTTTGGAACAGTCAAAAACACTTTATTTAAGCTGTACTGCCGCTCTAATCGTGTCCGTCCCATATGTAAAAACAGAAAGCCGAGAAAAACGCATGTCAAGATTGTCCCGCCCATAAGGTAGGTGTTAGAATTTCACGAAAAAGTGGATTTTCTCCGGTTTTCTAAAACAAAGTACTTAATTTTATTGGGTTTTCTGATAGTTTACATGATTTTGAACCAAACTGCATCATTACCTCAAAATTGACGAAATTACATATGGGTAATTCTCTACCAACTCACACGAAATCGGGAAAAGTTGCCCCGACCCCTCTTCGATTTGCGTGAAACTTTGTCCTAAGGGGTAACTTTTGTCCCTGATCACGAATCCGAGGTCCGTTTTTTGATATCTCGTGACGGAGGGGCGGTACGACCCCTTCCATTTTTGAACATGCGAAAAAAGAGGTGTTTTTCAACAATTTGCAGCCTGAAACGGTGATGAGATGGAAATTTGGTGTCAAAGGGACTTTTATGTAAAATTAGACGCCCGATTTGATGGCGTACTAAGAATTCGAATAAACGTATTTTCATCGAAAAAACACTAAAAATTCTCCCATTTTCCGTTACTCGACTGTAAAAATTTTGGAACATGTCATTTTATGGGAAATTTAATGTACTTTTCGAATCTACATTGTCCCAGAAGGGTCATTTTTCATTTAGAACAAAATTTTTCATTTTAAAATTTCGTGTTTTTCTAACTTTGCAGGGTTATTTTTAGAGTGTAACAATGTTCTACAAAGTTGTAGAGCAGACAATTACAAAAATTTTGATATATAGACATAAGGGGTTTGCTTATAAACATCACGAGTTATCGCGATTTTACGAAAAAAAGTTTTGAAAAAGTTACTTTTTGCGTTTCTCTTTGTTTCGTCGTCCGTGTCTGTCACGGGTGACCATGAATGGCCATGATCGATGACGACCAACTTTTTCAAAACTTTTTTTCGTAAAATCGCGATAACTCGTGATGTTTATAAGCAAACCCCTTATGTCTGTATATCAAAATTTTTGTAATTGTCTGCTCTACAACTTTGTAGAACATTGTTACACTCTAAAAAATAACCCTGCAAAGTTAGAAAAAACACGAAATTTTAAAATGAAAAATTTTGTTCTAAATGAAAAATGACCCTTCTGGGACAATGTAGATTCGAAAAGTACATTAAATTTCCCATAAAATGACATGTTCCAAAAATTTTACAGTCGAGTAACGGAAAATGGGATAATTTTAAAACTTTTTAGTGTTTTTTCGATGAAAAATACGTTTATTCGAATTCTGAGTACGCCATCAAATCGGGCGTCTAATTTTACACAAAAGTCCCTTTGACACCAAATTTCTATCTCATCACCGTTTCAGGCTGCAAATTATTGAAAAACACCTCTTTTTTCACATGTTCAAAAATGGAAGGGGTCGTACCGCCCCTCCGTCACGAGATATCAAAAAACGGACCTCGGATTCGTGATCAGGGACAAAAGTTACCCCTTAGGACAAAGTTTCACGCAAATCGAAGAGGGGTCGGGGCAACTGCTGTGTGAGTTGGCGGAGAATTACCCATATGGGACGGACTTGATTTGAGCGGCAGTGTAATTCATGATCAAAGTGCTGATAGGCCGATAATAGAAATATGCTGAGAAAGGGTATAGTTCCCCTATGTTATTTATTTTATAATGTAAAATCATTCCTAAGAAGGGAGAACTGATGTGAACATCCGTACTATTTTGAGATCACACCAATACTAATGAAAACAAACTTCAATGTGAACAGAGGTAAAGTAATAAAGCCGAACGATCGAGTCGTCTCTTTTCGATTACAACCAGCAAGCAGACAACATCTTCTTTTATTTAACTCCGACCGATACCGTCTTTCACGTGGTTATCACATTTCTTAATGGAATTTCGGAGAAGCCGATAAGAAAAGTATTTCTGTATATTTTTAATGCGCTTGATTAGAAATTGAATAGTTGAAAAAAAAACAAATGAGGATAACATGGTTAACATTCAGATTTTATCTTTTTTTTTTTTATTTGATTCGACAACTTCGACGACTTCTTGTAATCTCAGGCTAGTTCAGGCGCGCTTCTACATCTCTCACCAAGGCTTCATAGTAAACAAGCTGGCCTAAGCGTCAATAAGAAGGCTGCTGTCAGCTTTGTTATACAACAGTGAGCTAAAGAACTTAACTCCAACAGTGACTAGAATTGAAATCGATGTTTTATAAGTTTGTTACATGTAAGTTTTTATAACTCCATCATATAACTTTGTTATAACAAAACGTTTCAACTGTCATTCCGATTACCGTACCACGGAGTAACATTGAAAATCGGTGTGATTTTAATTTGTTGTTTCCTCTATCATGAACTCCTTAAGCTGATAACTTTTGTAGCTTTAACCGGCGATATCATTTACACACAAGATCCTCTGTAATTACTTTTAGCTTTAAGAAAAATGTAATATCAAAAGGCGACTCGTTCCTAACCAGGTTCCAGTACCGAAAAGAATCTAATGAATATATGAAAAAAAAATCCGGCGATATGTTTATAAACTAATTGGTCAACAATTAAATTTATTGCCATCTCCGATAATTAAACATAATTGAAACTCTAAATCCCTCTCGTACAAATTTGCACCACCTAACAACACCCAATGTCAAGTTGATTATGTATATTGATGATCATCAGTTAGATAAACTATTCTCCGATAACATTTATGTAACAAAGCAAGAAAACCTAAGGTTATTTATTTTTCAGAAGATGCCGTCACATGACAATGTTAGATAAGCAGTGAAACTAACAGTGCAATATTGTTTTTATTCAACAAACTGTTTTCGAGTAAAACATTGCAGATGAGGAAACAGCATCGTGGCATATCAGCACTTTGACGTTCAATTACAGCTCATAAAAAGTGTTTTCAAGTGAAATAAAGTGATAAATACCTCAATAGGAAGTAAGCAAGCAAGTTTCCATCAAAAGTGTTTCAAAATAAATTATTTAAATAGTGAATATCAGCAAATTAAATGGAGTTAGGAGCGAGTGCTCAACCTCCCAAACATGTGAGATTTTTCCCAATGTTGTGTGTTAAAGTTGGAAAAGAGTGGAGTTGATTGTGTTTTAACACTTGTGTTGCACAAAACTTAATAGTTATTTAAGTCAGTTATACAAGTAATAAAACAAACTGTTATTCAACTAATGTTGAATGACTAATGACTCGTATGTTGATCAAAAACAACTGTCTAACTATTATTCAACAGTCGACAAGTTATGAGTGCTACTTGGATAACAAGGGAGATGCGTAACAATACCTTTGTTGATATCAATACCATATTATGGTTCTCCTGGACTCTTTGAAACATTTCTTTTAAGATTGTGCAAGAACACAATTTGGTATTATTTCAATTTAAAGTATTGTTTAAATATTGCAAAACTGCAAAATTTGTCGTTAATCGAATGCCAAATTTAGGTATTTTTGGTCTTACAGTGTTTTATCAAATTTTCAGAAACTTTGAAACTTTATTTTAAAATTTTAAAAGAATCCTTTGGTTTCAAAATTGAGAAAATCAGGCGTTCATTAATTACTACTAATTAACGACGTTCGCAATATTCCATAAACGAAGATTGACTCGAATCATTTCAAACCACAAAAGAAACTAATATTAATTTCCATTCGTGTTGGCACATAAATTAATAAAACACACCGGAGGTACACCGAAGGCAAACAGGCCAACTGGAAAATGTGAGCCCGGCTGCCACGGTTGGATAAACCCATGATGCCAGAGAGACCAATTTAGTCATTGCGTGTCCGAGTGCCTAGTCATTCTTTCCGAATGAAGGGGGGTATGGGTTCTTGTTGGATGTGGATGGCTGCCAGCTGTAGATTTATTTACAGCAAAACGTGTATCGCAGTTTGTCACCCAACTTGCCCACCCATCGGACGACGACGACGTGGTGTGACTGACCGTGCACAAAATATGGAATTTATGAGCAAGTCATTGATTTTGGTGGCACTCAGCCGCCGCCACCGTCCTTCAAGGTTTCGTTCGTGAGTGGAAACATTTGTTTGATTTAGAAGCTGGCGAATAAACCATCGATAAGGGCGAAACAACACCTCGTCGTCGTTGTCGTTGCTTCGGGTTGAAAGTCTTTGCCTCGTGTTCGCCTGATGGGAATGCTTAATCTTGAAATTGGTTCCGGACAGATGTCATTATTTTTTACTTGATTTTACTTGATCTTAGTTATTGGAATTCAGCAAAAAAAAAAAACAAAAAAGTGTTAAAATAAATTTTTCAGTCAAACACCACTATCCGCCAATTGGGTCCTAAAATTAAGCTTAAATTTGTGATTTTACTGTTCACAACGAATAAGCTTATTTTTCATAGTCCAATGACCCGTTGTACATAGCCAGGGATTGTCATTTTTTTTGTATTAAAATGGAAAATTAAGATCAGAAATGGTTTTTAATCATTTTTTACTCTTGTATATAAAAATTACAAAGGGCTTTAGGACCCTATTCTTCTTGAAAACTAAGAAAGTTTCCCCGAACCCTCTTCGATTCTCGTCATACTTTGCTTTAAAGGGTAATCTTTATCAAGGGGGTATGACCCCTTTTCATTTTTTCCGATTTTTTTTTTGTCAAGACTCAATTAATGATAATTAGCTCCGTGGAGGAATAGAAATTTGGTGTCAAAGGGACTTTTGTTTAAAATTGTACGCTCGATGTGATGGCGTACTCAAGAATAAGAAAAAAACGTATTCTGCCCGTTACTCAACTGTAAAAAAAAATCGATAGAAAGATATTACACGGAGAAAAAAGAGTTCCCAAAATCGTGAACAAGCGTTCATGAAAATGAGAACCACGAACAAAGTGTTCAAATTTCATGGTACGTTTTTCAAAATCGTACCATGGAATTTGAACACTTTGTTCGAGGTTCCCATTTTCATGAACGCTTGTTCACGATTTTAAGAACTCTTTTTTCTCCGTGTACACAAAAATAATTTATGTTTTGTAACTGATCAATTCTCTACGAAATCGGTCTTTTTTTTTAGAATTTTAATTTTTGTATTTTTTAATCCGACTGAAACTTTTTGGTGCCCGACTAAAACTTGAACTTAACTTGAAAACGGTGCACTTTATCAAAATTTCACTAAAGTACTTTTTGATTGCAAATTTTATTATACATCGAAAAATGATGTTGAAAAATTTTTGCGACCAATATTTAAATTTTTTGAAAAAATCAGCATTGATTAAAAATATCATAACTCGGTAAAACATTTTTTGCACAGCCTGGAAATTTCTGAAAAGTTGGCATTTGATGTCCTCTAAAACATATCAGAAGATGAAAATAAAAAAAGTGTTTTTTTGCAAATCAAGTTTCAGTGACAAAAGTTAAATCAAAAATCACCAACAATTTTATTTGCCGTGTATCATTTTTTTCTAGTGTGGTCCAAATTCACACCTACAACTTTGCCGAAGACACCCAATCTATCGAAAATTACTTCAAAAGATACATATTTTTGAATTTTCATACATCATTTTTGTATGGGCAGCTGCCAAATTTGTATGGAAAATTATATAGACAAACTAATGATGCAAAATGGCTTCTTTGGGCATACCGAATGTACCAAAAAAGTTTCAGTTGGATTAAAAAATACAAAAAAAATCGAATGACCGAAATCTGAGAGAACTACTCAACTGTCACATTAAAGAGTGTATCAATGTTGTACAAAGTTGTAAACTAGCCATTTTTGACAGTTTCTTGTAGGTTAGTTTACAGCGATTTCACGTCAAACCGGGCTCAAATTTCGCCTGGTAGTACCATGGTAAAAATAATTAGCTTAGGGTGTTCCAAATAATTGCGTGTTTGACGGAAAGGCAGAACCAATTTCAGCTCGCCACGTTGGGAAAGAAAAGTGATTAGTCCAGCTTTCAATGGGCTCCCCTGGCATATGCTAATAATTGCTATGATATTATGGTTATACAACTCACTAAATGAAATGTAATCAAGTTTGAACAAATGATTGTCAAGGTCTTATTTCTGGTTTAATGAACCACTTTGAATTCATTAAAATCGTAATTTTCCGTTGCAGTTTGCCAATTAGAATACATTTTAATGCCAATGTAGTTTAGCAACATTGTCCAAGTTGAAAACATATGGTACTCGTCCCACAATTACTAACGAGTACCCTCTTTAGAACGTTTTCGAAAGCAAAGTTTGCACAATGTATGCAATGAGTCAGGAAAAATCATGAAGTTATAGTGTTATGTTTGGCCTTGACTTAAACTGTTTTTCTTGCTTAAAAGGAAGTTTGAAAACGTTATAAAAGCACTAAACATAATTGGTCATTTGCTGTGTGTAACAATGCACTTGTTTGTTTATATGGAGCGATGGTGATCGCTTACACAGAAAAAGTCAATTCCCGTAATCGTGAATTATGTTCATGAATTAGTGAACCAAAAAGGAATTCATTCATGAGTATGGTGCATTTGCGTTATAAACGTGAATATATTCCTTCGTGTTCACAAATTCATGAACACAATTCACGATATCGAGTATTGACTATTTTCCGTGTGAACTTTATATTCTTTTCAATCTTAGTTCCGCTAAAGATGATGTAACTCATGTGGCTTTATTTATGGAAACAATCTAATTATTTGAACCACTACTGCTGTACAATGCATAAATTCCTTTAAACACGGATTAACTCATTTTACAACCGCATGCAACTTAAATGAGCTCCAAGTACGTGGAAGCACAGGAATTTGAATTTCCCGCAGCTCTTGCTGCTCAAATTTTCAGCCCTGAGCCACGGCACTCATGAAAATAGGGAACTATTCCGATTATGCCAAGGATTACACCCTCTCCCACTCCTGTCCCTTTACCTAAAAAAACACGACCGAATTACTTTTCGAGGCGCTTGTTTCGTGTTTGGCTCCCAGATTTATACCGTTTGCCTTTTTTTCCTCTTTTTCGATTCCGGAAATAAAAAAAAAATACCCCGCAGGATAGTGGTTGGCCTTTTTGATCACGGGTTCACAAGGTCTCCCAACCGTGGCCACATTGGCAAAACCGGCTCCCACAACGCACACACAGACACAAACATACCCCCCGTACGCAATGCACACACACACACACACGCGCGGGCTTTGTAATAAAATTTGTTTACTTTCTTTCCCTCAGCAGCAGCAGAAAGAAGAGCCCCCCACCTGACCATAAAAGCACGACCCCACCTCCCACGCCCTCGGCGAGCATTTCAATCAACTCACCTGCTCTCTTTCCCACTCTCTCTCCTCAGTTCACCCTTCACCACCACCAGCGACCGCCGATCTTTGCTCGCATCTGTCAAGTTCCGCTCACACTCTCTCACTTGCACTTCCGCTCGCGCACTCTCCCGCAGAATCCTGTTTCACTCTCCCGCGCGCTCTCTATCTCTCTCTCTCGCACGAGCTGATCAGCGAAAAGCTCTCACACACAGAGAGCAAAAAAGGGAAAATCCAAGATGGCTGCTGTCACCTGTGTGTGATAAATTTTCCTTCTGCGATGACAGGAAAGTTTCGATTTGCGAAAATCGGTGCCCTCGAATGCGTCAAACTGGTTCTACTTGGCCGTCCGTGTGCGCTCGGAACCGCACGAGGACCCCCCTGGGCCGATTTTCCCCGGTGAGGATCTCTAAACTTTTTCCACAGCTACACCTGTCACTTGGGCAAACTTTCAAAACCAAATTTCCCAGCACTTGTTCCCCGGATTGATCCCCAGTTCCTGCGACAGGACTCACATCCAGCGCCCGCTGGAGGCGATTCCGGAACGCTTCCGAAGCTGCTGCAGCTGCACCAAGGCAGACTCAGCACAACTCAGCAAAACTGGGCAAACTTTTGTCCAGCTGCCATCAACACACACTTCACTCACAAAACTGCGGGATCAAGATTTTCTCGTGAAGAATGGAAGGTCAAATCTACACTGATGATGGCTTTCGCAGCGGAGCCAAGTAAAAGAGGCAGTAATCAAAAACGGCAACGGCAGCCTCTCGCGAGCTTTCGGTTGGTCCTGACCAGGACTCTCGTGCCTCGCACACACACACACACACACGATTCGTGCACCGTGCACACGACGGTTGTCACGAGCGCACCCGTAAAGGGAAATGTCAAACCCACAGACCACCTGCTCTTTTCTTTCGCGCTCTCTCTCTCTCCAGAAAACCTCGCGAAAATGAGCAACACCAAAAGAGCAAGAGAGCGCGAGCTTTTCATTCAACTTTTCCGCGAAGCAACCCCTCGAAGGGGGAGCTTTTCTCTCCCTCTCGCAACGGTGTAGCTGACTTGACCTGCCTGCTGCGGGAGGAAATTCTCTCTCAGCACAACACCAACCAGCCAGCAGCAGCACAATTTGCACTCGAACGGTACCAAGACACGACGAGAATTACAAACAATCAGGTTGGGGAACTTGGGGAGTGAGGGTTGCGCTGGCTGGCTGGTGAAAATCTGCAGATCGATTTGACAGATGGTTCCGTTCATCTTCGATATGATGGGGGAGAGGGGAGGGGCATAGAGGATAAGTGGTGTGACTTAGTGCTGACTGAGAGGTTGACCAGACCGCATTGTTTTTCTAAAACAGCACCACGGTAATGGTAATGCGAGAAGACGGTTTTGTTACCAGAGCAACGACTTTGATTCTTTCCCTTCCACTGAGGTCAGGCTATAATCCTGCTTTAAAAAGAAACTTTTAACAGAAAGCTCGTAGACCCACCTTCATGTATACCTATCGACTCAGAATCGAAAATTGAACAAATGTTAGTGTGTATCTTTTTGGGCATTCGCGTGTGTGTGTGTGACCAATAATGACACTCAGTTTTTTTAGAACATATATCGCAGTTTAAAAATTGAAGTTGTTCGGCCAGGGGCCGACTCCGCGGGGGCCAGAACCACCAACTCACCGATTCCTTCCAGCAGCAGACGAAGCGGACGACCAGCGGACCAGAGTTCAGGCGGTATAAATGAAACACCGGATTCGAGTGCTCCTAGAGGCGACTTGCCTGCTCGGAGGCTTAAGTAGAAAGAGGTCGATTTATTTCACTAAACTTAAAACGTAACATTTGTTCTTAAATCTAAGCACCAATCTTCTTCAATTACAGATCGTAAATAAACAAATGTCAAATCTACCCTACGTTGTGTTTGTGTATCAGTGTGGTGACACTAGTAATTCACCACACTGCTTAGGTGAGGGGTACTTGTTTACAATGTACTAAGAGGAGTTAGGGTGGAGTGGCCAATGGTTGGCTGCAACAGAAGTTTTTAACATTTTTTGCGAAAAGGCGAAAATTTGGAGTGGTGTCAAAAAGGTGGGGGTGATTCGATGTGGACGAAAATCGACATGCTTTCCAAATTATAGCTTGATCAGCAAAAATAGCCTTCAAGTGATGTTTACGTTTGGGCTGAAACGAGTTCAAATTATTCTAGACATGGTAACCCTGTCTCTAGTTATGACCATTTCAGTGTTAATTATGTACACCCAAGCGGCAGCCGCATCGTTTTAATGCATGAAAGTATATCAGATTCTGCATGAAATCTGTCCTCATGCATTTTGCGATATAGAGGTATGACATTTTTGCCCGTTACCGATAATTATCGACATTACCGACCACCAGGTCAAAATATGAAAAATCTGGCAAAGTATCGAATAAAAATCTGGCAGACAAAAATCTAACAATTGGGTCCTAAAATGAAGCTTAGATTGCTGATATTATTGTTTACAGCGTTAAAGTTTATTTTTCTGAGTACAATGACCCTTTGTACGAGTACAAAGAGTTTAAAATGGATTTTTAAATCGATTTTGAAAAATTAACCTCGCGGTCCTTCTTGACAGAAAAGCTCCTGCTTGACAGCTCGTTCCAAGGGGACCATAGTTGATCCATCGAAAAAAAGTTGTCTTGTCAAAAAAAAATTTTGTATTAAAATGAAAAAAAGTGATCAGAAATGGTTTTTTATCGTGTTTTTTACCGTTGTGAGCATGAGCATGAGCATGAGCATGGTTGACTGCCAATGAGCTGCTACTCCGTTATTGACAGATCAGCTGAAGTTAAACAATGAATCAAAAATGATCAGTGGGAGCCAACCATTCGTTCACTGTTTAACCCCTGAAGACCCCGACTTTATTAGTCAATACCGGCGCCCTCCCAAGAAGCCTGCAGTTCAACAAAAGGGAGGAATGTTAGTCCGATAGTTGAAGTTGCAGACTCATCAAGCACATAGTTTTTCGCTATATACTTGTTGATACCGCTTGAGACCGTTGAATCCACAGCATCTCCTTCAAGCATCACGTGATTATTTTTTTTTTGGGTTAGTAGGATAAGGTATTGGCTTTTCGATGCCTCCCGAGCTACGATGCTATGGGGAGGACTTTCATAACAAACCCGTCGGCGAGCCTTCCGAGCAACGATGCTATGGGAAGGTCTTTCTAATTAGCACACCAAAACACTCGCGCACAGGTATTTAAATACTGAATAAATGTAATTTTTCATCACGATTACCCAGACGACATTGATGATATAGGAAGAACTTTTTTACAGTCATTTACAGTAATACTTAAACTTATTTTAATGCAACAATTCACACGACGATTCCCGATCAACGATGATATAGGAAGGACTTGAGCAAGCCAATCAGGATGAAACACGAAATAAAATTCTCTTCTTTTCACACACAATGCCACATAATTGACCGCGCGTCACCACCCAACTAATTGAACTGATTTTTTTCTGCTTGTGGGCAAGCCAACCAGGATGAAACACGAAATAAAATTCTTTTCTTTTCACACACAATGCCACATAATTGACCGCGCGTCACCACCCAACAAATTGAACTGATTTTCTTCTGCTTGTGGGCAAGCCAACCAGGATGAAACACGAAATAAAATTCTTTTCTTTTCACACACAATGCCACATAATTGACCGCGCGTCACCACCCAACTAATTGAACTCTTTTATCGTGTTTTTTACCGTTGTACATAAAAATTTACATAGGGCTTTAGTACCCAATTTTGCATGGTGAAAGGGAGGGAGAATATGAATAAATTCAAGAGTTTGTAAAATAAAGATGGTTTAACTGATGTTATGGCTTAAAAATCTTAAATTTACATTTTCCTTAAGGGGTTACATACATGTAGAAAATCACAACATTTCATAGTACAGAAAATTTATTGAATCAACTAAAATGATGATTTTCAATCGCTCCTGAAACTTTCATGAATATATTACATGATTAAACTGAGTTAGAGACGATTTTCAGCTCAACATTTTGCCGTGCTCAACCCAAGTAACATTTTAGGCTTTATCAAAGCTGTCGCAACCGCTATAAAACCTATCAGCCAAAACCAACATTAAAACCCCTTAGTCATAACAAACTCCCCAGAACCTTGATAAACCCCACTTAAACCCCAAAAGGACCTCCGCAAAAGGTTGTTACGGCCTATTTATAAAACCTACATAGGAGTTCAAGGCTTTACAACTGAATCCTAACAACATCCTCAAAGCCTTGATAAAACCTTTGTTAAAACCTAGTCAGGAGTTATGGAAAAATGACATTTCATACGTCTTCAAACGTCTTATGCCAAATAGGTTTTATTTTTTCAAAAATAAGTCTTCGTCTTGCCAAATGAAATTATGGAGAAGGCTGTCAAAAATGGCGATGATAAATAATAGATATTAGAGGTAATCCAAATAATTTGAAAGCTTATTTCTCGCAATTGATGGCTCAAATTCAGCTGCGGTTGAAATTTTATTGATAAATGTAGGGAAAATAGGGCCAACAAATTCAACTCGCTTCATCAAAAATCAATATTTTGTAATCATAGTGTTTAATGTTGAAAAATATTTTATTGCAATTCTTTGAAAAAAAATGTTCAAAATATTTTTAAACATCTATCGCTATGTTAATCATGCCAGAAATTCAGCATAAATGTGTGTTTTCATCAAATTTAAATCAAATTTTTCAGTTTTCTATTTTTTCAATCAAGATGGCGGTCAATCATATTCAATCAGAGCACGCGTTTAGCGCCATATTCATGCACTGCTATTTGGCCGAGATAAATGCTCTTTAAGGAGCTTAAGGTTTTAAGTGAGTTTTTTACATGCCTAATGGCACTTCACAGCTACAACACCCAAGGTTTTAACAAAGCATGCGATAAAACTGTTTGGCATGGCATTGCCATCTGGTTTTCAAGCCTCTATTAAAACTTTCATAAAACCTTATTGAAAGCCAGTCGGCTTTTAATTCCACCCGGTTTTATGTCCGAGGCATAAAACCCTGTTAGAACCTATTAATTAGTTCTTGCTTGTTGGTTGCGGTGAATGCCCAAATAAAACTGTTAAGCAATCAAGATGCTAAAATAAAACCTCAATAAAACATGGTGGTGGCTGGTTGGTTTAAAAATGTTACTTGGGAAAGCGGACTGTCAAATTTTCTGAGCGTTTTTCGCGAAACAGCGAGTTGATTTACGGGTGCCACGATATCTCGAGATGGGATGGATTTGACCGAAAATCGGGGTGAAGACTCTCAAGAACTATCCCGTGTGCATGATAAGCCCGATTTTGAAATTTTGCATTTTAAAAAATACAAAAATCAAAAACTGACGATTTTTTTTATCAAAAACACAAAAATATTTTTATCTTTTTTTAAATAAGTTTTTAGAAAATTGGCCTTCGTTATGCACACAAGACCGGTTTAATGAGTCTTCACCAAAATTTTGAGCCAATTTAGTCAAAGCAGGGTTGAGATATCGTGGCACCCGTTTCTTGAAACTGCTAACTTCAAATAGCTACATCTTGGCAATGATTCAACCAAATGTCTTCAAAATTGTTTTGATAATAGATGAAAATGCATATTTTAATTCCCTGAAAACAGATTTTAAATAAAATTTAGTTTGTGCTCACACCAGCCTCTGACTTTTCTGTCGATTTACATGTATGTAACCCCTTAAGAAACACAACCTATTTTTTCAATTAAATTCGATCATTCTAATCAAAAAATTGTTCAAAACAGACATGAAGTAAAAAATCTGTCACAATCTGTCAATATCTGGCACAGAGAAGGATGAATCTTTATTCTGGCTGACACTTGAAAAATTTGGCATTCCCAGATTTATCTGGCAACCTGGCAACCCTGTTACCGACTGCTGTTTGCTGGTACATTCAACCTCCGGTGGTCGGTCACTTTTTCGTTTGACACTTTTTTAGTTTGTACCCCGTTGGTTGGTCAAAGTTAAACTAAAAAGTGACGAACTGTCACTTTTTACACGGCGCTCACGCACACTATCAAAATATACATTTGGTAGTGTGTTTGAACTCCGTGTAAAAGGGGTGTCAAACTAAAATGTGACCCCGTTCGTTTGACAACAGTTGGTGTCAAACCATTAGAGTTTGAGTGTATTGCAAAAAAAAACCTTTTAGGTTGTTATTTCGACACGCTACCACCACGCCATGGACGCTTGGTGAAATGAGAGGGACATAGCACCAACATATTCTTCTGTCTGGAGTGTTGCTCCGGAATTTTATGTGTAGGTGAGAACTGCAGATCGCTGACATGCTTACGCACGGGCAAAAATGATCTACGGGCTTGCTGCAAAAAATGTTATAAAATGTAACAATTTCTGCAGCAAATCCACTGTTGCAGATTTGAAATATATTTTTCCTTTGGGTGGACTTTTTTGAAGCCATGTCCCACTTATCTGTATAAAAACTATGTCCGGGTTAATTGTCAGATCTACAGTTGGATAACTTATCGAAAGACCCTGCAAACGAGTCTGTCTCAAGTTCTGATCACTAAAATTTTATTCATCTACTCTTATACTCAAACCCCGATGGTTTGACACCAAATGTTGTCAAACTAACGGGGTCACTTTATAGTTGTTTGAGATATTGAAAGCTCTTACAGAAAATATATTTTTTGATAATATTTGAAGTTCAAAAGTCTCGAGAACTATTTTTTTTTCAATAAATATACCTATTTTCGATTTTTTTTTTTCACTTTGCAATAAAAGTATCGAAAAACACAAAATTTAATTTGGATTCTCACTGCATAAAAGTTTTTTTTGAATTTTTAAGAAAAAAAACCTATTTTGTTAAAAATTACACAAAAAAAACTGTCATCTGGTGTGACTCTAACATTTGAATAAAATCAGTGTTTTCAAGTGCATTTTACACCTGCCCTGCTGTTTTGCAATCATTAGTTTTCAAAATATCCAAGCATTGATGATTTTTTTTCGATGATAAAAAAAAACTTTTGGCAGTAGTGTACAACCGAATTTTACATAAACTGAAACACAGGAAAATGCATTCTTAAATGTTTCAATGAGCGGATTGCACTCAAAATTTCGTTAAAATTTTGGAGTTTTCTGAACAAAAATTTTGTTGCCCCTGATTTTCAGACCCATTGTGAAAGGGGGGTAACACAAACTTTGAAAAATATTTGCAACAGCCTAAATAGGCAATTAACCATTCAAATTTGAATTAAATGGGGTTGCAGCACTCAAATTTTATGTTAAAAGTATGAAAATAAAAAAAAAACACGAAAAAAAATTAATCAAGGCTTTGGATAATTGAGTCTGGACCAAGGGAATGATTGAACGAGAAAAATCACAAATCCGCATAAATAATTTCAAGATTGTTCAGGTGTAAACCGAAAACGCGATCAAAGTTAAAGTGGACGAATATGACTCTTAACTGTTTATTTGATTGTCGTTTTAATCATTTTCTGGCGTACATTTAATTTTGCATCCCAAATCCAGTTATTGAACTGTAAAAAAATAAAATTCTTTTTCAAATTTTCTTTTCTTGACTTGTGTAAACCTTCGTTTCAGACCAAGATTGTTTACTTTTTACTCTTTGGTCTGACAGCTGTATCATGGATTATGGTCTGGTCTAGGCGAGGGATAGGACACAGCACCCTCCTGGTCTGGACTGTATAGGATATGATGAAAATTTGCCAAAAATAATGTGGCCATTAGAGGGTTTAGATAAAGCTTATCATATTTCATAATATTTTGAGAAAATGTTAGTAAACTTTCTAAGAACAATTGTTCTTTTAAAGTTGTTCGATATCATTAAAATTGCTCTGTTATTAATAAATTACTAGAGGAACATCATTAGTGACATATAGTACACCCCAATGACGGTAGTGAAAAATCTTGAGGACTTTTAGTTTCAAATTTAAAACACTATAAAAACATGATTTTGTTAACATGTTTTGGTGTGAATGTTAACATTCCATATGTTGCCTTTTGTAATATGCCGTGATAAGGTCCAGCTTGTGATGATACACTACCTTTCCTTTACTAAGCAATCGAATCAAGAATGGAAACAATCATCCGAAACCAATTGTAAACACAATAAACTGAGTGCAGAGTACTGCAAACTATCCTGAAATTTAATTAAGATATTGAAAGGTTCGGCTAAAAATAAAGATGTTTGATCGATTGATCGATTCATAGGAAAACTCATCAAATGAATAGATTTCCTTTGAAAGCATCATATTAATTAATGAACAGAAGCAGAGCAATGTATTTTCATTTGCTTTTACTGAATAAAAAGACAATAAAAATATGGTGGTTATCAATACTGATTATGTAGCTGCTGCCTTGATAAAACACATGCTCGGCTTTCAATCATATTTTCGTCATTACAAATCACATAAATTGATTCCACCTACACTGCCAAGCTTAGAGCTAAAATTAGTGAGCCCTTTGTGTGTTTTCATACATCGCGCTCCACTGATTCTAGCTGCGACATCCTCAGATGTATTTCTGCAGAGTGTTAAACATGCCCTCAATGCAATCAATTATATCTAATTATAATTTCCTTCCCCCTTTCCCCCCTGTTCTAGCATGTTTCTTCGCCGCCAGTCGTCGTTACGCTATCTGCCAACCCTCAGACGAGTTTTTACGACCGTGGCGGTCAAGCTCTTTTTTTCCACACGAAGACCACTGCTGGATGGATATGCTTCTGAGCGCCACCAGCCACCCACCGACCACCCACCCACCCCATCATCATAGACCAAGTCCAAGAAGGGGGTGGAACAAACGATGCTGCTGCTGTGCATATAGCGACTGTACGAACGAACGAACGAACGAGCCAACGTCGTTGGTGGAAAACGTGGAAAACAGTCATTTTTAGCGAAGGAAATGAGAAAATCCCTAATTGAATCTGATAAGAAGCAGAAAATGCTCACGCTTGTCCTTTTTCACGATTTCACGCCCTAGTAACGAAGTCCTAAAAGCGGGTTATTCGCCACTGGAGCGCGGAGGTGGTGTTTATGTGCAGCACGAACGTGAACATCATCACACACAATGTACCGTGAACGGGGGGTGTAATTACTAAACGTTTGAAGCATAGTGTTTTTTTTGTGCATACATTTCATCTGATTTTTCCAAAATGAAAAAAACCTCTTCATTGTATGCTGAGTATGCTGAGCAACGAGCTGGTTGTTATGATTGCCAAATGCCCTCATAAATGGAGTTTAGTGAGTGTGTGAGAGAGCAAGGACACGAGGCTAGTTTATATGTCCAAATTGAACGAACTAAAAAAACAAGCGCAAAAGTACCACCCTGTGTGTGCTAATTGTTGTCATTACTATAATGGGACCATTTTTAGAAGTGCAATTTGAAGAAAATGGAGAAAAATTCAGAAGCTAAAATAGTAAAAAATAACCTTATAGTTGGCGGTTGGTGATCTTTATCAGTTTTGTACACGGAGAAAAAAAAGTTCCCAAAATTGTAAACAAGCGTTCATAAAATTGGGAACCACGAACAAAGTGTTCAAATGCCATGGTACGTTTTTGAAAAACGTAGGGGAACTATACCCTTTCTCAGCCTATTTCTATTATCGGCCTATCAGCACTTTGACCATGAATTACAGCTTTCAAAAAGTGTTTTTGACTGTTCCATAGTAATAAATAGCTCAAATAAAAGTGAGCAAGCAACTTCCCATTGTTGATACATCTGAAAATGTTGATTTAATAGCGGTAAACGGCAAAAGTGATAAGAATTGGTCGAACGGCTTAGAGTGATTAAAATGGGTATATTTCCCCTACCATGGTTTCTGCTGAACAAGATCGACCATTTTGAATGTTAAGTGGTAAAAGGCTATGACAGCACCATTCATAAAATATGTTGATTTCGTTCTGGAATCTTGAAGCGTCAGTTTCGTCTTTAATTTTCATAATCAATTTCATGTCATCTGCGTAAATCGAAACGTTGATATGCTTAACTATAAAGGATACATCATTTACGCAAAGAATAAAAAGTAATGGGCCTAAATAAGAGCCTTGAGGTACCCCGGAAGTAACATTGATGAGCCTAGATATGAAGCCATTAAATTTAGCACATTGCGTGCGTTTTGTTAAGTAAGACTTAAGCCATTAAAGTAGATTAGAATCAATTCCGATTTTAATTGGATTCCTCCGAAAATTTTACATAGGGGAACTATACCCTTTCTCAGCCTATTTATAGTATCGGCCTATTAGCACTTTGATCATGAATTACAGCTTTCATGAAGTGTTTTTGACTGTTCCAAAGTAATAGATAGCTCAAATAAAAGTAAGCAAGCAACCCTCCATTGTTGATACATCTGAAAATGTTGATTTAATAGCGGAAAACGGCAAAAGTGATGAGAATTGGTCGAACGGCTTAGTGTGATTAAAATGGGTATATTTCCCCTAACATATAAAAAATAATGAAGTTGTTATTGCAGGGTTCCAAACACGATTTTATGAAAATAAAAATCGCGACAAAAACGGAAAAATGACGAGAACGGGAAAAAATCGACTTTTTTCTGCGTTAACTTTAAAATTTATGCGATGACCTTACATGTTTGGGTACGCTAACATTTAATTTTCCTTAAAATGATATGTTAAAATGTACAGTTGTGTAATGAAAAATGGCATGGTTTTTTAAAACCTATTGTTTTTTTTATGAAGATATTATTTTTCAGAATTTTTAGAACGCCATCAAATTGGACGTCCAATGTTACATCAAAGTTCCCTTGACACCAAATTTCCTTAGCATCACCATTTCAGGCTGCAAATTATTGAAAAACACGTATTTTTCGCATGTTCAAAAATGAAGGGGTTGCACAGCCCTTCCGTCACGAGATATCGAAAAATGCGGCTCGTCGTTCCGAGGCTGGATTGCCGGGTGTCTTTTTGGAGAATACACGCAATATTCTGCTGCTACTGGTTCCCAGTGCTGCATTTTCAGTTTTCCTTTTTGATGAAGAATCCTTAGGGCCTCGAACCCAAGATCACCCCACATGCCAAGTCAGGGCGCGCGTTGGATGAGCAGGCCTAAACGTCAACAAGAAGTTCACTAACAGTTTGCCAAAATTCTTTTTGGAAATAAGCTGTTTCTGTTTTTAGAAATATCTGTGCTTGTTTCGTCAACATGTTCTTACTCGGGTTTTCAAACTCGAACGCGAACTACACATAAATACAGTCCAGACTCGATTATCTGAAGGCCTCGCAGAAATTTCACTTCGGATAATCGAATCACGAAAAAAAAATTTTTTTTTCGTTGTCTTATTTTGGATTTTTGAACTTAAGTATGACCCCTTAACTACTCTAAAGTGATTTAGAAATTTTAAATCCAAAATGGCGGTGATGAAATATTAAAAAGGGCATTTTTAATTAAATTTGGCATTCAACCATTCAAATTGGACTAAAATTAGGTCGCAGAATTGTTAAAAGATGTTAAAAGCAGGGCAGTCTGAGTCGGAGTCGGAGCCGGAGTCTGTGGAGTTGGGTCTTTTTGGGAAGCCTGGAGTCGGAGTCAGAGTCGGAGTCGTAAAAACTCGAACAGCTGGAGTCGGAGTCGGAGCCGGAGTCGGCTAAATTTTATTAGCTGGAGTCGGAGTCGGAGTCGGAGCCGAAAATTTCTGATTATCCGGAGTTGGAGTCGGAATCGGAGTTATCTTAAATTCAACAAAAATTATATTTATTTTAGTATTTGCTATAAACAGATTAATTTACAAAACTTCTTATATTTTTAATTCTTTTTAAGTTGCATGCGCTGCGTGCCATTTTTTTAGAGATCACTAAATGATAACCTGTTAATCAGCTCTTACCCAAGTATGTAGTATCATCTTAACTAAAAAAAAACATTATTGGTTTTGTAGTCAGAAATATTTTATTGATTTTTGACTGCATTCTTTTGCCAATATTTATATACCCAATCAAACCATCCACATTAACGACCACCGGGTCTTTTGTGGTCTCTATTGCAAGTTTCTGCTCGAACCTAGGAGTCCGAAGGCTTGAATGGGGAGAGCACCCAAACCTCTTTTTACTCCAAGGAACCTTCCACCCCAGTGTTTGAACTGACGACCTTTGGATTGCGAGTCCAACCGCCGCCAGCGATTCCACCGGAGTAGGCTTGGTTTGGTGTGTTGTTTGTACTTATGGCATGGAGACGACTCCTACACCTGAAATGACTTAACGGTCTAACAACCAAGGCCGGGACCGACATTTTACTTCCTCATCCGATGGATTTATATACCCTTTAAACTTAAATTTGACCAAATTTAAAAAGAACATACACAGTCATCTTATACCCCGATATCGAATGTCTTGGTGGTTTTAAGTAAATCAATGTTCAGGAAAAAAGTTACGAGGTACATCAAAAAATATAAATAATAATCACTATTTATGGAAATCGAAAACAAAAAAATCACTGACAGGATAACTCTTCCAACAAATGTTCAACGATTATAACAATCTATCCAGGTTTTTAAGCGAAGATGGCGTTCGAATGTTGAACGTCCGAAATGTCAAAATCGCGCAAGAGCACCAACATAAGAAAAAAAATGTGGCTGTCATGCCATGGCACACTTTTTTCGTACTGTTGGTACCACTGCGTGATTTTGACATTTCGGGCGTTCACTATTCGAACGCCATTTTCGCTTAAAAAGCTGGATTACTTGGAACTCAACATGCGCATTTTGTTTATAACTTTGTACAAAAAATTAAAAGTGTCTGAGAATGTTGATCTTTCGGCAAATTATTTTGATATTGTTGCAAATTATCGTTGAACAAATCTCAAGGTTTCAGGATAGGACAGGATTTCAAGATAAAAAAATATCCGTGACCTAGAAAATATTTATTAGGGTGTTTCATCCAAACAAAAGAGTTCTCAGAATCAGGCAAACCGAGGTTCCCCTAGTAGAGGATACCCATAGGGACTCTCAGGCCAAATATCAGCCCATTTGGTTGAGAATTGGCCTGTCCCCAGCAGTTCAAAGTTTACATGTAAATTACTATGGGATTTTTGTGCTTGTCATTCAATCGTTTGTACAGGTCTGGGGACAACATGGATTCACTCGGAATAAAGACAGGTGTGTAGGGGATGGTCCAATGAACAAAATCCAGAAAGAATTAGGGTTGTCCATTCTGTCCCCAAAGTGCGCATTGGATCGACGTCCGGTGTCTCCAGAATCAACGATTCACCCTTCAAATGTACTCATTGTCCTTAGTATGCTATGACGGCTAGGTTTAAATGACGACGCTCCATGTCAGACGGTGAACACGTGGAGAAGCATCGATTGCATTATATAGAATAGTTCAAATTGTTACAGGAACATCAAAAATTATAATTTTATTACTTTAAAGTATGTTTCTGAGCCAAAACTTGAGTGAATGCTCTGCCACGTGTTCACCGTCTGACATGGGGTCGTAATTTTCAGCTAGCCGTCATAGCATACTAAGGACAATGCGTACATTTGAAGGGTGAATCGTTGATTCTGGAGACACCGGACGTCGATCCAATGCGCACCTTGGGGATAGAATGGACAACCCTAATTCTTTCTGGATTTTGTTCATTGGACCATCCCCTACACACCTGTCTTTATTCCGAGTGAATCCATGTTGTCCCCAGACTAGAGGGTGACGAGCGGGAATTCCCGGGAAAAAATTCCCGGAAAATCGACCATTTTTGGACCTTTCGATTCCCGGGAAATTCGGTCGAGACTCTCGGGAAATTTTAAACTTATAAATATTGAAGCAAAATTATATAAACTAATCAAGAATTATTTGAAAAATTCAAAATTGTTTGGAACATTGGATGTCTAATATTCGATGTTCAAATTCAAATAAACAAATGCTTCTCTAATCTTCCTATTCATATATTTTTTATTTTTTTTTAAATTTTAACTTGTCAAAAATTCCAATAACTATAATCGAGAGAAGCCAAAAAAATGTGGACCCCAAAATTTACCTTAAAACATACTCTGCAGTTACGCCCTAGAAATGAAATTTAATGTTTTCTTTTTTATAAATCCAGAGTGTTTATTAGAGCGTTGTGAAAAAAAACTCTAGAAATATTATTTTTATTTATAATTTCTAAGAGGTAAAAGCTTTTGCCTTCCTCACTGAGGTAAGGCTATAATCCTGCTCGAAAAATGAACTTTTGAAAAACAGCTCGTAGACCTATATTCATGTATACCTATCGACTCAGAATCGAAAACTGAACAAATGTCTGTGTGTGAGTGTGTATGTGTGTGCGTATTCCCCTTAGTGCTCAAAATTCTTGCCAAGTTTTCTCGGCACTGGCTGATCCGATTTGAGTCAAATAAGTTGCATTCGATCCGGTTTGGTGCCCCATACTGCACTATTGAATTTTTTGAAGATCCGATAAGTAGTTCAAAAGTTACGTATAAAAAAGTGTCAGAGTTGCGAATCGGATCTCACATAAATGCATGTAAACTATATCCAGACCACTCACTCGACCCATCGTTGGTTAGGTTATCAAAAGACCTTTCCAACGAGTCCAAAACATTGAAGTTCTGGCAACCCTGTCTCAAGTTATGATCACTTAAGTGATATTTATGTACTTTTTTGATGCCGGATCTCACTTAAATGTATGTAAACAATATCCGGATCCATCATCCAACCCATCGTTGGATAGGTAATCAAAAGACCTTTCCAATGAGTCCAAAACATTGGAGATCTGGCAACCCTGTCTCGAGTTATTACCACTTAAGTGGTATTTATGTACTTTTTTGAAGCCGGATCTCACTTAAATGTATATAAACTATGTCCGGATCCATCATCCAACCCATCGTTGGATAGGTTATCGAAAGACCTTTCCAATGAGTTCAATACATTGAAGATCTGGCAATCCTGTCTTAAGTTATGACCACTTAAGTGATATTTATGTGCTTTTTTGATGCCGGATCTCACTTAAATGTATGTAAACTATGTCTGGATCCATTATCCAACCCATCGTTGAATAGGTCATCAAAAGACCTTTCCAATGAGTCCAAAACATTGAAGATCTGGCAGCCCTGTCTCAAGTTATTACCACTTAAGTGATATTTATGTACTTTTTTGATGCCGGACCTCACTTACATGTATGTAAACAATGTCCGGATCCATCATCCAACCCATCGTTGGGTAGGTAATCGAAAGACCTTTCCAATGAGTCCAATACATTGAAGATCTGACAACCCTGTCTCAAGTTATGACCACTTAAGTGATATTTATGTATTTTTTTGGTGCCGGATCTCACTTAAATGCATTTAAACTATGTCCGGATCCATCTTCCGACCGATCGTCGATAAGGTAATCAAAAGACCTTTCTAATGAGTCCAAAACTTTGAAGATCTGACAACGCTCAGTCTCAAGTTATGACCGCTTAAGTGACATTTTTGTTTTTTTTTTTTTATTGAGAAACAAGCCTTACCTGACAAAATTCGTTCTGCCTTTTTTCGTTTGTTGACGTTATTGACTTTTTTGCTTAATCAGCCTCCTGTGATCAAAACTTAATTTTAACCTTTCCCATACAATCTGCAAATTTTCCGGAATCGGTTGTAACTTGTTGACACTCACGAACTTACCATACGAACCCAACGCAACAAAGAGCACCTCGATCGGACGTTCCGTGTTGAATTGTTGCGTTCGAATAAAACCGTCGAAATTTTGTATATAGGGGAACTATACCCTTTCTCAGCCTATTTCTATTATCGACCTATCAGCACTTTTATCATGAATTACAGCTTTCATAAAGTGTTTTTGACTGTTCCAAAGTTACAAATAGCTCAAATTAAAGTGAGCAAGCAACTCTCCATTGTTGATACATCTGAAAATGTTGATTTAATACACAGAAAAAAAATCATGGTAATATTACATCTGGGAAGGGGTACATCTTTTATGTCAGAAAAAAGATGTAATTTTACCTCTGGAAATGTGTAATTTTACCACTTTTCTGGTGTAATGACACTTTTTCAGTCTAAATTGAGGTAAAATTACATCATAAAAGAGGTAATATTCAACCATCCAAAATTACAGCTTCCAAATTTACATTATTTTTTTCTGTGTAGCGGAAAACGGCAAAAGTGATAGAAGATACCATCAGTGGGGGTGACTATGGGTCAAAAAACGATACACCTCTAGTATTTTCTTAATAACAAAAACAATTTAAATAACATCGGAAATCTTTCATCGTAGATTTGTTCTTAGATAGTTTACTAACATTTTCCCAAAATATGGTGGATTTTGATGAACACTACCTTAAATGCCAATAGTTTGAAAATTGACCCAATCTCACCCTTTAGAGGGGGTGACATTGGGTCAAATGAAACTAAAATGTTGCTCAAATACAACGATATGGTAAAAACAAGTCATCTAACAGTGTTTCTTGTTCGAGGGAATCGTATTGACATGCTACAATGTTTGAAGTGGACATTTTCAAACATTTGGGTAGTTTTCAAGCAATTCTAACAAAAATATTAGAAAAATGATTTTTCGAGAGGTCATTTTTGGCCAAAAACGTACCCCAACTTTAGACAGCTGCCAAAATAACAGGATTTGTTCTAGGAACGAGATTTTTTCAGCGGAGTCATCTTAAGATGTCCCCTACACAACCCTTTCAACAGAATTCATTTTCATTGAGAAGAACCTGAGAAATGGTAAAATCCGTAAAAAATCACTTTGACCCAATCTCACCCCCCAGACCCAATGTCACCCCCACTGATGGTAGATAGAATTTGTGTCCAAACCCATCATATCACCAAATGTTGGTAAAAAGTGAGGAAGGCAACAACCACATAGGTGGATTAAGTTAGTTTTTCAAGATAAGTTCACAGCATAGCAATCCTCTTATTTTTTTTAAATTCTAAGTACCCAACTTAATTTTCAAGGTAATTTCTTTGTTTGATGTCTAAGCGATGTCATTTTATGTTTCACGTCAACCTCAATATTAAACTTTGGTGCGGTAATCTTTGTAAAGTTAAGGTTCGCCAATTGTGAATACTCCGGTTTTCCTGATAACTGTAAATATATCTTCAATTAAAATTTACCTTCTGTTGACCTTAAAAAGGATGAAAAAAAATAAATTATTGTTTTGAGTCGTTATTTATCATATTGCAAAAATCTCGATACTGGAAAATTTTATATCAGCTATGTTTTTACTTCACAAAAATTGAATAATAAGAAGTTCATGGAATAAGTTTGTGAAACATTTGAAAAGTCACTCATTGCGAATTATGATTCGTAAACATTTTAAAACAATTATAGTAAACTATATAGTTCCTCAAAATTATGAGGATACTTAATTAGATAACGAATAAATAACAAATTTAATACATACTTTTCTTTTTAAATTTTGCCACTATTGGTATAGTAAAAAAAAACTCCCGGGTCCCGGGAATTCCCGGGAAATGGCCAAATTCAACTCTCGATTCCCGGGAAATTGAAAACCTCGAGAATCGTCACCCTCTACCCCAGACCTGTACAAACGATTGAACAAAAAGCATAAAAATCCCATAGTAATTTACATGTAAACTTTGAACCGCTGGGGACAGGCCAATTCTCAACCAAATGGGCTGATATTTGGCCTGAGAGTCCCTATGGGTATCCTCTACTAGGGGAACCTCGGTTTGCCTGATTCTGAGAACTTTTTTGTTTGGATGAAACACCCTAATATTTATCCTGTGGATTTTTGTTTTTTATCCAACTCTAAGTTTTTTCATATAATTTCATGGAGGTGCACGACCATTCATAAAGCTTCGTTTTAGGTGAAGATGCAAGAAGTATCGCGCGCTTCCTTTTAAATATAGAAAACGTTACTTAATCCACCTAGGTGAATGGGGGCTTCCTCTTCTCGGTTCATACACAAATTTTTATATTGAGAATGTACATGTATAATATACATTGTATATATATAGACAATTCGTTGATTGAGTTCTAAAATTCAACTAAATTGCTAATATTATTATTCACAATGATAAAGCTTAAATTTCTGGGTACCATGACACTTTATACAACCGCAAAGGATTTAAAATGGATTTTTAAAACAATTTAAAGTAATAACTTTGCGATCCTTTTGACAGAAAGCATATTACTTTATAAAGTATATAGTCTATAGACTTACTAAATTGAATGCTATTCTATCCCAGTAAAAGTAAAATACGCCTACGGTCTGCCGACGAAAATCCATGTGAACAATGCATGCGAGCTGTCTAATGCTGACACGGCGTAAAAACTAATGCAGTGCTCGAACAAGTCATAATTTCCGTAAACTCTCTCCTCTCTCGCATTCCGCTCTCACATTCCGTAGCTAAAGTGAAAATTTAAGAAAGGGTAAAAGTGTATCGCTAACGGAGTCGATCGATGGCTCAAGGATAGGTATCTAAGAACGCGATACATATTGTCATTTCCCGAAATGACTTGACTTGTCTTGGCTTGGCTAAGACGTTTTTGAGGCTATTTTGGACCTGATTTGAGGTCGGGTGAAATATTTGCATGCTGGACGCGATTCACAAAGGGAATTTTATTTCCTAAGATGACATTCGAAGCACGATGAAAAATGCTTTCGAATGAAGTATAATAGTTGTGGGTTTTTAGCCGGATGGGCGAACCAGCATGTGATAATGCATTGGTATCGTCAAAAATAGCAGTTTAGCGCAGATATTAACGACTAAGCTTAATAATTCGTCGAGATATGTATCTCAGTGGATTGGGTTTTGAAAGAGCTTTCCAAAATGTGCAACATGCCGACATTTCGGTTAATTTTGGCCTCGTTTTAGTCGATTTGAAGGTGGCTGAATGCAAACAGTTTTCTTAAAGTGGCTGTAACTTTGGCAAATTCCAATGGATTTTTGTCCCGTTTCAGCCCGGGAAGGAGGACATTCCAGACTACCTAGTTATGCAAAAATGAAGCAATTTTGAAAAATTTTCATCGTTTTTGTTTTTCAGTTTTAGGTTTGCAAATCGTTTTTCCTAAATATCTTTTGACAGGAAAGGGCTACGGGAAGATTTTCAATAGCGACTTATCGGAAGCTAAGAGGGATCGAATGCAACCGGAAGTGTCCAAATCCGTTCAGCCAGTTCCGAGAAATCGCAGTGACATTTTTGGCCAATTTTCAAGTGATTTTATATGGCATTCCTCGGAGAGGAAGCCAAAACTCGGGTTCCCCCAAAATAAAATAGTCTGCCGTAAACCAATTGCGACCAGTTGGTCGCGTTCTTGTTGCACTCTTCTCAGCAAGTCGAGTCGGCGTAGTGAGCTAGGGCGCGCCCCAGAGTTTTATTTTTGCCTGTGGGTTCGAATCTCGTTCTCTCCCGCTCGCTCTCTGAGCTGATTTGTTTTTTTTTTCTCCCTGCGCGTTGTCGAGCAATCTTCCGGCCGGAAGGTGCTCGACTTGAGTTTTCGAGCAATCTTCCGGCCGCTCGACTTTTGAGGCTATTTTGGACCTGATTTGAGGTCGGGTGAAATATTTGCATGCTGGACGCGATTCACAAAGGGAATTTTATTTCTAAGATGACATTCGAAGCACGATGAAAAATGCTTTCGAATGAAGTATAATAGTTGTGGGTTTTTAGCCGGATGGGCGAACCAGCATGTGATAATGCATTGGTATCGTCAAAAATAGCAGTTTAGCGCAGATATTAACGACTAAGCTTAATAATTCGTCGAGATATGTATCTCAGTGGATTGGGTTTTGAAAGAGCTTTCCAAAATGTGCAACATGCCGACATTTCGGTTAATTTTGGCCTCGTTTTAGTCGATTTGAAGGTGGCTGAATGCAAACAGTTTTCTTAAAGTGGCTGTAACTTTGGCAAATTCCAATGGATTTTTGTCCCGTTTCAGCCCGGGAAGGAGGACATTCCAGACTACCTAGTTATGCAAAAATGAAGCAATTTTGAAAAATTTTCATCGTTTTTGTTTTTCAGTTTTAGGTTTGCAAATCGTTTTTCCTAAATATCTTTTGACAGGAAAGGGCTACGGGGAAGATTTTCAATAGCGACTTATCGGAAGCTAAGAGGGATCGAATGCAACCGGAAGTGTCCAAATCCGTTCAGCCAGTTCCGAGAAATCGCAGTGACATTTTTTGGCCAATTTTCAAGTGATTTTATATGGCATTCCTCGGAGAGGAAGCCAAAAAAATCAAAAATTCAAATAAATCAAAAAATCCTAAGTAAAATATTTTCTAGGATATCACGGATTCACGGATATTTAAAAAGGACCCCTTAAACGTTCTAACCACGAAGATTTTTATACATTGATTTGTAATTATAAACTTCATCAGCCTTGGCGTGATGTCCATGTACGTCTTAAAAATTTCAATGAAGCTTTAAAAAATAGTTTCGTTTAAAATTGTTATTTAAAAATACAAGGTGACTATGATAGTCACTGTGCTTCTTAAAACTGTCAGCTTAAAAGTGAGCAAATTGAATTAATATGTTAAATCAATCATTAAGGCCAGCTTTCTTTTAATGATCATTGAAAAATAACAATTTAATATTTTAGCTTTCAATCAATTTAGTGAAAATTTGAGGTTAAGTAAATAAATCCAAATTTAATTACCAAACTGTTCTTCTGAAAATGCCTTCAAAACTGGCGTTTTTTTTTTTCATTTCTGTTTCAATAACGTCTAAAACTTGTAAAACAAGAAACTTTTTCCCGGTTTTTTCCACTTAAAGAGTTTTTAAATAATCCTATTTATCAATGTTTTCGAAATAATAGTAAACTAACTTTTGAAATATATTTAAATTAGTGTGGAGTCGGAGTAGGAGCCAACGGAGTCGGAGTCGGCTAGAGTTGGTGGGCCGGAGTTGGAGTCGGAGTCGGAGTCGGCTAATCCCAGAAATCCGGAGTCGGAGTCGCTTGAAATATGACCCGACTCCGCAGCCCTGGTTAAAAGTAAGAAAATGATATAATGCGAAAAAAAAATTGTTTGGTCATGATTCGATTATCCGAAGTCCAATACAAACCTTTGGATAATCGAACTTCGGATAATCGAAACTTCGGATAATCGGGGCTTCGGATAATTGAGTCTGGACTGTAACTTGTTTACGAGAAATCCCAGTCGAAGCCAAAGGTCATATCTACCATGTTATCATGTTATGCAAACTGAAACGAAACATCGGGAAACACGGATCTTAAGGTTTTCGTGGGAGCTTTCGTTCCCACTTTTGCATTTACAGATGGACGTCAGATGTTGCTAAATGTGCATTTGAGTTGGCAATTTTTCGCTGTAGCAGCAATTAAAACTTTTTACACGACGACTGATACTGTGGGATAAAAAGTTTGATTTTACCGCTTTTCCGGATCCTGTGAAGCACGGATCTCAGCGGATGCGCTCGATTTAAATTATGGTGCAAACTTTGTGAAATATGCTTCACTTGCGGCAACTTGATATCTCTGAATAGAATCAACAATTTCCGCAACCAAGTGTTACGTCGCCGTGTCCTTTCCCTCAACTGTTGAGCAACTTCCCGCGCTTGCCCCTCGCGTTTCCAACCCTCCACCACCACCACCACCCATAATGTAGCGTAATTAAATGAAAAGTTTTACCGTACTGACCTATTTAGTAGCTTTCAAAGTGTTTTACAGCATCACCATAACTGCTAATGCGCGCTGCTGCTCTGATCTCCTCCGTAGGATGCTGCTTGCCTCTCGCTTGCACACTTGCTCACCTCTCACTCACTCACTGTTTGTTTGTTTGTTCACTCACTCCTGCGCTTTCAAGCCACAAAGTGCAATCTTTTTCACGACGACACTATCACGGTGTGCGTGTGAGTATGTGATGCTACTCCAATGAGTGCGTATTTTCCTCTGCTGTTGCTCTATTGTTGAACTGTCACTCGTGCGAGAACACAAACACAAATGCCAAAATATATCACCGTCGTCGCCGTCGGCTAATGGCGTTCGGCACTCGTCGTCGCGATTATGACACGGCGCCCGGCTACAATGATGACGATAATGATGATTAAGTGCTGCCGCCTGATACGCTTTTATCGGTGACTTTTCCACGGAAAACTCACTCGAACATACGCCCACACAAACTCTCACAATCACACACACCCTCACTTGAGGACCACTCGCGTGTCCCACACCTCCTTTCTCCATACGTGTCTGTGTGCTCATGTGTGCCCGTGTGTGTGACTCTTTCTCTCTTTCTCTGAACTGTCTAATGCGATATTTAACGGGAGCTATTTTTAAAACGCACTCACACACACGTTTGCTCGCGCGCGGTGGAGTTGCTCTTAGGCACTTTCTTCGCGTGCAGTGTTGTTTGTGTGTGTGTGTGTATTGACGTAGTCCCACGTCCTTGCTAGTGCGACTTCCCAGCAGCAGCAGAAGCAGCACTCCCTTCGTCACATGACGGACCGTCGACGATGAGCTTTCAAAGTGGGCTACTCTTCATGCAGTGTGTGTTTGGGTGTGTGTATTCTGGATTTATGAGGTGTAAAAAACAAGGAGTAGGAAGATAAGTGCAAATCGGTACACAATCGATGTGATGTATTATTTTTGGGACATGTAGGAAGAAAGAAAAAGTGTTCAGTGTTGCCAACTTTTTCTAAAAGCTATAACATGATGAGGTACATCCAAACTTGAGCAGCTAAATCCTCTGACAATTTTGTCAGAGGCTGTGCAAATGGATGTAAGCTGACGATGATATGACATCCCATGTGACCTCAATCCCACGAAATTTGTAGTAATTTTATTTTCAAGATATAAAAAAACTTGTCGTTAATAGAGAGGCTGAACGCAATCTTGGTCTCCACCATTTGCACGCTCTTTGTAAATTCCTATGATAGTTAAAAAGTAAAACTCACGTGCAAACAGCTGATCTGCATGAACAATTCATACAGCAATTCTATTTGAAAAGAGCCTAAACCGAAAAAAAGTTCTCCGATTAGGCTCTAAATTTCTTAGCCTTAGCGGCAAAAAATCAACTTTTGGTACCGTAAAACGGGGTGACTTTGATAGCAGGGGTGACTTTGATAGGTTTGAGATTTTTCCGAAAAATGAAGAGTACAACTCAAATACGTACGGAATGGTATTGAATCATACTGACCGTGGTAGAGAAGTGTTCAAAGTACCTTAAGAAAAACTTTTCATAAAATTTTGAAAAGTTTAAAAAGTTAGTTAACTATAATTAAGAAAATGTTGATGAAAAACATTATTTAAATCTTCTCAAAGTGTCATGTTTTTCTCAACGAACATAATTTTGAATCGGTAAACGAAATGCATTTTAGGATCTTTTGGACAATTTTCCACTAGGAGAAGGTTGAATAAGTTTGTAAATAATAAATGTTATGTGTTTTTGAAACATAAATAAATAAAAATCTCTTGTTTCATAGGCATTTTCAGTCAAACAAATTTCATATAAAATGTGAAAACTTTTGATTTTTACTTCTAATTCAGTTTTAAATGCAATATTAATCGATAATTTTATAGACATATCAAGTTTTAACGAATTTCAGGCAAAATTCTGACTTTTGAACAATTTTACCTGGAATTTATATGTATTTTGTTAAAAAGCTTATAAACTCAGTTAACTAAATATAAACATTGATTTTTTCCTAGAAAACTAAATTAGCAACCTTGGTAATGTTACATTTGACGTAAAAATAAAGTTTGAACACCTTAAATCTGATTTTAACAAGAAAAACTATGACTATCAAAGTCACCCCGGAATTCAAAATAAGAATTTTTAGCGTAACTATTTGAAAAAAAATAATCAAATTATTCGCTCTACAGCATTGCCTTGGCGTTCTCGATTACGAGATTCCTACTCGAAACTAAGTGTCCAAAGGCTTGATTGTTGAGGCAATTGCAAACCTCTTTTTACACCTAAGCTTCCATCCACCCCGGGATTCGAACTGACGACCTTTGGATTATTAGTCCAACTGCCTACCAGCGACTCCACCGAGGCAGGACCCAGGGAGACGACTCCTACACCTGGAGTGAGCTAACGACCTAACCTTTTTAGGTTAGTCCGGGGCCAATATTTACTTCCCGTCCGACAGAAGGCGTGATCAGACAAATCTCGTCTCGAAAAATGACCAAAGAAGCTATTTTGTGTCATTGGTTCACCCGTACAAGTCTCCATACAATTTTGGCAGTTGTCCATATAAAATAACTGTAACTTTCGAATTAATTTTCTGATCAATTTGGTGTCTTCGGCAAAGTTGTAGGTATTTTTGAGGACTATTGAGAAAAAAATTGGTACGCGCAAAAAAATGCCGATTTTTTATTTAACATTTTTTTCACAAAAACTCAATTTCCCAAAATACGTATTTTTTTTAATTTTCGAGATTTTTTGATATGTTTTAGGGGACAAAAACCCGCAACTTTTAAGCCATAGTGAAACATGGTCAAAAAATCTGCCGCCGAGTTATGAATTTTTGAAAAAATAGTGATTTTTTGAAAAAAATCAAAATTTCATGCAAAAACAAATTTGACGTAATATTTTGATGTAAAATTGAATTTCCAATCGAAAAGTACTTTACAGTTTTTTTTGATAAAAGGCTCTGTTTTCAAGATATAGCCACCGATAGTTTGATTTTAGCAAAATATTTGCAGTTTTTCGATTTTTAAAAATAGCGACCATGAGTGACCATTCCTAAACATATTTTTTTTTAAAGTTCAGAAAATTTGCTATAAAATTGTCTAAGAGACATTGAAGATTGGATCTCTGGTTGCTGAGATACAGCGGCATAAACAAAAAGAAACACGAAAATAGATGTTTTCTGAGTCACTCAAACAGGGCCAAACATTGATTATTACGCCCATTTAAAATGTTAGTTTTGATATTTTTTTTAATATTATTTTAGAAAAGATCGGAAAATTTCACGAATGTTTCATGTTTTATCATTGAAAATCGGACCATTAGTTGCTGAGATATCGACATTAGAAAATGCAGCCCACCAATGGGTGAGACATAGAAAACTTCAATTTTCGTGGTTCTGTTTGTTTAAGCTGCTGTATCTCAGCAACCAGAGGTCCAATCTTTAATGTCTCTTAGACAATTTTATAGCAAATTTTCTGAACTTTTCAAAAAAAAAAATATTTTTAGAAATGGTCACTCATGGTCACTATTTTTAAAAATCGAAAAACTGCAAATATTTCTCTAAAATCAAACTTTCGGTGGCTATATCTTGAAAACAGAGCCTTTTATCAAAAAATCTGTAAAGTACTTTTCGATTGGAAATTCAATTTTACATTTAAAAAATTACGCCAAATTTGTTTTTGCATAAAATTTCGATTTTTTCCAGGAATCACTTTTTTTTTTAAATTCATAACTCGGTGGCAGATTTTTTGACCATGTTTCTCTATGACTCAAAAGTTGCGGGTTTTTGTCCCCTAAAACAAATCAAAAAATCTCTAAAATCAAAAAATACATATTTTGGGAAATTGATTTTTTGTAAAAAAAATATTAGTTAAAAAATCGGCAATTTTTTTTGTGTGTACCATTTTTTTCTGAATAGTCCTCAACAATACCTACAACTTTGCCGAAGACACCAACTTGATCAGAAAATTCACTCAAAAGTTACAGCTGTTTGAATATTTACATACCATTTTTGTATGGACAGCAGCCAAAATTGTAAGGAGACTTGTATGGGTGAACCAATGACACAAAATAGCTTCTTTGGTCATAGGAAAGGCCCCCACAAAGTTTGAGTCAAATAAAAAAATACAAAAAATAAAAATGGTTTAAATCGGCCGATTCCGTCTCGGATTCCGTAGAGAATTGCTCAATTTCGACAATTTCCCGTTTTTGCACGTGGCGCGTCGAAAAATCCAGTTTTTATTTTCAATTATTTATGTTTTTATATGACTTTTTGAAATGTTTGGCTGCTTTTTCGGATCTTAAATTATGTTTCCTTGAAAGGTAAACTAATCACCTATCCATCCAAGACAGCAAAAATCGGTTGAAACGGCACAAAGTTCAGATTTTTTGAAAAATGTGGTTTTTGCGAAAATTCTCGAAAATGGCCGTGTTTTTGGAACCATGGTTTTTTTAAATCACGTTTGAAAAATTATTTTCCTGGCCTTTCTTGACAAAAACTATCTTACTTGACAGATTTTTCCAAGGGGACTATATTTGATCCATAGAAAATGTTATAAAAAATCTTCATATAAAAAATCGTCAGTTTTTGATTTTTGTATTTTTTTAAAAAGCAAAACTCAAAAATCAGGCTTCGTCATGCACACGGGATATGCCTTGAAAGTCTTCACCTCAAATTTCCGCCAATTTGGTCTATCATATCTCTAGATATTGTGGCACCCGTAAATCAACTTGGTGTTTTGAGAAAAAAACGCTCAGAAAGTTTGACAGTCCGCTTTGCGCATGACAATATTTTGAGATTAAATCGCCTCTAACTTAGTTTATTCAAGCTATATTTTTAATGAATTCAGTATTATTTTGGTTTTATGAAATTTTGATTTTTTACATGTATGTAACCCCTTAAAACCTCAATTTTTGAACTGCGATAACTCCAGAACAGTGAGCTGTACAAACTTGACACAGGACTCATTTTAAAGAAAATTGGACGTACAATCATCCGGGACCGTGGTGTAGGGGTAAGCGTGGTTGCCTCTCACCCAGTCGGCTTGGGTTCGATTCCAGACGGTCCCGGTAGCATTTTTCGAGACGAGATTTGTCTGACCACGCCTTTCGTCGGATGGGGAAGTAAATGGATGAACTGTCCCAATGAACGAATGAACACGCAAGAGGACTATACTATCGCAAAATAGTTTCTTTTCGTGAGGACTATCCTCTCGTTCTTTAACTTTTGGTGTATTACTTTTTTGCTCTGTAATAAATTTTGAATTTCAAAATACACAATAATAAACTTTTTGGAATACCTGCACGTAGCAAATACTTAAGTAAAGATAACGTAATCAAGTAATTTTCTAAGAAATACAATATTCATGCAATCAAGAAATGAACTTTTTTTCAAAGCTGGCAACGCTCAAGGATCAAAGTAGAAGTGAGAAAAAAGTGGAATGAGCTGTGCCGTACCGTGACCGGGACCAACCACAACAGCAAAAAAAGTGGTCCCGCTGCTGGAGGGGGGAAAACCTCCTAATGGGAAGCGCACTGATTCATCCGGTGGGTTGGAGTTGTGGAGTGTTGTGGGGGTGGGTGGCTGAGAGATATCCTGGAACTAAGTGAATTGTGCAGCGATGCTGACACTGCTTCTGCTACTGCTGCTCGGTGGAAAACTTTCTCACCCTCTGTGTGGGTCCTCTTCTCGCGAGGATCACGATGCTGAACGATTGGGCGATTTATGGATTTTCGTTTGTTCGTTTTCACCTCACTGTCCGATTGAGTTCTTCCTGCTTTGCGACGAAAAAGAGCCAATTTTTTCTCGTCTATTTGGCGTAAAACTTTTAATTAACTTTTCTTTTTCTCTACAAGATTTATCGCTGGTTCTGCGCTTCTCGGCACTCACTCCGTTTGTCCTGGAATCGACTTTCTGAAACCACTTTTCGCAACTTTTTTTTTTTGCTCGCAGAACAATTGTTGTTTCTTCTTTGGGTTCGGCTCGCGATTTTCTAGGCCTAGACCGAGATAATTTATTCACTCATTTGCATCCACGATGCTTTCGTAACACACGCGCAAGAGCACACACACTCACATACGCACGTGGACCATTTTTCGGCTGGAATTTTTCCCCCCACACATACATACACACAAAAGCACACAGACACGAAGGCAGAACCGGAGGAAAACTTTTCCCAGCCACCTTTCGAATTCTTTGGTTCGTTGAGCTCTCTTTACCTTCTTTATCTAATAATCGAGTTACGTGTTTTGCGTTTTTCCTTCAACTTGAGAAATCCGGAGTTTTTCTCCTTTTCCCGTCCACGGCTTGTCGGAAACTTCAATCGACACACCACGTACCACGGATCTCCGGGTTTCCCGACACCCCGTTGGTCCCCGTTCACGAGGGGAAGTTCACACCAGCTCAGAGGGTTTTTCCTTTGGTGAAAAATCGAACTTCTTGAGACGAACGCACACACACCGTCACACTCACGCGGCCCCAGGTTAAAACCTGCCCCAGGTCATCGATTCCTGCGGGAGATCGTCCTTCGCACCGCGAATACCACGAAATTCACTCCTGTCCAGATTTCACTACCGTTTTTTTCCAGCCAAGATCAACGAGGAAAAGTGTCCAGGAAAAAAAAACGTCCCGCCCGTCGTCCACACACTTTTGCTCCGTGGAAAAAATGGGTCACCAAAGGTTCCACACACCATCCGCTCCGGAGCTGGTTGTACACGGTACTCTCCGACGGTGTCGGAACATCATCGATTGAAGACGGCAACGATGACGACGACATCTACCGTGGCTGCGCCAAACTACCTGCCGTGCCAGAAAGAAACCACCCCATACGAGCTCCCCCCAGGTTCGAGCGGGACGCCAAATTCGGAAAAGGTCGAAAGCTTTCTCCGAAAGCTCCCGCGTCGGCGCACTGCCAGGCTCACGCGCGCGGTCACAAACGAAGAACAGGCTCAAAGCGGAAGGTGCGATTGTGGGAGCGGAGAGTGAGAGCGCGCGCCAAAGTGAAGAGTGGAGATTTTCACACGCGAGAGACGAAAGGAGGGGGGCTGGGTGGTTGAAATGGGTGGTGGTGGTCACCCTGCAACGTCGTCGTCACGCGGATTAGGGTAAATGGCACCGAAAAGTCATTCAGTGTATTTCTGCGTTTGAAAATAGATGGACACCAACAAGGAGCACAAACACAGTCCCGTGCTTGGTTCGCTATCATACTCTCTTTACGTTATCCTTGTGCTCTTGGGTTTAGTTTCTGAGCGCACGCTCCCTCTCTCTCGGTGTGCGTTGGACTAGTTTTTTATCACATGGTATCGAGCAGTTTTGTTACTGTTTGTATCAATGAAAGCGATACGAGTGCCTTGATCCAAAGACGCTGTTACAAGGTAACTGTGGGCTTAGGATTTCCAGACAATTAAATACGCTGCGTTGTACGTGAAGTGGCTACGTGAATCGACTTCAATTTTGCGAGTAAGGAGAACAACTTTATTTCGACCCCTAAAATGCATGTTTGGGAAGGAAAATAGAGGTAATTCAGTACAGGAATTCAGTGAAACTTATCTAGATAAGTTTGTTTGCTTACGTTTAGTGCCCTATGTCCGCTCGTAAGCCGGAATGATCAACATGCGGTTCGTGTCAGCCGGTGCGCTATAGAATTCATAGATATTAGATTCCCGCAGTTAATCATCGCAAGTTACGCTTTACCTGATCGACAGTTTACTTAATAGTTAATTATAATAGAATTCGCTAGAGTTTGTAGCGCTTTTTCTGGGCAATAGAATGTGCTTACGAACTAGTTAGAGATATGTTGATAATTAGTAATTTCGCAATAAATTCATGTCGCATTAGTACCTGCGTGAAGGTGCTCTAAAAACAGTTTTCTCAAGCACAATTATCCTTAAACTAGGTAAATAAGATGCGTACGAAAGCTAGAAATTAATTTTCAGTGAAGCGTCGGCCTACTGCGAGTTTACACGATAGATTCAATAGAGTAAAAGTGCATCTATTGTCCCTAGCGCCTTTTATTCCTGGTGGTGGTATTGGTTCTATTTCGTTACACTGCTTGTTCGTCGATCCCTTCTCTAGCTTCGGGTGTGGCTGCGTTTCTGGGTTCTGCTTTCGAGTCGTTCATCCGAGAGGTTCCTGCCTCGGAGGTGTTGTTGTCGTCGGTAGCACGTCCAAGTGACGTAACAGACGCCAATTGGCAATATATGAGAAGTCCCCTCTTTTCTTTTTACCACCCTCTTTTTTGTCGATTTTCTAAAAAAACTTTTTATTCTTTTAACCTTTTACTCGTAACTTTCCAACTATTTAACCAAAATACTTTCTTCTTGTTGTTTTTTTTTACATAAAATTGTCCAAGAAATTCATTTAAAATAAAATATCAACCTTCAAATGCCTTTCCATATTGTTACTTAGCAGTTTATAGTTTGAAACCTCCTTATTTTATATATTTTTTATTTGATAATCATTGGGTTCACTGGACAATTTGACATAAGAATCAATGCATATCTCAAACTTATCCAAACCATTGTCGAGAAACAGCACTACAAAAATAAAAATAAGCACGAGGCCTATGCTTGCACTCAAGGTCTACTTTCAGTGGTTGGAAATTTATAGTTTTTTTGAACGTCCCCTCTAAGTTTGGTCCAAATCGGTGGAGGTCGATTCGAAAAGTGTAACCAGTTGACCTGGAATAACTCATATTTTTTTTAAATCTGTTTACAGGGCATTAAAATATTCATTTCCATCTATTAACAACACAAATTTGAATACATTTGGATGTATCGTTGTCGAGATTAAAATATAAAATATACACTGCTTCGATCAATTCAGCTCAAAATTTTGACGAAGGCCGATTTTCATAATGTTCATATTAAAAAAATATAAATATATTGCATTATTTTTGAGTTTTTGATTTCTGTATATTGCTAAAAATCAAAATTAAAAAATCGGGCTTCGTCATGCACACGGGATATATCTCAAATTTCAGCCAATTTGGTCTATCCCGTCTTGAGATATCGTGGCACCCGTAAATCAACTCGGTGTTCAGGGAAAAACGAACAAAAAGTTATACGGTTCGCTTTGCGCATGGCAAAAATTTGAGCTTATATCGTCTCTTACTCAGTTTAATAATGAAATATCTTTATGTAACTTTCAGGAGTACAGTAAAACGGGGTGACTTTGATAGCCGGGGTGACTTTGATAGGTTTGCGATTTTTTCGCAAAATGAAGAGTACAATTAAAATACGTAAGGAATGGTTTAGAAACATACTGATCGTGGTAGAGAAGTGTTCAAAGTACCTCAAGAAGAACTTTCATAAAATTTTGACAATTTTAAAAAGTTAGTTAACTATAGTTAAGAAAATGTTGATGAATCTCATTATTTTCAACTTCTTCAAAGTGTCTTGATTTTCTCAATGAAAATGATTTTTAATCGGGAAACGGAATGCGTTTTCGGATTCTTTGGACAATTTTCCACTAGGAGAAGGTTAAAAAAGTTTGAAAATAATAAATAATATGTGTTTTTGAAACACAATTTAAAAAAAATCTCCAAATTAAAAGGCAATTTCAGTTGAACAAATTTCATGTAAAATGTGAAAACTTGTGATTCGTGCTTAGAATTCAGTATAAAATGCTATATAAATCGATAATTTTACAAACAAAACTATTTTTACCAAATTTCAGGTAAAATTCTGACTTTTTTAACAATTTTTCCTGAATTTATATGTATTTTGCTAAAAAGCTTATACACTTAGTTAACTAAATATAAACATTGATTTTTTTCTTAATAACTATATCAGCTACTTTAGTGATGGTACATTTATCGTACAAACAAAGTTTGAACATCTTAAATATGATTTTAACAAGAAAATCTATGATTATCAAAGTCACCCCGGAATTAAAACTAAGAATTTTTAACGTAACTATTTTTCAAAACATTATTGAAAAAACTTTTTTTCTGAAATAGTGCATGGACTTTGTGTGGTCTACCCCAGTACATGTTTTAAAAATAATAATCTTGAGAAAAACCTTACCTGTTGGAAAATATTCTAAAAACAAAACGAAATCCTATCAAAGTCACCCCGGTTTACGGTAATTAAAAATCATCTTTTTAGAGAATTTAATTATTTTTTTGTGATATGCAATTTTGTGATTTTCTACATGTATGTAGCCCCTTAAAATGTGTAAATTGACCACTTTTCCGTTATAATGCCTAAATTGAAGTGAAATGACATCATAAAATAGGTAATATCAAACCATTCAATTTTACCCCTTCCCAATTTACAAAATGTAACTGATGTAAAATTCGTAAATCTGTGGTATACAAACCTTTATAATGATCCACCTCATCATAACCAATAAAACAACAAATTACAAATTACAATAAACCGCCAGCACCGAAAAGGACCTTAAAACTATAATTTTATGAAAACAAAAATATTATAAAATTAGAGAAGCATTGCAAGGAGGGTGTTTCGAGCTTTATTCTTTTTGAGAAACGTTTAGTATTAGTCTCTTAAAACAATGAGTTTGATTTTTGGCCATCTGCTTGTATGGAAACCGTCCATAAAGCGTCAGTGTTCTTAGTTTATGTTGCAACCTTTCGTCAATGAATGAATCAGAGTATGAGCATAAGCTTCAGAGACCACCCATGGTTGCCCCTCCGTTGCAGAACAGAACCGAAATATCCTTTCAGCACGACCGATCATAGGCTGCAGCGATCTAGTGGTGTTTCCCTTATCAACAGCATGATTGCTAAAACTAGATCAGTTGCAAATAGGTAACAGTAATTGGCCACCATCGGCGCCCGCCATGTCAGTTTGTAGATCTCGATTTTAAGGTATGGGAATTTTAGTTAGCGCATGTTGCTACTAGGGCACCTGGTTTACCCTGTGCTTACACCCAAAAAGCGCCAGGAACCTGAAAATGTGTTAGTAAGGTAGGGTAGACTCCCTAATTTTTACAATGAATAAATGAATGAATAATTCTCATACCCGACGGCAGCTTGATCCAGTAAACATTTCGTAATCTTATGTTCAGTAATCTGTACGTACACCCACGTACATAAGTTTTGTTTTGTACCAATTGTTTTGCTACTAATAGCCACCCCCAGAACAACGAAAATTAGTAACAGGTGTAGGAACACATCACATAGACGCCCTTGTTTAATCGTCACGACACTAAGGGTATGAGATGTCGCCAAATAAATAAGCATACTATCCATAGCCGAATGCATTTTGTCATTCAATAGGCAATAAACTATTCAAACTAGACTAAAATGGGTTTGCAACTTGAATTTGATATTCAAAATTGAAGAATGGGAAAATAAAAAAATGAATGATTCTATTATCCGAAGTCCCATACAAACATTCGGAAAAAGCGTTTAATGACATTAAACCTTAAAAAGGGACACACGACAAGATAGCAGATTACGGTAAAAATGATAACCTCAGTCGTGATTTTTCCCCGAAAACCACAAACTTAATGAGAGAAACGAAAATCCAGAGTTTGTTTTAAAAAGGTCCAATAAACCAAATTTTCATTTTTTGCTTTTTGGGTGTTTTTGAATACCCCTGATTCAAGGCGGTTCTAAAAACACCCAAAAAGCAAAATATCAAATTTGGTTTATAGGACCTTTTCAAAAAAAAAACTCTAGAAATGTTTAATAGTTTTGACTGTTAGTAGGGTGAAAAGAAAAATTAAAATTTTGGAAAATCTTTAGAGTTTGGTTTGAGTTTTTAGGTAAAAATAAGTAACTGTGTCAATTTTGAGCCAATTTTTTTTTAGGTTTAAGGGTACCAGCTCCGTGGCTTAATGGTTGCGGCTTCTGTCTCACAAGCAGAAGGTTCAGGGATCAAATTCCGGTCAGTACCTATGAAATTTGGAATCAGGAATTTGAGCTTTGTATATGAACAAAAACGAAAATAAATCAGGTGGGATTCAAAAACTCACACCTCTGGATTGGTAGTCTTGCACGCTAAGCAGTTGGCAATCAGAAGCGTAATTACTGATTTAAAGAAGACGTTTTTGCATGCAAAGTTTTTTTTACCAACATTAACGATCTAAATTGTTCTAAATTGTCAGCACAGATACTTATGTTTGCCTAAGGAATTGAGTAAGTTGGTATCCCTGATGTTTGATGGTAAAAATTAATACGGTCCCGGTGGCATTTTTCGGGCCGAGATTTGTCTGACCACGCCTTCCGTCGGACGGGGAAGTCAATGTTGGCCCCGGTCTAACCTAGAAAGTTAAGTCGTTAGCTCAATCCAGGTGTAGGAGTCGTCTCCCTGAGTCCTGCCTCGGTGGAGTCGCTTGTAGGCAGTTGGACTTACAATCCAAAGGTCGTCAGTTCGAATCCCGAGGTGGATGGAAGCTTAGGTGTAAAAAGAGGTTTGCAATTGCCTCAACAATCAAGCCTTCGGATGCCTAGTTTCGAGTAGGAATCTCGCAATCGAGAACGCCAAGGCAATGCTGTCGAGCGAATAAATCGACCTGAACAAGTTGATGCTGTAGCCGCTTGTTTTCAAAATGCGAAGATGGCTCAGTCGGCAGCGGGTAGCAGCAGTAACACCGAACATCCTACCCGTCGTCTGTTCAATCCCAGTCCAGCGTAATCCCACTTGGCCGTCGCCGAGAAAGCTCACCTACCGGTGAAACATCTTTTTAAAATAAAAATTTCCTTTTGCTGCCCACTTCAATATTTATAAAATAGAGCATAGGTCAAATCCTTTTCCTACGGCAATCCTAGTCGAATTTCTCATTCCCATTTGCCAATCAGAATTAGTTGATTTGAATCATTCCAACAAAACTAGTGTAAATTTCCAATGAATCTAATGTAAATTTCCAATGAATCTAATGTAGATTTCCAATGAATCTAATGTAAATATACAACACCTTTTGATACATGATAAATAATTTAAATTTACAGGAATATTTTTGTCTGTGTGGAAAAGCGAAATCCTCGAGTTTTTTTAAATGGTCCAACAAACCAAAGCCACCCAAAAAGCAAAAACTGGAAATTTGGTTAATTGGACCTTTTAAAAAAACTCAAGAAATCTTCTAGCAAACTATCGATAAATCCCATTCGATTCCTTATAATGCAAATCTCCCTTCTAGGTGACCACACAAAGTCACGTTTTTATCAACAGAGTACGCTCTTTCTCTCTTTCTCTGGGGAAAACCCTTATCGCAAAGCCAGAGGCGAAAACACCAATAGACTTTTAATCAACAGCCGACACACGGCAAAGCTCACCTCAGCAGAAGCAACTGCCGGCCTGGTGGCGGTGCGGTGCGGACAGGTCGGCCGGGATGTAAAAGCTAATGTTTGTAAGGATTTTTTTAGTAGCGGTTTTCGCCACGGTTTTATGCCAGCTGAGGTTGGCAAACTGCATATAAAGCCCCCTGTTGAATGTTCGCGATTTTGCAGGTGATTTTTTTTGTTCCCCCGGTTGCTCGCCTGTTGGGTTGTTTTATTTGTTAGGTGAACCATTTCGTAGGGTTATGGATTTTGCGTTTCGTTTTTGTTAGAGAATCTGGCTAAAAACTTTGGCAACAGACCGGTTCATCTGCATACCGAAATCTGATGGACCTTTTTCCTATTATAACAGTATCATAGTAAAAGATCGGTAAGGATTTTCTTTCAGAACATGATATAAACCATACACAAAATAAATTACTTGCTGTAATAAACAACGGAGAGTTCCATACAAACTTGTGGATTTTTTCTGTAATATTTGACACGCTATACGACTAAAATTTCTAAAATATGCCTCAACCAAATGATCCATAATCTATCACGCGCTCCTCGTAACGATGTCCTCTCCTGTCTTGACACCAGAGTTAAGGTGATATGTGTGTGTATTTTTAAATTTTCTTATCCTTTCGTACGAAATTATCCCCACTACTAATCAATCGATCTCCAACCCCCGGAAGCCCTTCACCGGTGGTTTTATCGAGCTGGAGCCCGAGGACGCCGTTGTGCTGTTTTTGGGCGCTTCCTTCAGGCTGCCAGAGTCAATCAGCCACTCGCGATAGTCGGTTTCGATTTCCTTCTTCTGCTCCGCGTGCATGGCGGCCAGCTCCGTAAGTGGGCCACCGTAGTCCTGGAAAAAAACGAATAAGGGAAAAAGAAATGATAAAAAGGTTTATCACCTATCAGGATATTTATCTACTTATTCATAACTACAACTATTGACCGAGTTGGATAAACGCAAATTCCAAATCAACATCGAAAAGTATTACGTTAAGAAAATAGTTTTGAAAAGATGAAATTTTTAGCACTCAACAAAATGCTGAAATGTACTTTCCAGTTCTTTTATTTTTGGTACCGCAAAGTAAGCCGTTTCGTTATTCTAGAAATAAAGAAAAGGTTAGTAGTTTCACAGCGGGATTGCGAAAAAAATTATTTTCCTCGCTCAAATGCCACACATTATGCTATATTTTTACGAATTCTCTAACTTTTTTCCTTATTCCCTACCATGATGTTCCCTACATAATTTCACGCCAATCATTTTCGCTAGCGAACTTTCTTCACCCGCGAAAGAGAGAGGAGGCAAATCAATCTGCTGATGATTTTTTGTGAATTTCCCTGTCAGTACCAATTCAAAATATTTATTTCACTTTGTTTACACACATTGCCCATCTACGAAATGTGACAGGTCATTTTTCTACGTGTGACGTTACACTTGCAAGTGTAGTAGTGAAAAAGATGTTCCGCCGAATAATCAAGATGATGATTTTTTTAGATTCCTTTAAACGATCTCTCGTGCGCGAGAGAAGAGAGCCAAGCTCTCTTCGGATTTTTTCTCTTGATAAACATCCAAGTATTTTCTTTTGATGATGATTATTCCATCGCTGCTTAGGACAACTGAAATGAGTTTCTAGGTCACAAGTTTTAAGAGCGAGTCCATGAGCAAAGCATAACCATCTCGCTTCGACCATTCTGCCTGAAATTTTCAGGGGTTGTTTGTACATATAAAACTAGCATCTGGCCAAAATATGAGCACTCTAGGTCAACGGGAAGTGGGGCAAATCGGGACACAAAGTTTGAAGGTTCAAAAACGTCAAAAATCGTAAAATGGCTGTAACTTGGGCAAAATTCAATTAAATTTCAAAATTAAAAATGCAGATGTCCCCTTCAAGCTGCAGGCCGAACCGAGCTGATATCTGGATGGAACACTTTTTTATTTGAGTTTGAAAATTATGCTATTTTTCCACTAAAATGCCAATAACTCCCTTAAGATTCAACCAATTGGGATGTTCTACCCTGCATTTTGTTGCATTTTTTAAGTCCTTTCAGATGCATTTTGAATTTTGAAATTAAATTGAGTTTTGCCTAAGTTACAGCCTTTTTGAGATTTTTGACCTTTTGAACCTTAAAACTTTGTGTTCCGATTTGCCCCACTTCCCGTTGATCTAGAGTGCTCATATTTTGGCCAGATGCTAGTTTTATATGTACAAACAACCCCTGAAAATTTCAGGCAGATTGGTGAGGTACAAACGACATCCCATACAAAGGGGTATGCCCTGTTCGTGGACTCGCTCTTAAGTTTTAAAAGATACAGAAATCACAAAATCTTCAGATTTATAAGCATTTTCATTAGAACAATTTTCTAAGCAGAGTTGGAAAATATATGAATCATACTACAAAATTTCGTTTGATGGCATCAAAAATTGATATTTCAATAAAGAATTCTTTTTTATGTTTTTATTATCAAACTTGGATCTTTTTATTTACTTAACGGGGCACATCAACCAGAGCTTTTGCACTTTTTTTTGTAACAGATTTTTTACTATCTTCAAACGGAACGGAATGGTTTGGAATCATACTGACCGTGGTAGAGAAGTGTTCAAAGTACCGTAAAACGGGGTGACTTTGATAGGTTTGCGATTTTTCCGCAAAATGAAGAGTACAATTAAAATACGTAAGGAATGGTTTAGAAACATACTGACCGTGGTAGAGAAGTGTTCAAAGTACCTCAAGAAGAACTTTTCATAAAATTTTGAAAAGTTTAAAAAGTTAGTTAACTATAGTTAAGAAAATGTTGATGAATGTCATTATTTTAAACTTCTCAAAGTGTAATGATTTTCTCCATGAACATGATTTTTAATCGGAAAACGGAATGAATTTTCGGATTCTTTGGACAAAAAACCACTAGGAGAAGGTTAAAAAAGTTTGTAAAAAATAAATACTATGTGTTTTTGAAACACAATTATAAAAACTCTCTAAATTTAAAGGCAATTTCAGTTGAACAAATTTCATGTAAAATGTGAAAATTTGTGATTCGTGCTTCGAATTCAGTATAAAATGCAATATAAATCGATAATTTTATAAACAAAACTAATTTTAACAAATTTCAGGCAAAATTCCGACTTTTTAACAATTTTACCTAAAATTTATATGTATTTTGCTTAAAAGCTTATACACTTAGTTAACTAAATATAAACATTGATTTTTTTTCTTAAAAACTATATCAGCTACATTAGTGATGGTACATTTAACGTACAAATGAAGTTTGAACATCTTAAATATGATTTTAACAAGAAAAACTATGACTATCAAAGTCACCCCGGAATTCAAACTAAGAATTTTTAACGTAACTGGGTAATTCTCTACCAACTCACACGAAATCGGGAAAAGTTGCCCCGACCCCTCTTCGATTTGCGTGAAACTTTGTCCTAAGGGGTAACTTTTGTCCCTGATCACGAATCCGAGGTCCGTTTTTTGATATCTCGTGACGGAGGGGCGGTACGACCCCTTCCATTTTTGAACATGCGAAAAAAGAGGTGTTTTTCAACAATTTGCAGCCTGAAACGGTGATGAGATAGAAATTTGGTGTCAAAGGGACTTTTATGTAAAATTAGACGCCCGATTTGATGGCGTACTCAGAATTCCGAAAAACGTATTTTCATCGAAAAAACACTAAAAAGTTTTAAAAATTCTCCCATTTTCCGTTACTCGACTGTAAAAATTTTGGAACATGTCATTTTATGGGAAATTTAATGTACTTTTCGAATCTACATTGTCCCAGAAGGGTCATTTTTCATTTAGAACAAAATTTTTCATTTTAAAATTTCGTGTTTTTCTAACTTTGCAGGGTTATTTTTAGAGTGTAACAATGTTCTACAAAGTTGTAGAGCAGACAATTACAAAAATTTTGATGTATAGACATAAGGGGTTTGCTTATAAACATCACGAGTTATCGCGATTTTACGAAAAAAAGTTTTGAAAAAGTTAATTTTTGCGTTTCTCTTTGTTTCGTCGTCCGTGTCTGTCGCGGGTGACCATGAATGGCCATGATCGATGACGACCAACTTTTTCAAAACTTTTTTTCGTAAAATCGCGATAACTCGTGATGGTTATAAGCAAACCCCTTATGTCTATATATCAAAATTTTTGCAATTGTCTGCTCTACAACTTTGTGGAACATTGTTACACTCTAAAAATAACCCTGCAAAGTTAGAAAAACACGAAATTTTAAAATGAAAAATTTTGTTCTAAATGAAAAATGACCCTTCTGGGACAATGTAGATTCGAAAAGTACATTAAATTTCCCATAAAATGACATGTTCCAAAATTTTTACAGTCGAGTAACGGAAAATGGGAGAATTTTAAAACTTTTTAGTGTTTTTTCGATAAAAATACGTTTATTCGAATTCTGAGTACGCCATCAAATCGGGCGTCTAATTTTACACAAAAGTCCCTTTGACACCAAATTTCTATCTCATCACCGTTTCAGGCTGCAAATTATTGAAAAACACCTCTTTTTCACATGTTCAAAAATGGAAGGGGTCGTACCGCCCTCCGTCACGAGATATCAAAAAACGGACCTCGGATTCGTGATCAGGGACAAAAGTTACCCCTTAGGACAAAGTTTCACGCAAATCGAAGAGGGGTCGGGGCAACTGCTGTGTGAGTTGGCGGAGAATTACCCAACTATTTTTCTAAACATTATTGAAAATTTTTTTTTTCCGAAATAGTGCATGGACTTTGTGTGGTCTACCCCAGTACATGTTTTAAAAATAATAATCTTATGAAAAACCTTACCTGTTGGAAAATATTCTAAAAACAAATTGAAATCCTATCAAAGTCACCCCGGTTTACGGTACCTCAAAAAGCACTTTTCATATAATTTTGAAGATTTTAAAAAGTTAGTTAACTATAATTAAGGAAATGTAAATAAAAGGCATTATTCCAAACTTCTCAAAGTGTAATGATTTTTTCAACGAACATGATTTTAAATCGGAAAACGGAATGCATTTTTAGATTCTTTTGACAATTTACCACTAGAAGAAGGTAAAACAAGTTTGTAAATAATAAATGATATGTGTTTTTGAAGCACAATTTAAAAAAATATCCATATTTATAAGCAAACTCAATTGAATAAATTTCATGTAAATGATGAAAACTTGTGATTCGTGCTTCGAATTCAGTTTCAATTGCAATATAAATCGATTATTTTACAAACAAAATTAAAACTAAGATATTTTAACGTTACTTTTATTTGAAAACAATATTTAAAAAAGCTTTTTTTTTAAAAAAAAACATTGCACAAATTTTGCGTAGCCTACCCCAGTACATGTTTAATAATCTTGAAAAAAAAACCTTACCAGTTGGAAATTATTCCAAAAATAAATTAAAATCCTATCAAATTCACCCCGGTTTACGGTATTTTTACAATAAGATTGTTGCAGGATTGGGTCCGTAAGTTTTTTCAATTTTGCAGTAAGAAGACAATAACTTCCTTGGTTGTTGTGCACCCTTAACCTCAAATTTAGTTTATTGTTTGAATTTTCAAATGAAGCTTAATTGAAGGAATTTATTCAATTTGCACACTTTAAGCCAAAAATTGGTGGCTAAAGTCCAGACTTGATTATCCGAAGCCTCGATTATCCGAAGTTGATTATCCGAAGGTTTGTATGGCACTTCAGATAAACGAATGAGGACACAATTTTTTTTTGTATTTTCTAAATTTTAGGTTTATATTAGAAGGTCTTACAAACGTATGAAACACCACACATTAATGGACCTTTAAAAAAATACTAGATTTCTTATTTTAAACATAAAATTTTAAGTCTGTGACCCCATTTTAGTCAAATTTGAATAGTTGATTGCCTACTTAATGACCAATTCATTTTGTCAACATCAAATCAATTCCATTTGGCCGCTATCTTGGATTTAAAATTTCTAAATTCCTTTAGAGTAATTAAACTCAACAATCAAAAATAAGGAAACGAAAACTTTTTTTTCGTGGTTCGATTATCTGAAGTGAAATTTGTTCGAGGCTTTCGGATAATCGCGTCTGGACTGCATCAAAGCTACCCCGGTTTTCAAAATACAGTAGACTCTCTCGTTGCAGATATTAAAGAGACCGTCGAGAGTGGGACCGGGAGCGGGAAAAAAATATTGACATCCTGATTGTTACGGTAGTAAACCCACAGATCTTAACTACAGTGAATCCTTGGATGACCCAGTTCATCCCAAAAAGTTGTTCGACAATGCACTGTAGCCTACCACACTCACTGAAGCAGTTTGGGTAGGATCCATTGTCAAAATCTTGAAGTATCGACTTGTTTCTTTGGTAAGTCTGTTGCACAAAATTCTCGGAAGTTATGGGTGGACTAGAACATCCCAGATGTTCCAAAACCATGCTTAAATGTTAACCAAACAAAATATGTGAAATTAATACATTATGAAAATTCTCTCACAAATAACAAAACCCCAATGATTCTTATTTAAAGTCATATTCTTAATTTAAGTCAAGGACATTCTCAGTTTAAGTCAAGACTTTAAAAAAAATGCGTAAATCGAGAATTGTTTAAAAAAAGGTGACTTAAAAAAGAATATGGTGTATTCCACCCTGAATATTTCGTAGGAACTAAAAAGCATATGCTTTCTAAATCGTCATTTTTTGCTGGGTAATGATGAAAATTATTATTTGTCGCAAAACAAAAACAAAACCAGGGAAGGTCAAGTTCGTCCAAATAATTTGCCACCCAAAGCTTGGACATTCATCTTTATTTTGATGTTCCCACCCGAGTATAACCACATCCCGGAAGTTCCCACAACTTTGTAGCCATTTCACCGGAAAGGTTAAAACAGTGTACACGGGCTTGAAAAAATAATACCTTTACTCATTCCATATTCTGTACCATTCCACACAGTTTATCTCCGATCCGGTCAACGTTGGTGAAGCGGCAGAGGGCAAACAAATTAATAATGAAAAATTCAATTGACGGGCAAAAACAACTTTTCAAACTATCACCAGCACACTGAGTGACAGACTGACTGGCTGACGGAAGAATAGTGGCACATCGCGGTGGCACCATCGCGAGGGGATTTGTGTTGAGTTAAAAAAGAAAACTAGGTTGTGCAATTTTGTACTAAACCAAGTAATGCAATTTCATTTGTTGTTAAAAGAATAACTTTAGGGGTGAATTAAGGTCTAGGCCATGACATTAAATTAAGCCAAATTCAGAAATAAAACATTAGAAAATTAAGTTATTTTTTTCAGGCTGCAGAATAGAGTACCAGATACCAACCTTCGGCAGCAGCTCCGCCGGCAGGATATCAATCGGTCCGGACGAGCAAAACTGCAACAGCCCCAGCAGTTCGGACCGGATCAGCGGCTTAATCAGCGCCATCACCTGGTTGATGAAGGACGCCGTGTGCACGATGTAGATCTTCCGCAGCCGCACCGGATGCGCGTCCTGGATGTAGCTCATGAAGGTCCGCAGCGGGCCAAACTGCACCCGGGCCAGATGACCCAACCGGACTCCCTTCATGTCGAACACCACGATGTAGCCATCAATCGGACCGTCCTTGCTGATCTGGACGTCGTTGAACATGCAGAACGTCTTGACCGCCTCGGCAAAGTTCATCCGGGACGGGTCGGTGTCGGACAGGCGGTAACACAATAATCGATATCCTTCCGGTGTTAATTTCGGCAGCGAAACCATGTGGCTACACAGGAAATTCCAGACATAACGAGGAGGAGGAGGGTGGCGTAAAACGAGAGAGAAAAACAAAACAAACAGTATCAATAGTAGTTAGTAGTTTTGGGTTTCGTTTGGATTGCTCGAGGAAAGGGGTTGGGACAGGAAGAGGAAAATTACGTCATATTCAGCACAAGCTGCACCCCGGACGAGAGGATGTCCCGATTGTCGAAAATGTCCGGCGCCGTGGCGTGGATGTGTGCGTACTTCTGCAGGGCCTTCTTGGCGTCCTCGATGACCCAGTGGCACGCGTGCAGGAACAGATGGGCATGGTTGAGGGTGAACGCCGGGAACCGGGGCTGCTGCTTGATCCTGTGGGAAAGGAAAAAGAAAATAAAATTAGTCGGATTTTAATCATGATTCGATGCCTTCTTTGCAAAGGTTGGTAGGTAATTTGTATTTTTGTATTTTTGTATTTTTGTATTTTTGTATTTTTGTATTTTTGTATTTTTGTATTTTTGTATTTTTGTATTTTTGTATTTTTGTATTTTTGTATTTTTGTATTTTTGTATTTTTGTATTTTTGTATTTTTGTATTTTTGTATTTTGTATTTTTGTATTTTTGTATTTTGTATTTTTGTATTTTTGTATTTTTGTATTTTTGTATTTTTGTATTTTTGTATTTTTGTATTTTGTATTTTTGTATTTTTGTATTTTTGTATTTTTGTATTTTGTATTTTTGTATTTTTGTATTTTTGTATTTTTGTATTTTGTATTTTTGTATTTTTGTATTTTGTATTTTTGTATTTTTGTATTTTGTATTTTTGTATTTTGTATTTTTGTATTTTTGTATTTTTGTATTTTTGTATTTTTGTATTTTTGTATTTTTGTATTTTTGTATTTTTGTATTTTGTATTTTTGTATTTTGTATTTTTGTATTTTGTATTTTTGTATTTTGTATTTTTGTATTTTTGTATTTTTGTATTTTTGTATTTTTGTATTTTGTATTTTGTATTTTGTATTTTTGTATTTTGTATTTTTGTATTTTGTATTTTTGTATTTTTGTATTTTTGTATTTTTGTATTTTTGTATTTTTGTATTTTTGTATTTTTGTATTTTTGTATTTTGTATTTTTGTATTTTTGTATTTTTGTATTTTGTATTTTTGTATTTTTGTATTTTTGTATTTTTGTATTTTTGTATTTTTGTATTTTTGTATTTTTGTATTTTTGTATTTTTGTATTTTTGTATTTTTGTATTTTTGTATTTTTGTATTTTTGTATTTTTGTATTTTTGTATTTTTGTTTTTTTTTGTATTTTTGTATTTCAACATTTAAAAGCAGATTCAGATTGAAAAATAGAAAAATCAATTAACTTTTAAAATAACTGTACGTACCACTCAAACAGCGCGTCCACGTCCTTCCGGTACTCGGTGGGAACCTCCTTCGGTTCCGGACAGTCTTTGTAGGGATGTGATAGGGTTGACATTTTGGCACACTATGAGTTGGCTAAGATTGCTTTGTTAAGCTATTTACAGACGCATCTAGGTAGAAGGGATCAACTAGAAGGCTCTAAAGTTGAAATAGGTAGGCAGAAAGACTAGCTCAGCTCGCTAAAGTTATCTCCGGAAGCAGCACGTTACACATTGTTCCCTCCGACAGCTGATCTCAACGGGAACATGCGGAATGACCTGAAAAGAAAGCAAATAAAAATGATGATTATTTCGATGCATTTTTAATTTCATTTCAGCTTAGCAATATGTGTCACCGGCCCCAGCGAAAACTGTAATTATTTGCCACGTGTAGTCACAGTTCGATGAACTCCTCGGTGCCAAAGCTATTCAGAGAGTGCAGTTTTTGTCACAGCTTGTCGATTAATTTATGCACCACATCAAAGTCGTTGGCGTTGGACCGTAAAATGCAAACCACTGTGCTGGGGTCGGGCTTATACTCAAGCTGGCCGGGCCGTACCGTTTGGCCTTTAATTAATTAATGCTTCGAGGCCATGACCGTGACCACGATTTGCTTGCACATGCAAAACTCTTCCGCCATTGAAGAGCCGGAGTACCCGCCGTTGGTCAATAATGTACAATGAACTTTAGAAGAGTTGCAGTGTCGTTCCATAAAGTGCAGAGAGTCCATTTGTTCTAATCAATGTCCTACATGATCTACATGATCGTAGCGATAGCTTGTTTTCAGAATCTGTTATAAGTAACGAAGTATAAGTGCAATTTGTTACAGTGGACTCTGCCTCTGTCGATATTAAAGGGACCGTCAAGAGCGGGAGGTATCAAATTATAGAACGAAAAATCAAAGCATGTTCTTCAAGGGACGCAAAAATTTATTGACAGGAGGAGCAGTATTGATATCGAGAAGATCGACAGCCGCAGACTATTCACATTTTCATTTGTTTAAGTTTCTTCAAGAAACGAAAAATTAGCAGAGTCAAATATTTATGCTAATGTAGAGTCTACCCACTTCAAAGTCAACAACGGGTTTCTTTCAAAGCAAAGAGTAAGATGATGTCAGCACTAAAATAAAGTAAAACCATGATCCATGAATTGTCCGTTCTATTTAGGCATGGTTTGTTACGGTTTGTGGTTTTATTACTGTAATTAAAGACATATTTATTCTTTTTGAAAAAGGGCTCTATGATCATATGCCATTAAAAATCACTCTTTAAAAGACTTGCCACTCATCTTCAAACGTGCTAAGAAATCGTACATAAGTCTGTACAAACTGACTTGGGAGGGGTATGGATTTAAACTTTGAAACGAATAACGTCATGATTCGAAATCCGGACACTTAGTAGCACATCTTTTTTGTTATAGCAGGCGAAAAATCATGTAATAAGTTGGAAATGTAGAAACTTCATCAGGATGTAGTATAAACAGTCAGTTTCAAGAAAATGCATGCAAAATATGTTTTTTCTAACAATTTTCCATAAGAATTTTAAAATTAAAATGACTTGTTGTGCTTCGAATCCCGGACACTGATAAAAGCTGATTCCAAATCCGGACACTTTTGCTTCGAATTCCGGACACTCGATATTACTTATGAATCGCACAAATTTGGACTGAAATGTTAGTGGATGGCATTCTTTAGGTCTCAAATAAGCTGTTAACATCAAAACAATCGATAATTTATATAAAAATTTGCTAGAATTTAAGGAAATCGAAACCATAAATTTCTACTTTGCCTGCCCGGTGCTTCGAACGCCTATGAAATATTTCAAATGAAATGTTTCGCATTTTTGGAAAACTTATAATTTTATTGTATTTAATCCGGCTCCGTGGCTTAATGGTTACGGATTCTGCCTCATAAGCAGAAGGTTCCGGGATCAAATCCCGGCCGGTACCTTTGAAATTCAAAATTCAAAATCAGGAATTTGAACTTGAAATATGAACAAAAACGAAAATGAATCAGGTGGGATTCGAACTCGCACCTCTGGATTGGTGGTCTGGGACGCTAAGCAGTCGGCCATCAGAAGGTTTACACTCTAGCAGTGAATTTATCCGTAGTGTTGAAACATGTTATCTTCTCATATTAAATACGCGCTGATCCCTGATTTGCCTGACGGGATTGGAAGTCTAAATATAGATCGAGTTTCCTTCAGATGCTTGCTTCTATGTTTGGGCCGAACAATGCCCAGCGATGTCGGAATTGGACCACAAGGAGCTCTGTCATTCTGAAACGGGTCGTTGGAAGCAGCGCGAGGGCTATCACCACCTAATACCCGGGACTGAGATAAATTGTATCAGCATTCGGCATATACAAAGCCTGATACAAACTATACTTTCCCATAATATCGCTACCGGTTAGCGGGTATTGGATTGGACCACACACACACACTTATAATTTTATTGTATTTAATTGTTTTGGCATTAACTACAAACTTTAAATGAAAGTTGATGTTGGAAATCATCAAATAAAACAATTTTGACATTCATAATGCGAACATATTTCCAAATAATTGATAAAACAAGATGAAGTATCCGGGTTTCGAAGCGTCCGGGAATTCGAATCATGACGTTACCAACGGCCCATCTAGCAACGGCATAGATCAAAATGCTTAAAAATCAGAGAAAATGAGATTAATCATAAAAAATGCAGTAATGACTGCAAACGAAATTCAAAAACTTGCTTGAACTAACTAATGATGCCTTCTTGTAGTAATGGACAACCCCTCCAAAAAGTTTCAGCCAAATTTGACATGCCAAACCAAGGAAGTTGTTGTTTCCTTTTTCCAAAATTGTCAAACTTACGGACACAATCCTGCAACAAGCTGATTGCAAAAATAGGCAAATTATGTTGTAAATTACTTAGAAGACAGTACTTTACTTCCGCTCTAATCGAGTCCATTCCACATGTAAAAACAGCAAGTCGAGAAAACCGGATGTCAAATTTGTCCCGCCCATAAGGCTACATGTTAGAATTTCTCGAAAAAGTGGATTTTCTCTGGTTTTCTAGAACAAAGTACTTAATTTTTTTGTTTTTTTTTCTGATAGTTTATATGATTTCGAACCAAACTGCATCATAACCTCAAAATTGACGAAATTACATATGGGACGGACTAGCTTCGAGCGGTAGTTTAGGAGATGAATTAGTAGTTTATGCAACAAGTTGCAAAAAGAGGATTTTTTCAGCACGAGTCGTACATTTACCCAACGAGGTTCACCGAGTTGGATAAATACGAAGAGTGCTGAAAAAATCAAGTTTTGCAACGAGTTCCATACAACATTTTTTTGCAATTCCAAAAAACACACACTGAGTGAAATTTTAAGTCAAATTTTCATGTATTTTGTCAATAAATCGTTTAAATCAAAAACATGTTGAAAAGTGTTATTTTGAAAAGTGTTCCTATTTGATTCTATTATTTTTGGTACAGAAAAGTAGGCTATTTCGTCGTTGAAGAATGACAGGAAAAGTGAGTAGTTTCACGACGGAATTGCAAAAAAAAAATATATTGAGTAGTTTCGAAAATACTAATATATCTGTAACAAAAATCTTGGCGCAAAAGCACTGGACGATGTGCACCGTTAAAAAAATATATTTTTATGAAATTGCCCAAATTCATAGATAATTCCACTGAAGGAATTTTTGATCTAAATCAATTGTGCTTCAAAACTTATAAAATTTTGTGGCACAGTCATTGACGTCCTAACGTCATGATTCGAATTCCCGGACGCTTCGAAACCCGGAAACCTCATCTTGTTTTATCAATAATTTGGATATAAATTCGCATTATGAATGTCAAAACTGTATTATTTGATGAATTCTAACATCAACTCTCATTTCAAGTTTGTTTGAACGCTGTAGCTAATGCCAAAACAATTAAATAAAATAAAATTATAAGATTACCAAAAATGCGAAATATTTCACGTGAAATATTTATAGGCGTCCGAAGCACCGGGAAGGCAAAGCAGAAATTTATGGTTTTGATTTCCTTAAGTTTAAGAAAAATTTTATATAAAATATCGATTGTTTTGATGTTAACAGCGAATTTGAGACCTAAAGAATGCCCTCCACTAACATTTCAGTCCAAATTTGTGCGATTCATTAGAAAAAAGGAGTGTCCGGATTTCGAATCAGCTTTTATCAGTGTCCGGAATCAAAGCACAACAAGTCATTTAATTTTCAAATTCGGATGAAAAATTGTTAGGAAAGACATATTTTGCATGCATTCCCTTAAAACTGACTGTTAATACTACATCCTGATGATGTTTCTTCATTTCCAACTTATTACATGATTTTTTGTCAGCTATAACAAAAATGATCACAATTTGCGATGTTCGTAATGTTTTTTGCCTATCGCTAAATTCGTACTCACTGACTGTTTTTTTTTTTTTCACTTTTCAAAATATCAAGAATTAACGAAAAAACAAAATAATTCCGTCTAGCTCCAGAGCGTTAAAGTGGTTACAAAATGACTGGCAGAAAATGTTTTCACACCCGAGAATTTGCCGTGTTGTAAACGATGTAACGGTAAAGCCGCTTAAAAGTTCTTGAAAGCTTTGAAACGCCTACTGGAATTCACAAAACTGACATTCAGGCGTTAGGCAAAACTGTGAGCTTTTAAAGCAAATAAGAAAATTATGTAGTATGCATTTAGGCGTTTTTACTGCGAACTGCGACTGCACGCTCCGTGAGACTTCACTACGACAAACGCAAACGTACCGAGTGAATCACCTTGGCTCATACGCTGGATTCATTGCCGACGAGCCGACGCGTGTACGCGTGTACGATGAAGCTAGTACCGCTGGTATCGAAGCTAGAAAACCAAATCCGCGATGTGCGTTGTCACTGGCGCATGGAAAGCTTGGACGCTCACCAGAAATTCGTTCGCTCAGAGATCGATCAGAGAATGAGCAAGAAAAAAAGAAAGGTAACAGACTTAGCATGGGGCTTCAGAACGAATAGCTGCTTGCGTCGTGTTTGCGTTCAAACCAAACTGCATCATTACCTCGAAATTGACGAAATAACAAATGGGACGGACTAGCTTCGAGCGGTAGTTTAGGAGATGAATAAAAAAATTATATTTAGTAGTTTCGAAAATACTAAAATATCTGTAACAAAAATCTTGGCGCAAAAGCACTGGACGATGTGCAGAGTTTGAAAAATATATTTTCATGAAATCGCCCAGATTCATAGATAACTCAAATGCAACAAAAAGCTCATTAATGCTGATGTAAAAAAAAAACAAAAGTCGTTGAAAGTTAAAAACCAAAAGAGGCTCATTGATGTGATTCCTTGTGACTCAAAACTACTAAATATTTTTATATTGCTTATATGAACGATTTATCAATTTATAGACCTGCATCTCAAATCTGGGAATACCTAGATAAAAAGTATTTAGGTACATTTGATCTTCCGACAAATTGTTTGTCAACATTTCACCACCAGTTTATTCGAATTATTCAACCCTCACAGCTGGAAGCATGTTGTAATCAACATCTCAAAAATTAAACCATAAACTTCACTAATGAAGTTAATCGAAAACATCACTTGCGCACAATGTTCCATCCAACGACTCCGACACGGTATATTGTATTGAAGATGATCACCTGGTCCGGTACTGGTTTTATGTACAAATATCTGTCCTCTCTGCAACAAAGCGACCAGATAGTCGCGATATGCTGGTACTGCTGCTTTAGTACACTCACAAACATAAAGCATGGCATGCAGCATAAGACTAGACCATGCTGCGTCAGCTACACACCACCAGAGACCAAGTACCCCAACTACACACAGAGTAGGGTAGGGTAGTCATCAATGAGACACTTTTGGTTTTCAACTTTCAACGATTTTTCTAGTTTTTTCATCAGCATGTTTTAATGAGCTTTTTGTTGCATTTTCTTTCTTTTAATGTGTTCTAACATTGACCAAAACATGAGATCGATCCGACATCTACAGCCAGAGTTATTCAACTGTCTCATTGTAGACGCACTTGGCAGGAACAATGAGACAGCTGGGGAACAATGAGACACACTACGAAAATCAAGATTTTTCTAGTAAAACATCATGTTTTTGTATTGTTCCATTGCAGGTAACTTGCCTTGAACATTTAAGAGCAATTTTGCCAACATGAAACTTTAATTAACAAAAGTTATACTAAAAAGTATTTAAATTTTGTAAAATCCGTATATTTATACCAAATAACTTTGTATTTGTGGTTAAATGAAGTTAAAACTCAATAAATATGCCAAAAATCACTTTTAATCCATGTTTTGAAAGATTTCCATAGATTTTGAAAAGTTTAATGAAGAAAAATCAAAGTGTCTCATTGTTACCCATGAGCTGAAATGAGTGGGGAACAATGAGACAGTCCTGGATACTGGGTATATTCTGAATTTTGGCCAAACCTTATGAAAGGACATTGTAGCCCAACTCAATCCCTATGGAACGTCGAAAGAAATTTGAAGAAATATTAGTTTTGGTGTTAATGGCAGCCTACGAGCGAAAAAGTAATTTTTGTCCATAATTTACTTTTACATCCCAGAATCAAACATTTATGAATAACTTTTCAAGGGAGCGTCCATAACCAAAGCCACGATAATGCCAGACGTGTATCCAGTAGACACACCTTTCCCCCAAATATGAGCCTGATTGGTTGAAACTACGACTTGTGAGAGCCATTTTATCATTGTTCCCCGTGTCTCATTGATGACTACTCTACCCTACACACAAAATAAAGCATGGATTCATTGCGCGTGAAGATTTTTTTTTATTTTTCTTCTTTTTTTTCTGTGAAAGTTGCTGGCATGCACGGACGGGTTTTTGCGTTCGGTTCGGCTCTGCCCGGTTTGTGAAGTACCCATAATCTTGGCCACCTCCGCCAATCCGGAGACTGCCAGTCTGCTGCCATCCAGGGGCCACGACACGGTGGGGGGAGGATAGCCAAGCGAAATGTAGAGGTACTGTCCCATAAAGTCCGGGCGCACGTGACCGTACGGGTATTCATGAAATTCGCATTCTTCATCGGAAGACAATTTCGCCAGAGCTCTGTGCTAGCTGCTCTGCTGGCAGGCACTTGCCACCGCAACGCGTAGCTGGCTTGATTGTCCTAGTTCAGGGAGACCGTATCATGGAGAGGCTTTAAATTTTAAATATTATTCTGAATCTCACAACATCCGGATTTATAATTTCGTAAATTTGACTGAAGTAACGATATCTTACGACTAGTCTGCTAGATTTTAAAACTTCACGAAAATAAAAATAAAAAGCCATCCAAATATTTGTAAAAGGTTTAGTAAGATGATTTACAAAAGTAATTTTCGTCAAAACCTTGAACAATTAGAATTATCTCAAGTTTCAAATTTAAACGGCTTTTATAGTTTTATTTGTCAAATAAAGGAGCCTAATAAACTAAAAAGCGTAATCATCAGTGAGCAAGGAAAAAAAGCAAATATTTACAAGTAATAAAACAAACCAAAACTTGATAATTGCCGGACATTTACTCAGCAATCAACAATCAAAATGCAGATTAGGCTACGGTGGCCAAGATATCTTTGACTCAGCAGCCTCTTCCAACAACGTTACGTTACTGTGTGTGTGTGGGGCATAATGACCTCGTCTTATGTTTCTCCCCGCGCCATGGGGTGGCCTCCTGACGCCACAGCGTTGGAGACTCATATTTCCATGGGGAGTCACTGTCAGGCACGGCTGGGAGATTTGGCAAAGTTATGCAACTTCAATTGAAACGAATCATTGCGCGCCGGCGGGACCTGGTTGGCCCGGCCAGAGGAGGCTAGCGTGTGGCGGCCCCGACGGATTCGTGTGCAGAGCAATTGGGGTCCACGAAATTTTTGGTGCCGCAAGTGTACTGACTGGCAATTCAAAACTCGATGGCCCTCCTCCCCCGGAGCAAGTGTTAAAAGTGGCACTTGTTAAATGGTGGTTTAGCGTGTTTGGGGGAAAGTTGCACAACGCGTTAGATTTAGTCGCTTACAATTTATCACGGTTATACAGTTTTTGTTGCCAATCTAATTTTTGTTTTTGTTTGGTTAGTATGTTCAGTTTCAAAAATGGAGCAATTTTCTCAAAACTATTTTTTTCGGCTAATTGTTACTCGACCTTCTCCGATGTCAATACAACTTTGTAGATATGTCGTCTAGGCTCATATACGCCATTGTTTATGAAGCCAATTGCAAGAAAAAATAACAATAATATGTTTACCACGTAATGTTAATATTGAGCAGTTGCATTATATCCAAGAGTAGTTTGATACACATTTAGGAAATTTCCGAAAAAAAAATACATTGTGAGATTAGTATGAGATTTTATAAATTTTGGGGTTCACAAGTAATATTTGAAGGTAAACGCACTCGTTTGGGTTTTTTTAATACATAAAATTAATTTAAAAAATTAAAGACGATTTAAATTTACCCCTCACTATTCTTCAATGTCATGCTTTCATTTCGTTGTTATTTTACTGGAATCGTTAAAATAACAACGACCAAATTTAGGTCTACGCACGTTACATGTTTGCGTGGACAATTCTGACGTTTGGTAAAAGGGGCTCTTTTCATACATTATGCGTTATAAATGGAATATTTTTTTCTATTTATCTCGATTATTGGGTTTAAATCATTTATTAACGGTGGGCGCCTATTGAGATGTTTTGATCTCACATATGAGTTTTGTCTTAAAATTGCATTCAATTTTGACATAATTTTCATTTTTTAGTAAAGTAAAGCAGTTATAAACATCGGTGCTCCTCGTATAAAAAAAAATGATCAAGGGCTTTTGTAGAAAGTAACTGTTTATTTTACGAAATTGCGCATATAAGCAATTCTCTGAGATTTCAGTCATTCGATTTTTTTGTAATTTTTAATCCAGCTGAAATTTTTTGGTGCCTTCGGTATACCCAAAGAAGCCATTTTGCATCATTGGTTTGTCCGTATAATTTTCCTTACAAATTTGGCAGCCAATTTTGAATCTTTGACCCTTTAGCAGTTCTCTACGAAATCGATCTTTTTTTTGAATTTTATTTTTTGTATTTTTTAATCCGACTGAAACTTTTTTGGTGCCTTCGGTATGCCCAAAGAAGCCATTTTGCATCATTAGTTTGTCCATTTAATTTTCCATGCAAATATGGCAGCTGTCCATACAAAAATGACATATGAAAATTCAAAAATCTGTATCTTTTGAAGGAATTTTTTGATCGATTTGGTGTCTTCGGCAAAGGAAAGATCAGAAAATTTCACGAAACGAAAAACGAAACTATTGGCACTACGCCCCCCGGGGCATGGCCTTCCTCTAACGTGGGATTTCTGCTCCAGCGCCTCTGACGAGACAGGAGAAACCGGGACCGACGTTTTACTTCACCATCCGATAGAAGCTCAGTGGATAAGGCGGGAATCGAACCCGCGTCTCATAGCATCATCGGGATCGGCAGCCGAAGCCGCTACCCCTGCGCCACGAGACCCATTTCACGAATGTTTCATATTTTAACATTGAAAATCGGACAATTAGTTGCTGAGATATCAACGATAGAAAATGGTGAGTTGTTTGGGTGAGACTTAGAAAACATCAATTTTCCTGCTTTTTAAACCTTTGCATGACAATATCTCAGCAATTAAAGGTCGTATCAACAAAGTTCAAAAAAGCTAATTATATAGAATTTTCTCAGCTTTTCAAAAATATGTTTTTCAAAAGTGGGCAAACATATAAAAAAATGGAAAACAGTGACTATTTTCAAAAAAGTAACCTAAAAATGGCTATAACTTGAAAACGGTGCACTTTATGAAAATTTCACTGAAGTACTTTTTGATTGCAAATTTGATTTTACATCGAAAAATGAAGTTGAAAAATGTTTGCGACCAATATTTCGATTTTTTCAAAAATATTTGTGTTGATTCGAAAATTCATAACTTGATCAAAGATTTTTTGCACAACCTGGAAATTTCTGATAAGTTGGCATTTTATGTCCCCTAAAACAAATAAAAAATAAAAATAGTGTTTTTTGCAAATCAAGTTTTAGTGACAAAAAGTTAAATTAAAAATCAACCATTTTTTTTACCGTGTATCATTTTTTTCAGTATAGTCCTTATCCATACCTACAACTTTGCCGTAGACACCAAATCGATCAAAAAATTCCTTCAAAAGATACAGATTTTTGAATTTTCATATATCATTTTTGTATGAACTGCTACCTAATTTGTAAAGAAAATTATATGGACAAACTAATGATGCAAAATGGCAAAATGGTATACCGTAACCACCAAAAAAGTTTCAGCCGGATTAAAAAATCGAATGACCGAAATCTCAGAGAATTGCTCCCTTCTGAAATGTAAGTCTTGATTTAAAAAACATTGTAAATCAGACCATTAGTTGCTGAGATATCGACATTAGAAAATGGTGGGTTGTTTGGGTGAGACTTCGAAAACATCATTTTTTTTTTTAAACCTTTGCATGGCAATACCTCAGCAACTAAGGATCGTATGAACAAAGTTCAAAAAAGCCAAATATAGAGAATTTTCTCAGATTTTCAATAATATGTTTTTTAAAAGTGGGCAAACATGGGCAGTAATTCAAAAAAATGAATAACTGCGATTATTTTCAAGAAAGTTACATAAAAATGGCTAAAACCTGGAATCGATACACTTTATCAAAATTTCACTCAAGTTCTTTTTGATTGCAAATTCGATTTTAAATAAAAAAATTAGGTTGAAAATTAGTTGCGACAAATTTTTCGATTTTTTGAAAAAAATCATTATTGATTAAAAAAATCATAACTCGGTCAAAGATTTTTAGCCCGTTCAGAAAATTTCTGTAAAGTTGTTATTTGATGTCCTCTAAAACATATCAGAAAATAACAAAAATAAAAATCGTGTTTTTTTTGCAAATGAAGTTTTAGTGACAACAAGTTTTACCATTTTTTTCCGTGTATCATTTTTTCAATGTAGTCCTTATCCATATCTACAACTTTGCCGAAGACACCAAATCGATCAAAAAATCCCTTCTAAAGATACAGATTTTTGAATTTTCATTTATCATTTTTGCATGGACAGCTCCAAATTTGTATGGAAAATTATTTTAAAAAAAACCTATATCGGATTCCTGTTGAGTATTCTACGTTCCCAAGGAATCCGATAAAAATATTTTCAGGCATAGGCTCTTTGGACCATACATCGTTGAAACGGCATTTTAAAGTTCAATTTGTAATGGAAGATTTTTCGGTACTCAAACTATGTTTCCAATTATTCACCTTTAATTTGCGTCCAAGGCAGCTAAAATTGATTAAAATAGTGCGAAGCTTTGGTTTTTGGAAAAAATTCTACATACATATTTTGGCATAAAAAGTACCGTTTAATAAAATGAATCATAACCCTAGCTTACCCTATAAATGTATGTAAAAATAAGCAAAGTACCATGAAAAAAGTAAAACAGGGGTGACCAAAGTAGCCCGTGGACCCATTTTGAATGATCATGTAAAATGGCCCGTTGATCACTTGTAAAATGATTCTGTACTTTTTCAAAATTAAGTTTTATTTTAAACTTTTAATGCTAATATTCTACATTTTTTTATTAAAAACTAATGATTTATCAGTATTTAGATCCACATTTTAGGACACAAATATTTTGTTCAAAAATCATAATAATAAAAACAATTTCACACGTTTCAATGTGAGTGAAACTAAAAACATTTCTTGAAATATTTATAAAACACTCTAATTTGACATAGAACAAACCAATAAAACTTTTTTTTCAAAATTCAAAAAAAAAATATGTAAATTTATTTATTTTCTGCGTTTAGAATCATTTGAGCATTTTCGGGTATATTCAAAGATAATTTGAAATTTCGTGAATCTACATTTTTTGAAAATAATGATTGCAATTTACTTTTGCGAGTGCTTAAAACACTTCTTACACTTTTTTTCATTGAAATGATAAAATCCTGGCTCTTAACGATTTTTCATTATTCACCTCTCAAATTAAAGATAAAATTACGTCGTTACATGCATTGTTCAGACGATTACATGTCACCATTTTCAAAATATCAAAATTGAAAACACAAGTACATTTAGCTACAAACTTTTTTTCAAATACCTTAAACAATAATATTAACAATACCGATGTTTTCTATAATTTTTTTTTAATGAAAATTTTCAAAAAAAAAATACAGAAATTAAAAACAAAATAACGTATGGTTGTATTTTTAGGTATTTCAAATTAAAATAAAGAAATTTATTTTTTTTAAATAATCTATTTTGTAAATTTGGCACGCAAATTCATTTCTGGAGTTTTTTTGAAAAGGTCCTATAAACCAAATTTTCAATTTTTGCTTTTTGGGTGTTTTTAGAACCGCCTTAAGTCAGGGGTATTCAAAAACACCCAAAAAGCAAAAAATGAAAATTTGGTTTATAGGACCTTTTCAAAAAAAACTCCAGATTTGAGCTTCAAATTTGGCCCGGCCTCCAAAATCTTTGAGCACCCCTGAAGTAAAATCACCACGCCAAAGATTTCCAAAACAATGATGTAAACTCCTTTACACTGTATAAGCTGGTACAAAATGAATCACAAAATGCTTTATACCTATTCATTACTGTTATGGTACAACCGAAAACTGAAATATCAATGATTTTTTTTTTCAAATGTTTTTTTCCTGGTTTAACTTTTTTATATCTGCGGTCCCAAAATTCAAAATATACAATATTCTCACATAATGGATAGATACATTCAGGGCACTGGCAGTTATAAGGGGAAAAGAGGTGAATAATAGGTTAAGGGCCATTCATTCTAAGTGTAATATTTGGCTTTTTAAGAGGTCGTCCCATACATGACGAAACACGATAAGAAATTATCGTGTGTCAACTATGTGGAACATTCTCCGAATACTTCTGTGTTGGTTAATGGAAGACCCCCTAAAAAGCTATTTCAACCAAATATTACACTCAGAATGAGTGGCCCTCAGCTTCTTCATCTCCTTTCCCCTTATAACTGCCAGCGTCCTGCTTGGATCTATACACCATGTGACAAAAGGTTTGAAAAGATGGTTGTCGCGATCTTCAATTCTGTCTCTCCTCATTCTGTGTTAGGTTAGTTTAGTATTTCTCGCCGATATAAGCAAATAACTATAATTCAAAATTTGCACAAAAAAAACATCCTGCTATATTTGATCCAAAAATTAAACGTTACCAGTAATTCCCCACGAAAGCAGCATGATTCAAAAGCTAAGTAATCATATCGGGCCCAAAATCGATGTCGAGGTTTCTTAGTCTAAATAATTAGACCCGTATAACGTCATGATTCGAAATCCGGACACTTAGTAGCATATCATTTTTGTTATAGCTGGCAAAAAATCATGAAATAAGTTGGAAATGTAGAAATATCATCAGGATGTAGTATAACCAGTCAGTTTCAAGAAAATGCATGCAAAATATGTCTTTTCAAACAATTTTTCATCAGAATTTCAAAATTAAGATGACTTGTTGTGCTTCGAATCCCGGACACTGATAAAAGCTGATTCGAAATCCGGACACTTTTGCTTCGAATTCCGGACACTCGATTTTACTTATGAATCGCACAAATTTGGACTGAAATGTTAATGAATGGCATTCTTTAGGTCTCAAATAAGCTGATAACATCAAAACAATCGCTAAACATTTGCTAGAATTTAAGGAAATTGTAACCATAAATTTCTGCTTTGCCTTCCCGGTGCTTCGAACGCCTATGAAATATTTCAAGTGAAATGTTTCGCATTTTTGGTAAACTTATAATTTTATTGTATTTGATTGTTTTGGCATTAACTATAGCGTTCAAACAAACTTTAAATGAAAGTTGATGTTGGAGTTCATCAAATAACACAGTTTTGGCATTCATAATGCGAACTTATATTCAAATAATTGATAAAACAAAATGAAGTGTCCGGGTTTCGAAGCGTCCGGGAATTCGAATCATGACGTTATTGTTTGCTTTTAGGGAGACCTACGCCGTGCTAGGGTAGTCCGAAAAATGGTAATTTTCGTCGATTTTCGAAAAAAAAACACATTTTTCAAATGATCATAACTCCATGCCATTTCAACTGAATTTTGCTCTCTTGGACGCAAATGAAAGGTGGTTAGAAAAGTTTTGATTGAAAATTAATTTAAAGTTTCAAAAATCTAGCCTGACATTTGAAAAGGTCATATGAAAACTATTAGTATGCTGTTTTAGAAGTTTCGGGACAAAGAGCCTATCTCTGAAAATATTTTTACCAGATTCCTCGGGAAATTTAAATTATAAAGTGAAAAATGGCGGAGTTTTACTAACAGGATTCTGAGATACGATTTTTCAAAATAATAACTGCGATTTGACGGTGACCTACACTTTCTGGGTACCAAAAGTTACGTCTTTCAATTACGGAATTTTAAAAAGTATAGATCATCCTTCAAATTCTAAAGTTACCGCAAAATTTTGTGCACGTTTACGACTCACTTTCATTTGTGAGAAAAAAAAATTGTTAAAGAATTAAATTTTGAGACGACTTTGAAGATTTTAAGTAAGTTAGTTCAATATGACTGAAAAGACTCTCTTGGTGTCACTATTTGTTCGATGCTTTCTGAAACAGAAACACCAAAAAAAACTTAACATCAATGTAAAAACATTAATCATGTCAATACAGCTGCGATCTTTCAGTCCTCTCTCGAATATCGAATATAGACGTGTTCATCTGTAATGTATTTTGGCGGCAAGCAACAACCAATCCCACTTATGACATAATCAGTAAAACAAAAATAAAATGTCACGGATTTCAGCTTGGTTGACTTACAGCAGTATCATGCTAAAAGCTTAAAGCTTTTAGAATTGAATAATTTAAACAAATAATTTTTTTAAACTTGCCTCTTACGATATCACAATAACAAATCATTTCCAACCTGCTCGTAAAAGATGCAATCAACCTCCTTCACCTGTGGAATAATTGGTCGTTCCAGGCTATGCAATCACTGTCGTGACCAACGTCGGATCAAAGGTCCGTTGGTTAGTGTATTCATTTCCAACGCTTGCGTCGTCAAGCCAAGCAAGAAGGGTGGGGGGGATCGCTTCCGCGTTCGATCTTGATAGATGCTGCTATTAGAAGGGACAAACATCGAGTTGTGTAAGCAACAAATGCTGATACCCAACGATGCATGTTTGATAAGTCGTGAAGGTTTGCAGTTGGGACTTAAATCGGTTTGACACGTAACTGAACGATGTTAGGAGAGTTTCTTTTAAAAAACTTTAAAAGAAAACTTAAAAAATCCACTTCATAACTACAATAAACCGACAAAAATAAAAAAAATAAAATAGACAAGCCGAGCCCCCACACTTTGTATGCAAATATGGACGAGGCAATCAATCACACGGGATGTTTTTCTACTGCTTCTGGCTGCTGGCACTGACCCAAGAAACACCAATAACTAACGAGGATTTCCGTTTATCTTTTCTCTTTCATTTTCCATATCACCGAGCTCTCTCCTCCGCTCTTTGTGGTGAGGCGATTCCGGAAAAGTGCAATGTTTATCACAACAGGCCCTCGTTCACGGAAATACTAAGTGCAATGCATATACTTTTTCAACTTGATTTTTTTCTTTTCTGCTGGAGGAAAAGTTTCAGCGAAATTGACTTTGAGCAATGCCAACTTTTGAAGTAGCCAATCAATAAGCAAGCATAAATTTTCAGAAGAGCAAGGAAAAATAAATTCAAAGAAGCATGTAGTCTTGTTATGGAAAAACAACATAATAAATTTTAACAGCAAGGAATTTTAGGTAAATTTTGTCATTTAAAAACTGATACAAAACTGATCGCCAATGAAACGAAACCACGTTTTTATCCCCTTCGAATACTTATCGATTCATCGGACAAAACGCATCGCGCGCCACGTTGTTTTCCAATCCACAAATCACAATTCCGCCGCAGTTCATCGAATTTTCCGCGAGCTGCAGCCCTTCCACTCTGCCACCGCCGCCACAAGTGTTTGTGTATTAAAATTCCAGCGCTTTTCCCTTTGCCACACGACGACGACAACAACTGCCTGTGTGATGGTATGACGGCAAATTGCACGCGAAATGCATTTCACTTAGGCACACTCCATCACATGATTTCTCTCTGCTCTGATGTTGTAGACCAACCGCAACTTCCAACAACACACCACCCACCTCTCTCCCCCCCCTCTTCGGCAGGAGGGTGGAAGCGGTTAAGCTGCTGTCCCTGCCTTCCTGCCTTGCCAAATGCGGGGTAGGGTGACCATTTTTTTTGTCTATTTTCAATATTTTGTTTCTTATACATTTCGAAATTTCTCCTGTTATACCTACATAGGGTATTTTAACCATTAGTGGACCCCCTAGTAGAGCCGAAGCACATTTTTCACAAATTTTCAATATTATAAGCACTTTTTCATAACCCTTTGTACAAAACAATGAAATCTGAAGTGTTTTGAACAATTTGGCTATTTGTTTCATCAGTTATTTGTTTTTGAGCAGAAAAATAGCCATTTGAAAAAAAAAGATTTTTTTGCTTGTTATGGACCCCCTTTTCCTATAGTGGACCCGGGTCCATAACCCGATTGTGGACCCGGGTCCACTATAGGCAAACTGTTTTTTTTTTTATACCAAATTTAACCGATATTTGATGTTTTGATGCATGGTGTAGGTCTAATTATAGATATAATGAATAAAAGATGGGTTTTGCTAACTTTTCATCATAAACAAATATGTTTTGTTAACAAATTTGGCTTTAAACAACAAAAAACCTAACAGACATTTAAACAGATTTATTTCCGAACAATATCAGAGAAATCACTGTAAACATAAAAATAATTAAAAAAAAGTAATCTTGATGCAAATTTTACCATATTAATAACATAAATGGTTGACCGAAACTTAACAAAAAATTTGTTTACAGTTGTTAATAAAACCACGCATGTTTATTAAAAAAAAATGTTTTGTTATTGATTTATTATTAGAAAATATCCTTTCAAACTGCAATCATGATACTTTACTTAAGTACAATTTACTATAGCTTTGATTAATTATAAATTCTTACGGCTTCAGCATTTTTGATACTTTTTACATGAAAACAGCTATATTTATACTCATAATTGAAAAAATATGCACGCAGAAAAATGTTTTGTAGAATCAGCAGGTTTGAACCAACAAAATTTTTTTTTGAATATAATCAACCCCGATTTTGCGCTGAAACAAACCTTGATTTTCTCAATTGGGTCCTAAAATGAAACTTAGATAGCTGATATTATTGTTTACAGCGATAAAGCTTATTTTTCTGAGTACAATGACCCTTTGTACGACCACAAAGAGTTTAAAATTGATTTTTAAATCAATTTTGAAAAATTATCCTCGCGGTCCTTCTTGACAGAAAAGCTCCTACTAGACAGCTCGTTCCAAGGGGACCATAGTTGATCCATCGAAAAAATGTTGTCTTGTCAATATTTTTTTTTTTTTGCATTAAAATGAAAAAAAAGTTATCAGAAATGGTTTTTAATCGTGTTTTTTACCGTTGTACATAACAATTTACATAGGGCTTTAGTACCCAATTCCAGAAAAGTCTTTTGTTGTTTTGAAAAAGCTGCTTTGACGTTTAGCGTTGATTCAACAAAAATCATGATTTTCAAATCAACAAAACGTTTTGTTGATTCAAATATTCCTTATTTTTCTGCGTGTGCAATTAGGTTGATAACAACAAGCATTTATTGTATGTTTAAGAAAAACTTTTGCTTAAATTCGCAGTTTTCTTTATTTTTAAAGGTTAAATTAGAAGGGGTCAACTTTTGGAAAAGTTAGGATTTTCGTTGTCCTATATTGAACCCCCCTAATTTTTGCTCGAAAATGGCAGTTCTTCGCTTTATTTTAGTAAAGATTCTTAAACTTACATTATTTCGACTTGCTGAAGTTAAATAATCAGTCAAAAAATGATTGGATAGTTAATTCAATCATAAAATATAAATGCAGTTTTGTTGTGAAAATGCTAGTGGCCATGGTTGATTTCAGATGTCGAACTCAAAACACTTATTTTGGCGAAAAGGACAATTCAATGTCAGTCAACATTGTTTTAAATGATGCTGAACATACCAAATAAAAGATTTGTAGACAACAACATGCTTGAAATTCTGATTTTATTGAATTTTTCATCAAAAACCCTTCAGAGGGTCCACTATAGGAAAGGGGTCCACTAATGGATAACGTACCCTATCTGCTTAGAGTTCTATGGAACAAGTGACCACCGGAAAACCGAAAAAAAAAACAAATCAACTAATAAAGATGCCAATCAAGCCTAACGATAACCTATCAACAGAAATGCGCCAGACTAGCGGGTTGCCTACCGAAACTAACTTTTCATTTAATGCGATTCAACTGGAATTTCCAAGAAGATCGCCAGTAATTTGATTGGTTGAGGTTTAGAGGGAGCGGAGCACTCTCGACGTCTTTGTATTTGGGGAATATTTACCAGTTTTACATTTTAAATCTTCTCTTTTTTACTCATTTGAAAGTTGTAGCTTTACCAAATAAGCATAAGCATAAGCATAAGCATAAGCATAGGTGCCCACCCGCAGTTGCTACTCCGTTATTGACCAGGACCTCCAGAAGTTACATCCACGAGCCGTGGAAGATAAGTGGGAGCTATCTTTCCTCGCTTCGCAACTTCTCAAAGGTCCCTATCATGCTGATCAATACCGGCGCCGGCCACGACCAGTGGTAGGGTCACGGGGAAGTGGATGGGAATGTTAGTCCGATACTTGAGTGATAGAGACCGCCCAATCGACTGCATCTCCGACAAAGTATCACATGAGTTTTGAGGGGGTTAGTAGATGGGTATGACCATGAGCATTTTGTTTATCGGTTGAAAATTTTAAATCTTAGGCAGCCGGCTGCGGAAAGATAGATAATTGATCATTTAAAAAGTTTTTTTTTTATCGAACGCGTGCCAGCCGAGCAGTAGTGCTATGGGCTGGACTTATCAGTATATTATTACAATTTAGATAACGCGAGCAAATTTCAAAAATAGTAAATAAATGACGCTTTACTCTTCATAAAATCGATCGATGCGAGTTGGAATAAATTTTTACAATCATTTACGATTAAAATTATCGCGAAAAGAAAAGGACTGCGCGTCCCCTGAAGCACTGCACTTATGATGTCCAATAAGTTATAATAACCAATCACCCCATGCACACAAACAGCGACATAAAAGAAATGAAAAAGAGCATGCAAAAACAAGACAGCGCGTCCGCGTGGTCAGCGCACTAATCAAAGTTGTAGCTTTACCAAATATTAAAAAAACTGTAAAGATCCTAATAACAAAACCATCAGGCAATTTTTCGATTTTTGATTGATATAATTTATGTAAATTTCAAATTTGATTATAAATAATTTTTTTGGCCGGTAAGAATTCACAATACGAGGTAAGCTTTAATTTAATGAACTAACTCAGGTGTTATCGAACAATTCGTCCTGAAGTTTCTTAAATATTGCCTTAAGGGGTTACATACATGTAGATCGGCAAAAATGTCAGAGGATGTTTTGAGCACAAACTCAAACTTTTTTTAAATCTGTTTTCAGGACATTAAAATATACATTTTCAACTATTAACAACATAAATTTGACGACATTTGGTTGTATCATTGCCGAAATACAGCTATATGAAGTTAGCATTTTCAAAATACGGGTACCACGATATCTCAACACTTCCTTGACCAAATCGGCTCAAAATTTTGGTGAAGACTCGTCAAACCGGTCCTGTGTGCATGACGAAAGCCAATTTTCAAAGAGTTTATTCTAAAAAAAGATAAAAATATTTTTGTGTTTTTCATATAAAAAATCGAAAGTTTTTAATTTTTGTATTTTTTGAAAAATGCAAAATTTCAAAATCAGGCTTCGTCATGCACACGGACATATTCTTGCGAGTCGTCACCCAAAATTTCAACCATTTTGGTCTATCCCATCTCGAGATATCGTGGCACCCGTAAATCAACTCGGTGTTCAGAAAAAAAAACGCTCGCAAAGTTTGACAATTCGCTTTGCGCATGGCAAAATTTTCAGCCTAAATCGTCTGTAACTAACTTTAATCAAAAAATATCTTCATGAAACTTTCAGGAGTGATTGAAAATCATGTTTTAAGTTGATTTAATAAATTTTCTGTAATATGAAATTTTGTGATTTTCTACATGTATGTAACCCCTTAACATAAAATAAATTACGGTACGGTGCGGACATACACTCAACCCCCGGTGGTTGGTCACTCTTTCGTTTGACACTTTTTTTAGTTTATACCCCGTTGGTTAGTTAAAGTCAAACTAAAAAGTGACGAACTGTCACTTTTTACACGGTGCTCACGCACACTATCAAAACAAGCGTTTGGTAGTGTGTGTGAACTCCGTGTAAAAGGGGTGTCAAACTAAAAACTGACCCCGTTTGTTTGACAAATAATTTAACATTCCAATTCTCTGCCCCTTAAAAATGTTTCAACGGTAACTTAAACTCGCTGGTTCCCGGGCATAACTCAGCCAAAAGGGACAATTATTTTTTGAGGGAACTTTTGGAAAGTCTTGATGATTTTATAACTTTGCGGAACTTGATTTTTGGCCAAATCTGTAAAATTTGCAATAAAAAAAACGTTCCAACTTTTTTTTTTGTGCGTGTAGAAAAATCGCTCAAAATTCCGCGGAAGGATGCGTCAAAATTCATCATCCATCAAAATATTTGAGATACGCATTAAAAAAAATGTGTTAATAACGCTTAAGGCCGTTGCAAATATTTTTTGAAGTTTATGTCCCTCGACTCTGATCAAAGTCGAGAGGGGGGGGGGGGGGTCAAAACAATAAAAAAAGCTAAAAACTGAAATTACAGGCCACGGTGTCAACATTTGAATGAAAAAAGTGTTTTAAAATGCATCATCACCTGTCCAGTTGTTTTGCTATAATTGATTTCCAAAATTTCTTAATACTGACGAAAATTATATTTTTGCGAGAAAAAACAGTTTTTGCGGTGCTGTACATTGTAATTTAATAATAGTTCAAAATATTTTTAAACGAGTCCAAACAAGTTTAATATTATTATCAATGCAAAAAAAGGCATTTAAGATTGTTCTCAGTTGATTAGACTTCTATTTCCATTGTCCATTGTCGGGTCCGGTGGTTTAGTGGTTAGCGATTCAATCCCAGACGGGACCGGTGGCATTTTTCGAGACGAGATTTGCCTGATCACGCCTTCTATCGGATGGGGAAGTAAAACGTCGGTCCATTTGCGTAAAAGAGGTTTTGAGTGACTCACCGCATATAACCTTCGGACGCCTAGAAATGAGCAGAAACTTGCAACAGAGACCAGAAAAGACCCAGGGGTCGTTAAAGTGGATTGCCTTTTTTGCTTTTTTTCCATTGAAATTTTGATATTTTTTTGAAAAAATATTTTTTGCCCCTGATTTTTCGGACGAATTTTGAAGAGGGGGGCGACATAAACTTTGAAAAATATTTGCAACGGTCTAAATTTCCTTAACTTTGATAGGGTTGTCAGATCTTCAATCTTTTGGATGCGTTGGAAAAGATCATGATAGATCCGAACAAAGTTTTCATCAAAATTTATTATATCCGGACTCAAAACAGTGTATAAGCAGCACTTATATCGACTAAAGTGCTTATGACCGATGCTTAGCGAAGCTACACCAAATTGTCATTTTTTTCAATTTTCAATGTGATTATTTATATGAAAAATTTCATTTAAATTATGATCTAATAATTGCAATGTGCTTTAAATGCGTTTTCTTATCTGAAATGCCAAAAATATTGACCAAATAAGGTCTGCAAGTCATTGAATGGGAGAGTAGTTTTTTTCATAAATCTGCTCCTTTCGTTGTCCCGTCACGAAAAGAAATGGCTGGCAAAAACTCAAATCTCAACCAAATCTTTCAGTTCAAGGAGCAAAAGATTCGTTTTTCAATTTGTGATAATGTGTACAAGAGCAAAAGTTTTAAAAAATCAATCTGGCAAAACTGTGTCGATTTTTTTGGTGTGCCTTTTAAAATTCCAGTTTTACGATGTTGTCCCGTCACGCTACATTTTCATTTCAGGAGAAGCACAGGTATAATATTGTTCATTATGCATGTCATTTCTATGTTGGAAAATCAATTATCTTTTCAAATATGTAATAACATTGGGGGGTTTCTTCTTTAATTGTGCCACTACAGCCAACACGCTGAAAAAAACTTGGGAATTTTTTGAAAAGGAGCCGAAGAATCGGTCTTATAACTTGTGATAGGTTTGTCAGATCTTCGATGTTTTGTACTCGTTTGAATGGATTACCTTTCCAAAAATGTATAATTTGACGGGATTGCAATCTTTCGGATCGTTCATAATCGTTTTTTTGCATAACTTTTGAAGTGCTTAACTAAACTTTATAGTTTTCAATAGCGAAATATGGGACCCCACGATGGATCAAATGAGACCAAAACGAACAAAATCGCTCCAGTCAGTGCCGAGAAAATCAAGTGACAATTTTTGATAAACATCAAACCACACACACAGACATTTACCCCGAATTTGTTTTAGTTGATATGTATACGTGGAGGTTTAATTAAGAATTTCGTTTTTTGAATGCAAAAAAGAATAATGAACATTGTTCTAACTTTATATTCTAGCCACAAGTCGATGCCTCTGTGCTCTCTTGTACTAAGCTTTCTGGCTTTCCTATCTAGTTAGTATAAGATAGCACAGATGCATTGAAGTGTCATCTTACTCCACCTTGTGCACTTTAATGATACGAACGAAGTTGGCATCATAGCTGTCAGCCACTATTGCTAGTAGAAACCACTAGTGTCTTCCTTTTATCTACAAGGACTTCGGCGACCTCTGGATTGTGAGTCCAGTGCGCGGTTCGATTTTTTATTAATTTGCACCTGAGGCCATAGATTGTAAACTTGGTACTGTCCACGCCAATACCACAAAAATAAAAAGCATGCTTTGAATTAATATGAACGCAGGAAACGTTGAAGATTTTTGATGAGAAAAGTTGTTTTTACAAACCGAAGCAAAAGTGGGCTTCTTGCTAGAAAAAACTTACTGAACTTTACAAATACAACCTTTGGTAATGCTTTTTGTTTTATACAGTCCAGACTCGATTATCCAAAGTTTTGATTATCGATTATATATATATTATCGATTATTTTGTATGGTACCTCGGATAATCAAACCATGAACAAACAAAATTCTTATTTTTTTTTCTTTCTTGCTTTTTAACATTGAATTCGAGTTCTGTGACCCTATTTTGGTCAAATTTGAGTTGTTGATTGCCTTTTAGCATGCCAAATACATTTTCTCAGTATGTCAACACCGCCATTCTGGTCACCATCTTGAATTCAAAAATGTAAAATCACTTTAGGGCATGTTTGGGGTCATATTCAAGCTCAAGAATCAAAAACCAGGCAACAAATTTTTTTTCGTGATTCTACTATCCGAAGATTTGACTATCGAGTCTGGACTGTACTTCAATATTCATTCAATCAAACGTGAAATTTGACTCTTTTCGTATCAATCACAGATTTCCTCTTTTCTTCCGGGTCACCCTACTCCACAAAGCATGCTATTTTTTCCCCCATCGCTCTGCGAAACTTGAAATTGCATCCGTGCTGCATAGCCGTGGCTTCGAGCAAGCCTCTGCTGCACTCTTTCTCCCCCTTTCGGAAGCTCGAAAATATCATCTTTCAACACGACGACGACGATGTCTGCAACAGCTGCTGCTGCCACCACCACCACCTTGGATCACTTTGACTATTAGGCCAGGGTGAATGTTTTCACTTTAATTTCGTTTATTATTTCCATCCACACACCAGCGGCATGTACTTGGTGTGTACTGTAAGACTGTAAGAGCCTTCGTTGCTGCACTCCACACATCAAATGCCAACACGGCACACACGGACTTTAATTGTTTGGCCATAATTTGAAACCACTGAAATTTGCCGTAAAACACACAACACACACCACTCCTTAATTCTGCACTCAAAAACACTTGGTTGGGACCACGTGGTGGTCACTGGACAGGGGGTTTGTTGCTTGTTTTTCCTGATATTTTCCAAATATTCAACAATCTTTTAATATTGCTAATCAAACATAACCGAATTTCGCGTACCAATTGTGTAAAGCTTCCTGCGCACACACTGACCACTGCTCGACTTGCTCGGACTTGTCCTGACTTGCACTCGACCAGCCACTCAACTTGCATGCGAGTACGCGCGCACTGCCAGAGATCGCGACGCGCAAAAGAAGCGAACGGCTCAATTCAACGGACGCGCCAAGACTGCGACCATGCTTGGCGGAGCCTCGCGCGAGAAGCTTTGCAATATTCAAGTGCAGCAACAACAAAAACAACAACACCGACTTCAGCAACAACAGGCTAAATAGAGAAGCGAGGAAAAAACGAGTAAGCAGCCGCTCAATACGCAAAGTCGATGAAGAAGTACTACAACTCAAACCCACAACCACTTTTTCCAACTTCTCCAACTCTTTTTTCCATAATTCAACCTCGAGAGTTGCGTGGAATCGCTCTCGGCGGCGCACAAATCTCGTGTGTGTCTGGCCGGACTTGCTCGTGCGCAGCTTTCTTGCTGGCGGTTGCCCTTCTGCCAAAGACCTTCGGAACGATCGCGATCACGCCACTCCGTGCGCCATTATGCGCGGAATAGCGGCCAGAGGTGGGGGGGCTTTCTACGAGAGAGCAAAGAAGGTAAACTTGGGCAGACACATTAACCAGTAAAGGCCGCGCGACTTCACTTCCCGGAATGTCCGACATGGTTAAATTGGTTGCAAGGTTACACGGTGCAGAACACATTGTTCTACGTTAGAGGTGGACATTAGTGTGGTGATTTAATCTTCTTGAGTGGGAACTGCGAAAATTATAGATGTCATCGTCGAAGTGTTGTCTGCAAGTCATGATATGCAATTACACGACAATTTATTCTACTGATTCTAATTTATTTTTTGTTTGGAAGGGCACTTTGAAGACCAGCTTATCTTTTTGTCTTTTTGTCTTTTTGTCTTTTTGTCTTTTTGTCTTTTTGTCTTTTTGTCTTTTTGTCTTTTTGTCTTTTTGTCTTTTTGTCTTTTTGTCTTTTTGTCTTTTTGTCTTTTTGTCTTTTTGTCTTTTTGTCTTTTTGTCTTTTTGTCTTTTTGTCTTTTTGTCTTTTTTTTGGTTTTCTTTAGTTTTCTTTAGTTTTCTTTAGTTTTCTTTGGTTTTCTTTAGTTTTCTTTAGTTTTCTTTAGTTTTCTTTAGTTTTCTTTAGTTTTCTTTAGTTTTCTTTAGTTTTCTTTAGTTTTCTTTAGTTTTCTTTAGTTTTCTTTAGTTTTCTTTAGTTTTGTTTAGTTTTCTTTAGTTTTCTTTAGTTTTCTTTAGTTTTCTTTAGTTTTCTTTAGTTTTCTTTAGTTTTCTTTAGTTTTCTTTAGTTTTCTTTAGTTTTCTTTAGTTTTCTTTAGTTTGCTTTAGTTTTCTTTAGTTTTCTTTAGTTTTCTTTAGTTTTCTTTAGTTTTCTTTAGTTTTCTTTAGTTTTCTTTAGTTTTCTTTAGTTTTCTTTAGTTTTCTTTAGTTTTCTTTAGTTTTCTTTAGTTTTCTTTAGTTTTCTTTAGTTTTCTTTAGTTTTCTTTAGTTTTCTTTAGTTTTCTTTAGTTTTCTTTAGTTTTCTTTAGTTTTCTTTAGTTTTCTTTAGTTTTCTTTAGTTTTCTTTAGTTTTCTTTAGTTTTCTTTAGTTTTCTCTAGTTTTCTTTAGTTTTCTTTAGTTTTCTTTAGTTTTCTTTAGTTTTCTTTAGTTTTCTTTAGTTTTCTTTAGTTTTCTTTAGTTTTCTTTAGTTTTCTTTAGTTTTCTTTAGTTTTCTTTAGTTTTCTTTAGTTTTCTTTAGTTTTCTTTAGTTTTCTTTAGTTTTCTTTAGTTTTCTTTAGTTTTCTTTAGTTTTCTTTAGTTTTCTTTAGTTTTCTTTAGTTTTCTTTAGTTTTCTTAAGTTTTCTTTAGTTTTCTTTAGTTTTCTTTAGTTTTCTTTAGTTTTCTTTAGTTTTCTTTAGTTTTCTTTAGTTTTCTTTAGTTTTCTTAAGTTTTCTTTAGTTTTCTTTAGTTTTCTTTAGTTTTCTTTAGTTTTCTTTAGTTTTCTCTAGTTTTCTTTAGTTTTCTTTAGTTTTCTTTAGTTTTCTTTAGTTTTCTTTAGTTTTCTTTAGTTTTCTTTAGTTTTCTTTAGTTTTCTTTAGTTTTCTTTAGTTTTCTTTAGTTTTCTTTAGTTTTCTTTAGTTTTCTTTAGTTTTCTCTAGTTTTCTTTAGTTTTCTTTAGTTTTCTCTAGTTTTCTTTAGTTTTCTTTAGTTTTCTTTGGTTTTCTTTAGTTTTCTTTAGTTTTCTTTAATTTTCTTTAGTTTTCTTTAGTTTTCTTTAGTTTTCTTTAGTTTTCTTTAGTTTTCTTTAGTTTTCTTTAGTTTTCTTTAGTTTTCTTTAGTTTTCTTTAGTTTTCTTTAGTTTTCTTTAGTTTTCTTTAGTTTTCTTTAGTTTTCTTTAGTTTTCTTTAGTTTTCTTTAGTTTTCTTTAGTTTTCTAGTTTTCTTTAGTTTTCTTTAGTTTTCTTTAGTTTTCTTTAGTTTTCTTTAGTTTTCTTTAGTTTTCTTTAGTTTTCTTTAGTTTTCTTTAGTTTTCTTTAGTTTTCTTTAGTTTTCTTTAGTTTTCTTTAGTTTTCTTTAGTTTTCTTTAGTTTTCTTTGGTTTTCTTTAGTTTTCTTTAGTTTTCTTTAGTTTTCTTTAGTTTTCTTTAGTTTTCTCTAGTTTTCTTTAGTTTTCTTTAGTTTTCTTTAGTTTTCTTTAGTTTTCTTTAGTTTTCTTTAGTTTTCTTTAGTTTTCTTTAGTTTTCTTTAGTTTTCTTTGGTTTTATTTAGTTTTCTTTAGTTTTCTTTAGTTTTCTTTTGCAGTCTGCTTTTCAAATATTACTACACCGTCATTTTGGCCACTTCCTTGGATCGTTGAATTCTAAATCATTTAAAAATATTTTAAGCTCGCCCTTAAAAAATAAGACATTGAAAAAAATAATTGTTGTTTGTTGTTTGTTGTTTGTTGTTTGTTGTTTGTTGTTTGTTGTTTGTTGTTTGTTGTTTGTTGTTTGTTGTTTGTTGTTTGTTGTTTGTTGTTTGTTGTTTGTTTTTTGTTGTTTGTTGTTTGTTGTTTTTTGTTTGTTGTTTGTTGTTTGTTGTTTTTTGTTTTTTGTTTGTTGTTTGTTGTTTGTTGTTTGTTGTTTGTTGTTTGTTGTTTGTTGTTTGTTGTTTGTTGTTTGTTGTTTGTTGTTTGTTGTTTGTTGTTTGTTGTTTGTTGTTTGTTGTTTGTTGTTTGTTGTTTGTTGTTTGTTGTTTGTTGTTTGTTGTTTGTTGTTTGTTGTTTGTTGTTTGTTGTTTGTTGTTTGTTGTTTGTTGTTTGTTGTTTGTTGTTTGTTGTTTGTTGTTTGTTGTTTGTTGTTTGTTGTTTGTTGTTTGTTGTTGTTGTTTGTTGTTTGTTGTTTGTTGTTTGTTGTTTGTTGTTTGTTGTTTGTTGTTTGTTGTTTGTTTTTTGTTTGTTGTTTGTTGTTTGTTGTTTGTTGTTTGTTGTTTGTTGTTTGTTGTTTGTTGTTTGTTGTTTGTTGTTTGTTGTTTGTTGTTTGTTGTTTGTTGTTTGTTGTTTGTTGTTTGTTGTTTGTTGTTTGTTGTTTGTTGTTTGTTGTTTGTTGTTTGTTGTTTGTTGTTTGTTGTTTGTTGTTTGTTGTTTGTTGTTTGGACATTTGTTCAGGATGCAGAGTGTGAACAAGTAGATGAACCTAACCTGAAAAATCATCATTTTATTCCGACGGAGATGATCACATGTTAAAAGCAACGGAAAGCTCATCTCGGTGCTGATTCAAGGTTACCTTCATAATGAGCATCTAAATCTGACAAACCGCACCTTTCCAACGACCATAAATCTTTTCTACAGTCAAAAATTCACAGCTTATGTGGGTCATTTCAGCCTATTGAGTAAGAGACATGCCAACAAAGTTGATTTTTTTTTATTTTTGCTCACTGAAAACACTTGTCCACGAGTACTCTTTCTCGCGAGCACATTCCAAATCACACACCATTATTAGCAATCGCAATTCACGTCATCAGGTGCGGCCAAACGATCGACCACCGAAAATCGACAGCGTTGTCAAATTTCATGATGTTATTCAATTTAATTATCTGCCTCACCAACAACTAAAACCGGCAGACGAGTAAAGACAGACGAAAATGATTTGAAGAGGCGAACAAAAAAATCGTTCGATATGCGGCTGTCCGATTATTTCAAACTGTGGCCATTCCAATTTTCGTTTCATTCATACAAATCGGCACGGTACGATAGCATACATTCAGGTGTGGCAAATGCTGCATGTCGGGTCGGTGCATAAAGAAGATCAGTGGTCCTCAAAAATTTGATTAAAATTACATAAAAAATTATATACATTTTTCATGAGAAAAGTAATATCAGTAGTACCAGTAAAAATTTACTCAAAAAAAGGACTGGTTGAGGAGCACTGGAAGAAAATTGAAAGAAAATCCTTCCATCGAGGCCAGTTTTCCTCATGTTCATGAGCATTTCTTTTGGATGGATTTTTTTGTTTTGCTTTTTGCTCAAAAATAGTGAAGTGGAAAAAACAGGAATCAATTTCGGCACATATCAAATGCATTTTTAGGCCGTCTGTCGAGGAATGACGTGCTTGGTGCATTTTTGTGCACCTTGTTTGGCATGAAATGGCGCTGAAATAGGATGAAAGTAAAGAGTTTTCACAAGCTAATCAAAACATCGAACTATGTCAACCAACCCACTTTAAAGTAATAGTTCACAAATCAAAGCAATTTTGCTGTCTCCTCATCATCTAAAATAAATCAAAACATACAACTTCAATAAAACTACTCAACGTTTGCTGAACAGAACTGCCAAGCAAGTGTCCAAATTAGTTACGCAGAATAGCCAATCACCATTAAGCTTAAGGGTTAGTCAAGCTCAAAATTGATCATAATAACAATTGACTCGGGCGGGTCACGCAAAGAAAAAATATCTTAAATTTAAACAAACATCCGTCATGCAAGACTTCCTACATCTTGATTAGGCCAGAATGACCGTTCGTTTGCTCCCGTGCGGTCACCCAATCTACCCGCTTGAGGGGGGCTTGATTGTCAGTTCTAATTACAGACAGCTCATCGTTACGCGGTGGCAGTGAAAAAAAAGACCCCTTTGATAAGCCCAACTAACCCCACTGAGTTGGTTGGCATGCAAAAAAAAAGCAAACGGTCGTTACACGCGCTATTAATTTCTGCAAACATGAGCTTTGGTGACCTTCGAGAAAACGGCCCCGAAACGGATTTCATTTCGCCGTACGTGCCAGGTACTCTTGTCGTAAGGCTTAAGCTGTGGTACAAGTGTTTATTGAACTTGAAATTTGCCTCCTAGCTTATTGAGGCAGTGTCGTCCATATGTTCGAGCTTTTGAAGCTCTTCGCCAAGCCGGCATAACGCTACTAGCCATGATATGCAAATCGTAAACATTCGATCAATGTTGGCATATTTATTAGCAGTTTGTCGTGTTTGTTTTATTTGCGAGAAACTTGAAAACGGATTCATGAGCCCGCTACTGCAAATTTGGTACAAAATGTTGATAATGATAATGACAGATCTGAACTAAATTGACCCTCCTGAATCCGAATATCGCGATAATCTAGCAAGATTTCCTATAACAAATTAGATATTCAAGATGGTGACCAATATGGCGGGTGTAATTCACAAGGTTCGATTTAGTTTAGTTCCGCCAAAATTTGGCTTGCTAGAAGGGTCGCCAGATAAATGCCAGATTTTTTCATGTGTCAACCAGAATAAAGATCCACCCTTCTCTGTGCCAGATATTGGCAGCTTTTGTCAGTTTTTTCTCACTGTGCCCATTGTGAACATTTTTTAACTAAAATTAACAAATTGAAAATCAAAAATAGATTGTGAGAGTGTTAAATTACTATGTCCCAACTAAATTGTGCTGACCCTACATTACACAAATGCAATAATAAATCAGAGCGTTTGGTACGGTATGTTCACGCATCCTTCCTCCCCAGTTTATTCTGAGAAATGTGATCCGTTCTCGGAATCCTCTCTGCGGTAAGCAAAACAAAGTAGGACTGGCCGCTTAAATGTTTGTAATACATTTTCGGTTATTCTAGGATGTACTGCATTTTTTTTATTATTTTTTTTTATTTGTTGTTTATTTCTTCTCAACAGGCACTTATTTTGCCCCAATGATCTAATCTAATCTAATCTAATCTAACACAAACGCAGCCAGTCCGATGAAAGCATGCTGGAAAGTCTTGTGATTAGATTACGCCCCAAGCACTTTTCTTGTCATTATTAATAATTGCAGTACATCCGAGAACACCCGAAAATGTATTGCAAAAATTAATGCGGCCAGCCCTACTACGTTGTGTTTACCGCAGAGGATTCTGAGAACGGATCACATTTCACAGAATCTACAGGGAGGAAGGATGCGTGGACATACCGTACCAAACGCTCCTGTTTACAGTTTCATATGTGTTTTGTATAATGTGTTAAGTGTATAATATAGTGTGGTTATATAATCAAATAAATATAATAATGCAATATAATGATCATTTAATAAAATCCCTTCACCTATATATGATAACCAAGCACCCAAGCACACAAACAGCGACACAAAAGAAATGAAAATGAGCATGCAAAAACAAGACAACGCGATCCCGTGGGCAGCGCACTAATGATGCCATTATTTAATTATAATAACCACTCACCAAAGCACACAAACAGCGACACAATAGAAATGAAAATGAGCATGCAAAAACAAGACAGCGCGTCCCCGTGGGCAGCGCACTAATGATGCCATTATTTAATTATAATAACCACTCACCCAAGCACACAAACAGCGACACAATAGAAATGAAAATGAGCATGCAAAAACAAGACAGCGCGTCCCCGTGGGCAGCGCACTAATGATGCCATTATTTAATTATAATAACCACGCACCTTAGCACACAAACAGCGACACAATAGAAATGAAAATGAGCATGCAAAAACAAGACAACGCGATCCCGTGGGCAGCACACTAATGATGCCATTATTTAATTATAATAACCACGCACCTAAGCACACAAACAGCGACACAATAGAAATGAAAATGAGCATGCAAAAACAAGACAGCGCGTCCCCGTGGGCAGCGCACTAATCGCACTTATTTTGCCCCAATGATGCACTTAAAACTAAATTTACATACGTAACAAAGATCTTAACAAGGACACAAACTTAAAACGCAACGTAGTACGAGACACATCTAAGCTAAACACACTGGACACTTTGTTAAACGCTCTCTTTAGTCCGTTGATGGCACCATTCGCGCTGTAGTTGGTGCGACGAAACGGAACTTCGAAACTGGCGTGTGGCGTAGTTGACGGGTAGGCACTCGGAGCTGAATCTGGTTACGCAGATCAGGGCAATCAATCCGGCCGAGTAGGACATCAGCAGAAGTCATCGCACGGGCTAGGTCTCGTCGTAGCTGTAGTGTATCGAGGTCGATCAAACGGCAGCGTTGTTCGTACGGCGGAAGATGCAAGGGATTTGTCCACGGCAGCT